>NC_090444.1:365951249-366552957 GCF_031143425.1 Pleurodeles waltl | reverse complement strand
TGCCCAACATGCCCCCCATCCCGCCAGGCCCCTCGCCATGCCCCCCGCCATGCCCAACATGCCCCCCATCCCCGCCAGGCCCCCCGCCATGCCCAACATGCCCCCCATCCCCGCCAGGCCCCCCGCCATGCCCCCCGCCATGCCCCCGCCATGCCCAACATGCCCCCCATCCCCGCCAGGCCCCCCGCCATGCCCCCCGCCATGCCCAACATGCCCCCCATCCCCGCCAGGCCCCCCGCCAGGCCCAACATGCCCCCCGTCCCCGCCAGGCCCCCCGCCATGCCCAACATGCCCCCCATCCCCGCCAGGCCCCCCGCCATGCCCCCCCGCCATGCCCAACATGCCCCCCATCCCCGCCAGGCCCCCCGCCAGGCCCCCCGCCAGCCCCAACATGCCCCCCATCCCCGCCAGGCCCCCAAGCCAGCCAGTGGCCCCAAATCCATATTGAATTAAACTCACTTGTTGGTCTGGAGGACCGTAGAGTAGCGCATACTGGGGGAGGACCCCATCCACAAGTTTCTCCAACTCCTCTCCAGTGAAGGCAGGGGCCCTTTCCCCAGTCGCAGCAGCCATTGTCCCTTCCAGACCGAGGTCACAGCAACACTTGCAGTATAGGTCCTCTCCTGTGAAAGTTCAAGTCGCAAGTGGATAAGTAGATAGAAAATGGCGGTCACGTCCGCGGCGGTGCGTACCGCGGCGGTGCGTCCCGCCACCGCCGGCGCCCTTCGCCATTGGCTCCTGAAACCCATAGGCTTCAATGTTAACCAATGCGGCTTCGCGCCGCGGTCTTCGCCCGCCGCCCGCCGCGGTGTGCCACGCCAGCGCATTGACCTCACATCCCATTGTCACACTTCACAGGTCAGGCAGCCGCCATTTCCAGGGCCCACATGGCTCAATTTCAACTGCGTCACACAGGCCTAGGCCTTGCATAGCCACTCAGACACGCCATTCACTGCATAGAGAGTCGTATACTGTGCTAGCTGTGAGTACGTACCTGTGGGTTGCTTGACTGTGTGCTCCATGTTGTCCTTCCTAGGCACCGTCCGCTGGGTTGGGCGAGGAGACGGATGAATCCTCCCGTGTACCGACCGCTGGTGGACCTGTCGACAATGGAAGAACGCCACATTATCCTGACCTACCGTCTTAACCGTGCCACTATCCATGAACTGTGTGCCCAGCTGGAGCCCGACCTGATGTCCCCCATCCGCCAACCCACAGGGATTCCCCCTCTGGTGCAGGTCATGTCAGTACTACATTTCTTGGCAAGTGGGTCATTTCAGACAACCGTGGGAATTGCTTCCGGGATGTCTCAGCCCATGTTTTCGAAGGTGTTATCCAGAGTGTTGTCTGCCCAGAAGAAATCCGTGAGGAACTACATCATTTTCCCTGAGGTGGGCGAATTGGCTACAGTGAAGGGTGATTTCTACGCCCTTGGACATATTCCCAACGTAATTGGTGCCATTGATGGGACCCATGTGGCTTTGGTTCCCCCAAGAGACAGGGAGCAGGTGTACAGGAACAGAAAAAATTACCATTCAATGAACATCCAGGTGGTGTGTTTGGCTGACTAGTACATCTCGCATGTAAATGCCAAATTCCCAGGGTCAGTGCATGACGCCTACATCCTCAGGAATAGCAGCATCCCTTACGTGATGGAACAGCTACAGAGACACCGTGTATGGCTAGTGGGGGACTCTGGGTACCCCAACCTGTCGTGGCTACTGACCCCAGTAAGGAATCCCCGGACCAGGGCAGAGGAACGGTACAATGAGGCCCATGGGCGTACTAGGAGGGTGATCGAACGCACCTTTGGCCTTCTAAAGGCCAGGTTTCGCTGCCTGCATATGACAGGTGGATCCCTAATGTACTCACCTAAGAAGGTGTGTCACATCATCGTGGCCTGCTGCATGCTTCACAACCTGGCTTTGCGCCGCCAGGTGCCTTTCCTGCAGGAGGATGGTCGAGACGGTGGTGTTGTGGCAGCGGTGGAACCTGAGGAGAGTGACGAGGAGGAAGACGACGGGGCCTAAACAGACAACAGGGACAGAATCATTGAACAGTACTTCCAATAGGACACAGGTAACATTTCAAAGATAATTTAGTAAATGTTAACTACTCTCCAGCATCTCTGCTGCCTGTCTATTTGCCCCAGTGTATGATGACTGAGTTTTGGCTTTTCCCTCCCTATTTCAGATCTGGGGTCCCCACTACGAGTCCTGTGCTTCGTTTCCCCATGGACTACAGCTTTGTGGCAGCTGTTTGTTGACTTCACCATGTACAAGGACATATTTGCACTGTCATGTCAATTACAATCTTTTGAAATCACAGCCAGACTCCTGATATTTTGGTGCAAAATAGGTGTTTATTGAAGTGCTCAAAATGGGATGGGTGGTTTCAAGTGGGTGGGGGCTATGGTGAAGGAATGTCCATGGCAGAGTCCAGAGTAACAGTCACACAGGTGCATTGTCCAGAGGCCTGTGGAGAGATGGAGCATGGGCAGTTCAAGGATGGACAGGGTGACAATGTGGGACAGTGGGATGACATCAGGTGGTATCCTTTGCTGGCGGGGGTCTTGACATCCTACTCTGTCTTCTTGCGAGATCTCAGGGCCCTCTTGCGGGGTGGTTCTTCTCCTGCAGGAGGTGGGGGTCTGGTGGGCTGCTGCTGTGCGGGGGCCTCCTGTCCACTAGCGCCGGCGGAGGTGGATGGCTGTTCTTGGTCCAGGCTAGTGGCAGGGGCCCTTGGGTGTTGTTCAGTGTCCGCCCTGCTGTTTACGAGGTCCTGCAGCAGCCCTACCATGGTAACCAGGGTGGTGTTGATGGCTCTGATGTCCTCCCTGTACCCCCGATAGTGTTCCTCCTGCAGCACCTGGATCTCCTGGAACCGGGCCAGTACCGTCGCCATCGTCTCCTGGGAGCGGTTGTATGCTCCCATGATGGTGGTGAGGACCTCGTGGAGAGTGGGTTCCCTGGGCCTCTCCTCCCCCCCCGTCGCACAGCTGCCCGCCGAGTTCCCCTGTTTCCCTGGGCCTCTGCCCCCTGGCCGGTGTGCCCACTACCACTGCCCCCAGGTCCCTGTTGTTGTTGGGGTGGTGGGTTATCCTGGGTGCCCTGTAGTGGTAGACACACCGCAGATTGACGCGCCCTGGAGACAGAGGCATGGGCCCGCTGGGTGGGAGCTGTGCTGGTGTTCCCAGAGGGGTTTGGGTCTGTAGTGGCCTGGGCCTGTGTGAGGGGAACCGACTGTCCAGAGGTCCCCGATGGTCCGGGCTGGTCATCGGTGTCCAGGTCGACAGAGCTGCTGTCATCGCTGACGGCCTCTTGGGTGGGGGGTGTGGAGAATTCTGGCCCCTCCGCCGCGGTGTGTTGACGGTCGGGTCCTGCAGGGGTATAGAGGTATGGTTATAGTTTAAATGTGTCGCATATGGGTGTATCTGTGGGTTCTCGTGTCCCCAAGTGCTGGCATTCGTGTGTGGGGGCTTTGGTGAGGGTGGCTTGTGGGGGGGATGTGTATATGCATTGGGCATGCTTTGGTGATGGGTGTCCATGCTTAGTGGACGCATGCAGGCCTAGGTTTTGGGATGTGTGGGTTGTGATGGTGAGACATTGGCGGGGAATAGGTGTGCTGGGGGTGGGGGTGAGGATGGTGGTGGGGGTGAGGATGGTGGTGGGGGTGAGGGTGGGGGTGAGGATGGGGGTGGGGGTGAGGGTGGGGTTCGAGGATGGGGGTGAGGGTTGGGGTCTGATTTGGCATGCAGGTGGGGGGGAAGCAGTATTGAAGCTTCAACTTACCAGTATCCATTCCTCCGCCGACTCCTGCGAGGCCGTCAGGATGCAGGATGTTCAAGACTTCCTCCTCCCATGATGTGAATTGTGGGGGTTGAGGTGGGGGTCCTCCGCCAGTCTTCTGCACGGCGATGTTGTGCCTGGATACCATGGAACGCACCTTCCCCCGTAGGTCGTTCCATCGCTTCCTGATGTCTTCCCGATTTCTGGGGTGCTGTCCCACTGCGTTCACCCTGTCGACAATCCTCTGCCATAGCTCCGTCCTCCGGGCAATGCTGGTGTATTGTATCTGTGTGCCAAACAGCTGGGGCTCTACCCGAACGATTTCCTCCACCATGACCCTGAGTTCTTCGTCTGTGAAGCGGGGTTGTCTTTGGGGTGCCATGGGGTGGTGTGTATGATGTGTGGGGTGGAGTATGTGTATTTAAGTGAGTTGAGTGTGGTGGTGTGTGTTGTTTTGTGTGTGGATAGTGTGTGGGTGATGGTGTTGAGTGGCTGTGGCTGTTATTTTTTGGATGCTGGTGTCTCGCTCTTGCCTTCTTTCCGAATTTTTTAGCGTAGGGGTTTGTGGGTGATGTGGGTGTGTGTTTTATATTGTTTTGTGTGTGTGGGAGTGGTGTGTGTATGTGTATCAGGTGTGTGGGATTCAAATCGTCCAATGTGGCTGAGTTTTGTTCGTTTGTGTGTATTCTGACCGCGGCGGTGTGTCCCGCCAATGGAATACCGCGTTTGAATGACCGCCGCGTGGATTCGTGGGTCGTAATGGGATGGGCGTATTTCTGTTGGCGTGGCGGTGGAGGTTTGGTCACCTCCACCTTTCCGCCGACCGCTGGTCTGGCGGTCTGTTGTGGCGGTCGGATTTTCGGAGGTTTGCCTTCTGCGGGTCAGAATGACCGTGGCGGGTTTCCGCGACCGCGGCGGGATTATGGAGGATTTCTGACCGGCGGTAGGCACCTTTTACCGCCGAGGTCAGAATGACCACCATAGTCAGACAATTTTAGCAGTTTCCTACAACTTATGTCATGTTTGTGGGCAATTACAACGGTTGCTTACTTATTGCTCACCTCAAACCAATTTATTTCCTGTATTTAGAAAGCATGTATGTGTTTTATCCAGTGTTATGTTATTCATTTTTCCGTTTCCCAATTACAAACTACTATTATCCTGATTTATAGTTTGGCAGACAGGGTACTCTATCTGCTTCAATCTGCCTGCCTCATTTAAAGGCAGGTATCCACTGACAAAGCCCTCGTTCACCTGATAAACTTAAAGCTTCTTTCAATGGCCTGGCCGAGTAGGGTTGGTCAGATGAAGGATATGCACAGGACTAACATTAGTGCATTTACCTCCCCCCAGCCCAGTATGTATCCTGCCCTATCCCTGTGATAGTCGAAAGTAGTTCCACCACTTTCCCCAAATTCCTTAGTGTTTTTGAGGGCAGCCACCTGTTGTGTACATCAGTTCCTTCACTTTAGCACATCAGTCCACTGCCACTCCCCATTCTGCCAGTGTTGGTGGCATCACTTCACCACAGTGGTCCTCAATGTCCCTCTTGGCTAATTGTGTGGTAGTTCTGACCAGAAGGTGCTCACCTCATAGCTCTCCTAGATCTTGTAGGTACCCCAGTAGGGCCAGCCAAGGGAACTGGTCAATCTTTTGGATGAGTACACTAGATAATCTTGAAAAATGTCACCTCAATAGACCACAACAATTGGGCATCCCCAAATCACATGAAAGAAAGCCCCCCATCCGTGGGAGCATCCGTGACAATCAGGTGTGACATGTCATTGGGCACATCACAGTCATGCCAGGGTTAGGTAGGCAACATGAAGGTATTTAAGCTGAATTAGTTGGGTTGCGAGAGGAGGTCAGTATCTGCAGGGCCATTCAAGTGTCCTGCCATTCACTGTCATCGAGCAGGCCTACCTGTTGTTGACCACCTTGCTCTCAGGGCTCCAAACTGAGCCAGGAAGTGAATAACTAGATTTGCAAAGGAGAGAGATCCCACCCTTCCCAATGGTTCCCATGAGAACCCTGGGCTCCAACGGGTTAAACTCGGGCCCTATGATATGTCGGCATGCTGTGCTGGTGCATGTCATATTTACAGGTACCAATAAAACTGGGGCTTGTGAAGCCTGAAGTCTGCTTGTAGCTTGGTGAAGGATCACATTTACATGTTGTGCCAGATCTCTTCCACATTTGAAATGCTGATCAAGTCCTATTTGCCAAAACCTTCCAGTTGCACTGCCTGTTTCAGCCAGGTGCCCTGCCACAACAGGGTCTTCGATGAGATCCTCCTGTCCCACCCACTCTATTGCAATATGGCCCTCCATGCTGAGAATACAGCTAATGTAACCTCAGCAGCCCTTGAGAGACCAGTGCCCCATATAACATGTCCAGGGTCACTTTATAACCCATCAGGGCCACTTTCAGCTGAAAATCAGGGTCTGAGCCCCCCCCCCCACTGGGCCGGTTATTAACCACCAAAATTTTAGAAGCCCAGTAGTATAGGTGGATATCTGCCATGTTCATACCACCATCGTAGGTTGGAATACTGGGCAATTTGTGGCCCATAGGCAGGTACTTTGGTCAGGAGAGCAGGGGAGATGGAAACCAGGATTGTGGAATAATACATGGAAATGTTTGCAGGAGGCACGGTAAGGCTATCATCTTTATTCCTGGTCCAAGATATTGAAAGGGAATCTAGGCCATCTAGTCGAGTCTGCTGTTATGTGATGCACAATCGGGCCAAGATCGAGACTCCTCATGAGGGTGGGTTCTAGAGCAATGTAGATCTCCAAGTATTGAAACATGAGTCTGTGAGCCGGTATTCCCACCTGCCATCCGGACTCTCCCAAATCACAACCCTGGGGGTCAGACACAGCTCCAAAAAGATTTAACATCTGTGTTAAATCGGGGGACAAACAGGTGGGAGAGAAAAAACAGCACATCAACTGCATGTAGTAAATCCTGTCCTCCATCACTACACCCCATTCAAAACCTAAGACCTTGGCATTGCTCCTAACCCAAACCACAAGCGGTGCAATAGCAATTACAAAAAAACAGAAGGGATAGGCTGCACCCCTGATTAGTGCCCATCTGAATCTGCAACGGGGCTCCATTTAATCTAGACCACACTGGCTGTGGGCTAGTGTATAAGACTCACACATTGGACCAAATTGTGGCCCCTGGCCCATCCGTGCAAGCACCCACTTGTGTCTGGAGAGTTAAGATAAAGTAAACAAAAACAAGAAAGAGAAATAAATTCTTAGGAAGAAATTGGATTGATTCATACAGTACAACAGATGTTTGTGCCCACAGGGGTAGGAGGCTGGCCTTGTGTGTGGTGGGTACCTATGGTACTGACACCTTATACCAGGTCCAAGTATCCCCTATTAGTGTAGTTTAGTCAGTGTCCATAAGTAGATGTAGATGAGCAGCCAAGGCTTATCTAGGAGACATACAAAGCTCGTGCAACACCAATGTAGTCACACTTAGGGCCTGATTACAACTTTGGAGGACAGTGTTAAACCATCCCAAAAGTGGCGGATATACCACCTACCGTATTACGAGTTCCATAGGATATAATGGACTCGTAATACGGTAGGTGGTATATCCTCCACTTTTGGGACGGTTTAACACCGTCCTCCAAAGTTGTAATCAGGCCCTTAGTACTTACACATGTGAAAGAACACACTCAGGGCCTGATTCTAACTTTGGAGGACGGTGTTAAACCGTCCCAAAAGTGGCGGATATACCACCTACCGTATTACGAGTCCATTATATCCTATGGAACTCGTAATATGGTAGGTGGTATATCCGCCACTTTTGGGACGGTTTAACACCGTCCTCCAAAGTTAGAATCAGGCCCTCAGTGTTACAAAAATAAAGGTACTTTATTTTGGTGACACAAATACCAGAAATACCATAGAGGGCTTTACTCCCTTAGGAGGTAAGTAATACACAAATTATAAACACTAGTTTGCAGAAATGGGCAAAAAACTGTTAGAAAACAGTGCAATTAGTGAAAATCACAATAGGAAGAAATAGGCCTGGGGCAGAACAAACCATATTCTAAACAAATGGAATGCGAAAGTCAGTCCCCCACCTAAGTAAGTGTAGTGTGTAGAGGGGAGCATGGAGTTCTAGGAAAGCCCAAATGTAAGTACCACAACTCACCCCAGCAACCAGGAAAACAGGAGTAAATCACAGTACGTTTCCCAGAACACACACAGGGAAGTAAGGAAGAATATTGCAAAACCCAGAAGAGACTGCACGACACCAACAGTAGATTCCTGGACAAGAAGACCTGTGGAAGAAGGGGACCAAGTTCAAGAAGTACAGCAGTCCAGGAAGGGCACAGGCCCCTACCCACAAGGATGAAGGAGCAAGAAGTGAACCACTGGTGAAAAGAAGTGTCAGCACTGCACCCAAGAAGATGAAGTCGGGTTCCTGGAGGATGCATGTGATGTCCCATGCCGTATGTAGGATTGCAGTCTGGTTTGCATCTTCGTGTTCCACCAACAAGCCTTGGCACACGCAAAACTTGCGTTTAGCGGAAAGTGGAGCTGCCAGGGACCAGGAAGGACAGGTGGACTCTACCTAGGAGAGGGAGTCAGAAGGGGCCCTCAGCGACACAGAGAACCCACAGAAGCCCATGCAGCACCTACAGGAGTCCCACAGAACTGGGACAGGAAAGTCGCAGAAGATCCCATGCAGCACTACAAAAAAGACTCCCACACAGCCAGAGAACCACTCAGGGAGCTGTGCGTTGCAGGAAAGAGTGCTGGAGCTTCAAGATGCCTGAATATAATGTGGAAAGGATCCCAACAAGTCTTGGCAGCTGCAAAGGATGTGTTGCATGGGGGTACTGTCCTGCGTGGGCAG
Source organism: Pleurodeles waltl (assembly GCF_031143425.1). Classification (NCBI taxonomy): domain Eukaryota; kingdom Metazoa; phylum Chordata; class Amphibia; order Caudata; family Salamandridae; genus Pleurodeles; species Pleurodeles waltl. Next base: position 366,544,285 of record NC_090444.1, on the reverse strand, counting down.
GCAAGATCTTACCTTTACGTAAGTTGGACAGCTGGAAGAGAGGACTGTTAAGGCCACTTCAGTCCACCAGCCATGATGCTGGATCCGCGCAACTCAGCAGGAGAGGGGATCTACGCAGCTGGATTGTCATTGCAATTGGTGCCTGCAGAAGCAGGGGAGTGACTCCTTTACTTAAAGGAAAATTCCTTTTTTCTTCTGATACAGGCTGAAGACGGGCTGTCCTCAGGCCATGCACGACTGGAGAGATGCTGCAGTTGCTGGAAGGAGCCAGAGATGCAATGTTGCAGAAGGCGTCTTGCTTCTGTTTTGCAGCTTGTAGGGTCCTGAAGAGTCCAGATGCAGTTTCTTCAGTCAGAAGTCGAAGTGGAGGGTGCAGAGGATTCCTGCTGGAGTCTTGCAATCCGAATCTGAGGAACCACCCAAAGGAGAGACCCTAAATATCCCTGAAAGGGGGATTGGTCACCAAGCTGGATGACGACCTATCAGGAGGGGGCGCTGATGTCAGCTGCTGGCACTGGCCACTCAGATGCTCCCAGAGTTCCCTGCCAACCTGCAATAAAAGATGGCAAAACCCAGGAACCCTCTGGAGGAGCTCTGAGTACCACCCCTGAGGTGGTGAGGAACAGGGGAGTGGTCACTCTCCTTTCCTTTGTCCAGTTTTGCTCCAGAGCAGTGACTGGGGGTCCCTGAACTGGTGTAGACTGGTTTATGAAAGGAGGGCACCTAATGTGCCCTTCAAAGCATTTCCAGTGGCTTGGAGGGGGCTAGTCCTTCCAAGCCTGTAACACCTTACACCCCTCTCCCAAAGGAAAACCTTTGTTCTGCCCTCCTGGGCTCAAGGTTTTCAAGCAACAGGAGGGCAGAAACCTGTCTGGAAGGTGGCAAGAGCTTGGGCTGTCTCAAAGCCCTCATAAGGCTGTAATGGTAATACTGGGGGGTCCTCTAAGGAGCCCCCAGAGTGCATGGAATCATATAACCAATGCTTGCAAAAGCCTTGGGGTATGATTCCAACATGTTTAATACCAAACATGCCTATGTACGGAGTTACCATTATGTAACTGGACATAGCTAGTGACCTATGTACAGTACACATGTAAAGTGGTGTCCCTGCACTCACAAAGTCCGGGAAAACTGGCCTGGAGTTTGTGGCAGGACCTCTGCTAGTGCAGGGGTGCCCTCACACACAGGTACCTAGCAGCCTGCCCTCTGAGCTGGAATGCCTGCCATAGGGCTGACTTATAAGTGACCTGTTGCAGTGAAAAGTGGCAGTGAAAGGGTGCTTTAACTTTTTCACACAGGTTGCAGTGGCAGTCCTGCAGAACCCTTTATTTGGGCTCCCTATAGGTGGCAAAATATATGCTGCAGCCCATTGAGATCCCCTGGAACCTTGATGCACTGGGTACCTAGGTACCATATACTATGGATTTATAATGGGGAATCAGTGTGCCAATTGTGGGTGAAATACAGAGTTTTGGGAGAGAAAGCATAATCACTTGAGTCCTGGTTAGCAGGATCCAAGTGAACACAGTCAAACACACTGATATCACGCAGCAAAAGGGGGTAACTATGCCAATAAAGACGGTACTTTGCTACAACAGGAACTTTCATATTATAGAAGGGGTCACAGATGTTTTTGTGGCCCATTCTATGGAATGGGTCATGCTGGTGCACGATTTTCGCTGGCACAATCACAAGGGTGCTTTTCTTCATTTGCATGGGAGCATGGCCCAATATAAATTTGGAAAACTTTGGGCCTGACTCACAGACATAAACTTAGGCCTGAAGTTTAAGTTTAGACCTGAAGTCTAAGTTTAGATCTAAAGTGAAACCTTAAACCTAAAGTCTAACTTTAGATCTGAACTTAGACTTAAGTTCTAAAGTTAGACTTCAGGTCTAAACTTAGATTTCTGGTCAAAAGTTAGATTTCAGATCTAAAGATTTACTTTAGATCTGAACTTAGACTTCAGGTTAGTAAGAAAGATCACAACAGTGTTGTTGCCTACTCTCCAGAGCTGAAATTTGCCTTGGCTTACAAGAAATTAAGATCTCGGTCATAGGAAACATTGGCCCTCATTCTGACCTTGGCGGGCGGCGGAGGCCGCCCGCCAAAGTCCCGCCGTCAGGTTACCGTTCCGCGGTCGAAAGACCGCGGCGGTAATTCTGACTTTCCCGCTGGGCTGGCGGGCGGTCGCCTTCAGACCGCCAGCCAGCCCAGCGGGAAAGAGGCTTCCACGATGAAGCCGGCTCGGAATCGAGCCGGCGGAGTGGAAGCTGTGCGACGGGTGCAGTTGCACCCGTCGCGTATTTCACTGTCTGCGCAGCAGACAGTGAAATACATGTAGGGGGCCTCTTACGGGGGCCCCTGCAATGCCCATGCCAGTGGCATGGGCACTGCAGGGGCCCCCAGGGGCCCCGCGACCCCCCCTACCACCATCCGGATCTCGGCGGTCCGACCGCCGGGATCTGGATGGCGGTAGGGGGGGTCGGAATCCCCGCGGCGGTGCAGCAAGCTGTGCCACCGCGGTGGATTCAATGGGGCCGCGGTACACTGGCGGGACCCCGCCAGTGGTGCCGGTCCGACCGCGGCTTTACCGCCGCGGTCGGAATCCCCATTGGAGCACCGCCGGCCTGTCGGCGGTGCTCCCGCGGTCCTCCGCCCTGGCGGTCAAAGACCGCCAGGGTCAGAATGACCACCATTATTCTTTACCCTTAAATGCCATACACAACAATAAAACTCACTCTAAGGGGATGTAAACCAATGGCATGAAGACAAATATTGGAGAAATAATACTGTGTGGACAAAATATTGAGGAAAAAAATATTTTAAAGGTAAATTTCTATAAGTAAGCAGAGTTTTATTATATATAACTCCACATATATGTAGCTTGACAACATATATATCTTCAATTATGTAGAAATAAAGTTAACGAGCATTTGCGATGCAATAGCTCTCGCATTTGCTTGAGTTAGAGCTATTGGCATTGCAAATTCATAAGTGGACTTTTATTGGTCAACCCTGCCTTATAATTTCATCTTTTCCTGCAATATAATTCAAGTGGCCCTGTATATAACTAAAGCACTTAATTTACCTTATTTCTCTATCTGCAGCAAAAAATAAAAATGATGCCATTTAGCATCCTAACTTAAATCTGCCATGCTAATTGGAATAGAATACCACTTTCACCACACCACCATCATTTAATAGAAAATTAACACTGTAAAGCTATAGTGGTGTCGTACTGTTCGTCTGAACCGAAAAAGCCTTCAAAGTCCAGCAGATTGACATTGTTCCTCTGCTCTGCTTATCAGACGGCAGTCAATAAACATGTCTGAATCTAGTTTCTTAGTTTTTGACATCTTGAATAGTTAGTTAAAGGCAATCTCGTACATTTTCCAAAATACCTAGTATGTTCTAAGGATTTATGTCGCACTAGTACAGTTTGAAGACTAACACAGTTACAGTGATGTAATGTAAGTAAAAAATGACAAAGCCAATGCCTTGAGTAGGAAGGAAGTATTAGCTTTGCATTTGCTTGTTAGCACTTGAGTTAAACTTGCCAACCCTAATCTTTCTCTAAACCCTAAGATGTTCACTTGGTGTGGCACTTTAAAAAATAGTGCAGATAATGTAAAGTTGTAACCATTTAAGTGATGGAAGCATTCTCACACTAACTATAAGAAGTCAGTGTATATAGATTTGGAGCATGTTGTCTAAATGTTCGGCATAAGATGTTCATATTTATACAGCTGGACTTGCATTTTGAAAGGGGCACCCTTCGATTTCCATCTAACAAGTAACCTATTTGACATCTAAGATTATTACACATTCTGTCAAGCAACATAAGCTGCAGCTGTCTCTGTGTATCTTGAATTGTTTAACTATTGTCACCACAATTTCTGCTGCTTGTCAGGCAAGATGCTTTATTTTTGCCTGCCTCCATGCATGCTCATATACACACATCTCACCAAAGAGACGTGTGGTATTGTATGCCTTTTTTAGCGAGGGGCATGAGGGCTGAGAATAGTTTGTATGTTGGCATCTACATCAAGGATGTCTATTTTGTGTATGCTATGATAATGTAAAATGAACAAAAGCAGCCTCCTCTCCCTCCGTCACAGACACCCCCACAAAACACAAGTCCACAAAGAAACCACATAAACACCCATCCAATCACAAATCATATAAAACATATCACATAAACTTTCGAACCCATGCACTCACACACAGACCCTTTAAATCTTATTTATAGCATTAGTTCCAGAAGTGATTTCATTTTGTAAGACAATTATCAGTGATTCCAAACCCAGTTTGTGTTTTGTCTCAATGTGTTGGTATTGTACCCTCAGTGGGAACAGCATACTGAAGATAATAAACATAAAACCTGATGAGAGGTCATGCAGTTTTTCAGAAACCAGGCTTTGTGGCCTGAGGTGGTGTCCCTAACATTGGAGTGTGTCGCTTGAGGAGATCTTAAAGAATATATATGGGGGGATGAGGCATTCTGCCCCATTCTGTGTTGCTATTGTGTGTGGAATTAATTAAGCCAATTAGATCTGCCAACAACACCAACATGTGGCAAAGGCAGATGGGGTGAGGTGCATCCGGAGGCAGTGCGCAGAGAACAGCCATCTACGCTACCACAAGATACAGCTGTGGCATCACACGTGGTACTCGAAAGAATGTTTAGCAAATAGAGCATTTGCATGGATGAGTGCCAGTGTGTACTTTAGAGTATGCTACTAGCTCTGCATACACTGCACTGTAGCAGCTCACTGAACAGGTTTCGCAGGCCACTGAAAGATTTCCTCAATGTCACTCTTCTGTTTTTGTGAGTCTGCGGTGCAGCAACCATTCCGCAACTGAAAACTTCTTTAGAACACTGACAGCGCACGGCGTTTGGCTTTTTGTAACTATAATTTGTCTCCACACATTAGGGCCCATATTTATACTTTTTGACGCTAAACTGCGCTAACGCAGTTTAGCGTCAAAAAGTTTTGCGCCGTCTAACGCCATTCTGAAGCTCCATGCGGGCGCCGTATTTATGGAATGGCGTTAGACGGCGCAATCAGACCGGCGCTGCCTGGTTTGCGTGGGAAAAAACCACGTAGACCAGACAGCGCCGGCGTAGGGGGAAAATGGCGCATGGGCGTCTTAAAATGGGGCAAGTCAGGTTACGTCGAAAAAATCGTCTTAACCCGACTTGCGCCATTTTTTAACGACGCCCATCCCCCATCAACATGACTCCTATCATTGTAAAGATAGGAGTCATGCCCCCTTGCCCAATGGCCATGCCCAGGGGACTTCTGTCCCCTGGGCATGGTCATTGGGCATAGTGGCATGTAGGGGGGCACAAATAAGGCCCCCCTATGCCACCAAAAAAAAATATAAAAAATAAAAAATTATACTTACCTGAACTTACCTGAATGTCCCTGGGGTGGGTCCCTCCATCCTTGGGGGTCCTCCTGGGGTGGGCAAGGGTGGCAGGGGGGGTCCCTGGGGGCATGGGAGGGCACCTGTGGGCTCATTTTGAGCCCACAGGCCCCTTAACGCCTGCCCTGAGCAGGCGTTAAAAAGTGGCGCAAATGCGCCGTTTTTAGCCACGCCAACTCCCGGGCGTCTCTTTTGCCCGGGAGTATAAATACCACGTAAAGGCCTGGGAGTCATTTTTTAGACGGGAACGCCTCCCTTGCATATCATTAACGCAAGGAAGGGGTTCACGCTAAAAAATGACGCACATTCCGGGAACTTTGGCGCTATTCGCCTCTAACGCCATAGTATAAATATGGCGTTAGTTGGCGTTAGTTTTGCGTCGAAATTGCGTCAAAAAAAACGACGCAATTTCGGCGCAAACGGAGTATAAATATGGCCCTAGGTTCTATTGCTTGCGTTGTTTTTATTGCATGCCTTGAAATGTCTGTTTTACGGCACCATCAAGGCAAAATTATTTGTAGCTCAAATTCAAGCATTCCCTTGAAAGTTTGTATTCCTTTGCAAACAATCAGTTTTTAACAAGAAGGTTTGTGGTAGATGTTGAAATTCCAAGGTTTATTTCCAACATCTGCCTACTCACCCTTCTTTCTTCCAGCTAATCATTGCTGTTATATGTTGTTCACAGACGGTCCTGTACTCGTGTTCGGACAACATGTATGCACTGCTATTTATATTGGCTGCTAAGTAGAATGCCTCTAGAGAACATGCAGTTAAAAGAAATGTAAGCTGAGATGTTTGTCCCTGTCCTTAATCAAAACTGTCACTGTTGCCCTAGTACTGCAATTAGCATAAGTAAAAAGAAGTGGGGCGAATATGTATTTTGATTGTGGCCCAGACAGAATTGCTTCTCTTACTAGCATACATAGAGGCAGTTTCCGCATTTTAAAAATGGCTTTTAAAGAAAGAGAACATGTCTCTGCTTTGCTGATAATGACAGCAGTGTATCTTATCAGCTAATCTTATCTCCAGTTGAATACATAAGTGAAATATAAAAGGTCTGACATTTTCTTGGAGTGATGGAATTCTTAAAGTGGTAACATTTAGCAACAAGTGATCCTCCGTCCTTGCTCCCAGCAATGGTAACCACTGGCAGCCACACTCAGTAAAGAAAATCCAAGCCAAGGAAGGGCTGAGCCAGGCATCTGAGAGGGGGTGCAGAGATCCCACAAAGACCAAATGTGATCAAGATAACAGCCTGATTTATAGCCTTATTTACAGGTAAGCAAAACTCAGAGCAATAATGCTCTGAAAATGAAAAGGGAAGCTTCCCTGGACAGGAGCAGGAAACTAAGGCGGTCATTCTGACCCTGGCGGTCAAAGACCGCCAGGGCGGAGGACCGCGGGAGCACCGCCGACAGGCCGGCGGTGCTCCAATGGGGATTCCGACCGCGGCGGTAAAGCCGCGGTCGGACCGGCACCACTGGCGGGCTCCCGCCAGTGTACCGCCGCCCCATTGAATCCTCCACGGCGGCGCAGCTTGCTGCACCGCCGCAGGGATTCCGACCCCCCCTACCGCCATCCAGATCCCGGCGGTCCGACCGCCGGGATCTGGATGGCGGTAGGGGGGGTCGCGGGGCCCCTTGGGGCCCCTGCAGTGCCCATGCCACTGGCATGGGCATTGCAGGGGCCCCCGTAAGAGGGCCCCTACATGTATTTCACTGTCTGCTGCGCAGACAGTGAAATACGCGACGGGTGCAACTGCACCCGTCGCACAGCTTCCACTCCGCCGGCTCGATTCCGAGCCGGCTTCATCGTGGAAGCCTCTTTCCCGCTGGGCTGGCGGGCGGTCTGAAGGCGACCGCCCGCCAGCCCAGCGGGAAAGTCAGAATTACCGCCGCAGTCTTTCGACCGCGGAACGGTAACCTGACGGCGGGACTTTGGCGGGCGGCCTCCGCCGCCCGCCAAGGTCAGAATGAGGGCCTAAGTAACAAAAGTCCCCTACAAACCAGGTAAACAGAACAAAGTGTAATTATACAGTAGATGGCCCCTGCTCTCACACAGAAGAAGGAGGGACAAAGAGGCATGACTGACCTCTAGCAGTTATTAAATGACACTGAAACTAACAAATCAAATAGCTGGAAGCCCACAGAAGACCTATACTTAAAAGTATACATGTGGTTGTACGCTTATGCTCAAACTAAAAATAGCAAATCTATACTTACCTATTAGCACTTTTCTTTTCAATATTTTGGCCCTCGACATTTTTGACACAATATTCTATCCACATGATATTTGTACTTCCAATATTCTGTCAGTGATGCATCCTGGCAGCCAAAACGATATCAAAGACACAAAAGATGATGCGTGCATTAAGTATAACCACTGAAAATCACGTGGGGTAGCATTCCTAACCATCGTTCTTTTGCCCACCATGCCACTGTGCTGATTAGATCCAGTCATATGCAAATCAGTCTTGGTCCTTCTCCAATAGGAACAGTCCTCCCGTCAACTTTTTGTGGATTTGATGTAGCACTTTAAATAGCCATGGGGATGCCCAGGTGTGGGTCCTTTGCTCACTGTGCCACTGGAATAGAGCTTCACCCAACTGAAGAGGCCCAATTAGGCCAATACCAGTGTTGGGTTGTTTGTGTTCTGGATCAGAGAGGATGAGGCTTGGCAGTTTGGCATCCCTGCCGAAGCATTGAAGAAAAGAGTCTGGCAGGACATTTGGGTTTTCCCCACTTACAAAAAGGTGCTGGTATTTTACTGTGTTTGCCATCAGCTGGCGGCACATTGTTTGGGCTCAAACACACAAATGGTGACGGATGAAAGAATACAATTTGTATAACCACTGGCAATCGCTTAGTTGAGCATTTTACCTATTCGTCTTTTGCCCACCATACCATCTCAGATTAGACACAGCCATATGCAAATCACTCTTGCTCCGAAAGGAACAGCCCAGCTGTTTCAGTGTCTGTGGCAGTCTCAAGAGCTGTGTGCCTCTCAGCCTGCATGCACGTCATAATGGATATTGAGCATCACAACTTATATTGAAGGTTCAATTCTGCGCTCTTGCACCCACCTAAACCTTGGCTTCAGAGTACCCCAGCTGATGTTCCTCAACTTGTGCCTGGCTCCTCCATGGACTTCTGCCTCATCAGAACCAAGTCTCTTCCATGAGTTTGCCCCAGGAGAGTCACAATTTCTAGGGATCTGCTTTTTGAAATTCTTGCAGCAAACTTGCGCTAGGCAACATACTGCGTGCCAGAGCAAGGAGGCAGCAAAAATGCTCCCCATATCTTAGTAAAAATAAGGCATTTCTGATGTCTCCCTTTCACGTTACACAGCTCAGCAAGTTGCACTGCTGCACTGGGTGAAATGTTAGTAAATCTGCCACAGTGTTTTCTCTCTCTAATAAAGATAATTATTAGGTGCTGTATTTTCCGATTCTTGACTTTTAAAAAGAACATTCTTCCTAATGTCTATATTTGGTGGCTATAATTCTGAAGTGTACATTACTGTTAACATTTTGCTTATCCGGTTTGCAAATTTACCACACAAAGGCCCTCATTCTGACCTTGGCGGGCAGCGGAGGCCGCCCGCCAAAGTCCCACCGTCAGATTACCGTTCCGCGGTCGAAAGACCGCGGCGGTAATTCTGACTTTCCCGCTGGGCTGGCGGGCGGTCGCCTTCAGACCGCCCGCCAGCCCAGCGGGAAAGAGGCTTCCACGATGAAGCCGGCTCGGAATCGAGCCGGCGGAGTGGAAGCTGTGCGACGGGTGCAGTTGCACCCGTCGCGTATTTCACTGTCTGCGCAGCAGACAGTGAAATACATGTAGGGGCCCTCTTACGGGGGCCCCTGCAATGCCCATGCCAGTGGCATGGGCACTGCAGGGGCCCCCAGGGGCCCCGCGACCCCCCCTACCGCCATCCGGATCCCGGCGGTCCGACCGCCGGGATCTGGATGGCGGTAGGGGGGGTCGGAATCCCCGCGGCGGTGCAGCAAGCTGCGCCGCCGTGGAGGATTCAATGGGGCGGCGGTACACTGGCGGGAGCCCGCCAGTGGTGCCGGTCCGACCGCGGCTTTACCGCCGCGGTCTGAATCCCCATTGGAGCACCGCCGGCCTGTCGGCGGTGCTCCCGCGGTCCTCCGCCCTGGCGGTCAAAGACCGCCAGGGTCAGAATGACCACCAAAATCTACTACTGTGAAGCTCTGTAGCATTATTTTTTCAAAAACATTATCCCACATAGGCCCTCATTCTGACCCTGGCGGTTCTCTACCGCCAGGGCCAACGGGGGCGGGAGCACCGCCGACAGGCCGGCGGTGCTCCCTTGGTCATTCTGACCGCGGCGCTTTGGCCGCGGTCAGAACGGGAAAACCGGCGGTCTCCCGCCGGTTTTCCACTGACATTAGAATCCTCCAAGGCGGCGCAGCTCGCTGCGCCGCCGAGGGGATTCTGACCCCCCCTACCGCCATCCTGTTCATGGAGGGAAAGCCGCCATGAACAGGATGGCGGTAGGGGGGGTCGCGGGGCCCCTGGGGGCCCCTGCCGTGCCCATGCCAATGGCATGGGCACGGCAGGGGCCCCCGTAAGAGGGCCCCGCAAAGTATTTCAGTGTCTGCCTTGCAGACACTGAAATACGCGACGGGTGCCACTGCACCCGTCGCACCTTCCCACTCCGCCGGCTCGATTACGAGCCGGCATCCTCGTGGGAAGGGAGTTTTTCCCTGGGCTGGCGGGCGGTCTTTTGGAGACCGCCCGCCAGCCCAGGGAAAAACTCATAATACCCTCCGCGGTCTTCAGACCGCGGAGCGGTATAATGGAGGTCGGGATCCTGGCGGGCGGCCTCCGCCGCCCGCCAGGGTCATAATGAGGCCCATAGTGTTAGAAAGAAATAGCAGTATTGCCACATTTTTAGTGATCGTCGTTTTCCAGGTATTCGACTGAAAACCGACAAACCCACACTTATTGACTTGGTATTATCCACTCCACAGGGTTGTGCCACATCACAAAATGCAACAATGCTCCTTTCAGAAGCGCAGCAAGCAAAATGTTAATTGGATGAATATGAATGAAAACTTGATGACCTAACTGGAATTCATGCCCTGTATTGCTTAGCTTGTGGTAATTACTGGAGATTATTAATAACACCAACTCGCCGTAGACCTGCCACCACGTTTTTTTCATACACGGAGTTTTGTTCCAACTACATTATGTTAGCTAATGAGCATAGCAGACCGTGAAAGCAACTCTGTGCGTTTGGGGATTGGCACTGGTCACAAGAAAGATTTCACTAAATAACGGAAAGATAGTTGTTGTGACGGGAGTTTCACAGTCCAGCTCACCATTGATCGTTTATACCTAAGCAGAACTAAGCCAGAGTTTTCCAGAAAGTGGCTTGTTCTAGTGACCCACTACATTCCATTACACCTTCCATATATAGACATAGCGATCTGTCCCTCACCTTTTTCTTATATCCTTTGAGACAAGGGTGATCCCTTCTGGAACTTGTCTGAGTGTAAAATGGAGAGAGAGTGTGATTTCCAAAAGGGATCGCCCTTTCCTCAGAGAACCTCAGAAAGAGGTGAAAAACCCCAACACAGCCAGCTCTTTCCAACTTGCAATGCCCTAGTACACCGATCAAAGACTTTGGGGGTCATTCTGACCTCGGCGGTAAAAGGCTCTTACCGCCGGTCAGAAGTCCGCCATTCTACCGCCGCGGCCTCGGTAAACCGCCACGGGCATTCTGACCCACAACTGCCAAACCGCCAAAAACCCGACATCCACGGAAGGCCGCCTCATCAGCGGTCAGCGATAAACTGGAGATGGCCAAACCTCCACCGTCATGCCAACACAAACACGCCCATGCCATTACGACCCACGAATCCACGCAGCGGTCTTTCATCCGCGGTATTCCATTGGCGGTACACACTGCCGCGGTCAAAATACACACACCTTCACAAAACACAGCCACATTGGACAATTCCAAATACACACACCTGATACACATACATACACCACTCCCACACATCCAATCAACTATAAAACACACACCCACATCACCCACAAACCCCCACTACTAGAATTTCGGAGAGAAGGCGAGAGAGAGAGAGAGAGAGAGAGAGAGAGAGCACAGCTATCGACAAACCCAGCACACACAGGAACACAACATCATCACCCACACTACATCCACGCACAAAACACCACACACCACCACACACACCACACTCATCACCACAAACACCACCCCACACCACCCCATGGCACCCCAAAGACACCCCAGGTTCTCGGACCAAGAAGTAAGGGTCATGGTGGAGGAAATAATGAGGGTAGAGCCCCACCTATTCGGCACACAGGTGCAGCACACCACAATAGCTAGGAAGGCGGAGCTATGGCAAAGGATCGTCGACAGGGTCAACGCTGTGGGACAGCATCCCAGAAACCGGGAAGACATCCGAAAGCGCTGGAACGACCTACGGGGGAAGGTGCGGTCGATGGTGTCAAGACACAACATCGCTGTGCAGAAGACTGGCGGCGGACCCCCACCCACTCCACCCGAATTCACAGCATGGGAGCAAGAGGTCTTGAACATCCTGCATCCTGAGGGCCTCGCTGGAGTAGGCGGAGGAATGGACTCTGGTAAGTCTAATCTCAACTACCTTACCCCCCCCAAACACCAGCATGCCAACCCACACCCCCGCCCTCACCCCAACCCCCCAGCACACATCCTCCCTGCCAATGTCTCACCAGCACAACCCACCCAACACAACACCAATCCCTGAATGCCAACACAAACCATGGACACCCCTCACCTAAGCATGACCACTGCACAGACTCATCCCCCCTCACAAACCACCCTCACAACTCCTCCCACAAGGGAATGCCAGCACTGGGGGACAAGGGCACCCACAAATCGCACGCCATGGCACACACAGAAGCAATAACCACACTCTTTTACCCCTGCAGGGCCCGAACGCCAACACACCGGCCAGGAGGGTCCAGATTTGTCCATCCCGCCCCCAGAACAGGCCCCCAGTGATGACAGCAGCTCTGTCGACCTAGAACCTGATGACCAGCCCGGACCATCGGGGACCTCTGGACAGTCGGTTCCCCACACACAGACACTGGCCACAGCAGACCCAACCCCCTCTGGGAATACCAGCACAGCTCCCACCCAGCGGGCCCATGCCTCTGTCTCGCGGACGCGTCAATCAGCGGTGTGTCCGCCACTACAGGGCACCCAGGCTGACCCACCACCCCAACAACAACAGGGACCTGGGGGCAGTGGTAGTGGGCACACCGTCCAGGGGACAGAGGCCCGGGGAAACAGGGCAACTGGGAGGGCTGCTGTGCGAGAGGGGGTGGACCGGCCCAGGGAACCCACTCTCCAAGAGGCCCTCACCACCATCATGGGAGCATACCACCACTCCCAGGAGACGATGGCGACGGTACTGGCCAGGTTCCAAGAGATCCAGGCACAGCAGGAGGAACGGTACATGGGGTTCAGAGACGAACTCAGGACCATCGGTACCGCAATGGGGACCATCGTCCTGGCCCTCAACCAGATAGTCACCACATTGCGGGACCATGTGGCACCCCAAAGGGCCCCTGTCACCAGCCCGGACGACGAACAGCCTACCACCTCCGCCGGCGCTAGTGGACAGGAGGCCCCCACACCATGACAGGCCACAAGAACCCCACCTCCTGCTGAAGATCAACCACCCCGCAAGCGGAACCTGAGATCACACAAGAAGACAGAGTAGGATGCCAAGACCCCCGCCAGCATAAGATACCCCCTGATGTCATCCCACTGTCCCACGTTGTCACCCTGTCCAACCTTGAACTGCCCCTGCTCCATCCTTCCACAGGCATATGGACAATGCACCTGTGCGACTGAGAACTGGACTCTGTCATGGACATTACTCCACCCCCACCCATCACCGTTTTACTATCATGGACCTATACGCAGCACTTTAAATAAATCACCAATTGCACTTCAAATGTCAGGAGTCTGCTTGTATTCTTTACAAATGTATTACACATAACGGTGCAATAATGTTCATTTACATTGTGATGACAACATACCAGTGTCAATAAGCATTAGTCCATGGGCAAACAAAGCAGAGGTCACGCTGTGGGTCATACAGCTCTGAAAAGGGAAGGGAAAGTCAAAAATCAGTGAAAAGGAACTGGGGGGAAACACAGAAAGTAGAGATGCAGGAGGCCAGAAGTAAATGTAAAATGGCGTGGGTGATTCTTACCTGTGTGCTACTGAAAATACTGTTGTATAACTGTGTCCCTGTTGTCCGTGTCGTCCCCGTCGTCTTCCTCCTCTTCACTCTCCACAGGCTCCACAGCTGCTACAAAACCCCCATCTGGACCATCCTCCTGCAGGAAAGGCACCTGGCGTCTCAAAGCCAGGTTGTGAAGCATACAGCAGGCCACGATGATCTGGCACACCTTCTTTGGTGAGTACATTAGGGATCCACCAGTCATATGGAGGCACCAAAACCTGGCCTTCAGGACCCCGAAGGTCCGTTCTATAATCCTCCTAGTTCGGCCATGTGCCTCATTGTAGCGTTCCTCTGCCCTGGTCCGGGGATTCCTCACTGGGGTCAATAGCCAAGGCAGGTTGGGGTAACCAGAGTCACCTATTAGCCACACATGGTGTCTCTGTAGCTGTTCCATCACATAAGGGATGCTGCTATTTCGCATGACATATGCGTCATGCACTGACCCCGGGAACTTTGCATTTAGATGGGAGATGTACTGGTCAGCCAAACAGACCACCTGGACATTCATCGAATGGTAATTCTTTCTATTTCTGTACACCTGCTCATCGTCTTTTGGGGGTACTAAAGCCACATGGGTCCTATCAATGGCACCAATGATGTTGGGGATATGTCCAAGGGCATAGAAATCACCCTTCACAGTGGCCAAATCACCCTCCTCAGGGAAAACAATGTATCTCTGCATGTATTTCATCAGGGCAGACAACACTCTGGACAAAACCTTAGAAAACATAGGCTGAGACATCCCTGATGACATGGCCACTGTTGTCTGAAAAGACCCTCTTGCCAAAAAATGGAGTTCTGACAGAACCTGCACCAGAGGGGGAATCCCTGTGGGTTGGCGGATGGGGGACATCAGGTCTGGCTCCAGCTGGGCACATAGTTCATGTATAGTGGCTCGGTCAAGTCGGTATCGAAGTATAATATGTCGTTCTTCCATTGTCGACAGGTCCACCAGCGGTCGGTACACGGGAGGATTCATCCTTCTCCTCGCAAGTCCCAGCGGATGGTGCCTAGGAAGGACAACATGGAGCACAGAGTCAAGCAACCCACAGGTTCGTTCACACAGCTTGCACAGTACACGAATCGCTATGCATTGAAAGGCTTGTATGAGTGGCAATGCAAGGCCTAGGCCTGTGTGACGCAGTAGAAATTAAGATATGGGGGCCCTTCAAATGGCGGCTGCCTGACCTGTGAAGTGTGACAGTGGGATGTGAGGTCACTGCGCTGGCGTGGCACACCGTGGCGGTAGGCGGTCGAAGACCGCGGCGCAAAGCAGCATTGGTTAACATTGAACCCTATGGGTCTCAGGAGCCAATGACGATGTGCGCCGGCGGTCGCGGTACGCACCGCCGCGGTACGCACCGCCGCGGGTGTGACTGCCATTTTCTATCTGATTAATCACTCGAGACCTGATCATCCACAGGAGAGGACCTATATTGCAAGTGCTGCTGTGACCTCGGTCTGGAAGATACCATGGCTGCTGCGACTGGGGAAAGGGCCCCTGCCTTCACTTCAGAAGAGTTGGAGAAACTTGTTGATGGGGTCCTGCCCCAGTATGCGCTACTCTACGGTCCTCCAGACCAACAGGTAAGTACACTGGGTGCACGTTGAATGGGCTATGCCTGGGTTGTGTATGGTGGATGTAAGATGGTGGGGTGGGGAGCGAATGAGGAGTGCAAGGCACGACAGATAAGAGCATGTGCCACATGGCAGGGTTGGGGAGGGGGGCGCAAACAAATCTAACATGCAGAAAATGTTGAAATTTTCTTTCCCACCCTGTACATGTCATTTAGGTCAGCGCCCATCAGAAAGTCGACATTTGGCGTGCCATCGCCAGGGAAGTCTGGGACCTGGGGGTCCACAACAGATGGGGCACCCACTGCCGAAAGAGGTGGGAGGACATCCGCCGCGGGACCTGGAAGACCGCCGAGTCACTGCTGGGGATGGGCTCCCAACGTAGGAGGGGTGCCAGTCGAACCTTGACCCCCCTGATGTCCAGGATCCTGGCAGTGGCCTACCCCGATTTGGATGGGCGAGTGAGGACATCACAGCAGACACAAGGGGGTGAGTACCTGCACATTCTGCTATCTTTACACGCAGTGGAGGCGTCTGGGTGGGGGAGGAGGGCTGTGGGTGACATTAGGCCAGGGCGCTTACTGTAGTGTAGTCCCCTCCTTTAGGCATGGCCCTGTGCCCCCGCCCCCCACCTCTGTAGGGTGCCAAGTACAGCAATCCATGGTCCAGCATCACCCATGGGCGAATTTGTTGTCCATAGACCTGTTGGCCTAGTCACAAGTACTGAGTAGTGTACCCCGATTGCGCGGCGTAGTGCATGAGGCACCTGTGTCTGTCCTCTCCGCCAACGGTGTTGGCAATGCATGCACTCAACCTGTTTTTATTTCTCCCCCCACCCTTTTTCTTTATCTTCTTGTGCATGTGTGCATTAGCATCATCAGATGGAGGAGAATTGGCATCGGAGCACGAGGGAGCTGCAAGTCACAAGGCCCCGGTGGGCCATGGTACAGACACCGAGGTCACCAGTGATACGGAGGGCGAGGGGAGCACCACAACGGGGACCCGTGGTGACACCAGCGTCACCGACACGTCCTCGGAAGGGAGCTCCCTAGCGGTGGCGGCAACATCCGGGCCCCCCGCCTCTACAGGTACAGCCGCCACCCAGCGCACCAGCTCCGCCCTCCCAGCAGCCCCTCATCCTTCGCTCCGTGCCCGCTCGCCCAAGAAGGCGGGCATCTCCTTCGCCCCAGGCACCTCAGGCCCTGCCCCTGTTACCCCTGCTGCCCTCAGTGAGGAGGTCATTGACCTCCTACAGACCATCATTGTTGGGCAGTCTACCCTTTTGAATGCCATCCAGGGGGTAGAGAGGGAGGTGCATCGGAGCAATGCATACCTGGAGGGCATTCATTCGGGTCAGGCTGCCCATCAACGATCGTTCACTGCTCTGGCCTCAGCACTGACGGCAGCCATTGTCCCTTTTTCCAGCCTCCCTCTTCTGACTGCCTCCACCCTGTCTCTGTCTCCTGTTCCTCAGCCTATCCCATCCACACCATCAGGCCAGCCTGCACACACCTCAACACCCAAGGGCAGCTCATCCAGACATAAGCACCACAGATCACACAAGCATTCACCCAAGCAACACCCAGATGCAGACATGCCAACAGTCACTACCACCCATGTATCCCCCTCCTCCTCGTCTCCCTCCTCCCTCCCTGTGACGTCTCCACTCACACCTGCATGCACACCACCATCAGCCAGTACTTCCATCACCAGCACACCCTCCAGTACAGTCCGCACACGTGCAGTCACCACCCCCACTGCCATTTACACGTCCCCTGTGTCCTCTCCCACTGTGTCTGTCACCCCCTCTTCCAAGACACACAAACGCAGGCAGCCACCCACCCAACAGCCATCCACCTCACGACAGCCTCCGTCACAAGCACCTGCACCCAAAGACAGCACACCTGACTCTCCTACAACCACATCCTCTTCCTCCACTCCCATACCCACTACACCTACCCTTTACATTGGTCCTAAAAAACTTTACCTCTCCCAACTAAACCTCTTTGCCCCACCTGACCCACCCCCTCCATCTGCTAAGAGTCCCAAAAGCACCTCAGCCACCACCAGCCCTGCTTCAAGTGTCAGCATTGTGCACGGGTTTTGGAGTCCACCCTTTCCCAGCACAGATACATCGGCCAGCAGCAAGGGGACAGCCAGCCCCCCCCTGGAAAGAGAACCCGTAAACAGAAGGGCCGCCGCGAGAAGGCTGACACGGCTGCCCCCAAGGAGCAAAGTCCGGGCCCGTCACCTGCCACAACATCCAGGGGAGGCAAGGGCCAGAGAGCCTCATCGAAGGAGGGCAAGGGCAGCAGGGCGGAGAAGACAGCCAGCAGGGGCGCGGACCAGGAGGGCCCCACAAGCCCCATCCCGGGTGTGAGGGAGGACACCCACGGGCCCAGGACTCCGCCAGCGAAGGGTCCAGCAACTGCACGGTCGGAGGGCGACTAAGCAGGGAGTCCTGGCCAGGTCTGGCTCCCTTGATTGACTGGACAAGGACCGCTGAAGAGGGCCCCACCGTGAAGAAAGGCACCGCTGAAGAGGGCCCCGCCGTGAAGAAAGGCACCGCTGAAGAGGGCCCCGCCGTGAGGAAAGGCACCGCTGAAGAGGGCCCCGCCATGAAGAAAGGCACCGCTGAAGAGGGCCCCGGAGTGAAGAAAGGCACCGCTGAAGAGGGCCCCGCCGTGAAGAAAGGCACCGCTGAAGAGGTCCCGCCGTGAAGAAAGGCACCGCTGAAGAGGGCCCCGCCGTGAAGAAAGGCACCGCTGAACAGGGCCCGCCGTGAAGAAAGGCACCGCTGAAGAGGGCCCCGCCGTGAAGAAAGGCACCGCTGAACAGGGCCCGCCGTGAAGAAAGGCACCGCTGAAGAGGGCCCCGCCGTAAAGAAAGGCACCGCTGAAGAGGGCCCCGCCGTGAAGAAAGGCACCGCTGAAGAGGGCCCCGCCGTGAAGAAAGGCACCGCTGAACAGGGCCCCGCCGTGAAGAAAGGCACCGCTGAAGAGGGCCCCGCCGTGAAAAAGGCACCGCTGAAGAGGGCCCCGCCGTGAAGAAAGGCACCGCTGAACAGGGCCCGCCGTGAAGACAGGCACCGCTGAACAGGGCCTCGCCGTCTCAAGCACCGCTCAGCTGGGCCCTTCCTGTCAAGCACCGCTCCGCTGGGCCCTTCCTGTCAAGCACCGCTCCGCTGGGCCCTTCCTGTCAAGCACCGCTCCGCTGGGCCTCGCCGTCTCAAGCACCGCTCCGCTGGGCCCTTCCTGTCAAGCACCGCTCCGCTGGGCCCTTCCTGTCAAGCACCGCTCCGCTGGGCCCTTCCTGTCAAGCACCGCTCCGCTGGGCCTCGCCGTCTCAAGCACCGCTCCGCTGGGCCCTTCCTGTCAAGCACCGCTCCGCTGGGCCTCGCCGTCTCAAGCACCGCTCCGCTGGGCCCTTCCTGTCAAGCACCGCTCCGCTGGGCCTCGCTGTCTCAAGCACCGCTCCGCTGGGCCCTTCCTGTCAAGCACCGCTCCGCTGGGCCTCGCCGTCTCAAGCACCACTCCGCTGGGCCCTTCCTGTCAAGCACCGCTCCGCTGGGCCTCGCCGTCTCAAGCACTGCTCCGCTGGGCCCTTCCTGTCAAGCCCCCCTCCGCTGGGCCCTTCCTGTCAAGCACCGCTCCGCTGGGCCTCGCCGTCTCAAGCACCGCTCCGCTGGGCCCTTCCTGTCAAGCACCGCTCCGCTGGGCCTCGCCGTCTCAAGCACCGCTCCGCTGGGCCCTTCCTGTCAAGCACCGCTCCGCTGGGCCTCGTCGTCTCAAGCACCGCTCCGCTGGGCCCTTCCTGTCAAGCACCGCTCCGCTGGGCCTCGCCATCTCAAGCACCGCTCCGCTGGGCCCTTCCTGTCAAGCACCGCTCTGCTGGGCCCTTCCTGTCAAGCACCGCTCCGCTGGGCCTCGCCGTCTCAAGTACCGCTCCGCTGGGCCCTTCCTGTCAAGCACCGCTGGCCCATTGACAGTGCCGGTTCTGTGTCGAGCTAGTGTTCACGCTGCACTCGGGGCACCCTGCCTCCTCCATTACCTGTGGAGTCTGTCATCCACCTGATGGCCTGTGTCTCTGCACTCCCCAGGATGGCTGAGTGGGCAGACCACCCACTGTAGAGACTTGTGAGACTGTGGCTTTGCACTCCCCAGGATGGCACAGTGGGCAGACCACCCACTGTCATCCACTTGAGAGACTGTGGCTTTGCACTCCCCAGGATGGCACAGTGGGCAGACCACCCACTGTTGAGACTTGTGAGACTGTGGCTTTGCACTCCCCAGGATGGCACAGTGGGCATGGTGGACCCTTCGTGGATCTGGCGTCGTGGACTCATGTGGCTGAGGTGCCCCCCCCTTCCCTTCCCCCTGAGGTGCCTGTAGTTTTGTCATCTGATGCCCCAGCAGTGTTCTCTCCAACGGACTCAGGTCTCCTGTGTGGGCTTTGCCCATGTGTTGATAAACTTTGGCCCACGGACAGTGGAAATTTAAGTGACTGTGCAGGACTTTTTGCCTATGTTTATCGGTTTCGCAAGGTTCTTACTTGATTTTTTAAAAATCATATTGCTATTGTACCATGACTTCAATGACCCTCTTTTATACATAAATTTTGATTCTCACTTTAGTTATGTGTTTGGATTATTCCGGAGAGTTTGGGTGGTGTCACTGTGACTTGGTGCTCTGCATTGGTGTGTAGATAGTTGGGGGGGGGGCGCATATGTGTGTGCACGTGAGCTTTCGTCTTCCCCCCTCCCCTGTGTCGTAGGTGCAGTACTCACCGTTGTCGTCTGCGCCGGCGTTCGTACTCGTGGTAGATGAGCAGGTAGACAAGAGCTGGTAGGATGTTTAATTCGGGTTCCATGCTGTTCTCCGTCCTCGTGGAGTGTGTATAGGTGAGCGTTTTCCCGTTCGTAGTCTGCTTCCGCCGTGTTTTTATCGGCGGGGCTCCCGCCCCGGAAAAGGTGGCGGATTGGTGAGTTGTGATAGTGTGGGCGGTACATTGTCTGCCGCCTGTCTGTTGGCGGTGACCGCCGCACTGTTTGTTTGTGCCGCCGTGGCGGTCGGAGTGTTAAAGCGGCGGCCTGTGTTGGCGGTTCCCGCCCGGGTCAGAATTCAATTTTTTGGACCGCCAGCCTGTTGGCGGGTTGGCCGCCGCTTTAACACTGACCGCCAGGGTTGGAATGACCCCCTTTGTATATCCTGGTAGAAAAGAAACCGCCTTACAGGAAGGATTTGGTCAATGAATCGGAATCACTTGACAATAACAGGCTGAAGCCACAACAGGAGACACCTAACAGGTAAAAAAAAAGACCGGTCGCAGAAATAGTTAAAATTAAATGGTGATCCCGTTTGATAGACCTCCGAGATCTGCATGAATTTTAGTATAGCCAAGGCAGTTGCGGGACTGGAACAATAATAACTTCCCCTATTTTAGTTGTTATCCAAGAAAACAGAACATTGCAAATGTTGACACTTTAGGGTAGGGTGACCAGGCATCCCGGATTTCCCGGGACAGTCCCGAGTTTTCACCAGCTGTCCCAGGAGATTTCGGGAAATTTAGCTGATGTCCTGGTTTTTAGAGTGGGTCACCTGAAAACGGCGGGAGATGAATTTTTTGTTTTCCAAAGAAGAGATAGCAGGTGTTCTCAGAAAGCAATTAAATTAACGGGTATTATAATGGCTTTAAAAATTGCTTTTTATTTATATTCTTAGTGCCTCTGCTGTAATTCTGTGCTGATGGGCACTGTCATTCTGTGCCCTCGCTTGAAGTAAAATTGGAGTCCTTCTTCTATTTCTTGTAACATGTCCCGGTTTTTGGCTTTAAAAATCTGGACACCCTACTTTGGGGAGCATACGCAGGGGAACATCTGGATATTTGTGACGTCAGTTGATGTAAAATGTCTATTTAGGATTTTACTGGATGAAGCATCAGCAATGGGACACAGATCAACAGAAAAAAGGGTAGTGCAGAAACTATACAGGGACCTCGGCATTACATTTTTAAGACAAACACATGCAATAGACATGGATTTAGCCTCTCCTTAAAACTTTACAGTCGTTCTATCGAAATGAAAACAACTTAAAAAAAAATGCCAACGGCTGACCTCAGTTTGTAAGATAGTAAGTTGCAGTTTTGGAAAACTTTAGTTTACAGACAATATTGTGAAAGGTAGTTTAGAAATATGTAATGTATTCTACTTGTGAAATGTCTGTCAAATGTCGGACATGCAAATTATTTTGGAAAGATCTTCTGAGTGCTAGTACATCTTGGGAAGTAACAAACACCTCTAATTTTGCCGTCCAGTAGCAAACTTTTATCAACCAATGCATTAGACGGTAGACCGCCCTAAAACTTTAAACTGTTTCTGACAATTTTCTCTGATTTATTTTCTAATGGAAATTCAAAAAACTATTGAAGCCACGAACTTGTAATATAAAATCAACTTTGCCTTGTTTCCATTTGGAAAACTCTAACATTATAAAACTCGTGCAACTAAAGTTCTCATTCTCAAAGCTATGTAATTTATTTGTAATTTCTGTAATCCTTCCTTGTACCAAGCTAGAGCACATCTTTGAAGTGAAATATTAATGGTAAACACGCACAATTATATTGAACTGTATTTCTTGAAAGTCATTCCATTTTCTTACCACATTTTCGAAACAATATTGTATAGAGTCGCGGAACAAAATAAAAATAAACGAGTATGCCCTGCTTTTATAGTTTTCCAAAGAGGGAACGTTGGACTCAGTGTGTAATTCATTTTTCTCTCAAACGTATTGGGACTGTTCCTTAGTTTCTGAAAATTAAATGTCAGATGTGGGGCCCTATAATAAGCACTTTACACCTTTAATGAAGAGTAGAAGCACTTCATTGTACATAGTATGCCCGTCTCTATGTTGTACTTCGTTGGAAGTGTATGAGTTTGTAGTGGGGTGTATGTGGGAATCATTTCGAAGTCATGCTTGATTACTTTAGTGGTACTCTTCTGTTGCATGTAAGTGTGTGGTGTAGCAAGAAGAAATGAGGGAGAATAATTAAGCTCAGTGTTTAAGCTGAAATTGCACCTGTATGGAAAACTGATATGCACCCCTGCAGAGAGATGTTTCTGGAAAGGGCCTGGTCATTTTCTCTCCCCCTTGAGTGGCCCATTGAGGAAGGCTTATGATAACCAGGTGCAGAGCAATTATTGTGCTCATGTTATGGACACTCCTGTTTGAAGCAGGCCTTATCAATACATGTTCAGAGAGGCATCACCTTACAGAAAGGCTGTACCTATGCTACAGTCAGAAAGTAAATTGAGAAGAAGAACCACACCGAGCTGAGTCCGGGACTTTCGACCACAGATGCATGTCCTCTGTCTGGAAATTGTGCATAAAAGTAGGCAAAAACGTTCTCACTTCATTGAAGTTCCAAGCTTCACTGAATAAAGACGGTTGCTCTACTGAGTACTGTGAGTACTGAGAGAGATGATGTGATCAGTGGCTGGCATAGCTGATACCCAGTCTCAGAGATGAGGAGACATCACCCCAATTGTGTGCGACATCATACTGGAGAGGGGAAAAGGAGCAACTTGTTCAGCAGGATCTGTCTGTCTGAGAAGTCGAAGCCCAGTTGCCGAGTTCAGAGAGAGGAGCAGTCCAGGATAAGCAGACTTTTTTTTAGAGTGTGCCCAGACTTGACCATTGTGTGCTAAAAGGTCATGCAGCCTCCTTGAGTACTAAAGATAAGCCAAAGTAAACATGCGGTTCGCCAGTGTGCTTGTTTCAAATACACCAAGGAAGACTAGAGGACTTGTGCTGAACCTGCCATTGCTTCACCCAGAGAATAGAGACCCTGAACATAGACCAGAGGATAGAATCTCTCAGCCATAAGTGTCGGACATGCTTGATTAGATTGCCTTTGCCCATACCACTGCATTTGCATCTGTGGGATATGAAGGGAAGGAGGCGGGCCGTCCAAACAACCATAAACATGATTGCTTGCACCATGTGGTTAAACACTGCACACATGTTTCTCTTCACCTCAGGTAACACTACCACCAGAACAGAACATTGACTGAGAACTTAACTAATAGTTTTCGGTGGGCCTTCGTTGAGATTTTTTGAACATGTTTAAGAGAACTGCCTAGCCAAAGCAAAAATACTGACCTGTGCGTTGGAGAACCCAGGAAGCTGCTCATTTCACCATTTCAAGCTCTCATTTAGCTGTACAGCAACCTTCCTAGCATCCCTAGTATGCTTTCACTTTAGTGTTGCATATTCCTTCTGTATAGTATTGAGTTGTGCGTTAATGAAAATAAAAGAAAAGTACTGGGCTGAACATTTACTTGTTGAGTCTATTGTTTGACTGCTGAGTTCTGAGTGTCTACCTTGCAACATACTACCTTGCTGAGATGCCTTCCATTGATCACCCACACTGCCCTGATTGTTAAGTCCAGAATTATAGGCAGGCCATATTAGGATGGACCTTAGGAGGCAAACCACATCAACCACTATTATTGAGGCCCAGTAACCTCTATCTGCTCTGTTGCACCATGAATGTGTCTAACACACTGTGACCCCCGCGGTCTCATTTTGGACCAAGAGCACAACACTTCTAGAATGGCTTAGCGTGACCTGTGCAAAACAGTTACACATGTCTTCCAAAGAATTCAAGAATATTTGAAGGTGCAATCAGCTAATTCCAATGTAGAATGTGCTCGAGATAACATGTTCATATTAATAGATTCACAAAAATAGAACTGGTTTTTTTGTGAAATACAAAAGCACCTACAACAAGCAAAGAACTGAAAACTAACTGCAATAATGGGGTAATTATGGCAGCTACATAGCCATAACTTTTAATGTCATGGGACAGACTTTCATAGATCAAGCAGGCATTGTAGTAAAAAAGAGAGAGAGAAAAATATGCGCTGAACAACGGAGACCATAGTTAACTATAGTGACTATGCTCAGGAGACACTAGAACAGAAGTATACGGTTCCCGCGATTTTGTCAGACTTCACAGCAATATTGGAAGAAGATGTCAGTAGATATCTCTCGACCATTAGATCAAGATCTCCCTTAGACCCATCCCCTCCTCAAGTACTGACGCTGGGTGCACCATTGACACTTCCTATCATTAAAGATCTTATTAATCTTTCACTGTCCTCTGGAGTAGTGCCAGAGCAGTGGAAACACACAATTGTTAAACCACTCTTAAAGAAACCCAACCTTGATCCGGTACTGCTTAGCAATTATAGGCCCATTTCACTATTGCCTCTTCTATCCAAGATTGTTGAAAAACATATTAACATTCAACAATCCAGTTTCACAGAGGACAATAATATCCTACACACCACTCAAATGGGCTTCAAACCATTACATGGTACTGAGACTGCATTGATTGCGGTTACGGAAGAGGCCAGAAGGCGCCTAGACCAGGGTTTGGACACAGCTATTATCCTCCTGGATCTGAGCGCCACCTTTGATACAGTGGATCTTGACATTTTAATTGATAGGCTACAAAAACTTGGAATATCTGGAGTGCCTTAGACTGGATCACTTCCTTTATCAAGAATAGATAATTTCAAGTTTTAGACAGATCATATTTTTCAGAGTGCATTAACAATAGCTATGGGGTCCCACAGGGGTCCTCCCTTAGCCCCACTCTTTTAAATATTTACATGTGACCACTGGCAGAAATAGTTGAACCTTATGGATTAGCCTTAGTGTCCTATACAGCTAGTCGTCTCTCTATCTAATGACTCCCGCAATAAAGGTACATCACTTGTCCCCTGCCTCCAAGCTGTGGCTGCATGGATGTCTAGAAGTAAGCTAAAACTTAATGATGACAAGACGGAGGTGATGATACTCGTACAACACACAAAGCCAATTCCCAATCCATCAATCATGGAGAGCTTGGGATCCTTACCTCCCCCGAAAGGACTTATTAAAAGTCTTTGCGTATGGCTTGATCCCCAACTCTCGATGGCTCATCAAGCCAACAAAATAGCAGCTACTTCTTTTGGCATCCTTAGGCATCTAATGAGGGTCTTTACAATCTTACCTTTCATAGCAAAAATAATTATTATACAGGCACTGATTAGCTCACGCCTAGACTACGGAAATGCATTGTTTCTTTGTGCACCAGGATACATAATTAAAAGATTGCAGACAGTTCTGAATGCTTCTGTGCGTCTGCTGTTGAACATCCTTAAACATGAATCTATAAGAGCAGGAATCTCTGTGCTTCGTTGGCTACCTGTGGCCAAGAGGATTCATTTTAAGACATTGGTGGTCATTCTGACCTCGGCGGTAAAAGGCGCCTACCGCCGGTCAGAAATCCTCCATAATCCCGCCGCGGTCGCGGAAACCCGCCACGGTCATTCTGACCCGCAGAAGGCAAACCTCCGAAAATCTGACCGCCACAACAGACCGCCAGACCAGCGGTCGGCGGAAAGGTGGAGGTGACCAAACCTCCACCGCCACGCCAACAGAAATACGCCCATCCCATTACGACCCACGAATCCACGCGGCGGTCATTCAAACGCGGTATTCCATTGGCGGGACACACCGCCGCGGTCAGAATACACACAAACGAACAAAACTCAGCCACATTGGACGATTTGAATCCCACACACCTGATACACATACACACACCACTCCCACACACACAATACAATATAAAACACACACCCACATCACCCACAAACCCCTACGCTAAAAAATTCGTCAAGAAGGCAAGAGCGAGACACCAGCATCCAAAAAATAACAGCCACAGCCACTCAACACCATCACCCACACACTATCCACACACAAAACAACACACACCACCACACTCAACTCACTTAAATACACATACTCCACCCCACACATCATACACACCACCCCATGGCACCCCAAAGACAACCCCGCTTCACAGACGAAGAACTCAGGGTCATGGTGGAGGAAATCGTTCGGGTAGAGCCCCAGCTGTTCGGCACACAGATACAATACACCAGCATTGCCCGGAGGATGGAGCTATGGCAGAGGATTGTCGACAGGGTGAACGCAGTGGGACAGCACCCCAGAAATCGGGAAGACATCAGGAAGCGATGGAACGACCTACGGGGGAAGGTGCGTTCCATGGTATCCAGGCACAACATCGCCGTGCAGAAGACTGGCGGAGGACCCCCACCTCAACCCCCACAATTCACATCATGGGAGGAGGAAGTCTTGAACATCCTGCATCCTGACGGCCTCGCAGGAGTCGGCGGAGGAATGGATACTGGTAAGTTGAAGCTTCAATACTGCTTCCCCCCCACCTGCATGCCAAATCAGACCCCAACCCTCACCCCCATCCTCGAACCCCACCCTCACCCCCACCCCCATCCTCACCCCCACCCTCACCCCCACCACCATCCTCACCCCCACCACCATCCTCACCCCACCACCATCCTCACCCCCACCCCCAGCACACCTATTCCCCGCCAATGTCTCACCATCACAACCCACACATCCCAAAACCTAGGCCTGCATGTGTCCACCAAGCATGGACACCCATCACCAAAGCATGCCCAATGCATATACACATCCCCCCCACAAGCCACCCTCACCAAAGCCCCCACACACGAATGCCAGCACTTGGGGACACGAGAACCCACAGATACACCCATATGCCACACATTGAAACTATAACCATACCACTATACCCCTGCAGGACCCGACCGTCAACACACCGCGGCGGAGGGGCCAGAATTCTCCACACCCCCCACCCAAGAGGCTGTCAGCGATGACAGCAGCTCTGTCGACCTGGACACCGATGACCAGCCCGGACCATCGGGGACCTCTGGACAGTCGGTTCCCCTCACACAGGCCCAGGCCACTACAGACCCAAACCCCTCTGGGAACACCAGCACAGCTCCCACCCAGCGGGCCCATGCCTCTGTCTCCAGGGCGCGTCAATCTGCGGTGTGTCTACCACTACAGGGCACCCAGGATAACCCACCACCCCAACAACAACAGGGACCTGGGGGCAGTGGTAGTGGGCACACCGGCCAGGGGGCAGAGGCCCAGGGAAACAGGGGAACTCGGAGGGCAGCTGTGCGACAGGGGGGGGAGGAGAGGCCCAGGGAACCCACTCTCCACGAGGTCCTCACCACCATCATGAGAGCATACAACCGCTCCCAGGAGACGATGGCGACGGTACTGGCCCGGTTCCAGGAGATCCAGGTACTGCAGGAGGAACACTATCGGGGGTACAGGGAGGACATCAGAGCCATCAACACCACCCTGGTTACCATGGTAGGGCTGCTGCAGGACCTCGTCAACAACAGGGCGGACACTGAACAACACCCAAGGGCCCCTGCCACTAGCCTGGACCAAGAACAGCCAACCACCTCCGCCGGCGCTAGTGGACAGGAGGCCCCCGCACAGCAGCAGCCCACCAGACCCCCACCTCCTGCAGGAGAAGAACCACCCCGCAAGAGGGCCCTGAGATCTCGCAAGAAGACAGAGTAGGATGTCAAGACCCCCGCCAGCAATGGATACCACCTGATGTCATCCCACTGTCCCACATTGTCACCCTGTCCATCCTTGAACTGCCCATGCTCCATCTCTCCACAGGCCTCTGGACAATGCACCTGTGTGACTGTTACTCTGGACTCTGCCATGGACATTCCTTCACCATAGCCCCCACCCACTTGAAACCACCCATCCCATTTTGAGCACTTCAATAAACACCTATTTTGCACCAAAATATCTGGAGTCTGGCTGTGATTTCAATAGATTGTAATTGACATGACAGTGCAAATATGTCCTTGTACATGGTGAAGTCAACAAACAGCTGCCACAAAGCTGTAGTCCATGGGGAAACGAAGCACAGGACTCGTAGTGGGGACCCCAGATCTGAAATAGGGAGGGAAAAGCCAAAACTCAGTCATCATACACTGGGGCAAATAGACAGGCAGCAGAGATGCTGGAGAGTAGTTAACATTTACTAAATTATCTTTGAAATGTTACCTGTGTCCTATTGGAAGTACCGTTCAATGATTCTGTCCCTGTTGTCTGTTTCAGCCCCGTCGTCTTCCTCCTCGTCACTCTCCTCAGGTTCCACCGCTGCCACAACACCACCGTCTCGACCATCCTCCTGCAGGAAAGGCACCTGGCGGCGCAAAGCCAGGTTGTGAAGCATGCAGCAGGCCACGATGATGTGACACACCTTCTTAGGTGAGTACATTAGGGATCCACCTGTCATATGCAGGCACCGAAACCTGGCCTTTAGGAGGCCAAAGGTGCGTTCGATCACCCTCCTAGTACGCCCATGGGCCTCATTGTACCGTTCCTCTGCCCTGGTCCGGGGATTCCTTACTGGGGTCAGTAGCCACGACAGGTTGGGGTACCCAGAGTCCCCCACTAGCCATACACGGTGTCTCTGTAGCTGTTCCATCACGTAAGGGATGCTGCTATTCCTGAGGATGTAGGCGTCATGCACTGACCCTGGGAATTTGGCATTTACATGCGAGATGTACTGGTCAGCCAAACACACCACCTGGATGTTCATTGAATGGTAATTTTTTCTGTTCCTGTACACCTGCTCCCTGTCTCTTGGGGGAACCAAAGCCACATGGGTCCCATCAATGGCACCAATTACGTTGGGAATATGTCCAAGGGCGTAGAAATCACCCTTCACTGTAGCCAATTCGCCCACCTCAGGGAAAATGATGTAGTTCCTCACGGATTTCATCAGGGCAGACAACACTCTGGATAACACCTTCGAAAACATGGGCTGAGACATCCCAGAAGCAATTCCCACGGTTGTCTGAAATGACCCACTTGCCAAGAAATGGAGTACTGACATGACCTGCACCAGAGGGGGAATCCCTGTGGGTTGGCGGATGGGGGACATCAGGTCGGGCTCCAGCTGGGCACACAGTTCATGGATAGTGGCACGGTTAAGACGGTAGGTCAGGATAATGTGGCGTTCTTCCATTGTCGACAGGTCCACCAGCGGTCGGTACACGGGAGGATTCATCCGTCTCCTCGCCCAACCCAGCGGACGGTGCCTAGGAAGGACAACATGGAGCACACAGTCAAGCAACCCACAGGTACGTACTCACAGCTAGCACAGTATACGATTCTCTATGCAGTGAATGGCGTGTCTGAGTGGCTATGCAAGGCCTAGGCCTGTGTGACGCAGTTGAAATTGAGCCATGTGGGCCCTGGAAATGGCGGCTGCCTGACCTGTGAAGTGTGACAATGGGATGTGAGGTCAATGCGCTGGCGTGGCACACCGCGGCGGGCGGCGGGCGAAGACCGCGGCGCGAAGCCGCATTGGTTAACATTGAAGCCTATGGGTTTCAGGAGCCAATGGCGAAGGGCGCCGGCGGTGGCGGGACGCACCGCCGCGGTACGCACCGCCGCGGACGTGACCGCCATTTTCTATCTACTTATCCACTTGCGACTTGAACTTTCACAGGAGAGGACCTATACTGCAAGTGTTGCTGTGACCTCGGTCTGGAAGGGACAATGGCTGCTGCGCCTGGGGAAAGGGCCCCTGCCTTCACTGGAGAGGAGTTGGAGAAACTTGTGGATGGGGTCCTCCCCCAGTATGCGCTACTCTACGGTCCTCCAGACCAACAAGTGAGTTTAATTCAATATGGATTTGGGGCCACTGGCTGGCTTGGGGGCCTGGCGGGGGGCCTGGCGGGGATGGGGGGCATGTTGGGCCTGGCGGGGGGCATGGCGGGGGGCCTGGCGGGGATGGGGGGCATGTTGGGCCTGGCGGGGGGCATGGCGGGGGGCCTGGCGGGGATGGGGGGCATGTTGGGCCTGGCGGGGGGCATGGCGGGGGCCTGGCGGGGATGGGGGGCATGTTGGGCCTGGCAGGGGGCATGGCGGGGGGCCTGGCGGGGATGGGGGGCATGTTGGGCCTGGCGGGGGGCATGGCGGGGGGCCTGGCGGGGATGGGGGGCATGTTGGGCCTGGCGGGGGGCATGGCGGGGGGCCTGGCGGGGATGGGGGGCATGTTGGGCCTGGCGGGGGGCCTGGCGGGGATGGGGGGCATGTTGGGCCTGGCGGGGGGCATGGCGGGGGGCCTGGCGGGGATGGGGGGCGTTGGGCCACTGGAAAGGAAAATGCTGAGAAACTTGAACGTGGTATTTCTCCCTCCCTGTACGTGTCACATAGGTCCGCGCCCATGAGAAGATCGGGATTTGGCGTGCCATCGCCAAGGAAGTCCGGGCCCTGGGGGTCCACCATCGACGGGGCACCCACTGCCGCAAGAGGTGGGAGGACATCCGCCGCGGGACCAAGAAGACCGCCGAGTCTCTGCTGGGGATGGCCTCCCAACGTAGGCGGGGTGCCTGCCGTCAACTGAGCCCCCTGATGTTCCGGATCCTGGCGGTGGCCTACCCTGAATTGGATGGGCGCGTGAGGGCAGCACAGCAGACACAAGGGGGTGAGTACAAGCATTATCTACTCTGTTGTCGCGCAGTGGAGGTGTCTGGGTGGGGGAGGAGGGCTGGGGGTCCCCCTAGGCCAGGGCGATATCTGTAGGCTGGGCACCCCCGTAAGCCCCTGTGTCCCCAGCCACCACCCTCAGTAGTTTGTCAGTACAGCCATCCCTGGGCCGTGTCATCCATGGGTGCAGTTGTCAACTCTAGGCGTGTAGGGCATGTTCCACGGAATGCGTAGCGTACCCCAAGTGCGCAACTTAGTGCAGGGGGCATCTGTGTCTGTCATGTCCGCTAACTGTACCGGAGATCCATGTACTCAATATCCCTTTATTTCTCTCTCCCCCCCCCTTTTTGTTTGTCTTTCTGTGCTTGTGTGCATCAGCATCATCAGGCGGAGGAGAAGTGGCATCGGGGCAGGAGGGAGCTGCATCTCACATGGCCCAGGAGGGCCATGCCACAGAGTCAGACTGGACCAGTGAGACGGAGGGCGAGGGGAGCTCCACGACGGGGACGACTGGACCCTGCAGCGACACGGACACGTCCTCGGAAGGGGGCTCCCTTGCGGGGGTGGCACCATCCGTGCCCCCCGCCATTACAGGTACAGCCGCCACCCAGCGCACCATCTCCGCCCTCCCAGCAGCCCCTCAGCGTTCGCCCCGTGCCCGCTCTGCCAGGAAGCCGGGCATCTCCTTCGCCCCAGGCACCTCAGGCCCTGCCCCTGTTACCCCCGCTGCCCTCAGTGAGGAGGTCATTGACCTCCTCCGAACGCTCATTGTTGGGCAGACTACCCTTTTGAATGCCATCCAGGGGGTGGAGAGGGAGGTTCATCGCAGCAATGCGTACCTGGAGGGCATTCATTCGGGTCAGGCTGCCCATCAGCGATCGTTCCAGGCTCTGGCCTCAGCACTGACGGCACCCATTGTCCCTGTCTCCTGCCTGCCTCTACTAACTCCCTCCTCCCAGTCTCCTGTTCCTCTGCCTGTCCCACCCACACCATCAGACCAGCCTGCACACACCTCAACACCCAAGAGAAGCTCATCCAAACATAAGCACCACAGATCACGCAGACATTCACACACGCAACATTCCGATGCAGACATGCCAACAGTCACTACCACCTCTGTGACCCCCACCTCCTCGTCTCCCTCCTCCCTCCCTGTGACGTCTACACTCACACCTCCATTCACCTCACCATCAGCCAGTGTTTCCATCACCAGCACACCCTCCACTCCAGTCCGCACACGTGCAGTCACCACCCCCACTGCCATTTACACGTCCCCTGTGTCCTCTCCCACTGTGTCTGTCACCCCCTCTTCCACACCACACAAACGCAGCCACCCACCCACCCAACAGCCATCCACCTCACGACAGCCTATCCCTCCTGCACCTGCACCCAAAGACAGCAAACGTGACTCACCTACAACCACATCCTCTCCCTCCACTCCCATTCCCACTGTACCTACCACTCTCCATTGTCCCAAGAAGCTCTTCCTCGCCACTACTAACTTCTTTCCTGACCCTGAGCCCCCCCCTCCTTCTCGTCGGGGTAAGAAGAGCACCTCAGCCACCACCAGCCCTGCAGCCCCCTTGACAAGGGTGCAGGGGTATTGGAGCCCGCCAGCCCGCATGTCTGGATCTTCGCCCAGCAGCAAGGGGACAGCCAGCCCACCCCCTGGGAAGAGGAGCAGAAGGCGGAAGGGTCGCCGCAGGAGACCGCCTTCTACATCCCCCCCGGACACCACCCAGAGACAGTCACCAGCCACAGCTCCAAAGGGAGGAAAGGGCCACAGGCCCACGACTAAGGAGGGCAAGGGCAGCAAGTCGGAGAGGTCAGGCAGCAGGCCTGCTGCCCAGGAGGAGCCCACAACCCCCATAGCCGCTGCCCCGGGAGGAACCGGCACAGCTGCCCCGGGAGAGCCCACCACCCCCATAGCCGCTGCCCAGGGAGGACCCAGCCCAGCTGGCCAGGAGGGCCCCACCACCCACAGCCCAGGTGGGCAGTGAAGGAGCACCATCCCCGCTGCCCAGGAGGGCACCACCAGGCAATTAGCAGTTGGCCATAGACCGGCCGCCGTCTCAAGAACCGCTGAACTGGGCCCTTCAGGGCAAGGACCGCTGAACTGGGCCCCGCCGTCTCAAGAACCGCTGAACTGGGCCCCGCCGTCTCAAGAACCGCTGAACTGGGCCCTTCAGGGCAAGGACCGCTGAACTGGGCCCCGCCGTCTCAAGAACCGCTGAACTGGGCCCTTCAGGGCAAGGACCGCTGAACTGGGCCCCGCAGTCTCAAGCACTGCTGAACTGGGCCCTTCAGGGCAAGGACCGCTGAACTGGGCCCCGCCGTCTCAAGAACCGCTGAACTGGGCCCCGCCGTCTCAAGAACCGCTGAACTGGGCCCTTCAGGGCAAGGACCGCTGAACTGGGCCCCGCCGTCTCAAGAACCGCTCCGCTGGGCCCCGCCGTCTCAAGAACCGCTCCGCTGGGCCCCGCCGTCTCACGCACCGCTCCGCTGGGCCCCGCCGTCTCAAGAACCGCTGAACTGGGCCCCGCCGTCTCAAGAACCGCTGAACTGGGCCCTTCAAGGCAAGAACCGCTGGCCCTTTGGCAGACGTGGCAGGGCAGGATCTATCTCGGGCAGGGCTGCAGGATGTCCTCTGGCCAACTTGCCTCCTCCAGTGGCAGTGGGGTCTGTTATGGACTGTATGGACTGTGGCTTTGCTCTCCCCAGGATGGCCCAGTGGGCAGGCCACCCACTGTATGGACTGTTTGGACTGTGGCTTTGCTCTCCCCAGGATGGCCCAGTGGGCAGGCCACCCACTGTATGGACTGTTTGGACTGTGGCTTTGCTCTCCCCAGGATGGCCCAGTGGGCAGGCCACCCACTGTATGGACTGTATGGACTGTGGCTTTGCTCTCCCCAGGATGGCCCAGTGGGCAGGCCACCCACTGTATGGACTGTATGGACTGTGGCTTTGCTCTCCCCAGGATGGCCCAGTGGGCAGGCCACCCACTGTATGGACTGTTTGGACTGTGGCTTTGCTCTCCCCAGGATGGCCCAGTGGGCAGGCCACCCACTGTATGGACTGTTTGGACTGTGGCTTTGCTCTCCCCAGGATGGCCCAGTGGGCAGGCCACCCACTGTATGGACTGTATGGACTGTGGCTTTGCTCTCCCCAGGATGGCCCAGTGGGCAGGCCACCCACTGTATGGACTGTATGGACTGTGGCTTTGCTCTCCCCAGGATGGCCCAGTGGGCAGGCCACCCACTGTATGGACTGTTTGGACTGTGGCTTTGCTCTCCCCAGGATGGCCCAGTGGGCAGGCCACCCACTGTATGGACTGTTTGGACTGTGGCTTTGCTCTCCCCAGGATGGCCCAGTGGGCAGGCCACCCACTGTATGGACTGTTTGGACTGTGGCTTTGCTCTCCCCAGGATGGCCCAGTGGGCAGGCCACCCACTGTATGGACTGTATGGAGTGTGGCTTTGCTCTCCCCAGGATGGGCCAGTGGTCATGGAGTCCCCTCGTGGATCTGGCGTCGTGTACTCAAGTGGCTGAGGTGCCCCCCTTCCCTTCCCCCTGAGGTGCCTGTCCTATTTTCTTTCTGATGCCCCTGCAGTGTTCTCTCCGTGGAGTTCTTGTCGTGGGACTGGGCCTTGCCCCTTTGCACAGGACCCCTGTGATCCACGGACAGTGGTTGGACTACATTTAGTAGCTGTATATATTTTGTACATAGTTTATTTATTTATTGGGATTACTGGTGTACATATTTCAATATATCTGCCCGTTTATGATCTCTTCTTTTGGTCTTTGCATTATTTCGGAGGGGGGTGGTTTGTGGGTTGTGACAGTGATCTGTGGGAATGCATTGATGTGTGTGTTGTAGTGGGTGTGGGTGGGTGGGTGTGTGCCGGTAATCTTTTCCCTCCCCTGTGTCGTAGGTGCAGTACTCACCGATGTCTTCCGCGCCGCCGGGCGTGCTCCTGGTATATGAGCAGAAATAGGAGTGCGGGGATGACCTGCAACTCTGGTTCCATACTGCCGGAATCTCGCGTGGAGTGCGTAGAGGTGAGCGTTTTCCCGTTCGTAGTCTGTTTCCGCCGTGTTCTTATCGGCGGTGCTCCCGCCCCGGAAAAGGTGGCAGATTGGTGGGTCGTAATAGGGTGGGCGGTACATTGTCTGCCGCCTGGCTGTTGGCGGGAACCGCCGCGCTGTTTGTTTGTACCGCCGTGGCGGTCGGAGTGTTAAGTTGGCGGGCTGTGTTGGCGGTTCCCGCCAGGGTCAGAATTGCATATTTTAGACCGCCGGCCTGTTGGCGGCTTGGCCGCCGCTTTATCACCGACCGCCAGGGTCAGAATGAGGGCCATTGTGCCATATGCATAGAGCTCTTCATAATAAGGGTCCAGTAATGCTGAGGACCCTTCCATCCTTCTATTCACCTAACAGACTTCTTAGATCTTCATCTGCCTACTTGCCAGTGATCCCAAAAGTGAGGAAAGCTAGATGGGGTGGAAGATCCTTAGCATACCGGGGGCAAAGCTTTGGAATTCCTTACCCCATGGCTTACGAGTAATCAGCCATGAATTGAATTTTCGCAAGGCTTTAAAGACCTGGCTGTTTAAAATGTAACTCCCTCTTTTTGTTCATTCTTGCTATTGTTTTTAGCCATAAGCGCTGAGAGGCCTTCGGGTAGCCATGCGCTATGTAAGTCCATATAACATAACATAACATGACAGATGATATCATACTTATATTCATTGGGTCACTGTATGGGACTCTAAAAACATGTTTTAGCTTTGCTATCAAAGAGAGTGAAAGATACTGGCACAGAGCTCTCTGGTTTCCTCAGTAACATGAACAAAATCATGGGGCAACCTGCAGAATGTGAAGAGGAGCCCCCACTCCCCCTTATCTCATTCTTTGGACTGAATGGAGCCCCCTGAAGGTTTAAGGCTTTGTAAATAAAATTGTGACAGGAGACTAGGAGCAATAAATGGGCTACAGAAATTCATAGATGTCATTTGAAAAGAACATTGGACATGACAATAGGTTTCTGCTTCAAAAAGCAGAGTTCTAACATGGTGGACAACAATTTTCGAATGGTATATTGAAAACAAGAAAAAGTGAAACATTGCAGAAAATGAATAATCCACCTCAGTAGCAATTTGCAGCTGCTAAAACATTGAACAGAAAAAAATGAAAGTAATTTTGCAGTGAATTCGGGATAGGGAGCATCGGGGAGGGTAGTAAAAAGTGCAGAAGCAAGGAAAAAGTAGAGGAGAGAGCAATAAAACACATGCACTCTCACAGAGTGCTATCTGCAAGAGTCCAAGCACTGGCAAAGCACCGATCTCTGGCCTTGGCCTCCTCCATTTTAAGTAAAAGCCCCGGAAAGGTGGTGGTTCCCGAGGCATAAGGAAGCCCTTGGAGGTGGGCCCTGTGCTCCCCCTGCATTTTTCTAAATAACTGGCCTGGGACCTGTCTCACCTAGGGGCTTTATTAAAAACAAGTGCACCAAAATTCACAAATGTAAACAAAATTCCCCATGAAGTATAAAAAATACTTTTTGCCCTGACACAGTCCCAGGAGGACCCCAGGTCCACGGTTAAGGGATTAGAGTATTTGTACCATGCCTCCATTTCTTGTTTTTTGTGTTTTTTTAGGGCAAGTCCCCAAATGGCTGCCAACACTTCCTGGATGAAGTGTTGTCACCCAATCAGATCTCTGCATGAAATTGGGGGTATTCACAAAGTAATAGAGGCCCTAGATATAAAAATTTGGATTGCCTGTAATTTCTCCAAAACATTTGAACCGATTTACACCAATTAAGAAAAAGGGCACTTTCTGGACCAAATGCTACCTTTCTGCCACATTTGCTGTAATTTTGTCCAGCAGTGACTAAAATCTCTATGGGAATGAACATGAGAAACACACTTTTTTCAGCCCTCACTTGACAGACCACCCTAAAACTTTTCATGTGCAACACAAACCTAGAGGACACTTTTTTGGGAAGATTTCTTAAAGATTCGTCAAATGGTGCCAAAGATATAGCCAAGTAAAAACACTTTTCTTTGGAAACTAGGAGCCTGGTTTAGACATAGGCAGATGGTGGGGCTTAAACCGAGTCCCAAGATGGCTGCCAACACTTCCTGGTTGAAGTGTTGCCAGCCAATCAGAGCTCTGCAGATTTCTGCACAAGCTCATTATTATTTGCAAATCCATCGCACCTTTACATTCTATACTCCTTTTCCTTTTAATACTTTAAAAACGAATGAAAAGATTTACACCAATTAACAAAAAACACTCTTTCTGGACCAAGAGCTACCTTACTGTCAAATTTGGTGTAATTCCATCCTGCTGTTCAGACTGTAATCATGTCTGAAACCCCTATTGAAATTATAAAGGGTAAACACACTTTGATTGACCCCGCCCTTTTTGTTGGCCCCCACAGGATGGATCACCCCAAAACCTTCCATGTACAACAGGATTCCCTGGAACACTTTTTTTGGAACATTTTGTGAGCATTTGTCAAACGGCACCAAAGATATAGGCAAGTCAAAAAACACCTTTTGAAAGGAGACAAGGTCCTAACTATACCTACCTGTGTTACATAAAGGCCCTCCACCATGCACTGCGTTATCAGCAATGATGTGATTTCAGATGTTACAGTCATGTTATCAATGATGTCAGTGTTGTCATTGAACATGTCATGAGTGATGTTATGTATTAGGTAATTAGCAAAGCATGCAGATGGCACAAGTTATGGCACAAGTTATAGTTACTTTATGGAATTAGTTATATTTACTTGAGATAACTACAACTGGTGAATTTCAGTGGCTTTTTTTCACTTAAAATGGTATTTTCTAACTGACATTTTCATCTATCTATAACGTCCCTTTAGCCTTTGTTTTTTTCAGTGAATTTCAACATTTTTTCAAAGTAAGATAATATTACAATTCCTAACTATAACATTAATTTGTTTTTCAGTGAATTATATTTTTTTATAACATAAAGTAAGATGTTGATTGCCATGGGTGACATGAGGTTGGACATGGGACATGGCTCACGGAAAAATGAATGGGGAAAATGCTTTTTGGGACCCCACCTTTTTTAAGCCCCCACTTGACATATCACCCTGAAACTCTACAGGAAGAACATAAGGTGGATAAGATTTTGTTAGGAAAGTTTAGTGTAGATTTATCAAATGGCACTAGCGTTATAAGCCAACCAAAAAATACTTTTCCTATGGAAACATGGTCCTAACTATAATCACCCATAGATAGACAGATAGATAGATAGACAAGACACTATGGTGGTCATTCTGACCCTGGCGGTCTTTGACCGCCAGGGCGGAGGACAGCGGGAGCACCGCCGACAGGCCGGCGGTGCTCCAATGGGGATTCCGACCGCGGCGGTAAAGCCGCGGTCGGACCGGCACCACTGGCGGGCTCCCGCCAGTGTACCGCCGCCCCATTGAATCCTCCACGGCGGCGCAGCTTGCTGCACCGCCGCGGGGATTCCGACCCCCCCTACCGCCATCCAGATCCCGGCGGTCGGACCGCCGGGATCCGGATGGCGGTAGGGGGGGGTCGCGGGGCCCCTGGGGGCCCCTGCAGTGCCCATGCCAAAGGCATGGGCATTGCAGGGGCCCCCGTAAGAGGGCCCCTACATGTATTTCACTGTCTGCTGCGCAGACAGTGAAATACGCGACGGGTGCAACTGCACCCGTCGCACAGCTTCCACTCCGCCGGCTCGATTCCAAGCCGGCTTCATCGTGGAAGCCTCTTTCCCGCTGGGCTGGCGGGCGGTCTGAAGGCGACCGCCCGCCAGCCCAGCGGGAAAGTCAGAATGACCGCCGCGGTCTTTCGACCGCGGAACGGTAATCTGACGGCGGGACTTTGGCGGGCGGCCTCCGCCGCCCGCCAAGGTCAGAATGAGGGCCTATATTATTGTCTAGTGAAAGCATTTACAAGATAAAAATTAAGCCATATTGTTTGCACATCACTGCATTGCACCCACTGCACTGGATACCACTGTACTCTATCCCACTGCACTCAACGCCACTGCAGTGGAGTGGTATAGTCATTAGGTAATGCACTCCTCTACTTGCATCCCATTTCTAATGTAGTACTTTCAAGGGAGTACTGTGATACTTCAAAAACTTAAAAAAATATATATAAAGCAATATAAATAATTGTATCTACATGTACAACCTATGCTAATCTACCTCAGGTCTTACTATAGCTTAAACACATATGATTAATCTACATCTCATGTACAGACCCACAACACACCCAAACTGTGGTCTACACAATATGACTGCCTTTTTATTTCATTCTATGCCACTGCACTGTATGCTACTGCAGTGTATTCCACTGCTCTTTTTGTCACTACACTCTACACCTCTGCACTTTATGCCACTGCACTGTACCCCACTGCATTCTGTGCTACCGCACTTTATGACACTGCACTGAATGCCAGTACACTCTATGTCATTGTTCTGTACAACACTACACTATGGTGGTCATTCTGACC
Source organism: Pleurodeles waltl (assembly GCF_031143425.1). Lineage (NCBI taxonomy): Eukaryota > Metazoa > Chordata > Amphibia > Caudata > Salamandridae > Pleurodeles > Pleurodeles waltl. Next base: position 366,505,029 of record NC_090444.1, on the reverse strand, counting down.
TCGGCGGTAAAAGGCGCCTACCGCCGGTCAGAAATCCTCCATAATCCCGACGCGGTCGCGGAAACCCGCCACGGTCATTCTGACCCGCAGAAGGCAAACCTCCGAAAATCCGACCGCCACAACAGACCGCCAGACCAGCGGTCGGCGGAAAGGTGGAGGTGACCAAACCTCCACCGCCACGCCAACAGAAATACGCCCATCCCATTACGACCCACGAATCCACGCGGCGGTCATTCAAACGCGGTATTCCATTGGCGGGACACACCGCCGCGGTCAGAATACACACAAACGAACAAAACTCAGCCACATTGGACGATTTGAATCCCACACACCTGATACACATACACACACCACTCCCACACACACAATACAATATAAAACACCCACCCACATCACCCACAAACCCCTACGCTAAAAAATTTGTAAAGAAGGCAAGAGCGAGACACCAGCATCCAAAAAATAACAGCCACAGCCACTCAACACCATCACCCACACACTATCCACACACAAAACAACACACACCACCACACTCAACTCACTTAAATACACATACTCCACCCCACACATCATACACACCACCCCATGGCACCCCAAAGACAACTCCGCTTCACAGACGAAGAACTCAGGGTCATGGTGGAGGAAATCGTTCGGGTAGAGCCCCAGCTGTTCGGCACACAGATACAATACACCAGCATTGCCCGGAGGACGGAGCTATGGCAGAGGATTGTCGACAGGGTCAACGCAGTGGGACAGCACCCCAGAAATCGGGAAGACATCAGGAAGCGATGGAACGACCTACGGGGGAAGGTGCGTTCCATGGTATCCAGGCACAACATCGCCGTGCAGAAGACTGGCGGAGGACCCCCACCTCAACCCCCACAATTCACATCATGGGAGGAGGAAGTCTTGAACATCCTGCATCCTGACGGCCTCGCAGGAGTCGGCGGAGGAATGGATACTGGTAAGTTGAAGCTTCAATACTGCTTCCCCCCCACCTGCATGCCAAATCATACCCCAAACCTCACCCCCATCCTCGAACCCCACCCTCACCCCCACCCCCACCACCATCCTCACCCCCACCACCATCCTCACCCCCACCCCCAGCACACCTATTCCCCGCCAATGTCTCACCATCACAACCCACACATCCCAAAACCTAGGCCTGCATGCGTCCACTAAGCATGGACACCCATCACCAAAGCATGCCCAATGCATATACACATCCCCCCCACAAGCCACCCTCACCAAAGCCCCCACACACGAATGCCAGCACTTGGGGACACGAGAACCCACAAATACACCCATATGCCACACATTGAAACTATAACCATACCTCTATACCCCTGCAGGACCCGACCGTCAACACACCGCGGCGGAGGGGCCAGAATTCTCCACACCCCCCACCCAAGAGGCCGTCAGCGATGACAGCAGCTCTGTCGACCTGGACACCGATGACCAGCCCGGACCATCGGGGACCTCTGGACAGTCGGTTCCCCTCACACAGGCCCAGGCCACTACAGACCCAAACCCCTCTGGGAACACCAGCACAGCTCCCACCCAGCGGGCCCATGCCTCTGTCTCCAGGGCGCGTCAATCTGCGGTGTGTCTACCACTACAGGGCACCCAGGATAACCCACCACCCCAACAACAACAGGGACCTGGGGGCAGTGGTAGTGGGCACACCGGCCAGGGGGCAGAGGCCCAGGGAAAGAGGGGAACTCGGAGGGCAGCTGTGCGACAGGGGGGGGAGGAGAGGCCCAGGGAACCCACTCTCCACGAGGTCCTCACCACCATCATGAGAGCATACAACCGCTCCCAGGAGACGATGGCGACGGTACTGGCCCGGTTCCAGGAGATCCAGGTACTGCAGGAGGAACACTATCGGGGGTACAGGGAGGACATCAGAGCCATCAACACCACCCTGGTTACCATGGTAGGGCTGCTGCAGGACCTCGTCAACAACAGGGCGGACACTCAACAACACCCAAGGGCCCCTGCCACTAGCCTGGACCAAGAACAGCCAACCACCTCCGCCGGCGCTAGTGGACAGGAGGCCCCCGCACAGCAGCAGCCCACCAGACCCCCACCTCCTGCAGGAGAAGAACCACCCCGCAAGAGGGCCCTGAGATCTCGCAAGAAGACAGAGTAGGATGTCAAGACCCCCGCCAGCAATGGATACCACCTGATGTCATCCCACTGTCCCACATTGTCACCCTGTCCATCCTTGAACTGCCCATGCTCCATCTCTCCACAGGCCTCTGGACAATGCACCTGTGTGACTGTTACTCTGGACTCTGCCATGGGCATTCCTTCACCATAGCCCCCACCCACTTGAAACCACCCATCCCATTTTGAGCACTTCAATAAACACCTATTTTGCACCAAAATATCTGAGTCTGGCTGTGATTTCAATAGATTGTAATTGACATGACAGTGCAAATATGTCCTTGTACATGGTGAAGTCAACAAACAGCTGCCACAAAGCTGTAGTCCATGGGGAAACGAAGCACAGGACTCGTAGTGGGGACCCCAGATCTGAAATAGGGAGGGAAAAGCCAAAACTCAGTCGTCATACACTGGGGCAAATAGACAGGCAGCAGAGATGCAGGAGAGTAGTTAACATTTACTAAATTATCTTTGAAATGTTACCTGTGTCCTATTGGAAGTACTGTTCAATGATTCTGTCCCTGTTGTCTGTTTCAGCCCCGTCGTCTTCCTCCTCGTCACTCTCCTCAGGTTCCACCGCTGCCACAACACCACCGTCTCGACCATCCTCCTGCAGGAAAGGCACCTGGCGGCGCAAAGCCAGGTTGTGAAGCATGCAGCAGGCCACGATGATGTGACACACCTTCTTAGGTGAGTACATTAGGGATCCACCTGTCATATGCAGGCACCTAAACCTGGCCTTTAGGAGGCCAAAGGTGCGTTCGATCACCCTCCTAGTACGCCCATGGGCCTCATTGTACCGTTCCTCTGCCCTGGTCCGGGGATTCCTTACTGGGGTCAGTAGCCACGACAGGTTGGGGTACCCAGAGTCCCCCACTAGCCATACACGGTGTCTCTGTAGCTGTTCCATCACGTAAGGGATGCTGCTATTCCTGAGGATGTAGGCGTCATGCACTGACCCTGGGAATTTGGCATTTACATGCGAGATGTACTGGTCAGCCAAACACACCACCTGGATGTTCATTGAATGGTAATTTTTTCTGTTCCTGTACACCTGCTCCCTGTCTCTTGGGGGAACCAAAGCCACATGGGTCCCATCAATGGCACCAATTACGTTGGGAATATGTCCAAGGGCGTAGAAATCACCCTTCACTGTAGCCAATTCGCCCACCTCAGGGAAAATGATGTAGCTCCTCACGGATTTCATCAGGGCAGACAACACTCTGGATAACACCTTCGAAAACATGGGCTGAGACATCCCAGAAGCAATTCCCACGGTTGTCTGAAATGACCCACTTGCCAAGAAATGGAGTACTGACATGACCTGCACCAGAGGGGGAATCCCTGTGGGTTGGCGGATGGGGGACATCAGGTCGGGCTCCAGCTGGGCACACAGTTCATGGATAGTGGCACGGTTAAGACGGTAGGTCAGGATAATGTGGCGTTCTTCCATTGTCGACAGGTCCACCAGCGGTCGGTACACGGGAGGATTCATCCGTCTCCTCGCCCAACCCAGCGGACGGTGCCTAGGAAGGACAACATGGAGCACACAGTCAAGCAACCCACAGGTACGTACTCACAGCTAGCACAGTATACGATTCTCTATGCAGTGAATGGCGTGTCTGAGTGGCTATGCAAGGCCTAGGCCTGTGTGACGCAGTTGAAATTGAGCCATGTGGGCCCTGGAAATGGCGGCTGCCTGACCTGTGAAGTGTGACAATGGGATGTGAGGTCAATGCGCTGGCGTGGCACACCGCGGCGGGCGGCGGGCGAAGACCGCGGCGCGAAGCCGCATTGGTTAACATTGAAGCCTATGGGTTTCAGGAGCCAATGGCGAAGGGCGCCGGCGGTGGCGGGACGCACCGCCGCGGTACGCACCGCCGCGGACGTGACCTTCATTTTCTATCTACTTATCCACCTGCGACTTGAACTTTCACAGGAGAGGACCTATACTGCAAGTGTTGCTGTGACCTCGGTCTGGAAGGGACAATGGCTGCTGCGCCTGGGGAAAGGGCCCCTGCCTTCACTGGAGAGGAGTTGGAGAAACTTGTGGATGGGGTCCTCCCCCAGTATGCGCTACTCTACGGTCCTCCAGACCAACAAGTGAGTTTAATTCAATATGGATTTGGGGCCACTGGCTGGCTTGGGGGCCTGGCGGGGGGCCTGGCGGGGGGCCTGGTGGGGATGGGGGGCATGTTGGGCCTGGCGGAGGGCATGGCGGGGGGCCTGGCGGGGATGGGGGGCATGTTGGGCCTGGCGGGGGGCCTGGCGGGGGGCCTGGCGGGGATGGGGGGCATGTTGGGCCTGGCGGGGGGCCTGGCGGGGGGCCTGGCGGGGATGGGGGGCATGTTGGGCCTGGCGGGGGGCATGGCGGGGGGCCTGGCGGGGATGGGGGGCATGTTGGGCCTGGCGGGGGGCCTGGCGGGGGCCTGGCGGGGATGGGGGGCATGTTGGGCCTGGCGGGGGGCATGGCGGGGGGCCTGGCGGGGATGGGGGGCATGTTGGGCCTGGCGGGGGGCATGGCGGGGGCCTGGCGGGGATGGGGGGCATGTTGGGCCTGGCGGGGGGCCTGGCGGGGATGGGGGGCATGTTGGGCCTGGCGGGGGGCATGGCGGGGGGCCTGGCGGGGATGGGGGGCATGTTGGGCCTGGCGGGGGGCCTGGCGGGGGGCCTGGCGGGGATGGGGGGCATGTTGGGCCTGGCGGGGGCATGGCGGGGGGCCTGGCGGGATTGGGGGGCGTTGGGCCACTGGAAAGGAAAATGCTGAGAAACTTGAACGTGGTATTTCTCCCTCCCTGTACGTGTCACATAGGTCCGCGCCCATGAGAAGATCGGGATTTGGCGTGCCATCGCCAAGGAAGTCCGGACCCTGGGGGTCCACCATCGACGGGGCACCCACTGCTGCAAGAGGTGGGAGGACATCCGCCGCGGGACCAAGAAGACCGCCGAGTCTCTGCTGGGGATGGCCTCCCAACGTAGGCGGGGTGCCTGCCGTCAACTGAGCCCCCTGATGTTCCGGATCCTGGCGGTGGCCTACCCTGAATTGGATGGGCGCGTGAGGGCAGCACAGCAGACACAAGGGGGTGAGTACAAGCATTATCTACTCTGTTGTCGCGCAGTGGAGGTGTCTGGGTGGGGGAGGAGGGCTGGGGGTCCCCCTAGGCCAGGGCGATATCTGTAGGCTGGGCACCCCCGTAAGCCCCTGTGTCCCCAGCCACCACCCTCAGTAGTTTGTCAGTACAGCCATCCCTGGGCCGTGTCATCCATGGGTGCAGTTGTCAACTCTAGGCGTGTAGGGCATGTTCCACGGAATGCGTAGCGGACCCCAAGTGCGCAACTTAGTGCAGGGGGCATCTGTGTCTGTCATGTCCGCCAACTGTACCGGAGATCCATGTACTCAATATCCCTTTATTTCTCTCTCCCCCCCCCTTTTTGTTTGTCTTTCTGTGCTTGTGTGCATCAGCATCATCAGGCGGAGGAGAAGTGGCATCGGGGCAGGAGGGAGCTGCATCTCACATGGCCCAGGAGGGCCATGCCACAGAGTCAGACTGGACCAGTGAGACGGAGGGCGAGGGGAGCTCCACGACGGGGACGACTGGACCCTGCAGCGACACGGACACGTCCTCGGAAGGGGGCTCCCTTGCGGGGGTGGCACCATCCGTGCCCCCCGCCATTACAGGTACAGCCGCCACCCAGCGCACCATCTCCGCCCTCCCAGCAGCCCCTCAGCGTTCGCCCCGTGCCCGCTCTGCCAGGAAGCCGGGCATCTCCTTCGCCCCAGGCACCTCAGGCCCTGCCCCTGTTACCCCCGCTGCCCTCAGTGAGGAGGTCATTGACCTCCTCCGAACGCTCATTGTTGGGCAGACTACCCTTTTGAATGCCATCCAGGGGGTGGAGAGGGAGGTTCATCGCAGCAATGCGTACCTGGAGGGCATTCATTCGGGTCAGGCTGCCCATCAGCGATCGTTCCAGGCTCTGGCCTCAGCACTGACGGCACCCATTGTCCCTGTCTCCTGCCTGCCTCTACTAACTCCCTCCTCCCAGTCTCCTGTTCCTCTGCCTGTCCCACCCACACCATCAGACCAGCCTGCACACACCTCAACACCCAAGAGAAGCTCATCCAAACATAAGCACCACAGATCACGCAGACATTCACACACGCAACATTCCGATGCAGACATGCCAACAGTCACTACCACCTCTGTGACCCCCACCTCCTCGTCTCCCTCCTCCCTCCCTGTGACGTCTACACTCACACCTCCATTCACCTCACCATCAGCCAGTGTTTCCATCACCAGCACACCCTCCACTCCAGTCCGCACACGTGCAGTCACCACCCCCACTGCCATTTACACGTCCCCTGTGTCCTCTCCCACTGTGTCTGTCACCCCCTCTTCCACACCACACAAACGCAGCCACCCACCCACCCAACAGCCATCCACCTCACGACAGCCTATCCCTCCTGCACCTGCACCCAAAGACAGCAAACGTGACTCACCTACAACCACATCCTCTCCCTCCACTCCCATTCCCACTGTACCTACCACTCTCCATTGTCCCAAGAAGCTCTTCCTCGCCACTAATAACTTCTTTCCTGACCCTGAGCCCCCCCCTCCTTCTCGTCGGGGTAAGAAGAGCACCTCAGCCACCACCAGCCATGCAGCCCCCTTGACAAGGGTGCAGGGGTATTGGAGCCCACCAGCCCGCATGTCTGGATCTTCGCCCAGCAGCAAGGGGACAGCCTGCCCACCCCCTGGGAAGAGGAGCAGAAGGCGGAAGGGTCGCCGCAGGAGCCCGCCTTCTACATCCCCCCCGGACACCACCCAGAGACAGTCACCAGCCACAGCTCCAAAGGGAGGAAAGGGCCACAGGCCCACGACTAAGGAGGGCAAGGGCAGCAAGTCGGAGAGGTCAGGCAGCAGGCCTGCTGCCCAGGAGGAGCCCACAACCCCCATAGCCGCTGCCCCGGGAGGAACCGGCACAGCTGCCCCGGGAGAGCCCACCACCCCCATAGCCGCTGCCCAGGGAGGACCCAGCCCAGCTGGCCAGGAGGGCCCCACCACCCACAGCCCAGGTGGGCAGTGAAGGAGCACCATCCCCGCTGCCCAGGAGGGCACCACCAGGCAATTAGCAGTTGGCCATAGACCGGCCGCCGTCTCAAGAACCGCTGAACTGGGCCCTTCAAGGCAAGGAGCGCTGAACTGGGCCCCGCCGTCTCAAGAACCGCTGAACTGGGCCCCGCCGTCTCAAGAACCGCTGAACTGGGCCCTTCAGGGCAAGGACCGCTGAACTGGGCCGCGCCGTCTCAAGAACCGCTGAACTGGGCCCTTCAGGGCAAGGACCGCTGAACTGGGCCCCGCCGTCTCAAGAACCGCTCCGCTGGGCCCTGCCGTCTCACGCACTGCTCCGCTGGGCCCCGCCGTCTCAAGAACCGCTGAACTGGGCCCCGCCGTCTCAAGAACCGCTGAACTGGGCCCCGCCGTCTCAAGAACCGCTGAACTGGGCCCTTCAGGGCAAGGACCGCTGAACTGGGCCCCGCAGTCTCAAGCACCGCTCCGCTGGGCCCCGCCGTCTCAAGAACCGCTCCGCTGGGCCCCGCCGTCTCACGCACCGCTCCGCTGGGCCCCGCCGTCTCAAGAACCGCTGAACTGGGCCCCGCCGTCTCAGGAACCGCTGAACTGGGCCCTTCAAGGCAAGGACCGCTGAACTGGGCCCCGCCGTCTCAAGAACCGCTGAACTGGGCCCTTCAAGGCAAGGAGCGCTGAACTGGGCCCCGCCGTCTCAAGAACCGCTGAACTGGGCCCCGCCGTCTCAAGAACCGCTGAACTGGGCCCTTCAGGGCAAGGACCGCTGAACTGGGCCCCGCAGTCTCAAGCACCGCTCCGCTGGGCCCCGCCGTCTCAAGAACCGCTGAACTGGGCCCCGCCGTCTCAGGAACCGCTGAACTGGGCCCTTCAAGGCAAGAACCGCTGGCCCTTTGGCAGACGTGGCAGGGCAGGATCTATCTCGGGCAGGGCTGCAGGATGTCCTCTGGCCAACTTGCCTCCTCCAGTGGCAGTGGGGTCTGTTATGGACTGTATGGACTGTGGCTTTGCTCTCCCCAGGATGGCCCAGTGGGCAGGCCACCCACTGTATGGACTGTATGGACTGTGGCTTTGCTCTCCCCAGGATGGCCCAGTGGGCAGGCCACCCACTGTATGGACTGTATGGACTGTGGCTTTGCTCTCCCCAGGATGGCCCAGTGGGCAGGCCACCCACTGTATGGACTGTATGGACTGTGGCTTTGCTCTCCCCAGGATGGCCCAGTGGGCAGGCCACCCACTGTATGGACTGTATGGACTGTGGCTTTGCTCTCCCCAGGATGGCCCAGTGGGCAGGCCACCCACTGTATGGACTGTTTGGACTGTGGCTTTGCTCTCCCCAGGATGGCCCAGTGGGCAGGCCACCCACTGTATGGACTGTTTGGACTGTGGCTTTGCTCTCCCCAGGATGGCCCAGTGGGCAGGCCACCCACTGTTTGGACTGTATGGACTGTGGCTTTGCTCTCCCCAGGATGGCCCAGTGGTCATGGAGTCCCCTCGTGGATCTGGCGTCGTGTACTCAAGTGGCTGAGGTGCCCCCCCTTCCCTTCCCCCTGAGGTGCCTGTCCTATTTTCTTTCTGATGCCCCTGCAGTGTTCTCTCCGTGGAGTTCTTGTCGTGGGACTGGGCCTTGCCCCTTTGCACAGGACCCCTGTGATCCACGGACAGTGGTTGGACTACATTTAGTAGCTGTATATATTTTGTACATAGTTTATTTATTTATTGGGATTACTGGTGTACATATTTCAATATATCTGCCCGTTTATGATCTCTTCTTTTGGTCTTTGCATTATTTCGGAGGGGGGTGGTTTGTGGGTTGTGACAGTGATCTGTGGGAATGCATTGATGTGTGTGTTGTAGTGGGTGTGGGTGGGTGGGTGTGTGCCGGTAATCTTTTCCCTCCCCTGTGTCGTAGGTGCAGTACTCACCGATGTCTTCCGCGCCGCCGGGCGTGCTCCTGGTATATGAGCAGGAATAGGAGTGCGGGGATGACCTGCAACTCTGGATCCATACTGCCGGAATCTCGCGTGGAGTGCGTAGAGGTGAGCGTTTTCCCGTTCGTAGTCTGTTTCCGCCGTGTTCTTATCGGCGGTGCTCCCGCCCCGGAAAAGGTGGCAGATTGGTGGGTCGTAATAGGGTGGGCGGTACATTGTCTGCCGCCTGGCTGTTGGCGGGAACCGCCGCGCTGTTTGTTTGTACCACCGTGGCGGTCGGAGTGTTAAGTTGGCGGGCTGTGTTGGCGGTTCCCGCCAGGGTCAGAATTGCATATTTTAGACCGCCGGCCTGTTGGCGGCTTGGCCGCCGCTTTATCACCGACCGCCAGGGTCAGAATGAGGGCCTATATGCCACTGCAATGTACATTACTCTACTTTGCACCACTCTATACATGCTACTGTAATTTATGCCACTGCACCCTGTCACTGAGCTGTATGCCATGCCACTCCACACAATGCAACTGTACGCTACTATACCCCACTCCACTGCACACAATGTCACTCTACTGTAAGCCACTCTACTCTATACCACTCTATTCTATGTTACTGCAAGCCACTGTGACCCACTTCACTCTATGCCACTCTACTCCACCCTACTGTACTCCACTTCGTACCGGTCTGCACCTCTTCATTCTATCCTACTTCACTGTACCCTCATCTATTCAATTACACTCTAGTCTACTCTACACCACTTTACTGAATGCCACTCTGTCTACCCCACTTCACTGTACCCCACTTCACTTTACACCAGTCTACTATACCCCACTCTACTGAATGCTAATGTACTATATGCCACTCTACTTCACTGTATGCCACTCCACACCACTGTATGCCACTGCACTGTATACCACTCCACTTTAGTCTGCACTACAGGCTACATTATGTTAGTCTGCACTAGTTTACTTTTCCTCGACTGCCCTCTACACCACTTCAAGTCACTGTATGCCATTGCACCTATGCCATTCTACTTTAGTCTGCACTACTCTACTCTAAACCACTGCGCTCTACAGCACTCCAAGCCACTGTACTCCACTCTACTCTACGCAACTGTACTTCACTGTACTCTACTCCAACCTACGCCACTGCACTCTATGCCACTGCACTCTATGCCAACTTACTCTATGCCATTCTACGTTACACCACTCTACTCTACCCCAGTTCACTCTTCGCAACTTCATTCTACCCCACTTCACTTTGCCACACTCTAGGCTACTCCACTCTATGGCACTCTACTCTACCTCACTTAACTGTAATCCACTTCACTCTATTCCACTTCACTCAGTGCCACTCTACTGGACACTACTCTATTCTCCGCTAGTCTACTGTAAGCCACTTCACTCTACCCCACTTCATTTTACCCATTTCACTCTATGCCAATCTACTGTACTCAGCCCCACTCTACTGTATGCAACTGCACTCTATGCTGTTGCACTGTACACCAATGCACTCTACTCTACCACACTTCACTGTTTGCCACTCTACTCCTCGTCACTTTATTCTACTCTTCGTCACTTTATTCTACTCCACTTTAATCCACCCCTCTTCACTGTGACCAATCTACTCTACTGCACTCTACTGTACACCACTCTTCTCTACCCCACTTCACGCTGTCATTTCACTCTACCACACCTCATTCTACACCACTGTGCTTTATGCCACTCTACTCCACCCTGCTTCATGCTCCCTCACTTCCTTCTAACTCACTTCTCTGCACACCACTCTACTGAACACCACTCTACTCTTCTTCACTCTACCCTACTTTACTCTATGCTACTGTACTCCATTCTGCACCACTCTACTCTGTGCCACTGTACTCTGTGCCACAATGTTCTATGCAACTCTACTGTACCCCACTCAACTCCACACCACTGTACACCACTCTACTCCACTCTACCCTATTCCACTGTATGCCACTCCACACCACTTTGCGTGTCACCACTTCACTCTATGCTGCTCCAGGAGAAATTATCAAGAAAGGACTGAGGTAATATTCAACAGTGACAGATGTCCCATCTGCTGAAATCCAAATCCCAAATCAAGCCCTTAATTTATTATTGTTATATAAAACCAACATAAACAACACAATCCTTAGAAATTAAAAAGTTATAGTCATAACTTAAAGTTATAATTTCTACCCTGACCAAAACCTGCTATAACTCACACACCCTTGCACAGAGTGTTGACAGCTAGTGAACTAAAACTATAACTTCTGCCTTCACCATGCACTGCTTATACCTTTTCATATTACATCACTTAGAACATGTTAAATCATAGCATTTACAACAACACTCATGACATCTCAAATTACTTTATTTATGAGAACACTGTGCATGGTAGAGGGCCAAAGTATAGTTGCTTTATTCTTTCTAGTGAATCAAAAAAACTCTGTAGGGAGATGCATGAGCTATAGATATTTTTTTCAATTAAGAAAAACAAAGGTTAACATTACAGTTAGGTGAAAATGTCAACTAAGACAAAATATACTGCTTTCTATGAACAGAACCAGTGAAATTCATCAGTTATATTTACCTCATCACTATAACTCATGTCCTAAACTAACTATACACCGCGCCTAAACCATACACTGTGTTTTCATCACGAATGCAATTTCAGATGTGGCAGTGATGTTGTGAATCATGGAACATGTCATGAGTGATGTAATATTAGAGGGAATTAGCAGTGCAAGATAACAACACACACAACACATCATAACTTGTGACATCCACAATGCACAAAACACCAAATTGGCAAAGGTACAGAAATAAAGAAAAGAGCAAACTAGAAAGCAACATAGCACCATAGTGGGTACCATGAGTTATGGTGTGTGATGTGTGCTTTTTCATGGAATTTCTTTGTTTTGTTTTTTGATTTACTACATTTTTAACCCCTTCTAAACACAGTTTTGGCCATGCCCAGCTTTGGCTATGCATTGCCTATGACCAGTCCCTGTTTCCCACCCACCATTGCCAACCAACCCATGTTGTGAATGGCCTGTGTCTGTGAGCTGTGGGGTTTGGCTGCAAGGCCAGGCGCTCTGCCCAAGATGGCAGCGCAACCTTTACTGTGCACGACCTGCCTTGTACTCATTCTGACCTGTGCACAGCCTTAGGCCTGGATCTGTGCACAACCACCACTAGCTGTCTGCAGTGGAGATGGTTGCAGCCCTTGGCGGGCCTTTCACCAGGATTAATGCAAATGTGCTACATAGTAATTAAAATGTGCCAATGTTATTAGTGAATGAAACTCTAATTGCCCTCTCATTTACCTTTGTCCCACTGGTCGATCTACTCAAAACTTGATGTACAGTAAGCTAAGCCCCTAAACATCAGCCAAATTGTAAGTGGATTCATCAAACAGTGTCAAATGTATTAGTAGCTGAGTACCTCTTCACCCCCTCCCATTAAGTCTCCCTCCTCTTGATGGACCTGCATGAAATTGAGAAAAACAAGTGTAGGCTAAACATGCTATGTCTCTGTCACATTTCATTAGCATCCATCAGATGGTGCCAACATTTTAAGTAAATAAAAAATGTCTTGTCTTCTCTAAATCCATTAACTTTCTTTAACTACTCCCCACAATGGATATGTTTAAAATCTTGCACTAGGTGTAACTTGCCAACTGCCTGCTTTTTTTATTTAGATTTATCAAACATTTCTAAAGTTATAAGAAATGTAAAACTGTATTCTCTCCCCCCCTTTGTTTTTCGGCCATCAATGGATTGGCACAAAATGTGTCAATCCAAAATCAAAGCCTCCAAGTTTCTGTCACATTTTGTTGAGATTCATCACACAGTGACAATGTTATTAGCAAATGTAAACCACTCCTCCTCCTTTTAACTCAACAACCCTTGGTGGATCTGCACAAGCTTACAAATACTAAAAGAAGATTACAAGTGTTAAGTTCCTGCCAAATTTCAGGCAGATCCATCAAACAGGGCCAAGATTATTAGTAAATCAAAAATTACTTTCACTCATTGATAACTTTGCTCCCCCATTAAATCTTCACAAAACATAATATACCTGCACTTGGTATCATTTGCTAACTACTTGCCACACTTTCCACAGATGGATCAAACTGCACCAAAAGTATATGCAGATTAAACTTTGACTACCCCACCACCTTCAACTATGCCCCCATTATGGATTGGTACACAACCTGACATAGAAGCAGAAAATGAATCCTCTAAATACCGCAAAATTCAGTGAAAATTCTACACACAATGCCATTATCATTAGCAAATTAACACATTTTTGACATAAAGCCACTTTTTAGCTGCCCCCTTTTATGAATGTAAAGTAAAGATCTACTTTCATTCCAAATGTGATGTTATTCTGTTCAATGTTTTTTTCTCTATCTTTCCCCAAAAATTCTAATGGCAGTTAAAATGGAAATTATACATGTTTTTGTCACCTCTTAGCCCTTTTTTCCAGTGGACGTCAAAAGATTTTATGCAAATCTATCCATTTGATCAAAAGTTATAAGTAAATCAAAAAATGCCTTTAAGTGGAAAGTAACACTAAACCATAAATGCTCACCTAATCACTGTGTAGTTAACACGCACACACACACACACACATATGTTCTTATTTTGACTTTTTTCCAAACATGTTGCTAGCTAGACAGATAAAGCTGTCTCTTTGATAACTACAATGGAAAAAGGAATGCATCAAAATAACCCTCCTGGGCTTCCTAAATCAGGAGGCACTGGAAAAGGGTGCTCTACATACAGAGGGATACTTTTTCTTTACAGATTTGTGAGTAGCAGCAGTTATACAGCATTTTTTTATTTAAACTAAAAAAACAAATTGTTTCAAACAAATAAACACGTCCAGTCAGATTAAACATGAGATGACACTAGAGTGAAAGCGGGAATAAATAAGGCATATTTCCGATTAGTGAAACATTTAGAATAAACATAACATCTTCTCGGGTTCTTAGGGTGGCCTAAGGCTTGTAAAAAGGAAACAGATAGCAAAAATGACATTTTATTATCAGTCCCTGATTTAGGCCCTCATTACAACCCTGGCGGTCGGTGTTAAAGCGGCGGTAAAACCAGCAACAGGCCGGCGGTAAACAAATTGGAATTATGACCGTGGCGGAAACCGCCAACAAAGAGAGACACTTTAACACTCCGACCGCCACGGCGGTACAGACAAACAGCGCGGCGGTCACCGCCAACAGACAGGCGGAGGACAATGTACCGCCCACAGTATCACAAACTACCAATCCGCCACCTTTTCCGGGGCGGATTCACCGCGGATAAAAAAACGGCAGAAACAGCCATTTCAAAGGGAAAACGCTCACCTCTACACACTCCACGAGGAACGACGACACCATGGAGCGGGAACTCCATATTCTGCCAGCGATAGTCTTCCTGCTCCTATACAAGGATCATCAACGCCGGCGGCGAAGACCACGGTGAGTACTGCACCTACGACATAGGGGAGGGGGAGGGAAAAACACAGGGACACACACAACCAACATCCCAACCTCCACCCCGACCCTCACCCACTACAACACACACCAATGCATATCCAAACATTACAGTAACAACCCCAAACCCCCCCGGAAGAATGCAAAGACAAAAGGAAATGAGTTGAACCATTGTAATATATCAAAATACAGTAATCAAAGATATACATATATATAGATATATATATATATATATACATATATATATATATATATATACACCTTAAACAAAATATACACCACGATTAGTGGTGCAGGTAATGCACCATTCATTGTCCGTGGACCACTAGGCCCAAAATGCATGGGCGAGGCCCACACTAGATACCTGATCAAAACGGAGAGAACACTGCAGGGGCATCAGATAGAAATACAACAGGCATCTCAGGGGGAAGGGAAGGGGGGGCACCTCAGCCGGATGAGTGCACCACGCCAGATCCACGAGGGGGCTCCATGCCCATTGATGTATCCTGGGGAGTGCAAAGCCACAGTCTCTCAAGTCTCTACAGTGGGTGGCTTGCCCACTGTACCATCCTGGGGAGTGCAAAGCCACAGTCTCTCAAGTCTCTACAGTGGGTGGTTTGCCCACTGTTCAATCCTGGGGAGTGCAAAGCCACAGTCTCACAAGTCTCTACAGTGGGTGCCTTGCACACTGTTCTATCCTGGGGAGTGCAAATCCACAGTCTCTCAAGTCTCTACAGTGGGTGGCTTGCCCACTGTACCATCCTGGGGAGTGCAAAGCCACAATCTCTCAAGTCTCTACAGTGGGTGGTTTGCCCACTGTTCAATCTTGGGGAGTGCAAAGCCACAGTCTCACAAGTCTCTACAGTGGGTGGTTTGCCCACTGTTCAATCCTGGGGAGTGCAAAGCCACAGTCTCTCAAGTCTCTACAGTGGGTGGCTTGCCCACTGTTCAATCCTGGGGAGTGCAAAGCCACAGTCTCTCAAGTCTCTAGTGGGTGGCTTGCCCACTGTACCATCCTGGGGAGTGCAAAGCCACAGTCTCTCAAGTGGATGACAGTCTCCACTGGTTCTGGAGGGGGACTGGTGCCCAGAGTGCTTCATCCTCTGCAGGACAGACGGAATGGATGCATGACTCCACTGGTTCTGGAAGGGGACTGGTGCCCAGAGTGCAGCACTCACCCCGTGACGGTCCCAGTTGCGTCACTGCCCCTGCCGCTAATGGGCTAGCGGTGCTCGCCTTGGCGGTCTTTGTCCTGTTCAGCGGTGCTTGAGTTGGCAGTTTCTGACCTGTTCAGCGGTGCTTGCCCTGTTCAGCGGTGCTTGCCATGGCGGTCTTTGCCCTGTTCAGCGGTGCTTGAGTTGGCAGTTTCTGTCCTGTTCAGCGGTGCTTGCCCTGTTCAGAGGTGCTTGCCATGGCGGTCTTTGCCCTGTTCAGCGGTGCTTGAGTTGGCAGTTTCTGACCTGTTCAGCGGTGCTTGCCCTGTTCAGCGGTGCTTGCCATGGCGGTCTTTGCCCTGTTCAGCGGTGCTTGAGTTGGCAGTTTCTGGCCTGTTCAGCGGTGCTTGCCCTGTTCAGCGGTGCTTGCCATGGCGGTCTTTGCCCTGTTCAGCGGAGCTTGAGTTGGCAGTTTCTGTCCTGTTCAGCGGTGCTTGCCCTTTTCAGCGGTGCTTACCAAGGCGGTCCTTCATTGCCCAGCAGGCCTGTGGATGGCGGTCCTTCATGGGTCAGCTGGGCTGTGGCTTGCGGGGCCCTCTTGGCCAGTGACTCTGGGGCTGGCGCTGGCATCCTGGCCAGTGACGATGGGGCTGGCCTCCCGGGCAGTGACGATGGTACTGCCCTCCTGGGCAGTGGCGATTGGGCTGGCCTCCTGGGCAGTGAGTCTGGCGGTGGCCTCCTGGCCAGTGACGATTGGGCTGGTGGTGGCCTCCTGGGCAGCGGGGATGATGGCGGTCTTTTCCGCTGTGCTGCTCCTCCCAGACTTTGGAGATTTCTTCTGCCCCTTCCTCACCTTGGGAGGAGTCACAGCTGAGTCGACACTCCCCCCGGGACCCTTGTGAGCGGCTTTGCTGGCTGGAGTCTTCCCCCTCTCCCGCCGGGCACTGTCCAACTTCTGGTGCTTCACAGGGGGGGGACTGGCTGTGCTGTGGCTCCGTGCCACACTGGCTGGCCTGGTGGCCGGTGCACTCCACATACCTGTAACAGGCACCACTGGTCCCGGAGATTTTTTGGCTGAGGTGCTAGTACGGGACCTATGAGTTGGAGGGGGGGGTGGTGGGAAAGAGGTCAAGCTTGGCCAGGAAAAGTTTCTTACGAACACTGGGACAGGTAGCTGCAGGAGGTTTGAGAGTGGAGGAAGAGGTAGTGGTTGTAGGAGGTGTAAGTTTGGTGACTTTGGGTGAAGGTGCATGGGCTGGAGGCTGTCGTGAGGTGGATGGCTGTTGGGTGGGTGTGTGCCTGCGTTTGTGTATCTTCGGAGGGGGCGTCACAGACACACTGGGAGAGGACACAGGGGATGTGTAAATGGGAGTGGGGGTGGTGACTGCACGTGAGCGGGGTGTGGTGGTGGGTGTGCTGGTGCGGGACGTAGTGGCTGTAGTGGTAGTGCATGCAGGTGAGAGTGTAGACGAGACTGGGAGAGAGGAGGGAGACGACGAGGAGGGGGACACAGTGGATGTTGGTGTGTCTGTATGTGTGTGATGCTTGCGTGAGTGCCTGTGGGATGTGTGGTGCTTATGTTTTCCTGAGCTTCCCTTGTGTGGTGAGGTGTGTGCAGGCTGGTCTGATGGTGTGCTTGGGATAGGCTGGGGTACAGGGGATTGGGTCTGGGTGGAGGAAGTTGGTGGAGGGAGGCTAGAGACAGGGACAATGGCTGCCATCAGTGCTGAGGCCAGAGTTTGCACGGTTCGATGAAGGGCAGACTGACCAGAATGAATGCCCTCCAGGAATGCATTTGTGTGTTGCAATTCCCTTTCTACACCCTGGATGGCATTCAAAATGGTAGACTGCCCAACAGTGAGGGACCTGAGGAGGTCAATGGCCTCCTCACTGAGGACAGCAGACGTGACAGGGGCAGGGGCTGAGGTGCCTGGGGTGAAGGTGATGCCCACCCTCCTGGGTAAGCGGGCACGGGGAGAAGGCTGAGGGGCTGCTGGGAGGGCGGTGCTGGTAGGGGAGGTGGCGGCTGTACCTGTAGAAGTGGGGGGCACAGATTTTGCCGCCACCACAAGGGAGCTCCCATCGGAGGACGAGTCCGTGTCGCTGGTTGCAGATCCTGTGACCGCCGTCGTGCTCCCCTCGCCCTCCGTCCCACTGGTGTATTCCGAGTCCGTGGTGTGGCCCTCCATGGCCATGTGGGATGCAGCTCCGGTGCCACTGTACCTCCGCCTGATGATGCTGATGCACACAAGAACAGGGAGACCACAAAAAGGGGGGGGGGCGACAGAAGAAAGACAGGTTGAGTGCATGGCTTTCCGCTACCGTTGGCGGTCAATACAAGCACAGCAGCCCCCTGCACTACGTCGCGCTGTTGGGCTCTACAGATGCAATTCCTGGGATATGTCCTACATGGCTATGGTCGACATCTGCACACATAGATGACACAGGGGCATGTATACCTGTACTTGGCACTCTACAGAGGTGGGGTGGGGTGCCACATGGCCTGCATTACGGAGGGGCCTAGCCTACGGAACTCGCCCTGGCCTAGGGAAACGCACAGCCCTCCTCCCCCACCCAGACACCTTCACTGCGTGCAAAGTCCGCTGAATGATGTTGTACTCACCCCCTTGTGTCTGCTGTGATGCCCTCAAGCGCCCGTCCAACTCAGGGTAGGCCACCACCAGGATCTGGAACATCAGGGGGGTCATGGTTCGACAGGCACCCCTCCCACGTTGGGAGGCCATCCCCAGCTGAGCCTCCGCCGTCTTCTTGCTCCAGCGGCGAATGTCCTTCCATCTTTCACGGCAGTGGGTGCTCCGTCTGTGGTGGACCCCCAGGATCCGGACGTCCTTGGCGATGGCACGCCAAATATCCTTCTTCTGGTGGGCGCTGGCCTACATGACATGTACAGGGGAAGAAGAGAAGTCATTACCAACTGCACCGCTGAAGTGAGTGGCCCACATCCCTACCCTTGCCATGTGGCACATGCATTCACAGTCCTTCATGCACGCAGAACTGTGCCCTCTTCCTTCTTACAACCAGCCCTCTCCACACAGGCATTGCCCATACAACGTGCTCCCTGTGTACTTACCTGTTGGTCTGGAGGACCGTAGAGTAGCGTGTACTGGGGGAGGACCCCGTCCACGAGCTTCTCCAACTCCTCTACAGTGAAGGCAGGGGCCCTTTCCCCAGACGCACTAGACATTGTCTCTTCCAGACCGAGGTCACAGCAGCACTTGCAGTGTAGGTCCTCTCCTGTCGAAGATCAGGTATCGAGTGATTGAACAGATAGAAAATGGCAGTCACGTCCGTGGCGGTCACGTCCGCGGCGGTGCGTACCATCACCGCCGGCGTACATCGTCATTGGCTCCTGGGACCCATAGGGTCCAATGTTAACCAATGCAGCATTGCGCCGCGGTCTTCGACCGCCTACCGCAACGGTGTACAACGCCAGCGCAGTTACCTCACATCCCATTGTCCCACTTTAGAGGTCAGGCAGCCACCATTTCAGGGGCCCACATGGCCTAATTCACAACTGCGTCACACAGACCTAGGCCTTGTCACACAACACAAATACAGGCCAGATTCTGTGTATGATTGGTGTTCTTTGTAGACTGTGGGTACATACCACTGAGTTGTTTGACTCTGTGGTCGCTGTTGTCATTCCTTGGCACCGTCCGCTGGGACATGTGAAGAGATGGCGGAATCCTCCGGTGTACCGACCGCTGGGGGACCTGTCGACAATGGAGGAAAGACATTTGATCGTCACCTACAGGTTTGACCGTGCCACAATCCAGGAACTGTGTGCCCAGTTGGAGCCAGACCTGATGTCAGCAATCCGCCATCCCACAGGTATTCCCCCTCAAGTGCAGGTGCTATCAGTGCTCCATTTCCTTGTAAGTGGGTCATTTCAAACAACAGTGGCCATGGCATCAGGGATGTCCCAGCCTATGTTTTCCAACGTGTTGTCCAGAGTGTTGTCTGCCCTGCTGAAACACATGCGGAGCCACATCGTTTTCCCTCAGGTGGTGGATTTGCCTACAGTTAAAGGTGACTTCTATGCCCTTGGACATATCCCCAACATCATAGGTGCCATTGATGGGACCCATGTAGCTCTGGTCCCCCCCCACAGGAGTGAACAGGTGTACAGGAACCGGAAGAGTTATCATTCGATGAATGTACAGATGGTATGTTTGGCAGACCAATACATCTCCCAGGTAAATGCTATGTTCCCTGGCTCTGTGCATGACGCCTACATCCTGCCGAATAGCAGCATCCCTTATGTGATGGGTCAACTCCAGAGGCACCAGGTGTGGTTATTAGGGGACTCTGGTTACCCCAACCTGTCATGGCTACTGACCCCAGTGAGGAATCCCAGGACCAGGGCAGAGGAACGTTACAATGAGGCCCATGGGCGGACTAGGAGGGTGATCGAACGCACCTTCGGCCTCCTGAAGGCCAGGTTCAGGTGCCTCCAAATGACAGGTGGTTCCCTATTCTACTCACCAAGGAAGGTGTGCCAGATCATCGTGGCCTGCTCTATGCTTCACAACTTGGCTTTGCGACGCCAGGTGCCTTTTCTGCAGGAGGATGGTCCAAATGACGGTGTTGTGGCAGCTGTGGAGCCTGTGGACAGTGATGAGGAGGAAGCAGAGGAAGAAGACATTGACAACAGGGACTCAGTTATCCAGCAATATTTCCAGTGACACACAGGTGAGAACACATTCCTGCCTACTACAAGTACTTTCACACTTCTACCTCTATCCTGTCTGTCAATTTCAACCAGTATATGGTAAATGAGTTGTACAGTTCCCTTACGGTTTCACAGGTGTGGTTTCCAACATGTGTCATCTGCTTAGATTCCTCATGGACTTGAGATGTGTGACATAGGTATGTTGACATTACATTTGAAAACGCATTTTGTTACTGTCATTGCTAATACACATTTTCGAAATCACAGACTGACTCCAGATTGTTTTGTGCTTCAAGGGTGTTTATTGAAGTGCTCAATATTGGAGGGGGGTTGTAAAATGGTGAGGGGTGATGGTGGATGAATGTCCATGGCAGAGTCCAGTCTATTAGTCTCACAGGTGCATTGCCCATATGGGCATCGGAAGTGGAGCTGGGGCAGTTCCAATATGGACAGGGTTACAAAGTGGGACAGTAGGATGACAATCAGGGTGGTCTCATTTCTTGGCGGGGATCTTGGCATCGTGCTCTGTCTTGTTCCTGGATCTCAGGGACCGTTTGGGGGTGGTTCTCCGTCTGCAGGGGGTGGGGTGCTGGTGTGGTGGTCCTGTGGCGGGGCGTCCTGTCCACTAGCGCCGGCGGAAGTGGTGGGCAGTTCTTCATCCATGCTAGTGTCAGGGGCCTCTTGGAGTGCCACAGTGTCCCTCCTGGTGTTAAGTATCTCCTTCAGCACCCCTACGATGGTGCCCAGGGCGGAGCTGATGGTTCTGAGTTCCTCCCTGAACCCCAAATACTGTTCCTCCTGCAGCCGCTGGGTCTCCTGAAACTTGGCCAGGACCGTTGCCATCGTCTCCTGGGAGTGGTGGTATGCTCCCATGATGGAGGAGAGGGCCTCATGGAGAGTGGGTTCCCCTGGCCTGTCCGCCCCCTGTCGCACAGCAGCCCTCCCAGTTCCCCTGTGCTCCTGGGCCTCCGTCCACTGGACCGTGCACCCACTACCACTGCCCCCAGGTCCCTGTTGTTGTTGGGGTGGTGGGTTAACCTGGGTTCCCTGTAGTGGTGGACACACAGCTGATTGACGTGTCCTGGGGACAGAGGTATGGGGCCGCTGGGTGGGTGCTGTGCTGGTGTTACCAGAGGGTGGAAGGTCTGTGGTGGCCTGTGACTGGGTGTGGGGAACCGACTGTCCCGAGGCCCACGATAGTCTGGGCTGGTCATCTGGATCCAGTTGGACAGAGCTGCTGTCATCACTGTGGGCCTCTTCTGTGGGTGGGGTGGAGATGTCTGGACCCTCCTGTCTGGTGAAGTTGGGTAGTGGTCCTGCAGGGGTGTAAAAGCATGATTATTGCATCTGTGAGTGTCATGGTGGGCAATGGGTGGGTGACCGAGTAACCCAGTCCTAGCATTCCTGTGTGGGGGCTTGTTTGATGATGGTTGAGGGGGGTGTTATGAGTACGTGCAGTGGGCATGCTTTAGTGATGGGTGTCCATGCTTTGTTGTGTCATGCAGGGCTTGGTGTTGGGATGGGTGGTTTGTGTTATTAGTACATTTGTGAGGAGTTGGAGTGATAGGGGAGGGGGCGAGGTTGGGGGTCTGTGATAGCATGCAGGTAGGGTGGGGGATATGATAGTTAAGATTTGACTTTCCAGAGTCCATTCCTCCACCGACTCCTGCGAGGCCCTCAGGTTGCAGAATAGTCAAGACCTGCTCCTCCCATGTTGTTAGTTGTGGGGGAGGAGGTGGGGATCCGCCGCCAGTCCGCTGTACCGCGATGTTGTGTCTTGAGACGACGGAACGCACCTTCCCCCGTAGGTCGTTCCACCTCTTCCTGATGTCGTCCCGATTTCTTGGGTGCTGTCCCACTGTGTTGACCCTGTCGACTATTCTTTGCCATAGCTCCATCTTCCTAGCTATGGAGGTGTGCTGCACCTGTGATCCAAATAGCTGTGGCTCTACCCGGATGATTTCCTCCACCATGACCCTGAGCTCCTCCTCCGAGAACCTGGGGTGTCTTTGCCGTGCCATGGGGTGGTGTAGGTGATGTGTGGGGTGGTGTATGTGGTGATAAGTGTGGTGATATGTAGTGGTGTGTGGTGTTTTGTGCGTGGAAGTAGTGTGGGTAATGGTGTTGAGTGCCTGTGGCTGCTAGTTTGTGGATGGTGGTGTCTCTCTCTGGCCTTCTTTCTGAATTTTTGGTCGTAGGGGTTTGTGGGTGATGTGGGTGTGTGTTTTATATTGTATTGGGTGTGTGGGAGTGTTGTGTGTATGTGTATCAGGTGTGTGTATTTCGAATTGTCCAATGTGGCTGTGTTTTGTAAGAGTGTGTGTATTTTGAGCACAGCGTTGTGCTTCGCCAATGGAATACCGCGGTTGAAAGACCGCCGCGTGGATTCGTGTGTCGTGATAGCATGGGCGTATTTCTGTTGGCGTGATGGTGGAGGTTTTGTTTTTGCCAGTTTATCACTGACCTTTGGTTTGGCTTACTTGTGTGGGTGTCTGAATTTTGTCGGATTTCGGGATGTGGGTTGTAATAGCTGTGGCGGAATTCCGTGGCTGCGGCGGTGTGTTGACGGTCTTCTGCACGGCAATAAGCGGCTTTTACTGCCAATGTTGTAATGACCCCCTTATTGCTTAACTTGAGCCGGTGATTTTCTGGTGCTCGGCACCCACACCTAATTGTCAACACCACCATCTATTACAGCTGGATACATAGAGGTTTAATAACTCTATATACATTATAAATCACAAACACATCCAACTCACAGCATTAAAAAGTAGCTTGAGCGGCAGGAATTAGTCATTTTTAATGTGTAAAAAGTCTGAATTGTCCTTGGTCACACTGACATTGGCATCAGGTGGTGCAAGCTGCAAAGGTCTTCTGACAAGGGCCCTTGCACTTATGTTTTTTTTTTTTTTACAAATGAAGTGCTGCTGGTCTGATTCCTCACCCAGCAGCCTTCCCCTGTGCTGTTGTTAATAGCCTCAAAATAAAGAGCATGAAGCTGGGATACATTTGGCAATTCTTTCTTTTAAGACATGAAACTCATATGACACTGACTGCCCCCACTTCCCCGAATCTGCTGGACATGATTCTGACAGGGACATCGTCCTCTTAGTAAATGCGCCTTCCTCACTGTCTCTTTTGTGAAATTGAGAAAAGTTACAAAGGCCCTTTTATGAGCCAGAACAACTTTTGTTATTCCTGAAAGGAAATTTTTACATTGTAAAAAATCATTCTGTAATTTATGATTTTTGTAAGAGGTGAAGGCCAGTAGAAAATGCACAAAGAAACATCAATTGACCACTTCAGTAATCTTCTGTCTCACTAAAGGTCCAAAGGGATCTGATATTGGAGCAGAGGACCATGGAAGATTCATGGCCAACGCCAAGGGACTGACAAAGTATTCTGAAACCTCTAGGTTAAGCAGAGGCATAGACACAGTACGGAACAAGATAAATGTCTTCAAGAATGCAGTGTCCATGATTTTACCAAATATCTTTGAGGATGATGTGCCAGCAGTGCTTACTCTGAGCCAGACGTTGCAGGAGTGGCTCACCTGCACTCATTTATGAGAACCAGCACTTATTTTTCTTCATTGGACATTTCTTGCGAGCGAGAGAGAGAAATCCAAACAAAGGAGAAAGAAGGAAAAAGAGAAAGATGGAGAGCTGCCATGAAGGGAGAGAGCAAGAACTTGCAACAGTAAGATAAAGGGATACAGTTTGTCTGACAGTTGATTAAAAAGACATGAGGTGGATTCCAGACTATGCAGCATTGGCATTTGGCACCCCAATCTTCTGGAGCATCAGCAGGGTGTCTCTGAGCAGAGCATTAGGCCCCAGCACTCATTCGTATACAAATTAAGCACTGGGGGGCAGGTTCTGGCACCTTTTGGTGAACATACTGTCAAAATGCACTAAGCCTACAGAACGTTTACCTTTAAGCAACAGTTGGTAAAAGTGTTTGCAGTTGATCACTTGCAGCTCTAAATGGTTGCAACATACATAGTTCACTTTCATTAGAGAAAACAAAGCATCTACAGTGAGTTAATGTAATCATAAATGCAGAGTTTATGTTGCGGCTGTAGGAGGCTGGCTCTCTCTATAGTGTACAGAAATGATGTGCACCGTGCAGAGAGTCCGTACGAGCCCACCTTGGTTTACAGAGGTAAAAACTAGACCACCTAATGCTCTATTTTTTTGGTAGCTTGGTCCAGCAGTTAGGCCAATCTTGGAGAAGTGCTAAGCATTGCTTGTACTCACAGTATCAATATGTGAGAGAACAGGGCTGATTGCAGAGGCCCCCTAACTTTTTGCCCCCATTTTCCACTTTTTGCTGGTGTTTTCCTGACTCTGATGGTGTCCTGGGTACTGCTAACCAGTCCCAGGGCCTGTGCTCTGTGTAAAATCAGTATGCAAATTAGGCTAATTATAATTGGCTAAGTCAACCTACCTATAAGTCCCTAGTATATGGTAGGACAAGGAGGTTTAGGGGCCCCAGCATAGTTAGTGCCCCCATAGGTGCACTACTGAGGTGCCCAGTGTCATTTTAAAGGCAGGCCTGCCTTGCTGGCTGCTTTTAAATAAAATTACATGCAAATTCGACTTTGGAATTAAAAGTAGTTCCAAAGTCTTAAACAACCTTATTTTTACATATAAGTCACCCCTAAGGTGTGCCCTATGTGCCCCTAGGGCTGGGTGCCATGTAACTATAAGCAGGGACCTTGAAAAATTAGTGTTATAAGCCTTGGTGAGGTAAAACAGCCAAATTTGTTTTTCCCTCATTGTAGTGAATGGCCTCCATAGGCTAGAATGGGGAGACTTTATTTTAATTTTAAAAGTCCCCTCAAGTAACAGATACTAGAAGTTGGGTATCAAATTAATTGTTATAATAGATCCCACAACTTCCAGTTGTGGGATTTCATGTAACTTGTTCAGGTAAAGAGTTTTAAACTTTACCTGAAAAGTGGCCAACTTCAGCCCTGCAGTATTTTTGCTGATATGCTGTGATTGGCCAGCCTCTGGCAGCCTGGACAGGCCGCCTTGATGAGGTGTGAAGTGGCCTGGCTCCACACAAAGAGATGTGCCTGGGGTAGGAGATCTCCCCTCAGCAGTTGGTGAAGCAGGAAGGGGGGTGGCTGCCAAACTGGTCTTCAAAGGCAGAGAAGGACTTTTGGAGCAACCCAGCAACACCCTCACATTCTGCAAACCCAGACAATTAGGTGCCCCCTTGATTTGATTAGGGAGGGCAGGAGAGAGCTGTGTTTAGGATTTTTACCCACACCAGTGGGTGGGCTCAGCCAGATGTAACCTCCAAAAATCACTTTCCTGGGAGTGATTTTTGCCACACTTCACAGGAAGTGGTCATCACAGGGGGAAGGACCCTGCGCCTGATTGGAGAACCAGGACCTCCCTGTTTTTCACCCAGGAACAAGGATAAAACTGGCAGACCTGCACCCACACCTCAGATCCCTATCAGATTCCAACAAGAAACAACTACAGGAGAAGAAGGACTGCCCTGCTGGACCTCTGACCTGCACCTGGACACTGCACTCTGGAGCACTGCACGAGCTGCTCACTTGGGCTTCACCACTAAAAGGACTTTACCTGTCTTCTATTGCTTCAAGAAGGGACACCCTGTTTGCTACAGGTACAAAGGAGCTGCCCAGAGTTCCCTGCATCAAGTCCTGCAAGCAGAGCCCAGCTGAACAGCGTCCAGTGGCCATTTGAGGATTCTGACCAGGTGCATTCTGGGAATTGTAGTCCCAACTCCCAAGGAGCAACTCAGAGCTTCTGGATCCTTGGGTCAAGTTGTGGACACTTCAAGGACACAAAAAGGACCTCTGTAAGAAGATCCAGAAGTTTGGAGCAACTCCAATAGTTGAAGAGGTGCATTGTGGGAGTTGTAGTTCCAGACCCCAAGAGGCACACCAGAGCCTCTGAACCCTTGGCTGGTGCTGAGGACCACTTTCCTG
This sequence comes from Pleurodeles waltl, assembly GCF_031143425.1. Classification (NCBI taxonomy): domain Eukaryota; kingdom Metazoa; phylum Chordata; class Amphibia; order Caudata; family Salamandridae; genus Pleurodeles; species Pleurodeles waltl. Next base: position 366,478,537 of record NC_090444.1, on the reverse strand, counting down.
AATCAAACACTTCTGAGAGTAAGTGTGACAGTGTTACCTCGTGGGTGGCCTGAACTCTGGACTTTGTTCCTTTCCAGTGTGACCTTTTTTAACCCTTTGAGCGCTAGTTGCTTCTATGCGCAAGGAAGCATTAATTCTTTTTAAATTCATATCTCTGGTTCCCCTTATACGATTTTATTCGTTTTGGTGTCATTTTAAAGATAAAAATATAATCTATTTTTATAAATTGATTTTGGATTTTTATACTGTTTCCTGTATTTTATTTGATTACTGTTTTGTCATATTTGAATGCTTTACGCTTTGTCTCCTAAGTTAAGCCTTGTTGCTCATTGCCAAGATACCAAGGGTTGAGCTAGGTTTAATTTACTGAGACCTGACTGGACCTAAGTGGAGGTTAGTGGCCTATTGCTAAGTGTAGATACCTACCTGCCCTTACCAATAACCCATTTTCCAACACAATAAATGTGGACAAACACTCAAAACCATACTTTGAGACAAATTTCCAAAAATACATCAGATTTGTATACATGTTTTAAGATCAAGATCATCAAAATCAGGCAAGTACATTTTAAGTTTTGATTTCCAAAGTTTTACAAAAATAATATTTTTGTGCGTAACTACGCATCATATGAATCAATAAGCTGCACTAAAAGATTCCAGACCAGCAAGGACTTGGTTCACCAACCCTCGGAAGGTGGCAGGGGCATTATTTAATCCAAAGGGCATAACTGTAAACTGATAATACCCACTTGGAGTGGGGAATGCAGACCTCTCTTTTGCTCCAGGGGTCAAGCCATTCTGCCAGTACCCAGATGTCAAATCAAAAGTACTCAGATATTTGGCTTACCCTAATTTGTTTATGAGCTCATCAGCTTTTGGAATTGGGTTTGCACCTGTCTTTGTAACTGATTTGATGCCTCTGTAGTCCACAATAAATCTAATTTCCTTGTTCTCTTTCTTAGAGTGAGGCTTGAGGACTAAAACTACTGGGCTAGCCCAGGGGCTCTGTGAGGGTCAAAGTCACCCAAATCCATAATTTGTTTTACTTTTGCCTGGATGCTCTCTCTGACATGGCTTGACTGTCTGTAAATTTTGTTTTTAACAGACAAACTGTCACCAGTGTCCGCATCATGGATATACCAATCAGTCCTACCAGGGGTCAGAGAGAATAACTCAGCACACTGGTTGATGACTTGCCTGTAATCAGCCTGCTGTTGTTCTGTGAGAGTGTCTGACAAGACTACTCCATCCACAGAACCATCTTGTGGGTTGTTGGATAGCAGATCAGGGAGAGGCTCACTCTCCTCCTCCTGTCCCTCATATGTAACCATGAGCATAGTCACTTTAGCCCTGTCATAATAGGGCTTTAGGCGGTTGACATGAATTAACCTTTTGGGATTTTTGCAACTGCCAAGGTCAACTACCTTAGTTGACCTCCACTTTCTTCTCAGGCCGGGGTAGGGCCCAGACCACTTGTCTTGGAGAGCCCTAGGAGCCACAGGCTCCAATACCCAAACTTTCTGCTCTGGTTGTAATTCCACCATAGCAGCCTTTTGGTCAGACCAGTACTTTTAAAGCTGCTGGCTGGCTTGAAGCTTTTTGCTTGCTTTTCCCATGTGTTCAGCCATTCTAGAATGTAGGCGAACTGCATAGTCCGCTATATCTTGCTTGGGCTCTTTGAAAGGTCTCTCCCAGCTTACCTTTACAAGAGTCAGTGGTCCTCTAACAGGATGTCCCAACAAAAGGTTAAATGAAGAAAATCCTACTCCCTTTTGTGGCACTTCCCTTTAGGCACAAAGCACACATGGAAGTAAGACATCCCATCTGCTTCTGAGTTTTTCAGGGAGTCCTCCAATCATGCCTTTTAGGATTTGGTTAAATCTTTCAACACACCCATTAGTGGTATGGGGTAGCGACCATATTAGTTACACCACATTCCTTCCACAAGTGTTTCAAGTATGCAGACATGAAGTTGGAACCTCTGTCTGTGACTACCTCCTTAGGAAACCCAACTCTAGGTAAAATACCCGGAAGGGCTCTGGCTACTGCAGAAGCAGTGATGGTCCTCAGGGTATCTAGAAGCTTAGTCTACTACCACTAGGATATATCTATTCCCTGATGCTGTCTGGTGTTCAAGGGGGCCAACAATACCAACCCCTTCACTCGCAGAGGGCACCCCAACGACAGGGAATAGGATTAAAGGGGCCTTTAGGTGGCCACCTACTTTTCCAATGGCTTGGAAGGTGCCACAGGGCTTGCTAAAGTCCTTCACCTTCTAGGACTTTCAAAGCCAGTAAAAACAATTTACTAGCCTGCTACAAGTTTTATTTTGGCCCAGATGCCCAGCTAGCTGAATGTCATGGGCTACATAGAGGAGGAACTCTCTGTACTGCCTAGGTACTACCACCCTCCTGGTTGCACCAGGTTTGAGGTCTCTGGCCTTAGTGAACAGGAGTCCAGCCTCCCAATAAACCCTGTGGATACTACCCTTTTCTTCCAGTGCAACTTGCTGCCTCAGGCCTTCAAGAGTGGGACAGGTTCTCTGTCCCTTGAACAGATCCTCCCTCGAGGGTCCCTCTGGGACTAAGAGATCTGGGTGGTAAGACCCATGCTCTGCAGGTTCAGTTCCCTCTGGGAATAACAAGTCCTCTTCCTGAGAAGAGGGGTTCTGACCTGTCATCTGTATAGAAGCCGGATCCCCATTCTTCTTGCTTTTTCTGTTGCCAGTTTGGTCCACTATTTCAGGATTCAAAACTTATTTTTCAATCTGGTTTGCTCTGTTCCCTAGTTTAGGAAGTTGGCTCTGTAGATACTATCTCAAAGTAAGAGATAGTGTGCACAGAGTGCAAGGGTTCCCCTTAGAGGAAAGATAGTGGCAACATTAGATAATTCTAATACTCTATTTTGTGGTATTGTGGTCGAACAGTAGGCTTATCAGAAGGTAGTGTTAAGCATTTGTTGTACACACACAGGCAATTAATGAGGAACACACACTCAAAGACTTAACTCCAGGCCAATGTTTTTAAATAGAAAAATATATTTTCTTAATTTATTTTAGAACCACAAGATTCAAGATTTGAAGTAAATACATAAAATGCAAGGCACTCTACACAGGTAAGTAGGGAACTTTGAATTAGAGCAGTAACATACACAGTTTTAGTTAATATGGCAATAAGCTATTTTAAAAGTGTACACAGTGCAAAAATCAACAGTTCCTGGGGGAGGTAAGTAAGGTTAAGTTTCTGAGGTAAGTAAAGCACTTACAAGTTCAGTTTCCTGGGCATAGGCAGCCCACTGTTTGGGGTTCAAGGCAACACCAAAGTCACTGCACCAGCAACACAGGGCCGGTCAGGTGCAGAGGTCAAAGGAGGGCCCAAAACACATAGGCGCCTATGGAGAACAGGGGTGCTCCGGTTCCAGTCTGCCAACAGGTAAGTTCCTGCGTCTTCCGAAGGCAGACCAGGGGAGTTTAGTAGAGCACTGGGGGGACACAAGTAGGCACACAAAACCCACCCTCAGCGGCACAGGGGGGGCCGGGTCCAGTGTGCTTAGCAGGCGTCAGGTTTTCGATAGGAATCAATGGAGGGACCCGGGGGGTCACTCTAGCGATGCTGGAAGGGCACAGGGGGGCTTCTCGGGCCAGCCACCAACTGGGCTAGGTAGAGGGTTGCCTGATGGTCACTCCTGCACTGGAGTTCAGTTCCTTCTGGTCTTGGGGGCAGCGGGTGCAGTGCTTGGTCCAGGCTTCAGGTTCTTTGTTCCAGGCAGTCACGATCAGGGGGATCCTCTGGATCCTCTCTACATGCGTCACTGTGGGACTCCAGGGGGGTCGTCTCAGGTTACTCACGAGGTCTCAGTCACCTGGGAGTCCTCCCTGCAGTGTTGGTTCTCTGGAGCACAAGCCGGTGGTGTCAGGTGCAGAGTGTGAAGTCTCATGCTTCTGAGGGAAGAGTGAAGTCTTTGATAGTTGCAAGAAAGTTGCAAAGTTGTTGCTGTTTTTGAACAGTGCCACTGTTTTTGAACGGCGACGCTGTTCTCAGGAGTTTTTTGGTCCTTCGGTTCAGGGCAGTCCTCTGAGGCTTCAGAGGTCGCTAGTCCCTGTTGGATGCGCCACTGTGCAGGTCCTTTTAGTCTGTAGACAGGCCGGTAGGGCTGGGGCCAAGTCAGTTGTCATCTCCGTCGTCTCTGTAGGGCTCTCAGGTCAGCAGTCCTTCTTCTTGCTGTAGGTTGCAGGAATCTGGTTTCCTGGGTCACTCCTAATTACTAGATTTAGGTGTGTGTTTAGGTCAGGAGGGCAGTAGCCAATGGCTACTGTCCTGGAGGGTGGCTACACCCTCTTTGTGCCTCCTCCCTGAGGGGAGGGGGGCACATCCCTAATCCTATTTGGGAATCCTCCAATCTCAAGATGGAGGATTTCTAAAGGCAGGGATCACCGCAACTCAGGGCACCTTAGGGGCAGTCCTGACTGGTGGGTGACTCCTCCTTGATTTTCTAATTATCTCCTCCAGCCTTGCCGCCAAAAGTGGGGGCAGTGGCTGGAGGGGTGGGCATCTCCTCTAGCTGGGATACCCTAGGGTGCTGTAACAAAAAGCATGAGCCTTCGAGGCTCACCACCAGGTGTTACAGTTCCTGCAGGGGGAGGTGAGAAGCACCTCCACCCAGTACAGGCTTTGTTCATGGCCACAGAGTGGCAAAGGCACTCTCCCCATAAGGCCAGAAACTCGTCTGGTTGTGGCAGGCTGGCAGAAACTGGCCAGCCTAGCACTAGGAGTCGGACTGCTATTCAGGAGGCATCTCTAAGATACCCTCTGGGTGCATTTTACAGTAAATTCCACACTCGCATCAGTGTGCATTTATTGTGCTGAGAAGTTTGATACCAAACTTCCCAGATTTCAGTGTAGCCATTATGGAACTGTGGAGTTCGTGTTTGACAAACTCCCATACCATATACTCTTTATGGCTACCCTGCACCTACAATGTCTAAGGATTTGCTTAGACACTGTAGAGGCATAGTGCTCATGCACATATGCCCTCACCTTTCGTATAGTGCACCCTGCCCTAGGGCTGTAGGGCCTGCTAGAGGGCTGACTTACCTATGCCACAGGCAGTGTGAGGGGTGGGCATGGCACTCTGAGGGGAGTGCAATGTCGACTTAGTCATTTTCTCCCCACTAGCACACACAAGCTGTGAGGCAGTGTGTATGTGCTGAGTAAGGGGCCCCGGGGTGGCATAAAATATGCTGTAGCCCTTAGAGACCTTCCCTGGCATGAGGGCCCTTGGTACCAGGGGTACCATTTACAAGGGACGTATCTGGGTACCAGGGCTGTGCCAATTGTGGGAACAAAGGTAAAGTTTAGGGAAAGAACACTGGTGCTGGGGCCTGGTTATCAGGGTCCCAGCACACTTTCAATCATAACTGGCATCAACAAAATTCAGAGGGTAACCATGCCAAGGAGGCATTTCCTTACAACTAGTCTTAACACAGGCCAATTCTGGGATCTCAAGATTTGAGTGGACCAGGTGCTGGGTCACCATGGTGACACAAGCCTCTGTATCCCTCAGGGCTTCTACTTTTTTCCCTAATAATCGAAGGGTGCTGTGTGTATTTGTGCATATTACTAGTGTTAGCTTATCTGACCTTATTTCATGATTTATTATTGGTTTATAAGGGAACGCATTAGAGATTCGATGGACCTTTTGACTGCGCTTAGAATAGTTCCCACCACAAGGCTCAGATCCAATACAAATCAATATCAATATCAATAAACAACATCAATAATCTTGGGAGACAATAATTTCCACACACCATGGCCCCTTGGCCATGAATACCCACACCTTTATTTAAAAATTAGAATGTTAATTTCCCTATATTAACAATGCTAACATCACGTAACTTAGTCTCAAAATCAAATGGTACGCATACAGAAACAATACTGGTTGACTGAATCTTCTAAAGAATTACAATTCAATCAAAGCTTGGATCACTACACATTCCAAAGTTACAGTACAAATCAATAGTAAGAATAATTGTGCAATAGAAATGACATGCATTTAGAATTCAGCAAAGAAAAGACATAAACTGTTGTTAATATTTAGCAGGCATCAATCAGTGAGTATCCTAACTAACCTCCAATTAGAATAGCATGTTTGGGCTTCTTGCTAAACAATTTAGTCAACACAAATTTGGAAAACATCTAACTATGGATCTATCAAAATTAGCGGTTGATACCTAAGGACAAAAGCAAATAGACATAACAATCAGTAACATCATCTTATACCTTGTCTCAGTATGATTCAGCAAGCTGGGAATTTCTTAATCAATTGACATGTGTTTGGTCAGCAAAGCATCCGAATTCAGCATTAAAGTTCAAGATAGGAATGTCTCTTCATGTAGTTGAGGAAGAATAATGACTATCCTTTTGGGACAGGTAAGAAACAGAATGGCCTCTCTCCTCTCGGTGAAGTTTCCTAAAACTACTTAAGAATTGCATGTTTACATTTAGTCCAATGAAAGTAGAACCTAAAATCGAAGAATTTACTAAACCATTGTTCACATGTCAATGATTGGCTCCTCTTCTCCTGTTCCCATCATTGGGCTTGTCAGGTAACAAACTTGTATCAGCTTATACTCCAGTCAGTGCACCTATTGTTAATTTCTGGAATCATTGCCTTTACACACACTAACTTATACAAAGTATCCTTACCTAGTACAACATATTCTAGCAAGCTGTTCTCATGTGAAAGAATTCTAGTCACTAACATTCTGTCAATGCAATGGAAAATTACAATTTAATTCTCTAAGCAGCTATTTTATAATTCGTCTAAGCAATGCATCTTGACATGAGGCCATGACACTAGGCCAAAGACCTCGCTAAATTAAGGCCTATTATTAATAAAGCAAATACATAATACATGGCCATTGATGTGACATACTACTACATTAATCCAAACATGAGCTCGCCATTTTACATTAATAAGCTGTTAATAAGTACACTTTGTGATTATTGGTGGTCACTCGAGTAGGCACATTTTCAAACTTGTGTAGTTTTTTACTACAGTAACTCATTTTCCATGCAGATTTAACATTACAAATCCATGAATATTCTTTAGTAAACTTTCAGCGTTAACAATCCCTCCTCTGATGAATATATATCTCATCACATTTACATCTTCCCACACAAAGTTTTGCTTCAGCTACAATTTGTCATCTTTATCCCTTTTGATCTTGGTTCCCTCCTTGATTTTACCCTAAATAATTTTTCCATCTTTATCTCTTCTCTCATCTGATAATTTTTCATTTTCTTTGATTTAATCACATGATACAATTTACATGTTCCCCATGCTCCAATTATGCAAATCACAATAATCAATATTCCTCGCATTATTTTCAATATTAGCCCCTTCCCAATGTTGTTGAGCCAATTTCTCATTAAAGCAATTTTTCTCCTAAACTCCTGGTTTCTTTAATTCTTTCAAATCAGCACTATCATTAGTCAGATTAGTAGGTAAGCTTCTAATTTCCTTTCTGTTAGACCTGACAGCCTTAGGGTAGTCACCCCTAACTTTTTGCCTGCCTCCCTCCTCGTTTTGGATACTGTTTTGCTGGTTTTTAGACTCTGCGCACTTTACCACTGCTAACCAGTGATAAAGTGTATATGCTCTCTCTCTGTAAACATGGTAACTTTGGATCATACCTGATTGAACTGTTTAATCTACTTATAAGTCCCCAGTCATGTGCACTCCAGGTGCCTAGGGCATATAGATTAAATGCTACTAGTGGACCTGCAGCACGGATTGTGCCACCCACTTAAGTAGCCCCTTTTCCTTGTCTCAGGCCTACCATTGCTAGGCCTGGGTGTGCAGTTTCACTGCCACCTCGACTTGGCATTTAAAAGTACTTGCCAAGCCTAGAACTCCCCTTTTTCTGCATATAAGTCACCCTTAATGTGTGCCCTGGGTATCCCCTAGAGCAGGGTGCTGTGGAGGTAAAAGGCAGGACATGTACCTGTGTAGTTATATGTCCTGGTAGTGTAAAACTCCTAAATTCGTTTTTGCACTACTGGAAGACCTGCTCCCTTCATAGGCTAACATTGGGGCTGCCCTCATACACTGTTGAAGTGGCAGCTGCTGATCTGAAAGGAGCAGGGAGGTCATATTTAGTATGGCCAGAATGGTAGTACAAAATCCTACTGACTGGTGAAGTCGGATTTAATATTACTATTCTGGAAATGCCACTTTTAGAAAGTGAGCATTTCTTTGCACTTAAATCCTTCTGTGCCTTACAATCCACGTCTGGCTAGGTTTAGTTGACAGCTCCTTGTGCATTCACTCAGACACACCCCAAACACAGGGTACTCAGCCTCACTTGCATACATCTGCATTTTGAATGGGTCTTCCTGGGCTGGGAGGGTGGAGGGCCTGCCCTCACACAAAGGACTGCCACACCCCCTACTGGGACCCTGGCAGACAGGATTGAACTGAAAGGGGACCTGGTGCACTTCTTAGCCTCTCTTTGAAGTCTCCCCCACTTCAAAGGCACATTTGGGTATAAAACAGGGCCTCTGCCCTACCTCATCAGACACTTGCTGGAGAAGAAACCGGAACCAGAAACTACATCCTGCCAAGAAGAACTGCCTGGCTGCTCAAAGGACTCACCTGTCTGCTTTCTACAAAGGACTGCTGTCTTGCTGTTGCCCTGCTGCCTTGCTGAACTCTTGTCTGGCTGTGAAAGTGCTCTCCAAGGGCTTGGATAGAGCTTGCCTCCTGTTCCTTGAAGTCTCAGGACCAAAAAGACTTCTTCCTTTCACTTGGACGCTCCGTGCGCCGAAAATTTCGACGCACAGCTTGTTTCGCGGCGAGAAAAACGCCGCACACCGACGCTGATCGACGCGACGCCCTCGGGACGATCGAGACTTCGACGCACAACCTCGCAAGGACAAAGCCGCTCGACTTTCCAGGAGAAATCGACGCGACGCCCACCGTGAGTGCGAAACTTTGACGCACGGCCTCGCAAGGACAACGCCGCCCGACTTCCAAGGAGAAATCGACGCGACGCCTGCCGTGAGACCAAACTTTCGACGCACGGCCTCGCAAGGACAACGCCGCCCGACTTCCAAGGAGGAATCGACGCGACGCCTACCGTGAGATCGAAACTTCGACGCGCAGCCCCGCAGAACGACGCGCAGCCGGAAAACAAGCGGGAGAATCCACGCACAGACCCGGGACATCTGGTAATCCCCGCGATCCACAAAAAGAGACTGTCTGCGCGCCGGAAAACGACGCCCGACTTCCCCGCGTGGAAAAGACCGACGCAAGTCTGTGTGTGCTGAGGAGAAATCGACGCACACACCCCTTTTTCCACGCATCTCTTCTCCTGTGGCCCTCCGAGGAGATTTTCCACCAGAAACCAGGTACTTTGTGCTTGAAAGACACTGTATTGCATTCTAAAGACTTAAGACACTCTATATCACTTCCCTGTGATATTTCTACAATTTTCCATTGCAACTTTATTCTTTTTGACCTACAATTATCCTGATAAATATTATATATTTTTCTAAACACTGTGTGGTGTAGTTTTGTGGTGCTATATGGTGGTATTGTATGATTTATTGCACAAATACTTTACACATTGCCTTCTAAGTTAAGCCTGACTGCTCGTGCCAAGCTACCAGAGGGTGGGCACAGGATAATCTTGGATAGTGTGTGACTTACCCTGACTAGAGTGAGGGCTTTTGCTTGGCCAGGGGGTAACCTGACTGCCAACCAAAAACCCCATTTCTAACATTGGTGATCAGCGGTGAGGATAGGACTTGTATTTGTGCAGTGACATACAGTAGCTAAGTATCTCACTACCTACCCACAGTTGAAGGTCAACTTGGTTTTGATCTCTTTTTGAAAATCCGTTTTTTTCCTGACAATTTTCAAAAACTAAATCCTCACTCAACATGTCTCTGACTGGGTCTCAGACAGGGGACTTTGACCTAGTCCAGTTGGATACATACACGGTCAAACAACTAAGAGGATTCTGCAGGGCATTGAGGGTACCCACCCAAGGGGCCTCCAGAAAGGAGGACTTTCAAGTGGCGCTGAGGGCCTGGGCAGAAGCCCATTTAGAGGATGATGAGGAAGGGGAGCCAGAAAATGGCCCCTCAGAAGGATTTTCACTATCTATGGATGGTGTTACCACTGCAATTGTACACCCTTCCAGACCAGGGAGCAGTGTCTCCATGCAAAGCCTGACCGCAGAGGAAAGGAGAGAGGAAAGAGAGTTCCAATTGCAAATGGCAAAAATGAAAATTGAGGCGCAACAGGAGGAGAGGAGGGCAGAAAGAGAAGCCAAACAAGCTGAGGCTGAAAGAGCAGCCAAACAGATTGAAGCTGAAAGGACAGCCAAACAGATTCAAGCAGAAGCTGAAAGGGCAGCCAATCAAGCAGAAGCTGAAAGAGCAGCCAAACAAGTGGAAGCTGAAAGAGCTTTGGCTGAAAAGAAACTATTGTTGGCTCATGAACTGAGTCTCAAGGAGCTGGAGATCAAGGCAAGACAGTCTGAATCCAGCAATAATGGTGGCAGCATACAGACAGGACCTGCTGGAGAAAAGAAGGTTCGTATACCCAAAAATGTGGTGCCCAGTTTTGTGGTGGGAGATGACATAGATAAATGGTTAGCTGCTTATGAAGTTGCACTAAGGGCTCATGAGGTTCCTGAAGGGCAATGGGGGGTAGCTATGTGGGGCTATGTGCCGCCATTGGGGAGGGACACACTTCTCACATTGGATCCACCGGATCAAAACACATACCCACTCCAGAAAGCCACTTTACTTGCCAAGTTTGGGCTGACCCCTGAGGGATACCGTCAGAGGTTCAGGGACAGCACCAAACAAACCACACAAACATGGGTAGATTTCTTTGATTTCTCTAGTAAGGCACTGAATGGATGGGTGCGGGGCAACAAAGTAGCAGATTATAAAAGTTTATATGATTTGATCCTGAGAGAGCATATGCTTAATGTTACTTATACAGATTTGCGCCAGCACCTAGTGGATAGTAAGCTGACTGATCCCAGGAAGCTTGCTGAGGAGGCGGACCTCTGGGTTAGCACCAGAGTGTCCAAAAAGGTACCTGGGGGGGACTCCCACAAAGGTGGTCAGGGTTCCCAACAGAAGAAAGAGGGGGGAGATAAACTTACAGATAAGGAACTCTCTAAAGGCCCCCAAAAGAATTCCCAGGGAGGGGGTGGCAACCCTTCCTTTTCCAAATTTGGGAGAAAGCCAGGGACATTTGACAGGTCAGGAAAATCTAGCCCCAAATGCATGGAATGTTACCAATATGGTCACTACAAAGGCGATCCTCAGTGCCCCAAGAGGGCACCGTCCACTACTGGACAGGCACCTGGGTTGACTAGTGTAGCACTCGGGGGGGAGATGGACCCAACTAGCTTTGGGGAACAGGTAGAGATTTCCCTAGTGTCCCTGGGAGAAGGAGAAATGGTGCCCAAGGCCCACATGCCTAGAAATACTTCCAAGTACCGGCAGTGGGTCACCATTGATGGGCAGAGGGTGGAGGCTCTACGTGACACAGGAGCCAGTATGACTACTATCAAGAGTCAGCTGGTGTCAGCAGAGCAGATAATGCCTAATACATTCCACCAGGTCAGAGTAGCTGACAATCGCGAGAGTCACCTACCGGTGGCTCTGGTTCCCTTTGAGTGGGGGGGGGTCTCTGGTACTCTGAAAGTAGCTGTGAGTCCTGCCATGCCTGTAGATTGTCTGTTAGGCAATGACCTTGAGCACACTGCTTGGAAAGAAGTAGAGCTCAGGTCTCACCTGGAGATGTTAGGGTTACCTGAGTGGGTCTGCATGACCACACGGTCCATGGCTGACCGAGAGGGAAGTCAAGGGCATCTGGAGCCTGGAACGATGGCCCAGAGAGCTGCCAGGAGGGGGGACCAGGGGTGCGGGAAACCGGCCCCCGCTGTTCCCACAGTGGCTGACGGGGCTCCTGAGGAGGAGGCTTCCGAGCCAACTGGGGAAGACATCGCCGCCCTAGGTGACTTACCTGAGCTTGCTGGTTGGCAAGTTGAGGGTGGACCCACCAGGGAGGACTTCTGCAAGGCGCAGAAAGAATGTCCCACTCTAGAAGGTTTGAGGAAACAAGCCTCAAACCAGGCAGCCGGCGACGCCTCTGGCAATCACCACCTATATTGGGAGAATGATCTCCTTTACAGTGAGCCTAAGGTTCCGGGCTTTGGGGCAGCACGTGTGCTGGTGGTCCCCCAATGTTACCGAACCTTCCTACTGGGTCTGGCTCACGACATTCCCCTGGCAGGACATTTGGGGCAGGGCAAGACCTTTAACAGGCTTGACACCCACTTTTATTGGCCCAAAATGAGGACCCACTCAGACAAGTTCTGCAGATCCTGTCCTACCTGCCAGGCCAGTGGTAAAGCAGGAAAAAGGGTTAAAACCCCCCTGATTCCACTTCCTGTCGTTGGCACCCCCTTTGAAAGGGTGGGCATCGACATTGTTGGCCCCTTGGACCCCAAAACTGCCTTAGGCAACAGGTTCATCCTGGTTTTGGTGGACCATGCCACCCGTTACCCAGAGGCAATCCCTCTAAGGACAGTAACTGCACCGGTGGTGGCCAGAACCCTGATGGGGATATTTACCCGTGTGGGGTTCCCCAAGGAAATAGTGTCTGACAGAGGCACTAACTTCATGTCCGCATACATGAAGTCGCTGTGGGATGCGTGTGGTGTAACTTACAAGTTCACCACACCCTATCACCCCCAGACGAACGGTCTTGTGGAGAGATTCAACAAGACCCTGAAAGGCATGATTGGTGGCCTTCCTGAGGCCATGAGGCGTAAGTGGGACGTCCTCTTACCATGCCTTCTCTTTGCTTACAGAGAGGTCCCCCAGAGAGGGGTAGGGTTCAGTCCCTTTGAACTTCTCTATGGGTACCCTGTCAGGGGACCCTTAAGCATTGTCCAGGAGGGATTGGAGAAAGCTCCAAAGACACCCCCTCAGGATGTGGTCAGCTATATGTTGGCCCTCTGCAACCAGATGACCCGCTTCTGGAAAGAAGCCCAAGATAACCTTGAGGCCAGTCAAGAGGTGATGAAACAATGGTATGACCAGAAGGCCACCCTGGTAGAGTTTCAACCTGGAGACAAAGTGTGGGTAATGGAGCCAGTAGAGCCCAGAGCTCTCCAGGACCGCTGGTCTGGCCCATTTGAAATAAAGGAGCGGAAAGGGGAGGCCACTTACCTAGTGGACCTCAAAACCCCTAGGAATCCCCTAAGGGTGCTCCATGTGAACCGACTAAAAGCTCATTGTGAGAGGTCGGAGATCAACATGCTTCTGGTCACAGATGAAGGAACGGAAGAGGAGAGTGAACCTCTCCCCGACCTCCTCTCTGCCCAAGAAGGTGATGGGTCAGTAAGCGGGGTCATTCTGTCTGACACCCTGACACTAAATCAGAAAGGAGACTGTTATGAGCTGTTGGAGCAGTTCTCCCCCCTGTTCTCCCTTACTCCTGGGCTGACCCACCTCTGTGTTCATGATATTGACACCGGTGACAGTCTCCCTGTGAAAAACAAAATTTACAGGTTGTCGGATAAGGTGAAGGCCAGCATCAAGGAGGAGGTCTCCAAGATGTTGACTCTAGGGGTCATTGAGAAATCCAGTAGTCCCTGGGCCAGCCCAGTGGTATTGGTCCCTAAGGCTACTGCCCCAGGTGCGAAGCCAGAACTCCGGTTCTGTGTGGACTACCGGGGTCTCAACTCAGTCACCCGGACTGATGCTCACCCCATCCCCCGAGCTGATGAGCTCGTGGACAGGCTAGGCGCTGCCAAGTTCCTGAGTACGTTTGATCTTACTTCAGGGTACTGGCAGATCGCCCTGACTGAGGGGGCTAAGGAAAGGTCCGCCTTTTCCACCCCTGACGGCCATTACCAGTTCCGAGTGATGCCGTTTGGATTAAAAAATGCCCCCGCTACCTTCCAACGGTTGGTTAACGGGGTCCTGGCTGGCAAGGATGCCTTCTGTGCAGCCTACCTGGATGACATAGCTGTCTACAGTTCCAGCTGGGAGGAACACCTGCTCCACCTCAAGGAGGTGCTTCAGGCCCTGCAACAGGCAGGCCTGACCATCAAGGCTAGTAAGTGCCAGATTGGGCAGGGTTCCGTGGTGTACTTGGGACACCTAGTAGGTGGTGGCAAGGTGCAGCCACTCCAGGCCAAGATCGAAACTATCAAGGCCTGGCAATCACCTCGAACCCAGACTGAGGTGAGAGCCTTTTTAGGCCTCACCGGATACTACCGCAGGTTTGTCAAGGGCTATGGTACCATTGTGTCCCCCTTGACCGAACTCACGTCCAAGAAGCAACCTAGGTTGGTGAATTGGACAGAGGCTTGTCAGAAAGCCTTTGACGCCCTAAAGGAAGCCATGTGCACGGCCCCCGTGCTCAAGGCCCCTGACTACTCCCAGGAATTTATCGTGCAGACAGACGCTTCAGAGCATGGCATAGGGGCAGTCCTAGCACAGCTAAATGAGGAGGGCCAAGATCAACCGGTAGTCTTTATTAGCAGAAGGCTATTACCACGGGAACAGAGGTGGAGTGCTATTGAAAGAGAAGCTTTTGCTGTGGTCTGGGCCCTGAAGAAGCTGAGACCCTACCTGTTTGGGACTCACTTCCTAGTTCAGACAGACCACAGACCCCTCAGATGGCTCATGCAGATGAGGGGTGAGAATCCAAAACTTCTGAGGTGGTCCATTTCCCTACAGGGGATGGACTTTACGGTGGAACATCGCCCAGGGGTTGACCACGCCAATGCTGATGGTCTCTCCAGGTACTTCCGCCTTAGCGATGAGAGCTCCCAGGAGGTCGGGTAGCTCTCCCCACTTTCAGCTGGGGGGGACACATGTTAGACCTGACAGCCTTAGGGTAGTCACCCCTAACTTTTTGCCTGCCTCCCTCCTCGTTTTGGATACTGTTTTGCTGGTTTTTAGACTCTGCGCACTTTACCACTGCTAACCAGTGATAAAGTGTATATGCTCTCTCTCTGTAAACATGGTAACTTTGGATCATACCTGATTGAACTGTTTAATCTACTTATAAGTCCCCAGTCATGTGCACTCCAGGTGCCTAGGGCATATAGATTAAATGCTACTAGTGGACCTGCAGCACGGATTGTGCCACCCACTTAAGTAGCCCCTTTTCCTTGTCTCAGGCCTACCATTGCTAGGCCTGGGTGTGCAGTTTCACTGCCACCTCGACTTGGCATTTAAAAGTACTTGCCAAGCCTAGAACTCCCCTTTTTCTGCATATAAGTCACCCTTAATGTGTGCCCTGGGTATCCCCTAGAGCAGGGTGCTGTGGAGGTAAAAGGCAGGACATGTACCTGTGTAGTTATATGTCCTGGTAGTGTAAAACTCCTAAATTCGTTTTTGCACTACTGGAAGACCTGCTCCCTTCATAGGCTAACATTGGGGCTGCCCTCATACACTGTTGAAGTGGCAGCTGCTGATCTGAAAGGAGCAGGGAGGTCATATTTAGTATGGCCAGAATGGTAGTACAAAATCCTACTGACTGGTGAAGTCGGATTTAATATTACTATTCTGGAAATGCCACTTTTAGAAAGTGAGCATTTCTTTGCACTTAAATCCTTCTGTGCCTTACAATCCACGTCTGGCTAGGTTTAGTTGACAGCTCCTTGTGCATTCACTCAGACACACCCCAAACACAGGGTACTCAGCCTCACTTGCATACATCTGCATTTTGAATGGGTCTTCCTGGGCTGGGAGGGTGGAGGGCCTGCCCTCACACAAAGGACTGCCACACCCCCTACTGGGACCCTGGCAGACAGGATTGAACTGAAAGGGGACCTGGTGCACTTCTTAGCCTCTCTTTGAAGTCTCCCCCACTTCAAAGGCACATTTGGGTATAAAACAGGGCCTCTGCCCTACCTCATCAGACACTTGCTGGAGAAGAAACCGGAACCAGAAACTACATCCTGCCAAGAAGAACTGCCTGGCTGCTCAAAGGACTCACCTGTCTGCTTTCTACAAAGGACTGCTGTCTTGCTGTTGCCCTGCTGCCTTGCTGAACTCTTGTCTGGCTGTGAAAGTGCTCTCCAAGGGCTTGGATAGAGCTTGCCTCCTGTTCCTTGAAGTCTCAGGACCAAAAAGACTTCTTCCTTTCACTTGGACGCTCCGTGCGCCGAAAATTTCGACGCACAGCTTGTTTCGCGGCGAGAAAAACGCCGCACACCGACGCTGATCGACGCGACGCCCTCGGGACGATCGAGACTTCGACGCACAACCTCGCAAGGACAAAGCCGCTCGACTTTCCAGGAGAAATCGACGCGACGCCCACCGTGAGTGCGAAACTTTGACGCACGGCCTCGCAAGGACAACGCCGCCCGACTTCCAAGGAGAAATCGACGCGACACCTGCCGTGAGACCAAACTTTCGACGCACGGCCTCGCAAGGACAACGCCGCCCGACTTCCAAGGAGGAATCGACGCGACGCCTACCGTGAGATCGAAACTTCGACGCGCAGCCCCGCAGAACGACGCGCAGCCGGAAAACAAGCGGGAGAATCCACGCACAGACCCGGGACATCTGGTAATCCCCGCGATCCACAAAAAGAGACTGTCTGCGCGCCGGAAAACGACGCCCGACTTCCCCGCATGGAAAAGACCGACGCAAGTCTGTGTGTGCTGAGGAGAAATCGACGCACACACCCCTTTTTCCACGCATCTCTTCTCCTGTGGCCCTCCGAGGAGATTTTCCACCAGAAACCAGGTACTTTGTGCTTGAAAGACACTGTATTGCATTCTAAAGACTTAAGACACTCTATATCACTTCCCTGTGATATTTCTACAATTTTCCATTGCAACTTTATTCTTTTTGACCTACAATTATCCTGATAAATATTATATATTTTTCTAAACACTGTGTGGTGTAGTTTTGTGGTGCTATATGGTGGTATTGTATGATTTATTGCACAAATACTTTACACATTGCCTTCTAAGTTAAGCCTGACTGCTCGTGCCAAGCTACCAGAGGGTGGGCACAGGATAATCTTGGATAGTGTGTGACTTACCCTGACTAGAGTGAGGGCTTTTGCTTGGCCAGGGGGTAACCTGACTGCCAACCAAAAACCCCATTTCTAACACTTTCTATTATCAGGAATATATTAACAACAATGTTTCGAATTCAGCATTTTGCAAACTCCACCATCCTTTGCTAAAGGAATGTCTAACGCTAGGCAGTTCTGAAGAGTCATAGATCTTACCGCAGCCATTTCTGTATCCATTAGGATCATGGCTCCTGAAAAGTTTGTCAACATGTTATTCATAATGGTAGACAACTTTAGATTCTTTATATAATTCAGAAGAACTCCTACTGAAGGAATTATTGCTCCAAATATATCTTCTACTATACTAGATGGAGACTCTCTCTTTTGTTTAATATGATGTAACTCAGTCATTTTTTATAATCTTTTCAAGTTCTCAAGTTGGAATATCTTTGGAAAAACCATCCCCAAGTAACATGTACCATACCATCCTTTTGGAAGATGGTAATAAGCATTTGGCCCACAGATGTAATAAATTCCAGGAATCGCTGGATCCTGTCCATTCAACAAAAATGTCTACTTACTCTGAAACAAAAACGCATGTCTACCTTCACTCATTCCTACAAACAACGTATCAGTCCTAGACTAAGGCCTATATACACAAAGCTTTCCTATTTGTTGTACATCTAAAGCTAATCTCTCTGTTTTTATCTCACTAAATGCATAATCATTTCTAAATGTCCTTTTCTCTAAGCCTTTTTATAACTTCTCCTTTAATGCCTTTCTCCTGTCATCTGTCTGATCTAAGAAGCACTTTTCTAATGGTGTAAGTATGCATGTCAGATTGTTTCTATGCACATATGCAGTGCCAAAAGTTATTGTAGGCTCAAAGAATCCTCTCACTAACTCTATAGTGTTCTGCTTAGCTGCTCTACTCAGGTAGTTAATTATGGGGACAAAAGAAAACACAACATCATAATTGGAATAGAAATACTGGATGTACTCTGGGATATAGAATCTTGTTAGTAACAGACTACAACTTATCCCATAAGTGAGGGGCAAACTATGATAGATAACTCCTTCCTTGACTGATGAAGGAATCTGTGTGCAAACTTAACAATTCTTGCACCCATCGTCTCAACATGCTCACTCAATAAGCGACAAAAAACATTAGAAGAAAGTTCTCCTTGTGCATTATTTACGTGCAAATACTTCTCATCTAACCTGATCTTCTCTATTCCTGTTGGTGCGGTAGTTGTTTCTAAAGCTGAAGTATGGTTGGCTTTACTCTTGTCAAGAACAGTCATTCCCACAATCAAAACCAGGCACAATATCATGCATACAATTGCCAAACCAACACTCAAGTGTTCACAGCACCTATTCTCCCTACCCTGCTGGCTATGGATACTCATGATCCGTAGAGAATCAGTACATAGAAGAGAAAAATGATAACTATGCAGCAAAATCAAAAACAAACATCTTTCAATCTCCTTCAGCAAGTATTTACAGCTTTCAGTCTTATTTCCAGGATCCTTTTGTCAAAATCAGTAAGATTGTCAAAAGTATTTTCCAGTTACTTTCAACAGTCTCTTTTTCTTTATACTTCTTTGCACTTTCTAAGCTTCTAGTTTCAACAGTTCAGTTCATTGGTTTCCCTCAAGTGCCAAAATATTGACGTGGAATGTCTCGATCAAAACAAAAAGACAGAAATTCCCTTTGCCATTCACTTGTTGTTACATACGCCCATCCAGGACCAGAGTACCTTCGACTTGCAATTCTCTTTCTTTTCAGCTTTTGATTTACATTCAACTCTCTCTAACTCAGATCTTCTCTCCTTGTCGCATCTACTTCCTCCTCAATGTTGTCACTGTAACTACTTCTTTTCTCTTTGCTTGTGTCTGTGGCCACATATCACATTTCAGTGGCCCTTTTGTCAATGCTCTTTTCAGTATCAAACTTGTAACTTCTTCTTGTCCTGCAGGACTTTCTCTTGACGGACCTGCAACTGGTTCAGGAGAAGTCAGACCACAGTGGCTTTGATACGCCTCAACTCTTTCCCCCTAGGGGTCTGTTGTTTGCTCTGTTTGTCTCTCAAAATCATCTGCTTCTGGGAAAGCCCTCCTCTGACTAGACTCTCCTACTGCCTCAATTGAGATTGGTCCGCTTTCATTTTCCTGCAGGTCTTTTCCTTCGTCTCTCACAGGAGCGGCTGAACTGCTCTTGATTTGCTCAGATCCCGTCACAGTTCTTCTTTCTCCTCTTTCCATCTCTGAGGTTGGTCTGGTCATTGTTGGTACCCTCAACAACTCTCGTTCATTGTCCAAAGGACATGCCACTTTTCTCGTATGGGTTGCATGGATCCAGTTCGGAACTCCAGTGCACTTCACAGCTGTGGTAGTGATCAAAACCACCTGGAAAGGGCCTTTCTACGGAGGCTCCAAACAATCTTCCTCACATTTTTTCTGATCACAACCCAGTCACCTGCTCTCAGGTTGTGTCCTTGGTTTTGAGATGATAGCAGTGTGGTGTCTTCCAACTGATGAGAGAAAGAATGAACCACATCAGCCAGACCCTTGCAGTAGTCCAACATCATATCATCTGTTATGTTCACAAGACCATTTGCAGGAACCATTGGCAACCTCATTGCTCTGCCCATGAGGATCTCTTGCGGTGACAGTCCTTTTTTCATGTTGGGGTGTTTCTCATTGTCATCAGAACTAACGGTAGTGCATCTGGCCATTTGAGATTCATGGACACACACATTTTCATCATTCTTGATTTGAAGGTACCATTCATCTGTTCCACAATTCCTGATGCTTCAGGGCGGTAACTACAATGCAACTTCTGCTCAATGTTTGGTCTGTACATAGTAATTTAATTACTTCATTGTTGAAGTGACTTCATCTAACTGATTCTAAAGCGATTGGAAACCCAAAACGTGGTATCAGTTCCCCAAGCAGTAATTTCACTACTGTGAGACTGCCTTTTCTTTGTGTAGGATAAGATTTAATCTAATGACTAAAGATGCAGACAATCACCAACACATACCTCAATCTTCCACACACAGGCATCTCAATAAAATCCATCTGCATTCTGCTGAATGGACCTCCTGCTCTTCCAATGTGGCTCAAATTTACCACTGTCTCTTTACCCGTGTTCATTTGTTGACAAATCATGAAACAATGGCAAACTGCTTCAACAACTTGTCTAAATTTTGGATTGAACAAATTCTGCTTGAAGAATCGAATCATTGCATCGCTCCCAACGTGTAGTTGACCATGATAATATCTATCCATTTGAGTCAACAAACTATTTGGCAGTACTAAATGACCCTCTTCTGAAATCCACAGTTCATCCTGTAGTTGTATACATTTCATTTTGACCCATGACCATTTTTCCTCCCTATCAAGTGTTTTCAGCTCTTCCAAGGTATCTATATCATGTAACGCATAACTTGGACATCTCATCTTCCTCAGGTAACAATTCCCACTTATCCTTGAATGGTATACAGTTCAATGCGTAAAACCTTGCGACTTGATCCGCATCCAATTCCCATTGACACAAAATCTTGCGATTTCAAATATGTACTGCATTTCACCACTGCAATCTTTTTGGCATTTGGATAGCTTGCAACAACTCCTGAATTCTCTCACCATTTCTTACTGGTGAACCAGAAGAGGTCAGGAAACCTCTCTGAGACCACAACTGGCCAAAATCATGCACTATTCCAAATCCATGCTGACTATCCGTATAGATAGTAACTTCAAGCTGTGCAGAAACATGGCATGCTCCAATAAGGGCTATCAATTCTGCTACTTGCGCTGAGTATACTTCTCAAAGCCAGGATGCTTCATGTATACCGGAAATGGTGCACACAGCATATCCTGCTCTCACTTTTCCCGTATTGTCCCTTAGACAGGAACCATCAACAAAGATAATTTGGTAATTTTCTTTCAATGTTAGGAATCCACTGGTGACTGTAGCCTACCATCCCCAAAAACATTCTGACATCTCTCTGTGTGACTGGGGGACTCATCTGCAATATGGCTGTGACCCTTTCTCTGAGTATTTTCCTTATTCCCTTCTCAGTCAGGTGACCCAAATATTCCACTTCTCTCTGCCAGTATTGGAGACACTTTATGACCATTCTTTCCCAAATGGTTCAGTAAAGCAATTGTGTCATACTTGCACTTTTCCTTTGTTTTGGACACAATCAACAAATCATCAATGTACTGTACCAATGTCGATTGGAAAGGCATTTCCAAAGACTGCGGGTTCTTTTTCGAGATCCAATATCATTCCCTGTCAAATCCCACACTCTCTCTTTAACTTTTCTTTGCAAGTCAGAAGGAAGATCCTTTACTGTGAAAACTGGAAAGAATCTAATCAGGGGTACACCTAATTTATTATTTCACACTGTCTCTGGAGCTGGGTCATCCTCATCATCACTGTTTGTCTGTATCTCAGTTCCATCATTTGAGCAAGTAATCGAGCATCTGGTTTTACACAGCAAGTCTCTTCCCAATAGGGATACCGCACTTGAGTCACAAAGTACGAATTTGTACAATCAATTATAGTTGCCAATTTTAACCTGAACTGGTTCGCTAATTGAGTTGGTCAAGTACTGATTAGCTACTCCTACAATCTGGACTGTTTTTCCCAAAAGGGGCAGGTTTGGAACTTCTGCAGTTCTCACTGCAGACTGTGTAGCTCCTGTGTCAACCAAGAATGAAACTTTGTGACTCATTACTTTGCCCTTCACATATGGACCTTTCTGATCTACTTCGAAGGAAGCTGCATGCACACATTCCTCTTCGTCCGAACTCTCGCTCACCCAATCATTGTTTATTCCATTCTTACTGCGTAACAGGAATTGGTGTACTGTGTTTTTACTCAGGCTAAACCTTTGACCTGTGACCCGTTGAAGAAGCATCACCTGCTGCTGCTCCATGGGGGCTTGAGGTATTTGGATTTGCTGTCTAGGGACCATTTGAACATGCTATTGCATTGGCTGTAACTGTGCCATCTGCTGGTACTACTATCTCTAATGTGATGTTCAAATCCGCCCACAGGCATTTTGCAAGTTTCACAAACCTGGCAGTTTGCTGGTACCATTCTACTGGTTTCTCTCTCTACCTGAGATAATCGCTTGTATAGGACAAAGGGGGTCATTACAACCCTGGTGGTCTGAGACCGCCAGGGCTAAAGT
Source organism: Pleurodeles waltl (assembly GCF_031143425.1). Lineage (NCBI taxonomy): Eukaryota > Metazoa > Chordata > Amphibia > Caudata > Salamandridae > Pleurodeles > Pleurodeles waltl. The sequence continues at coordinate 366,456,249 of NC_090444.1, read as the reverse complement.
GGCGTCCGTACCGCCAACAGGCTGGCGGTACGGAGACCCGTATTTCGACCGCGGCGGTATCGCCGCGGTCGCACCGCTGGGGCCGGCGGTTTCCTGCCGATTTAGCCCCGGCGGTGATAATCTGCCAGGGCAGCGCTGCAAGCACTGCCAGGAAGAGGCTGGCGGTAAGGGGAGTCCTGGGGCCCCTGGGGGCCCCTGCACTGCCCATGCCACTGTTATGGGCAGTGCATGGGCCCCCTAACAGGGCCCGTGCAGCTTTTCACTGTCTGCATAGCAGACAGTGAAAAGCGCGACGGGTGCAACTGCACGCGTCGCACGGCCGCAACACCGCCGGCTCCATTAGGAGCCGGCTCCTATGTTGCGGCCGCATCCCCGCTGGGCCGGCGGGCGTAAACTAGGTTTGCGCCCACCGGCCCAGCGGGGATGTTGTGATGGGCACCGCGGGAGTGCGGCCGCATTGGCGGCCGCATGGCGGTTACAGCTTGGCGGGCGGCTGTTGTAATGACCCCCAAAATGTCACTTCTACTCCAAGGGACGTGGACAAAGTTTCCTCCTAGAATTTCTCTCATGGGTAAATTTTGTACCAAATCTTCAACCTGCTGCACATTCACTGTAGGATTTGCGGAATCCCTTTTCTTCTGATCTCTCTTCTATACCCAACTTCCTTCTCACTAATGCTCCCCATGTCTGCACACTTTGAAGTAACTCCCTAAGGTGTGCCTTCATTCCTGCAGATCTCATGTGTTCGAAATCTTTTGAGTCAAATTCTAATCTGTAACTTTTGTTCAAGTGTTTTTTTTTTCTCTATTTCTATGCCGTATTTCTCTGCTAAGTCCACTAGCTTTTGATGCACATCACTCGCTTCTCTTGTAATTTTTGGGAATAGGTATCTCAATTCTGCTTTGGTATAAGATTTGAGTCTATTCACACCCATAGTTCCTACAAGAAGTTCCCCTGCTTCCATCCCTAGTCTCACGTAGAGCAAGTACCCCTCTCCCCTATGAGCACTCTGCGGGGTATTCAGCTTATCGAGCCATTTTGTCAATTGTTGGGCAGTCAAACCCTGCAGTGAAATGTTGTTAGGCTGGATATTTGGCAACGGTTGTACAGTTAGTTTTGGAGACTGGTGTCAGTAACTTCAGGCTATGACTGATGTTTGACCCTGTCCAGCATTCGGAGAAACTCTGAATTGACTGAGGTTGAATAATGATCCTGTTCCATCAAAGGTCTGTCCTACAAGAGGGACCACTCTGGCACTCTCATTGAGTCCTCCCGTCATTGCATTCTGACTTGGGACTCCCTGTCCATTTGTACTGTTATTTCCCTGGGCAAATAAGGGTATGACTGGACCAATGGTGACAGGTACAGATACAGCGTCTGGGCTTGGTCCAATGTTCGGGTTCTGTGGGTGCATCATTCCCATATCCTGACTCATTAGTATGGACATATCTGTATGTGTCCCTGTTGTAGGAGTGTACTTTAGCATTGCTTGTGACTGCACTTGGGGCAGTAAGAGTGGAGTTGGCTCTGTCTGACCCAATGTTGGTTTCAGAAAAACCTGTCCTGTTGGCACTATTAAGTTTGTTGCAGTTTCCACAATGGGTATAGCAAGGTAAATTCTCGGGACATTCAGCTGTGGCATCTGATTTTGAGCTGTCAATGTAGTAGGCAGATAAATACTGCTCCGCATTGGGCTCTGTGTCATGCCAGGATTAGTCTGCACTGGACTCATCATCTTGTTAACCGGTGTCAGTGCCGTTGGATTTACACTAGTGCTCGGACTGCTCTCTTGTGCTGCATATGGTGGGGGACGATTTCTCAGTAACTGTAAAATAAACTCATCATCATCAGATTCTTCCTCAAGTGTTAGAGATCTCCTAGACTCTTTAGATCTCCACTCCCTACTCTCGGCAGATCTTCTGTTTGTCTTACTGGTAGCTTTCCTTTCTCCTCCCTCGCTGTCCTGTGTAATTGTAGGACACAACTTAATTCCCTGTAAAGTCTCGGTTTGCCAACATTTCTGATCACTGTCCCATCTAGCCTCCACTAGTGTCTTTTCTGCCTTTCTCATTCTCCTCTCAAGTTTCTGTTGCTATTGCCGTCTGGCTACTAATTCCCAGATTGCTAATGCTTCAAACTGTGCTGGTCTTGGAGGAGGTTTCAAATCATATAGCACCCTCCTCAAATTCTCTAAGCTCTTCAAAGTAAATGTTCCATGGGCAGGAAATGCTAAACTCCCATCTTTCTCTGTCACTTTGCACCATTGCTTCAGCCAAAGACGTGGCGCAGCACCCTTTTCTTCGATTACAATGTAAGCTGGTGTACCTTCTGGCGGTGCAATGTCCCCTATGTAATATACATATCTCCCCTTAAAGCACTCTTTAAAGTTTTGAAAAATGTCATTTCCGTGACCTTTATGTCATTCTTAATCAAATCAGGAAGTGACTTTCAATCCCAGAATCCTTTTTGCTGACCTCCTCAACCAATTGGGCCTCATGGTTGTCCGCCAATCCGTGTGTGACCGTTCTCACTAACCAACCTATCCCAGCGCGGCTCCAATGACATCACACTCACACGTACAGTGGCTGACAAAGTCTTGCGGCTTGTCCTCCTAAACTCAGATTCACACCAAACGAATGCAAAATGATTGCGAGCACTAAACAAAATCAAAACCCAATTTGTCCGTTTACTACAGGTGGGGTAACACAATCACTTCAGAAAGCTTACGGATTTTCCCTGACGGGGTTTAGTTCTAAGAGCTACTCCTTCTTTCTCAGTTTCCCTGATTCACAAGCAAAATTTGACGCGCACACTTTACTCTCAAACGATCAGTGGGTCTGACATGGTGCACACGGGACTCACCAGATCTCAGTCGAAAATTCTTTCACTCCCTTTGACTCACACTCAGACTTGTCAAACACACCCGATCAAACTATTAAACCAGACAAATTACAGCAAAAACTAAGTGTCTGATATACTTTTTCAATGTACTCTGGAGTCTTAGACCTCGCAGGGCCTGTACACCAACAACCACATGGACAATTGTTTAGCACAATGTGGCACACACATGTGAAGTTCGACAACTTCCCTACTCTCACACTTCAGAGTATGCAAACTCCTTCATCAACTTTATTTGGAGTACGCAAACTCCCTAAACCCCGATCAACATCACAATTCACTTGCGATTTTCATAAGCTATGCAAGCGCAAAACCTATTTCATTCACACTGTGACTAGCATGCTGAGAACATCTTCAAGCAAGCATTGGCAAGCTCCAAGGTTCTGGGAAAGTCTTTCTAAGTAGTTAGGAATACATTTTCTCTCCACTTTGTATCATTGAATCTGGAAATCTAAACTTTCTATGAATTATTTTCTCTTTAGGGGAATAACCTTGTACCGGGCCTTTATGATGGGCTCTCAAGGAGACGAACCATCATACTCTGCTACCATCACTGTTAGTGCGTCTAACCTTATTTGGTTATTTATTATTGGTTTATAAGCTGATGCGTTAGAGGTTCGATGGACCTTTTGACTGTGCTTAGAGTAGTTCCCACCATAAGACTCAGATCCAATACAAATCAATAGCAATATCAATCAGCGACATCAATAATCTTGAGAGTCAGTAATTTCCACACACCCTGACCTCTTGGCCATGAATAACCACACCTTTATGTAAAACTTAGAATGTTTATTCCCCTATATTAACAATGCTAATATCACATAACTTAGGGCCAGATGTAGCAAAGGTTTTTCCCCATTCTGTGTCTATGGGAAAAAGTGTTTGTACATATGGCCCTTAGTATGGTACGCAGATAGAAATAATACTGGTTGACCAAATCTTCTAAAAAATCTCAATTTAATCAAAGCTTGGATCACTGCTAAATTCTAAAGTTACAGTACAAATCAATAGCAAGAATAACTGCGCAATAGAAATGACATACATTTAGAATCCAGCAAAGAGAAAAGACATCAACTGTTGTTAATTTATGTCAGGCATCAATCACTGAGTATCCTAACTAACCTCAGATTAGAATAGCATGTTTGGGCTTCATGCAAAACAATTTAGTCAATACAAATTTGGAAAACATCTCACTATGGCTCTTTCAAAATTAGGGTTTGGTATCTAAGGACAAATGCAAATAGACATAGCAATCAGTAACATTGTCTTATACCTTGCCTCAGTATGATTTAGCAAGGTGTAAATTTCTTCATCAATTGGACATCTGTTCAGTCAGCAAAGCATCGGAATTCAGCATTAAAGTTAAAGATAGGAACGTCTCATCATGCAGTTCGGCAAGAATAATGACTATCCTCTCAGGACAGTTAGAGAAGAAACGGGCAAATGGCATCTCTCCTCTTGGTGCAGTTTCGTAAAACTACTTCTCAGGTTGCTATTGATAAAAGAATCGTACGTTTACGTTTAGTCCACTGAAAGTAGAACCTCTGACCTAAGAATTTACTAAACCTTTGTTTACATGTTGATGAGTGGCTCCTCTTCTCCTGTTCTCGTTGTTGGGCTCGTGAGGTAACAAATTTGTATCAGCTTATACTCCAGTCAGTGCATCCATTGTTAACTCCTGGGAACATTGCCTTCACACACACTAAGTTATACAAAGTATCCTTAGCTAGTACAACATATTCTAGCAAGCTGTTCCGATGGAAAAGAATTCTAGCCACTAACATTTGGTCAATGCAATAGAAAATTACAATTTAATTCTATAAGCAGCCATTTTATAATTTGCCTAAGCAATGCAACTTGACATGAGGCCATGCAACTAGGCATCGCTAAATTGAGGCCTATTATTAATAAAGCATATACATAAGACATGACCATTGATATGACATATTACTACATTCATCCAAACATCAGCTCAACATTTTACATTAATAAGCTGTTGATAAGTACATTTTGTGATTATTGATGGTCACTCAAGTAGGCATATTTTCAAACTTGTGTGTTATTTTTCTATATTAACTCATTTCCTATGCAGATTTAACATTCCAAATACATTAATATTAATTCGTGAAATTTCAGGGTTAACACTAACCCAGGTAGCACAGGATAAATCTATCCCTCCCTCTGTGAGTAATGTTGCCTTGTGGGTTCACTGACATGGTCAGGCCAAAACTCAGAGCCCACATTAAGATGACCAACTGAATAGGTCTCCGGTTTGGTGCCCTCTATTCTTGGAGTCATGGCACCAAGCCTTGCTGGGATCAAAGTTCCTACCTTTGTACCCACCCTTAGGCTGTGAAGAGTCTCTGGGCCCACCCTCCTGAGCAGGTTTCTTTGGGCTTTGAGAAGACTTTTTATTTTTGTTCTGGCTCTCACCTTTCCCTTGGGGGGGCTTTTTGGTCTCTTCCTTTGGGTCACCCCCTTCAGTGGTAGTTTTGGTCACCCTTATCTTGACTAAATGGTCTGCCTTCTTCCCCAAGTCTAAAGGAGATAGTGAACCTAGGTGTTGGACTTTTTAGTTTATGCAGGGTCATCCCCAATCTTTTTGCCTCCTGCCTCCTATTTGTTTCTGATCTGTTGCTGTTGGCTTTTGAACTCTGAGCACTTTACCACTGCTGACCTATGCTAAAGTGCATATGCTCTCTGTGTAAAGTGTATTGTTGGTTGGTTTATCCATGATTAGCATATTTATTTACTAGTAAGTCCCTAATAAAGTGCACTAGAGGTGCCAGGGCCTGTAAATCAAATGCTACTAGTGGGCCTGCAGCACTGGTTGTGCCACCCACATAAGTAGATCCGTAATCATGTCTCAGACCTGCCATTGCAGTGTCTGTGTGTATAGTTTTAACTGTAAATTCGACTTGGCAGTGTATCCACTTGCCAGGCTTAAACCTTCCCTTTTCGTACATGTCAGTCACCCCTAAGGTAGGCCCTAGGTAGCCCTAAGGGCAGGGTGCAGTGTATGGTTGAGGTAGGACATATTTAATGTGTTTTATATGTCCTGACAGTGAAATATTGCTAAATTTGTTTTTCACTGTTGGAAGGCCTGTCCCTCTCATAGGTTAACATAGGGGCTACCTTTAAATAAGATTAAAGTGTAGATTCCCTTTGGGAGCGGATGGACATGTGGAGTTTGGGGTCTCTGAGCTCACAATTTAAAAATACATCTTTTAGTAAAGTTGATTTTAAGATTGTGTGTTTGAAATGCCACTTTTAGAAAGTGAGCATTTTATTGCTTACACCATTTCTGTGACTCTCTCTTTTTGTGGATTCCCTGTCTGGGTCAGTTTGACAGTTGGGCTAGTTGCACCTCACACTAGACAGTGACACAAAGGGTGCTGGGGTGTAGTCTGCATTTCCTGATGAGCCATCTGTGCTAGGAGGGAGGGAAGGAGTTGCCACTTACACCTGAAAGGGCTCTGCCTGTCCTCACACAATACAGTCTCCAACCCCCTGGTGTGTGTCTGGGGCCTGGCCTGGGTAAGGCAGCATTTCACATTCAAGAGAGACTTTGGGTTGAAGTAGGCCTACTTCAAAGGAGAAATTGGGTATAAGAAGGGCACCCAAAACCATAGACTTTAGAAACACTTCTGGAAACAAGAAGAACCTCTGCCTGGAAAAGAGCTGAAGAGCTGAGGAAGAAGAGCTGCCCTGCATGTGACTGTGCTTTGTGGAGCTATCCTGCAGTTGCTGCTTCTGCCAGAGCAAGAGGGCAAAGACTGAACTTTGTGTGCCTTCCATCTTGAGAAGAACTATCCAAGGGCTTGATTTAGAGCTTGCCTCCTGTTGTTTGAAGTCTAAGGGACATCAAGGACTTCTCTCTGCCAGCACCTGGAGTCTCTGAAGAGACTCCTACTCTGCCCTGTGGTGCCCATCCAGTTCCTGGGACCCTGAAAGGAGAAGCTGGCAGCCCGAGTGAGAAATCCACGCACAGAGTGCCGTGCTGAAGAAATGCCGCGCCGCTGGCTCTGCGGCTGAAAATCGACGGTCGCAGGAAACGCGACCGAAGAATCGACGCACGGAGCTGGAGAAACGACGCGAAGCATTGCTGACGGAAACTTGGAGATCGAAACCCGCACTGCGTGGTTTTTGAATCATTGTGCGGCTGGATTTCCGACGCAAGTACCGCTGGACGTGTAAAAACAACGCAAGGCCTGCCCGGACCCGAAAGTGCTGACCGGATCGACGCATCGCTCTTCTGCGGAGAGAAGTAACAACGTGCCTGACCCGATGAAAGGAGAAACAACGCAAGGTCCCGCTTGTGAGTGGAATCGATGCATCACTCGTCCGTGCGGGGTTATTTTTGCCGCACCCAAGGTACATTTTCAAGCTAACAGTGTTAGTGTGTGTTTTAAACTACATAAAGACTCGTTTTGCTTTTCAATTGATAACTTGACTTGTGTATTGTGGATTTTTGTCGTTTTGGTCTTTCATATTTTTCTAAACCTGTGTACTTTACACCTAGCACTCTGAAGCTAAGCCTACTGCTCTGCCAAGCTACCAAGGGGGTAAACCTGTGTTGTGTCATTTTGTAGGGATTTCATTAAGTTACTCTGTGTGTTGGTACAAATACTTTACACCTAGCTCTCTGAAGCTAAGCCTACTGCTCTGCCATGCTACCAAGGGGGTAAGCAAGCAGAGGTTAGCTGAGGGTGATTCTCTTTTACCCTGACTAGAGTGAAGGTCCTTGCTTGAACAGGGGGTAACCTGACAGTCAACCAAAAACCGAATTTTTAACACTAGGTCTACCAGTTATTGATGTTCTGTTCTCATTGTAACAATTACTTATCAGATGAATAGGCCACACAGCCCATCATAATCCTGTACCTTGTTACCAGCTAACCAACCACCCAGCATTTTTACTGAATAGTCCACAAATTCAACCCGTTTGTCTGTTGTTTTTTTTAGCCTTTCTGAACTCGATGCGGTACTTCAGTTGTAAATCCAAAGCCCTCAATCAGGGTACCCTTCATAAGGTTATAGGATTTATAATCTGCCTCACTAAGTGCCAGGAGCCTATTCCTGCACTTTCCTGAGAACAACTCCTACAACAGTGTGCCACAATGTTTCCTTTCAATTACTCACCCAATACAGGCTCTTTCAAAGGCAGAAAACCATTTGACAATGTCATCTCCTTCTGAAGAAGGTGAGACAAGTCCTTTGGGGAGTTTTTGGTTGAAACGTTTTTTCTTTAAATATTTGTATGCTGCCACCAGAGATGGGTCCGAAGCCCAACTCTTTTCTCTTTGTTTCTGTCTCCAAAAGCTGCACCTCCAGGGCCAGTCTTTTGGTCAGCCTGGCTAAAGCCAGGTCTTCTACTGTGGGTGCACTAGGGCTAGGGGTAGAGGAGCTACCTTCATCCCCATTGTCCAGAGCATTATCTTCTTCTGCAGAGAATTCATCATCTACTTTGTCGGTGGATATAGTTGCCTCATACTGTGCCACTAGAAGCCTAAGCTTTTCTGACGTGGCATGTTTCCCGGTATGAATCTTGTACAGCGTACAGAGATTTCCTAACTTGGCATACTTATATGCCGGGTAAGGGACCAGGTCAAGCTCCTGGCTCTGGGTATGAGTCTGACATGTTTTATGCTACTAAAATTGGGACCTTTTCAATAATTTGGAACCCCTTTTTACGATAGCAACTATAATGAGGACTTTTAAACTCTAACTCTTGTTGTAGGGACCTAACCAGGGCCCCACAGTTAGTTTAGAAATTTGCAAAAAATAAGCCCAATTGAAAAAAACTGCAATAAAACTAAAGTCAATTTGGAGAATTATTCAAATGTTCACAAATTGACAAATTGGTATCAGCAAATGCAAATTCTTGAATCCCACCGCTGAGACACAAAAGGTAGGAGGCCCTCTCTCTAAATACTGCACAGATATGATGTGCACTGTACAGAGAGTCCAAGCAATCCCACCTTGGTTTACAGAGGTAAAAGTTAGACCACCTAATGCTCTAATTTTTGTGGCAGCTTGGTCGAGCAGTTAGGCCAATCTTGAAGAAGTGCTAAGCATTTCTTGTCCTCAAAGTATCAATAAATGTGAACCAAGCTAATCAAAATCAGGAAGGTACTTTTTAAGTTATGATTTTTCAAAGTTTAGCAAAAATAATCTTTTTGTGCATAAGTACGCACCATAGGACTCAATGGGAGAAAACTTTAAAAATGCATATAAAATCAGGCGATGCGTTTTCCAGTGTCTTCTTCCCTTTTTAGGTCAAGGTCATCAAGGGCTCATGTGGGCTAGACAGAGAAGTTTGGGTGGTTCCCTGTTCAAGCCAGAACAGCTCATGAAAGTCATAGAGCTAATGCAGGTCAGGCGAGGGGGACCACTTGGAAATGCACTGTACAGGCTGACTTCAAGGTGAATCTGTTGGGTCCCCTTGGAGTGTAGAGGTTACAACGGGTAGAAACCCTTAGAGCACAGCTGGTTCTCTGCTGCAGGGGCCAGGCAGGCCAGGTGCAGAGCAGATAGGTCAGACAAGCTGTCTGTCTAGGTGCCATTTGAACCATAAGGCAGGTCCTTTGCAGGGTGGTTTGCTGGTCAGGAGGGCCACACTGGGGGGTGGTTCTTAGGTGTCCTGAAGCCCCTGGACTGGTGCTTACTTCTGGTCCTCGGAGAGTTCGGAGTGCACTTTTGTTCTGGGTGTCTGATGTTAGGGGTCCAGTACCCCTGGCTATTGCACGGTTCAGCCACTGGAGGTCGCAGTGCCACCAAACTTGGCTCATTTGCAGGGTTTGTCCATCAGTTGACATTTGTTCTGGCTGCGGTGTCTGATTCGTTGGTCCCGGTTGGTCAGTGAACTGAACTTCATTGGTTTTTGCTTCTTGCTTGGAGGGAGTGATGCCTTCACTCTGGAGGGAGGTCCTTGGTAATTTTTAGAAGGTTGGAGGTCATCTGGGGTTTCTAAGAGTCTGTCTGATTTTCAGTCAACCCCTCAGCAGCGATTGTCGAGTCCTGGGTGCAGCAAGCAGGGTTTGGCACCTTTTTCTTGGTGCCACAAGACTTAAGTTCTCCAGCCTTGGGTCTTCTATTTTGCTGGCCTTCTTGTGTCTGTCAAATCTGATTTGCAGGTCTTGGGATGCCCACTAAATACTGCATTTAGGGCATATTTAGGGGAGTATGTAGTAGTGGCCCATAGGGCATTTACCTTAGGGTGGCTACACCGATTATGTGACCACTTCCTGTGGGCAGAGGTCACTTCCCTATCCCTGATTGGCTATTTCCCTGCCATGCAAGATAGTGAAAAATGAAACGTAGGTGTCATTTTGCTAGCAAAACCATAGGGGTGGTCCAGGCTGGGGGGTGGCCACTGCTGGTCTTTATGCATTTTCCCGCTATTGCTCCCACCGAAAATGGGGGTTTGCAATGAGGGTAGCCACCCGCTGCTGGCAGCAGGGATGGGGGTTGAGTTTCAAGGGGGGCAAGCCCTTTGAAGCTTGCTGGCAGGGCAGTAAACATTCCTGGGGGAGAAAGTGTAACACTTCTGCCCAGGATGGGCTTTGTTTTCTTGTCCCAGAAAGCAAAGGGATCCAGAATTTTGTCTGGTGGTGGAAGGCTGGTTTGGATTGGCCAGGAACCACCATGCATGCAATGCCAGGGGTAGTTAGCTTTTGCAGGGGTCACCTCTATGGTGGGCCCTGGGTACATTTTTCAAAAAATCCAATGCTGGTACCAGTTTGGATTATTTGTTCTGAGTTATTTGATAACAAACAATCCAGGGCTCAAAGTGACCACCACTTAGCTGTGAAGCTCGTACTGACCAGTGTCCCGCACATGCATTTAAAGTGGCTGCTCTGAGCACTTACTATGACCAAGGTTTGGCAAGGACACAGTAGAGGAATATCGCTCATGCATCGATGCCCACACATTCAGCATAGTGAACCCTGCCTTAGGTCTGGCAGGCCTGCCAGAGGGGTGGCTTACCTATATTGCATGCAGTGTGTAGTGAACAGGTCACCATGTCAAATTTGCATTTTAGGTTTGCATCAGGACACCCATCCTGCCATGGCACTGCTGGGTGCACTTGGATGCATGGTCCCTGAGGGTGGCAAAATCTGGACTGCTGCCCCCAGGGGCCTACCCTTAGTACCCCATGGCCTGAGTACCTAAGTACCTTTTAATAGGAACTTATGCGGTAACTAAAAGTGTTGCCAATTGTGCCAATGCATCACAACAGTTTTGGAAGAGGTATCTGACCCAGCGAACCTGTTTAGCAAGGGTCCTGGGCACTACTACTTTGAAAACTCATTCAATACCAGGCAAAAAGTGCGGGCTAACCATGTCAAAATAGGTAACTATTGTGGTTATCCAATAATTGCTAAATGATAATACTGCACTTTGCAATATGTGCTTTAGAGCCTGGCAAATAGTTTCCCTGTGCCGATGAAGTCAGGAAATTGCCTCGACGAAGACTGGCAAAGATTTCAAACTTCACCCAGCTGTGAGTAAGACACTTTTACACCCACTTAGTTATCATGCAGGTCAGTATTTCCGGCCCAGTTTGTTCCGGGAGCTGGCATCCTGCACATGGAAATATTAAAATACATGTCCTTTGCCCAGTTAATAGACGGGTTCAAGCATGGGTGTAGTCAGTGAAAATATTTTCTTACTTTTTTATATTTAGCCAAGGCAATGTATGCCATCTTGCAGTAGAGGTTTGTAGCACAGTATAATATGTATCATGTAAATTCTCACAGGAACTGCAGGACATTTTGCATTGTTAATCAGGTTACTATATTTTAGCACGCAGGCAAAGAAAAGTGCAACAGTAGCATGTTGCAGAAGATGGTTTGAGGGAGAAATGGAAATGATTAAATGCAGAGCCATTACACTCGAAAGTGCACCCTTTCATGAACAGCATCATGGCACGTACTTGATGGATCACCAATTTCTAGAGTACTGAACAGACGATCGCAAGAAAGGTAAACAGCCAAACCATTGGCACCTTCACAAATACTTTGGCTGAGCTACTTCATTCTTTCACAGGCAATAACACCTAACATTTGCAGGTGATGGCATATTAAAACGAGACAACAGTGAATTGCCACTAACCATAGTACAAACACTCTTACTCTTGAATTTTTCACACACATAGGAAGACATGACCACTGTTTGGTAATAGGTGGCCGTAAAGAGTTAAACAATTTACAATGTTATCTTGCTCCCAAGACCTTGTGTATACACTTTGAAATGTGAGAAATAAGACAGTATAGAAATTAGAACCATATCAAAGTGATAACACATCTAGTGGACTTCGACATTTCCGAGTCTCAACATCTTGAACAGCTAGGCATAATTAGATTTTTACATCCTTGTCAAAATATAATCATCATGTGCATTATATCATTTCTTTACAATGTTGCATATCAGGAATTTACCAGAGTGATGCTAAATAATCAGGGAGAACCACCCATGAGAAAGACATATCATAGGCTTCCCAGAAAATGAAGAAACTATGGGGCTCATTTACAAGCACCCCGGAGCATCATTTCTTTTTATGCTACGGTGGCGCAAAACAGTCCCCCAACCTGTGATGTATTTACAAATTGTTGCAATGTCACCATTGCACCAGTTTGTAAGCCCTTGCGCCACATTATACCTGCACCAGGTATAATGTATGCAAGGGAGGCGATCCTCCCCAGGGAGGCCCAAAAAAAGTGTCAAGTGAAATCTACAATATTTCACTGCGCCATTCTAGCGTCATTTTTTTAACGCCTGCCCAGGGAAAGTGTTAATCTGAAGCTAGGCTCTTTTCAATGGGGCTTCCCGAGCTTTGCTGGACTAGTGTCAAAATAGTTGATGCTAGTCTAGCAAAGCGCCACAACTGCATCAAAAATGTTGAAGCAGTTGCGCTAACGAGCGATATGGTGCACTGTATTATAAATATGGTGCTACCGAGCTGTCATTGGGGGGGCGCAGGGCAACACAAGGAAACTGGCGCATCAGTGCCAATACACCAGTTCCTTGTAAATGAGGCCCTCTAACGTGAACAAACCTGGGCAGAGCTGGAAGGCAAAGGCTACCAGCAGACCTCCCTTTCCTCAAGCCAGCCCTTTACCCACGTCAGAGTCAGTTTAGGTTAATTTTAATTCAACATGTTCTATAAACATGTCCATAGTCTTTGTTTTTACAACATTATTAGCAAAATTGAAAATCTTCTATTGTTAAGAATCTTAGGGATGGATGGGTGGGAAATTGATGCTCCGTGTACACGCAGATGAGAGCAGAGACCAAGAGGGCGCAATGGGGATCATATGGCTTTTAAATCTCCTGTCCCTTTCTGACCCCCTGGGTGTGCTCAAGGTTTCGAGACAACTCCTCCTTCTTTCTGGTGAGTCACTTTATTTAGATATTTAACAGTCAAACTGAGGAAGAAAGTTGTGCCAGGAAGGGGAAACAGGACCCTGCAGGGAAAAGCTTCAGAACCAGGCATCTCCTGTATGCAATGAAAAATTTGGGTCAGTGTATTCCATCACCCAGTGCAAGTAAGGCACACACTATCTCTACACGTGCTACTAGTGAGGGGTGAAGTGCAGCCTTCTTTCGAAATAATGTTGCCGCCTGCTCGGTGGGCATAGGTCTTCGCTGTCAATGAACCGCATGCCCACCACTCCGAGATTTCAATGTTGTGGTGGTCACTTCTGCTGCTCGTTCTACTGCTTTAGTGCTTGACCACAATTCAGGCCGGGGAAGAGCGTGTCTTCAGAATGGCTGAAGTCAGGTGTTTGCTGCAGGTGGAGGTGGTTCCATTGAAGTCAATGAATGAGTTGAATAATGTTTTTGAGGTCCATGAAGATATGTGGGTCTGGTCTTTACCCCATTGCGGCCTATGTATAGTGGTCTCCTTATAGTGAGGATCAAATCATTTCATAGGCAGATGACTCCCTCAAAATTAGGTTGTGTTGAGGCTTTTGGAAAGGCCCTCAGATGTTAAAAGCAATGCTCTAAAGCTGGTTACGTGTATATAACCTGGCAATTGACAGGATCATCCCTCTGTGGTCGATACTCTTGGGGGTTTAAATACCTAAACCCCTCTCTAGGACATTCTTATTTTGGTTGGTGTACTCTGTCCCAGGCCACAAGTATTGAGCAATGGAAGACCACATTATGCAGTGTGGTAGACCAAATTGTGTGGCAATAAACGGCAAAGCACGAGGTATAATGCAGCATGTTTTATATTGCTATTTTGACATGTTAACACACATTAATACTATCTGAGTACATAGTCAATCTCATTTTTAACACTTCAACACCTAAGGACAGCAATCAGCAACACAAAGGTGCAAAAGGTCTGGCCCTGCACAACACCATGCATGCATGGCACTTTTTAGCAATGTTTGATCTGTCTGAGCTCGAAGCATTTTTTTTTGTTAAAACTGAAGATTATACTGCAGTTAGTGGATTATGAGGTAATTGTTGTAAATCCCTACAAATTATGCAGAAAATTCCACATCCCCAAAATTGCATAAATTCAGTGGCTTAAATTATATATCAGATGTCTAAAGATTATCTTGCCGGGGGCAGTAAATTAATAAAATGAAACTATTTGGCCTCCGTACTCGTAATGTAATAGTCACAAACGACAACACTGATATATATATATATATATATATATATATATATATATATATAGAAAAAAAAGAGTTTTTTGACTTGCCTATATCTTTGGTACCATTTGACGAATCTTCCCGAAATCTACCAAAAAAGTGCCCTGGTGATTCTTGTTGCGCACAGAGAGTTTCTGGGTGATCCATCAAGCGTGATCAACTAGAAAAAGGGGTGATCACAAAAGTTGCGTTTAGCCATGTTAATTCTCATATGACCTTCGAAAAAGGCTACAGTCTGCACCACTGGAAGGAATTACACCAAATTTTTCTAAAAACTAGCATTTGGAATGCAGATTGCGCTTTTGCTTATTTCGTGTAAATCCAAAATCTAGCTTTCGGAATGTAGATTGCGCTCTCGCTTATTTGGTGTAAATCCATTCAGTAGTTTTCTGAGATATTAAAGGGAAAATTCATTTGTCTATCTCTGGCCGCAACGACTTCACAAAAACAGACAACCTTGTGCAGGGAAATCCATAGCTCTTATTGGATGCCAACACTTCAAAGCAGGAAGTGTTGGCAGCCATCTTGGGACTTGACCTCTGCGGTTTCTCACCAAAACAGTAAAAAACAAACTAAGGGGCCAGGGTAGAGTCCCCCTGACCCCTTAGCACTGGAGCCCCCCAGAGCTAAAAAGTGTTTTTTTTTTCAATTTTGCCACTATTCGCAATGGAGCCACGAATCCGGCAAAAATGGAAAAAAAATAAGCAGATTTCTTTACTCTGAAGGCCCAGGATGGGCCAAGTCCTGGGGACAGTGGTGATTTAATGCAGGGTGACCACCTGGCCCCCGCACCTCCAGGGACCGCCTCCTTCCTGGGACTTTTATCATTCTGGATGCAGGGGGGCTGCATGCCCCACCCCCACAACCCGTATGACTACCGCCTCCCTGAGGCTTTACAGAAATATTATGTGGGGGGCAGCGTGTCCCCCTCGCAGCTCCGGGACCACCGCTTCCCTGGGGCATTCCAGAAATATTATGCAGGAGTTGCATGGGCCCGTGCAGCCCTGAGGACCACCACCTCCGCAGGGCTTTGTAATGTTGGAGGGGGCTGCGCGGCCCCACTCAAGGAGCCAATGATGGCCCTGAAGACCGCCACCCCCAGGGCCAGGTCCTGCTATGTCCAGAGATGCCCAACCCTGGAAAATAGCTGTCTGCTTTACCTGCTTTATCTGCTCCCGCTGTCAGAAAGCAGAGTTTTCATCTGACTTCTCTGCACGCAAATATGCATGCAGGGAAGACAGATGAAAGCATTGCTCCCACAAGTAGGGAGCTGCTATTTAAAGCAGCCCCCTGCTTCTGGGAGCAATTATGGCTCCAACAGGGCGTTTGCTTTTGCTTGGTGGGAGCTTTTGGCTCCCACCAAGCAAAAGCAAACATATATGTCCTGGGTGTGGTCACCGCCGGACATAGCAGGAGCTGGGCCTGTGGTGGTGGTTACCAGGCCCATTATTGGCTCCATGAAGGTGGCCGCGCAGGCCCCTCCAACGTAATCTAGCCCTGGAGAGGTGGTGATCCCCCGGGGTTCAGAGGGCCGCAGCAGACCATCTTTATTCTTTTATTGTAGCCTTGGGGTGGTGGTGGTCCTGGGGCTGTAGGGGGGCTGCACGATCCCCTGTGTTGTATTTCTTCAAAGGCCTGCAAGGTGGTGGTCCCTGGGTCTGTAGGAAGGGGTGGGCAGCCCCCACATTACATTTGTGTAAAGCCCCAGGGAGGTGGTGTATCCATTTTCTTTAAAGCTCCTGGAAGTTGGTAGCCCCTGACATGCACTGTTTTTCAATTTTTTTGTAGATATTTGTATTGATTTTATAAAGATTGTCATGAGTGCTGTAATATCTGGAGTAACTAGCAGTGCATGGCGAGGGCACAAGTTATAATTACCTTAGGCTGCGAGTTATAGTAACTTGAAGTAAGTCTAACTATAAGTGCTGTTTTTCATTGGTTTTGTACAAGTTAATTCAGAATCGAACTATAACGTCCCTGTAACCTTTGGTTATTTAAGTGAATTTCAAAGGTTTGTTTAATTCTATTTCCTAACTATAACGTCCCTGTAACCTTTGTTTTTTTCAGTGAATTTGTACGTTTTTTTTAATGTAAAGTAATTTTTATTACATGTTAATTCAACCACCACCATGCACGCCTTTTGGCTGTGCACAGCGGGGTTTGCTGCAAAGCCAGTCCCTGCAGCCAACCCCCCATCCATCCAACCTCATGTTGCGCATGGCCTATGGCCATGCAAAGCAGAAGTTGGTCACAGGGCCTGTCTTTCTGGGTGTGAGAATAGGTGTGAGAGGGTGTCCTTGGGTGTGAGAGTGGCTGAGAGGGTGTATGGCTGGGGCTTAGTGTGGGTGAAAGAGGGTCTATGTGGGTGTGAGAGTGGGTGTGAAAGTATCTGATTGCATTCCAGTAGATGCGAAAGAGGTATTTAACTCCACAAATATTACAGATCATTTTTCAATATGGAAAGACTAAGTAAGCACACTTGCTTTGCCTTCGCCAAACCCAGGAGTTAGGATCATTTGTTCTTTCCAGAAGTGGAGCTTCAACTAGGCAACTGCTATGTTTATGTTTGTAAGTGCTTCCTTTTCAGGTTTAATTTATGTGAAGTGATCATCTTGGCCAGAAAGGAAGCTCACCTGCTTGTTTATCCAACAAGAGTCCACAGTTTTGCACAAAATGTCTACCAAACTGAAGCACTTTCCATTGGTTAGGTATTAAGTGCTACCTCTTTGGGTTAATGGGCATTGTGGGGGACCCCATCACCCGGGGCCCACTTTAATTCCATGAGGGGTGCCATATAGCCCACTACCCAGCTGATTTCCGCCCTATCCTGGGGCCCAGACTTTAATAATTTAATTACTTTTTGGGAAGGGGGACCATGTAGCCCCCCCCGACCGTTTTCAGCCCCTTGGATCCCAGGGCCCAGGCTCCCCACTATCTTTTTTTTAGGGGGGAGGAGGGCCATGTATCCCCCCTCCCCTGGCAGATTTCGGCCCAGGGACCCGATTCCCAGGGACCGGCATCACCATTATCATATTTTGTTGCTGGGAGGATCGCTGTGTACCCCCTCAGGCCGATTTCAGCCCCAGTGCCCGGCCTTTTATAATTTATTTATTTATTTGGGAATGGCAGCTGCACACCGGCTGATTTAAGCCCCAGGGACCCCATCCCCCAGGGCCCAGCCTCATCACAGTCTTTTTTCTGGGGGCACATGGCCCCACTCCCTCTGGTGACTTCAGCTTCAAGGGCCCAGCCTCACCATTATCTTTTTTGAGGGGCAGAATGGGTTCATTCAGCACCATCTCCCCACCAATTTCAGCCCCTGGGACCCTAACCCCCAAGGCCCGGCCATCAATCCTGGGTGCCCTCCGGGACACCCAGTGTGCATTGGGGACTGTGGGGGAGCCTGAGCTTGCTCGAACCAAGGTGTTTGCTGTGAGTTGGAGAGAACTGTCAAAGTTCCCACCAAGTCACAGCAAACAGCTATGTCCCGGGGGTGGGTACCCCGGGACATAGCAGGAGATGGTCCTGTGGGGTGGTGGTCCCAGAATCATCATTGGCTCCTTGAGCGGGGTCGCCAACATTTCACTTAGCCCTGGGAAGGTGGTGGTCCCTGAGGCAGGGGGTCCCCAATGGACCCCCTTCATTCTTTTTTGTGGGCCGCAGGGAGGTGGTGGTACCTAGGGCTGCAGGGGGGCCATGTGGCCCTCCTGCATTTTTTAGGTATTTAGCCCCAGGGAGGTAGTGGTCTCCCGAGTTGTGGGTGGGGCCGCACACTCCCCATTTCTAATTTATTTCACTCCAGGGAGGTGGCGGTACCTGGGGTTGTGGGGAGGCTGGGCACCCCCCAATTTTAATTAGAAATGAGCCCCGGGGGACGGCAGCTCCCAGGGCTGCGGAGGGGCTGGGTAGCTCCCCGACCGCATACAAAGTTTGACATACTCCCTGGACGTGGCCCACCAGGAGGCTTCACTGAAACAAATGCGAGAGCCCGCGCTTGTTTTGTTTTATTTTCAGTGGACCCGCCCGGTCTCTCGCCGTATTTTTAAAAAATAATGCTTTTTACCCATTGCCCATTTTCTTTTCTTAAATCTTTTTTTCTGGTACTTGGCTGAATCCGAGTGCCAACATGGCTGCCAACACTTTTTTAAGTGTTGGCAGCCAATCAGAACTGAGCACAAGATCAGGAGGGTTTGGGAGCCTTGATGTCCCTATAGGTTCAAATGTGTTTTTCCTTTAATTTCTCAAAAACTACTGAAAGGATTTGTACCAAATAACAAAAATGACGCTTTCTGGAGTCTAATTCCGTCCGGTTGTTCGGGTGCTATTCCTGTTTAAAATTCTCCTGGAAAAAAAACCTTTTTCTCAGTTCCCGCTTGAGGGATCACACTGAAACTTTCCAGACAGACACTAAAGTGAGTGTTGTATTCTTTTCGTAAAGTTTGTGAAAATTCAACAGCACCAAAGTTATTAGCAAAATAAAAAAATACACTTTTTCTGTAGTTCTAAGTAGGTCCTAACTATAACTACATAGTGTCAATCGCCACTATATAATACATATACACCTATATATATGTATGTGTATTGTTTGGGGGACCTTTCCCTGCTCCTTTTTGACTGGCCATTCGGCCCCTTCCTTCTAGGTATCACTGGAGTACTCCTACATGTGGAAACCTTGAAATATAAATTCCAAGTTCCAAAGTGAAAGATCTTTGAGGCCCTGTAGTCTCTTAGGTTTGTTAGGTTTGTTGGGAATGAGCACCAGTATCTTGTGTCTCGCACTTTTTGCTTGAAGTTGAATTTGCTCCTGCTAAATTGCCACTCTGTCTGGTTTCTCATCTGGGCCATCTATGGGTTAAGCAGAAGGCACCTGGCTGTTGGCCCTTACAGGTTCGTTGGATTGATTAGAAGCAACTATCACCCCTTAAGGTTCGGTCTTCTCGCCTGATGTCTTTATAATATTCAGTTGGGTGCTGCCTCATCTCCCTGGAGTGTTAGACATCTGCAGGAAACAGGGGGAGGGGCATGAGCATGCCAGGGAGGTATGAAGAGGAATGTTCCAATGGGTGCTCCAACAAGCATGTGGGAGCACAGCTAGGCCACAAGCTGCACCACGGGGTTCAACCAGAGCAGTAGGGCCTAGCCCACCACACTGCTTTGTTCCAATCCACCCACACTGACTGCCCCCACTTCTTCCCTTCCTCCCTGTTCAGTTATAGGATCCTCTTTCTCCAACCTCTCCAGTATTGGGATAGAATAGTGTTGGGTGTGGGAGAGAGGAGAAAAGTTGGATAATGGAGGGGGGTGGTCCCGTACTCCTCCCTACCTTGTGGTTGAAGCCACCTTGGGGTCAGGCTGTTCCCCTGAGCAAGGGGTGATGATCGAGGCAGTAGCTGTGGGGTGGCTCAGGGCAGGGGAGGCTGCTCCCGACACGAGTCATGCAGGCTTGGGCACTCGCAGGCTCGAGGACTAAAGAGCTCAAGCACCCTAGTGCTCATCTTCACGGCCGATGCATCCCAGCTTCGGGGTCTCGGCTCCCAGTTCCCGGCTCTGACACCCGGCTTACCTGCTTCTCTGCACTCAGCTGCAGCACTCCCCCCCCTTCATGGGGATGTGTTCTGCATGCTGTGTGGCTGCGTCAACTTCTCTAAGAGCAAAAACATGTGTGAACATGTGTCTATAGGCATGTGTGTCATTGGCAAAAAGATTTGGCAAACCATTTATTTGACCTTTCAGAGTTGTGACCTATTGGTTTTGATAATGTTTGCTTAAGACTATGCACCAGCAGTGGCACCTCTATTTTGTCCCCTTTAACTTCAGGTCTTCATGGATCATCCAGAAAATGACCCTGTCTAAACCTTCAGCCCATTAAAATCATCCTGTGTTTCTTAGATGTGCAAACAAATGTGTGCCATCTACTGAAGATGGATATTGTAAAATATTGACCATCAGAAATATAGAGTGAAATAATATAGATATTAAAGAGAAAGATTAACAGTGATCCCTGTGGGGACAGTCACTCTACTTTCAATTCAGATGATTACTATGACGCATTGGTCCTTCAGTCTAAGACGTACTAAACTAGTTTACTGATGGGGTTTGAGTGATGAGTTTGAAGATGGGTAAGAAAAGTTTAACGTTCACCATATCAAATGCAGGTCGTAGCTCAAGGAGGAAGGGGAGTGACAGTTTGCCTTTATCCCCAGATGCATGGATACAATCCATGAGGGAAAAATGCACTACTTCTGCTTCCTATTGGGGGCAGAATCCTGATTGGTGGCTATTTAGGAATTTTAGCTAAATATATTTGTAGAAAAGGAATTGTGTCAGTAGAAAGGTAATTGAATGCAGACAGAAAACATCAGTCAAAGCACCATGGATTGCTAGCTCCCAGGGTAAAGTGTAACAATTTATTTTCCAGCTGGAAAGTACAGGAAAGATAATGACAGAGGGAATGCGTTTTCTGGAACAGGGAGGTTCTCACTATGGAAATGCATTTACTGGCCTTCCTATTGTTGACAGAGAACAGAGACATTTCTTCACGTAAAGTATCTCCACCTTGCATGGAATCTAAATGTAAATTATGCTTAAAATAATGTGTGGTAGAGAGTGGCAGGGTGAACTTGACTTACACTGTATGCACTATAAATGCACAGCATGTGCATGAAATGTACTCTTCAGTAACGACTGCAGGGGCTTTAGTATTAGTGGCTTATTATATTTCAACCCATGTCTAAACCCTTGTCAGAATTACGAGTTAAAAGGTATATAAAGCATCCAAAAATTATTAGCAAATGTGTTAAATATCTCAATCTCTGTTAAATTTCGGCAGGTTAAGCCGGCATAACTTTAACAGGGGAAATGTGTATGGTATTTACAGTATCATCCAGTACAATGCAGATTTTGATGATGTGCTATGCACCAAAATCTGCATGTTATTCCCCAATATCTAGTAATATGTGTTACTTATCGCACCCAATAAATAACATACTGCATGGTATTACTCTTTATCAAGTGCAATAAATAACACCTAAACTCATAATCAGGGGCCATATCTTTTGTCTGCAGAAGACCCACTTACACAGTGCTGGACGGCTTTTTGGCTCTAATTAGATGTTGGCAGTTCCATAGATGAAAATCCGTTGATGAACAACCGTCCCCGCAAGGATTGCACATTTGCGTCGACAGCGCCATAGGCAAAAACCGATGGCGACAGGACTCCAGCCACTTTTACTACCGCCCCAATCACGATGTGCCTTCCAGCCAACATAAGTGTGACTGCTAAACCTCCACACCTGAGTTGGCAAATTGGGAGGTTTTTAAGCACAAAACATACCTTTTTGTAAAGTTTCTAATTTCCTGCTACCATGAACCTGATTGTAAAAGTCCTACCTTTGCTGCTGCTACTGGACCACAATGAAAATCAACCCTGTCATCACCAGAACTGAAGGTAAGTGACTGTTTTACCTGTTACCATCTGAATTGTCTGTGCACATTAGCTCTGGGCTCATGCATGTTTAATTAATACTTGCAAGCAATAGTACAATGATGTGCAATTCATATGTGTGTAATGTGGTACTAACTGTCTTCATGCCAATGGTCACCTATGCAAAAAGTCACATCAATCTCTAATATGAAATGTTTCCATATAGGTGGGTGTAATCATTTTCCCTAAACTACTGTATCAAATACATAAACAGTACATATTATTGTAACTACAAAAATCCAATTTAATGTAGTAATTGAACTACACAATGCAACAAGTGGGTTTGCACAAAATCTCTCCCTTCTTTTTACAATTTGGCCTCTGGTAATTTGAAGTATAAATCTGAAACATTAGTTTGGCTGTACATTATAACAGACACGTTCTTTATTGCGTGCGACAAAACTCCTGGGTACCTTGTACACGGAAGAGATATTCAATGAGAGCAGTAATTGTGCTGCAGTGCCCTGGTTGTCCTTCTTTTTACTCAAATGGAAATGACATCATGAAAATATCGCATTGTTAACTTAAAATTCAATATGCCTCTGCTTTCATTTATTAAAGATCAGTATTGTTCGACCCGGATGTGCTGCAGCTTTTAACGCCACATGATTTACTTATAAACTATTCAATAATCCGTGCAGTTTAGCAAACCCCCTTTGGTGGTGTTTAACTGAATTAGGAATCATTGCTAACTCACATAATTGTATCGATCTAATTGTAAGAAGACGCAATTGATAGCAGCAATACACGAACATTCATTAATTCGTGCTATTCCGCCTGCTGACTTCGATTCAGCTGTGGCCTTCACATCCTTATTAGCATCCTCGCAATTAGAGACCAATATAATGTGCTCTCTCCACTCATCTCGGGATGAAATGATTATCTTTTTGGACATTATGCTTTTGAAATTCGCCATTGTGAGCCAAAGCATGTTGCAGTTCTGTAGCGAGAAGATAAACCATATAAATGGAAACGTTCTGTTTTGCTGTGAAATTACATTCAGCCTCTGAGGCATTTCAGAACTAGAGTCTTAGCTGGAGGTAGTTATATTGTTCTCACTCATGTGCAATTGAGTTCTACTTGAATATTTCACAAATTTCAATGATGTGCTCCAACTAAACCAATCCATGGCAAAGATAATAAGTTTGCTGTATATATAGTGGATGTACACAAAGGTCCTTTGTTAGACCTGGCATCCTTGGCATGGCTTCCCCCTACTCTCTGCCCACTGATGACCTGTTTTGCTGACCTCCTTTCTCCGGCTTTAGGACTCTGGGCACTTTACCATTGCTAACTAGCACTAAAGTGCATGTGCTCTCTGCCTAAAACATGGTTACATAGGCTTATTCACATTTGGCATATTTATTGTATCTATAAGTCCCTAGTAAAGTGTACTACATGTGCCCAGGACTTTAAATGAAATGCTACTAGTGGAACTGCAGCACTGATTGTACCATTCTCTTCAGTAGCCCTTTAAACATGACTGAGCTACTGTGGAGCCTGTGTGTGCAGTGTGTGCAACAAGGTACTTTTTCAGAGGAACATGACTGGTCCCTCTGTACGACCCATGATCCTTCGCAGTCGGCCTGACTTTTCAGATTTCACCCGGTCTAGCACGGCCAGATAGCCCCAGTTGGCGCTTTATGCTTTTAATCACTATATTGCAATTAAATGTTTCAAAATTCATATCTTGATTACTACTTCTTGGATTTTAGTAGTTTCGGTCTTGTTTTACGCATGAAAATATTCTTTATTCTAAACAGGTGTGAGGCCCTTTTGTGGTGTTTTCACTGTTTTACTATTTTAAGTGTTGCACAAATACTTTACACATTGCCTCCTAAATTAAGCCTACCTGAACTACACCAAGGTACCAAGGGTTAATTTAAGATGTGACATAGTCAGTGACATCACTGATGACATCACTGATGACTTTTCAAATGACATCACTGATGACACCACTGATGATATCATCCAGTGTGTGTAAGGGGTCATATGTTTGTGTTAGTGGACATGTGAGTGTTTGCAGTAGTGAGTGAGTAACCGCCTTAGTTGGTGTAAGAACAAGTGAGTGGATGTATAAATAGGTGTACAAGTAAGCAATTGACTTTGTGATAGAGTGTATTGGTACTTTGAGTGGGTGTCTGAGTGGCTGAACAGTTGAGTGACTATGTGTGAGAGTGTTTGTATAGAGTAGTCACTACATGTTTAATTGATTAAATTGGTGTGTTCTTTCTATATTATTGAGCTTATGGATGAGTCAATATATGCATGAGCGGCTATATCTACATGTAACTGGATGAGATAGTTCTTGACTGGGAAATCAAGTCTATATATGAGAAGGTATTTTACTAAATAAGAGCATCTCTCAGTAACTGCATATGTAACTAAGTTTGTGTGTGAGAGATTTTAATTAGGGATTGAGTAGCCTTAACAGCAACTGTGTCAGTGAGTTAGTGGGTTATTGTTGAGGGACTATATGGTTGATTTGCTGTGTGCAGAAGTGAGTGGTGGGATCAGTGAGTCTTTGTAAGAGTGGGTGGTTGTGTAACTTATTTTTTTCTTAAGATAATGGCTGTATGATTGACTGTAGGAGTGAGTATGTTGGTGTGTGAGTGTTTGTATTTGTTGGTGAGTGGATGTATGAGCGGTTGTACTGAAGAGTGACTGGGTGTTTTAGTGTTTGTATTAGTGAGTAACTGCAGGGGCAAGTGACTGTATGATTGAGCATATGGATGTGTTAATTTTTACAACATGTTAGTGAGTGTTTGTATGGGTTTTTATTAGACATCAATGTTTGAATGGGTGTGTGAGTGGGTGTGTGAGTGGTTGTATGAGGCTGTGAATTGGTGTGTGCCTATTTGCATACGTGCGTTCATCGGTTAATTAGTTACCTATACATGAGTAAGCCGTATTGTTAGTGATGTGTGAGTGAGCTAGTAGGTGTGTTGCAGTGCTTATATCATTTTGTCAATTAGTATTTTAGTAGTTATGTGTGTTGGTGTTTGCAAAATTGTATGATAGTTTGAGTGAGTGTGTGAGTGTGTGTATGGATGATGTCATCAGTGATGTCATTTGAGATGTCATCAGTGATGTCATCCGTGATGTCACTGATTATGTCATGAGTGATGTAATATGTCAGGTCATAAGCAATGCATTATGGGGGTGAAAGTTATAGTTAGCTGAGGTTACTACAACTGCTGAATTTCTATTATTTTGTGCGAGTAATTTTAGAGCCTAACTATAATGTCCTTTTAACCTTTATTTCTTCAGTGAATTTCTAAGGTTTTTTTAAATCTATATCCTAACTATAACATCTGTGAGACCTTTGTTTTTTTCTGTAAATTTCTATGTTCTTTTATATTCTATTTCCTAACTAAAACATCACTGTAACCTTTGTTTTTTTTCAGAGTTTTTCTATGCTTTTTTAAAATGTATTTATAAACTAAAACATTGAAGTAACCATAGTTTTTTTCAGTGAATTTCTATGTTTTTCTAATGCTATTTCATAGCTAAAACTACCTTGTAAGCTTTGACATTTTCAATGGATTTATATGGTTTTTTAATTGTAGTTTCTTACCTGTAACATGGCTGTAATCTTTTTCTTTTACAAATTTTCTACGTTTTTTTTTAAATTATGTTTTGCAAGTGTAATTTTTTAAAAACTTGTACTTTTGTATTTTTATTATGCATTTTTTTCAGAATATTATATTAAAAAGAATATGAAGCTTTTTATAATGCTTGTATGTATGATTGAGTAGGTATGTGTTTTGGCATATAAGTAGCAGTTTAGTGATCGCAATTAATCACGATTGTGGTGTGTTTTTAAAGAAATAATAAGTCTACATAAAGACATTCCCTACATGATGTTTACCAAACCTTAGTAATTATATGAATGAGGATGATTTATAATAAAGTTGTAAATCTAATTTAGAATGTGAGGCACCAGTCTTCAGTTTAATGGCTTCCATTCTGATAGTAGCGCTGCTCGCGAATAATGGCTTTGTTTGCGTTGTTACAAAAAATTTAAAGTGCATAAAATCAGAATCTAAACATAATTTTATCACTATTATTTCATTAAAGTTGTGTACAATCATTTAAATGTGTAGGTAATCTATTTCTAAAGAAGTTTTCCTTGTTTTTTTTGTCGTCGCAACGCATTCATGCATTGCAATTACATCATTGTTCGTGACTGTCACATGACCTAAAAAATAAAAGGTTTTATAAGCCAACACAGGAAAAAGTTGCATTACGGGTAAAACCACACCCAATCTTCCTATTTGGATTGAACCTTCAGACAGAGAGGAAGCTCTTTTGGCTGTGCTGCATCCAGTCCTGTTTTCTGTAAAATTTTATACTTTGCTATTT
Source organism: Pleurodeles waltl (assembly GCF_031143425.1). Taxonomy (NCBI): domain Eukaryota; kingdom Metazoa; phylum Chordata; class Amphibia; order Caudata; family Salamandridae; genus Pleurodeles; species Pleurodeles waltl. The sequence goes on along the minus strand of NC_090444.1, from coordinate 366,429,831 downwards.
GAAACTGAAATTGCACCTAGATCATCTCAGCTGCCTCAAGAGCAAGCAGAGGAAGAAAGTTCTTCAGATCAACAAGTTACCCCAAAGAAGCAATCAATTGCTTGGAATTATTTTGTGACCCCTTCGGGAGAAAAAAGGACTCTAGTTAAACTGGTCAAATGCACACTACGTGATAAAGTACTTTCTCAAGGATCTAGCAAGAAATACTCTTGTCCTACAACTACTATGCTTTACCATCTCAAAGCTTGCCACAACAGACAGTATCAAAGAGCTGTTAGGGTGGAAAGCTGGAGAAACATCTCAATCAAGTACACCAACTTTATCTGTGGGAGAGATTGTGCCAGAAGAGTTAGGAAGCCAGTTGTCTGATCTTGCTTTGGAATTTACTAGAGTTGGGATCATCTGCCTGGACTGCAAAACAATTCTAAAAGTAGACGAGCAGTCAGTTGCTTTGATGAAGAAAGCTGCTAAAGATCACAAAAGTTTAATTTTTTCTTGATTTTTGTTATGTCTTTTTCAAGCGTTTGCATGTTCTAAGGACTTTGTTAACTGTTAGTATATTTGAAACAAATACAGAAAAAGTACTAAACTTTCTGAAAATCACCCAAAAACTTTAAAGAGTTCCAGAGAAAAAGGTTCTGTTTATAACCACCTTTCCTGGTTTAAAAAGAGATAAGATTTGTGCGAGTGAGTTAGTATATGACTATATGCATAAGTTCCTAAATCAGTGCCTGAGATTGTGCATTAGTGACTGACTGAGTATATGAGTGTGTATATATGTATGTCTGAGTACATGATAGCATGTATCTATTAGTGAGTACATGAGGGCATGCATGAATGAGTGTCTGAGTGTATTACTGTGTATGTGTGTGATTGAGTGCATGAGTGCATATATGGGTGAGTGAGTGAGTGCATGCATGAGTGAGTGGCTGCATGTATGAGTGTGTGTATGGGTGATTGAGTGCAAGAGTGCATGTATAAGTGAGTGAGTGCATGAGTGCACGCACAAGTGAGTGACTGAGTGTATGAGTGTGTGTATGGGTGATTGACTGATTGCATGAGTGTATGTATGGGTGAGTGATTGAGTGCATGCATGAGTGAGTGACTGAGTGTATGAGTGTGTGTATGGGTGATTGAATGAGTGCATGAGTGCGTGAAGGAGTAAGTGAGTGAGTGCATGCATCATTGAGTGACTGAGTGTATGAGTGTGTGTATGGGTGAATGACTGAGTGCATGTATGGATGAGTTAGTGAGTGCATGAATGAGTGACTTAGTGTATGAATGTGTGTATGGGTGATTGCCTGAGTGCATGAGTGTATGTTTGGGTGAGTGAGTGCAAGATTGTATGCATGAGTGAGTGACTGAGTGTATGAGTGTGTGTTTCGATGGTTGACCGAGTGCATGAGATGCATGTATTGTGAGTGAGTGCTTCTATGGGTGACTGAAATAGTGCATGACTGCTTGCATAAGTGAGAGTCTGAATGGGTGATTGACTGAGTTTAAAATAGTGGTTAGCTTACTACTTTCAAGACTTAAATAGCATAGTACAATTTTTGGAAAAATCTTTATTTAGGAAAGTACCCCCTACTCACACAATATTGATGAAAAAGCCTTTCACTTTTTCAAAGACACATCTCTTTTTTTAAGATCCTTCCCCAATACACTAATAGCAATCTCTCCCTAGAAACACACTAGAACCAGTAAGTAAAAAGTTTGATGCACATTCTAGATTTTTTATAAAAATGAACTGCAGCAGGTGTGGTTCACTGCACAGATTCAAAAACATATGTAAGCATGCAGTACAAAATGATATTTTTACTAGAGCTTAAAATAAGATCTTACTTATTCTTCCAAGATACTACCTAATATCACTGACCTGCATATTTACAGCATTCAATGACATTTTTTTTCAATCTAACAGCACATTTACATTTTCATTTTAGCTGCATTCCATTTTCAGAAGTCCTCATTCAGCTCCAGCTTTCTTCTGACTGCTACTGCTGCTTCACTTCACAATGATTAGAGTGTGGATTGTCGGGCACAGCTATGTGTTTCAGGCCTGTAAAGGCTGCAGGAAAGAGTGGTATTGACAGGGATTTAAGTTTGTCTAATTTGGACATTAATTGGATTGGCCAGAGAGGATTAAAGTGGCATCAATTGCTACCTTTGGTTAAAAGCATTAGAGATAGCCAGCCTCCTCACCTCATGATTGTGCATTGTGGTGGTAATGACCTAGGCACACTGACGTGGGTAGGACTGGAAATACTAATGAAGGATACTGTTGCTCGATTGGTGACACTTTTCCCTCAAACTGTCTTGGTATACTCCAACATATGACAAAGGCAGTAATGGAAGTGATCAAATGAATTCTGTCCTCAAATTGACAAAGCCATGAAACCTGTTAATAAAACTGTTTCTGCATTCCTCCTGGACCAAAACTTGGGCTGCATATATGACAACAACCTGTGCTTTGACATGAGTGGTATGTATAGAAGTGACGTGTCCATTTCACAAATAAAGGCAACAAAATGTTTCTTTCCACACTAAAACTCAGCATCCGCACTTACATGTAAATTTAACATACTTTCAATGAACACAAAGGCTCTTCTCAGGGCCGCCCTATTACACAAAGCTCTTCTTAATTGTCATTATAAATTTCTGCTTTTTACATTTTCAAAAATATTTGCGACAACGTCACAACCATCATAACTATGTCGTGAAAATGCAAAACAAAAGCAGACTTTCAATGCATACCATCCCATACAAAATTAATAAGAATATAAATTAGAACATTTGAAAAATAGACATCAATTATTACTTTCTTAACAAAAAAAAGACATGTATGTGACTCTCTGTCACCACGTATACTCAAGTTTGAATGACACCATCTATTATTCATAACTAGTTCACAAACACTTTCAGTATATGTGTTACACTATGTCCAACTCAGTCTGTGAGTGGCCAAATGACTCTGTCACTGGATGGGTGTGTGCTGTTTGAGTGGGTCTCTGATTGGGTTTGTGAGTGCCTGAGTGGGTCTGTGAGTGGGTGTATGAGTGTCCCTGGGTCTGTGAGTGGGTACTTGAGGGTCTGAGTGGGTCTGTGACTGGGTGCATAAGGGTTTGAGTTGGTCTCTGAGCGGGTGTATGTGTCAGTGGGTATGTGTGAATGCATGAATGTGTCACTGATGTGGTCCTTCCAGGTTTGGCAGTCATCACCGAAGACCGCTGTGCAAGAGGTTCCCGAAAGACCGCCAGTGATGGTGGAGTGAAGACCGCTGTATTACGAGTCACCCACACATTACCGCCCAAAATACACCCAAAAAATAACACCGTCAGCTGAAACGATGACGTGAAGGAGATGGCTGTACCACCAGCACTGCCACGCCAAGAATATTTCACCCGCCCACCAAATAACGATTCACAAATAAGCACCGCAGACCCAACACGCGGCAATCCATTGGTGGTCCGAAGTGGCGCAGGGAAAAAGGCACCACCACCAGAACACTGCACCACATTGGACAATACCATTACCCAACACCTGAGACACATACACACACCTGTCTACAGCACTACAAAACACACCCCCACACATACCCAGAACCACTTGCAACCAGAAATTCTGACAGAGGGAGTCAAGAGCACATTGAAAGGAGGCACTGGCCCTAGACACCACAGGTACTATCACACTGAACACCCATCACGCAACACACCACTGCACACAAACACCACAGAGCACACACACATACCACTAGACAAACTCACATCAACAAACAGCACACCCAGACTCCCTGCACAACAAACACCACCACCCACAACACAACCACCATGGCACCACCAAAAAAAACCACGATTCACAGAAGAGGAGCCAAGGGTAATGGTTGAAGAAATCCTCAGAGTAGAGCCACAACTTTTTGGAGCACAGGTCCAGCTGACATCCATAGCCTGGTAGAACAACCTATACCAGAAGAGAGTCAAGAGGGTGAATGCAGTAGGGAACCATCCACGCAGAAGGGAGGACATTAGGAAGAGGTGGAACAGCCTTGGGGGAAGGTATGGGCCATGGCTTCTAGGCACCAAATCACCATTATTAGGACAGGTGGTGGACCCCCACCGGCCCCCAAGAAATGTCACTGTGGGAGGAGAAGTTCCTGGCCATTTTACATCACGAAGGGCTGAGGGGAATACCCAGTGGACTGGACACAGGTGAGTCTACTGTACTCTGCGGCCAACATGTCCCTGTGCACAGAATGTACCCCCACCAACCTCTCCTCCCGCACGCCACCCTAATGTGCACAAGCCCACCCTGGACCCAATACCTACCCTTGCAAGCCACAGCCCCCTACTGACACCATTCCCTCATAGGCCCAACTAGTGCATGGATACCCCACAGTGCAGCAAGTACAACAACTACCACAATGCAACACTCCATACCCTTGCATGATTGCTACATCAAATTCACATCTCTGCAATTGCATGTTAAACCCATGTCACTCCCCAACACCACTAAGTATATGGAATGCACATCAGTGCACGGCAATGACAGTAGCAAGACAAACATTACCCATTCTCCAAAACAGGCCCATCGCAACATTCCACTGATAGCGACACAAGCAGTGGACTATTAACTGTCAATGCCACTACATCCCTGCAAATCCAGTCAATGATGGCATTCAATCATGTGTGTCACTGCTACAATACCATAATCTGACACAATACCAGTGATAGAAAGCCCAGGCCTGGAAGCAGGTCCAATAGGGGAGGACTCCCCTGGAAGTCTGGACATGGACGACGAACCTGGCCCATCAGGCATGAGTGATCAGGCCTCCACCACCAGCCTCACCCTGCCCACAACTTAAACCACCTCCCCTGTGGCAGCCAATGTACAGCAGAGCCCACCTTCCCATACCTGTTTCCCAAGGTCACATCAAACAACAGTGTGCCCCACAGGACAGGGGTAGGAGTCAAAGGTGCAAACCCAAGACCATGACGGTCCTGGTGTCAGTGGCAGGGGGCACAGGTGGCAAGGAACAGTGGGAGAGCAAATGTGGGCCAAGGGATGAGGCTGGTACAGGATGCGACTGGTCAGGAGGCCATTTCCAGAGTCCTGGGAGCGTACCAGCAAACCCAGGACAAAATGGGCCAGATACTCACCACCTTGCAGGACACGTAGAGGCTGCAGGGGGAATACCACCAGGAGGCCATGCAGCAGTGGCAGGCACTCAATGCCACCATGCTCTCCATTTCAGGGGAGTTCAACCCAACAGCAGGCCCCATCCAGTAGTCAGGCAACACCACTGCCAACAACATCAGCACCTGCTACTAGAATTGAAGCACAGCAGGAGGACCCAAAGGCAACCAGCATCCCTACCCCTGCAGCTGAGGGACCCCCTGCAAAAGAGGCTGCCCATCCAGACATCCTGCAGGACCTGAGGTGAAGACCAATCCCCCCACCAGGAAGTGGACCTTCTTCTGACCTGTCACCCTTGTGTGCCACTGTTACACCCTTCTGGCTGTCCAATACCAAGTACATAGCATACTGGGCAAATGGATACAGGACCTGTGAGACAAACAGCTGTACCACCCACTCTGATGAGCACCCACATCACTACCCCGCTCGTCTGGACTGTGATGTCATACACCTAATAAACACAAATTAACAGAAGTCATGGTGCACGTTTCTTCATTTTCTGTAGTGGCAATCCTGTTTCCAAGCAGCAAATATGTACACATGTCGGCTCTGCAACAATATTTAAGTGACAGATGTAGTGGGACACCCAGGCAGGTTCGTAAGTACATCCAAAGAAATGATATCCAGTGTCAACGATGGCAACTGACAATACAGGAGTCAGCTTGCTGACAGAGATGTGACCTTAAGAGGGAAAATTAAATGGTATTAGGCACAAACTTGCAAGGCATGTAAACAAGACATACATCCACAGCATTTGAACACATACACAGGATGACTGGCCCAGCAGCTATGATACCACATATGCAAGAGTCTGCATAGGCACACACACATGTGTGGGACAGGAACGTTGTAACATAGGTAACATCCTCTATTGTTCACCTCCCTGAGTACTCAGGAACAGGTGCTTGCCACACAGCAGCTGACAATGCAGCATGACGTGCCTACACAGCAGTACAAGACTGATAAGTATCCCTAACATATCCCCAAACAGGCAGACTGAGGACCCTAAACCTTTGGTACAACAAAAAGGCTGTACCTCACTGGCACCAGCATTCCACACATGTACTTAGCAGCAGTGCATTACCATTACCACTACCGCTCATGGTAAGTCAACTACCTTTCAAGGCCAGAAACCAAGATGAAACGCTGTAGTCCCCACACATACCTTCGTGCATGCAAATACTGGCTATAGACTGGCTTCAGCAATATGTCTTCCATGTGCAGATGACATGCAATTCACACATACCTGTACATCATTGAAAGTAGTGACGAATCATGTCAGTCCTGTTGTCATGTGCCTCATTCTCGTCTGCCTCCCCCTCAGCATCAGAGTCACCGGCCCCAAACACTGCTCCAGCATCAATGTCCCCCTTCTCCAACAGTGGGATGTGCCTTCTGAGGACAAGATTATGGAGCATGCAGGCAGTGACAATGATCTTGCAGACTTCCCCTGGTCGGTACTGTAGGGCACCACCAGGTACATGAAGACAACAACATCTAGCTTTCAAGAGACTGAAAGACCACTCAATCACTCGCCTCGTCAGGAGTTATTTCAATTTGATTAGAGGTGTTCGGTTGTTTGGGTGGTTGTCATGGCAGCAAATAGTGTGGTGCAGGCGTTGCGAGTATTACAGGAGGCTGGAAGGGAGGATTTAATAAAGGAGGGTGTTCTTGAGCAAGCGTGGGTGGGGCTGAAACGTCCGAAGAGGTCTTCAGCAGAGCGAGTGTCTGCTGCCGTTTTGGCACGTCGCCCGAGAGCCCCAAGAAATTTAGGAAGTTTAGATCAAAGAGCATGGCGGGCAGAAAAGTTTCAATTTCACCGGAGCGTTCGGAATTAATAGAATAAGGAACATTTCAATTACCTCGTGCGAGCGGTGTGCACGGGGGTGGCGCGCGTTTGCTCAGGAGGTCTGGGTCGTCTTTGAGGCAGCGTATGGCTGCTCTGGGTAGAGGTTCTTCGGTGGACATGGCGGCGAGTTTAGGTCGGGCAGGGCGGCGAGTGGGTCTGGGGCGCGCGCAACCAGCGCGATGATTGCGGAGAGCTCAGGGAGCCAGATGGTGGCGTGTGGGACATCAGCGCTCGCATTTAAGCATGCGCGTGCCCCCCGAAAAGCGGCAAAACAAGCCCCACTCGCTTTAGAGAGCGGTGGGGAGCATGGTACTGTTTTATTTGAGGAAAGTACATTAGGTGGGGCAGCCAAGATGGCCGCGCTCTCGGGAGGTGCAGTTTTTGGCTCCATGGATCAAAATAATGCTGATTTAGGGGGCGGGCAAGGGGGGGAGAAAAATGTTTGGATCCAGAAATTGTTATTTTAGATTCAGAGGAGGAAGGGGAGATTGAGGAGGCTGAGGGCTTGGGTGGGAAGGGTATTCTTCAGCAGTCTGAAGCAAGTATGAGTACTAATGGTAGTAGATCATTACAAATGGTGCCCCGGGTGGTTAGTCCCATGGTGCGGAGAGTGCAGGAGTGGGTGGTGGCCAATCAGTCAGTTTTTAGGGCAGGGGAGCAGATTGAGTTTGTGGATGAACAGGGTTCGGTGCTGCAGGGTACCATTTCAGGGGTGACCAGAGAAGATGGGAGAATAGGTTCTGCGCAGGTGCGGCTAGATTTTTGGCAGCAAGATTCAAGGGCGTACCTTTCTGGGTGTGAAGCGGCCCATGTTCATGAGCGGCATGGGTTGGCCTCGGAGGATCAGCGGTTCGGGCGGCCAGCTGATTTTCGTGTACCGGTGGAGGTCAGGGCGCCTCCGGTACATCGGTTTGAAGAGAGGGCGCAATCCGGAGCAGTTCGCCCGACTGCGAGGGAGACACCAGCTCAAGACACGGGGTCTTCGGATCCTATTTTGTGCGTCACTCGGATGATTCCTGCTAGCCGGAGCGCTAGTTCAGGTCTAGTCACTGAGGAAGAGGAGTTGGATTATGAGGACGAAGTTCCAGTTTTGGATGTGCGGGCGGCGTCGGCTCAGAAGGCTGTATTGAGTGGACAGGCGGTCCAGGGCGATCGTCTGTCATCACGGCTTGAATTGGCTGGCGGTTTATGCAGAGGTGAGGTCTCAATGGAGGCAGGTTTGTCAAGTAGGGGGGAATCAATCTTGGGGCTTAATTCAAAGAATGTGGATGTGGCTATTCAGGTGGAAACGGGGGACAGGGTAACTGAGAGTAAGCCGGAAGGTTCGCTTAATGCTAATCAAGTGGTTACAGGTAAGTCAGTAGAGGGTCAGGTGAGTACAGGGGAGTCGGGTGCAGTGGGACAAGGTGGTTCTAAAGGTAAGAAGCTGCCATATATGGGAGTGTCGATGCCTTTGGGGGCGCATCTCATTCAGAGTTTAAAGGAAAAAATTTGGAAAGGTGAATTTATTGATGTTTTTAAATTATTACATAGGGAAGTACAGGCAAAGGAAGGATCTAAAGAGGAGGAGTGGGAGTTGGCGAGGAGACCAAAGGTGCCAACGACTATAGAGAATTGGATGTCTTCCTTTTTGATTTATGCAAGTGTATTGTGTGAACGTTTTCCGGATATTTGTGTGGCTTTGTTCAAGTACATGAATGTAGTGAGAAGGGCCCAGATAGATTATGGGGGCTTTGGCTGGTTCCGTTATGATGAGGAGTTTCAGGCCCGTAAAGCTATTTATCCGGAGAAGGTTTGGGGGGAGATTGACAACGAATTATGGATGCAGTGGTTAATAACTGCCAGGAATGCGCCTACTACGCATACGGCTAGTGGCTTACCGGTTCAATATAAGCCCTTTCAGGGCCGTCCCACCCAATTTGGGGTGGGTTTCAGTCACAGGGGTCAGTTCCCCCATAATGGGGCATGCTGGGCATTTAACAGTGCGTTGTGCACCAGGCAACAGTGCAAATTTAGACATGATTGTGCCAATTGTGGAGGCAGGCACCCGGCCTACCAATGTTTTGGGTTATTTAATTGGACAGGACAAGGGATGCAGGGTAGAGGAACAGATAGAGGCAGGGCTCACGGACATCAATTGGCAAGTAAAGGGCCCTACTCCTATTAATTTAGAGGTGGTAGGCTACTGCTTGCAATTTTACCCGCATTTAGAAGAGGCAACGACTTTGTTAAGAGGTTTTCAAGAAGGCTTTAAGCTTTGTTATCCAGGTCCGAGAGTGAGGAGATGGGCCAATAATTTGAAGTCAGCAAAGCAGTTCCCGGATGTGGTAAGGGCAAAACTCCAGAAAGAGTTGGGTTTAGGTAGGATTGTAGGTCCTTTTCATAGTTGGCCTTTACCTAATCTAACCATTTCACCTCTTGGCGTTGTACCTAAGAAGCAGGAAGGGGAATTTCGCCTTATTCATCATCTGTCCTGGCCTGCCGGAGCATTGGTAAATGACTTTATTGCTCCTGAAGATGCGGTGGTTCATTGTGCATCGGTGGATTATGCAATTTCTTTGGTGAGAAGGTGCGGGCATGGTGCTGAAATGGCTAAATCAGATATTCAGTCGGCGTTTCGACTGTTGCCGGTACACCCAGAGGATTTTTCATTGTTGGGTATGCAGTTTGAAGATGCTATTTAAGTGGACAGGATGTGACCAATGGGGTGTTCGGTATCTTGTTCTCTTTTTGAAATGTTTAGCACATTTTTACAATGGTTTATCCAAGGTCAGTGCGGGGCGAAGTTTGTTACTCATTACCTGGATGATTTCTTATTTGTGGCAGACCTCTGTTTGGTGAATGTGGTAAGGTGCTGGCAGTATTTCAGAGGGCTATATTGCTCAATTTGATGTTCCTTTGGCTCAAGAGAAGACGGAAGGGCCTTCAACTTGCTTGAGTTTTTTGGGAATCGAATTTGACTCGGTTAAGATGGAAGTGACGTTGCCATGAGAGAAGGTTCAGCTGTTGATTTCTTTGTTGGAGGAAGCGGTTAGGAAGCCGAAATTGGAGTTACGTCAGGCTCAGAGTATCTTGGGTCATTTGAATTTTGCTTGTAGAGTTATTCGGGTTGGCAGAGCCTTTTGTAGGCGTTTGGGTTTTGCAATGAGAGGAGCTGTGCTGCCTCACCAACATATTCGGCTTCGGGCGAGTGTCAGAGAGGATTTGAGGATGTGGATTGTTTTTTTACGGCAGTTCAACAGTGTTACCATGTTGGTTGATGATGTTGATTGGATTTGGCAGATTCAAGTTTTTTTGGATGCTTCTGGAGCCCATGGTTTCGGGTTATTTTGGGATGGTCATTGGGCTGCGGAGAGTTGGCCTTTAAGTTGGAGGAAGGCTAAGCATAGCATTGCCTTTTTGGAATTTTTTCCTTTGGTGGTTGCGCTGTTTGTGTGGGGTTCGACCTTTGCGAACAGGAATGTGTTGTTCAACGTGGATAACCAGTCAGTGGTTAATCTAGTTAATTCACAGAGGGCAAGGGATGAGAAGGTGCTGAGGCTTCTGCGATTTTTTTTGCTAAAATGTTTGCAATTTAATGTGTTGTTTAAGGCAAAATATGTTCTGGGTGTTAATAACGATTTGGCTGATGCGTTATCTCGTTTCCAGTGGCAGAGATTCCATGGGCTGGCACCGGGAGCGGATGTGCTGAAGACAGCGGTTCCCAGGGAGTTATGGGAATTAGGAGAGTGAGGATGCTGGAGCTGGTTCAGCAGTCCATAGCTCCGTCCACTCGGAGGAGTTATGAGCAGGCCTGGTTGGAGTTTTTACAGTCAGGTGCAGTAAAACGGGAGGGGGGTCTCGAGGTTTGTGAGATTCGGAGGGAGGATGCGATCCATTTTATAATGCAGCAAATTGAGTTGGGCTTGTCAGCAGTTACTATATCAGGTAAGTTGTCTGGTATTTCTTTTTACAGGAAGTATTTTTGGGGTTATGATCCTGTCGAGGGCGAGCTTTGTAGAAGACTGATTTCGGGTTGGGCCAGGGAAGGGGGGGAGAGGAGGGATCGCAGGCGGCCCATTACATCGCCTATTTTGCGGGGTTTGCTGGGGCTTTTGGTTGAGGTTTGTTTTTCTCAATGGGAGGTTAAATTGTTTTCGCTCTGTATGACTTGGCTTTTTCACGGAGCGTTGCGTGTTTCAGAGCTTTTGGGGCTGAAGGGACAGGATGGTATTTTACAGTCCGATGTGCAGGTAAGACAAGGGGCTGTTGTTCTTTGGTTGCCGCATCTAAGACTGATCAGTTGGGGAGGGGACAGGAGGTAGTTTTAGGTGGTAATGGCTCTTCCATTTGTCCTGTTAGATGGTGGGGGTTGTTTGTAAGGTTTCTGCCGACGTCATCAAGGTTGGTGTTCATTCATGAGGATGGTTCAAGTTTGACGGCTAATCAATTGATGGTTGTTTTGAGAAGGTCCTTGGTTTTGTTGGGCTTGGATCGCGGTGTTATGGTACACATTCATTTTGGATTGGAGCAGCCACAGAAGCCAAGGCTTTAGGTAAATCTGATGGTTTTATTATGGGTTTGGGGAGACGGAAATCACAATGTTTTAAGCGCTTCGTTCGTTAGCGTAATGCAGGTAGGTTTGTTGGGGTAGTTAGTTTTCAAACAGGTTATGTACATTGTTGTGCTTTGGTAATTCTTATTTTTCTTTTTTCCCAACTTCTTTACTGCCATTCTTTCTCTCCTTCTTTCTTAATTTGGTATTTTGAGGGTTTTTCATGTGTGTTTTTTCGCTGTTCTCTTGTAGGTTGTGTCGGGGGACCCGATAGAGGCTGTTCCGTCTGGATAGTTGGGCACTCTTTCGTGCGGTGGGCGGAGAAGCAAACAGCATCCAGGCATTTTGGAACGCAATTAGGTTTAGATGGAGCGAGAATTAGGGGTATTTGGGTGGGTAAGAGCGGCATGAGATGAGGTGAGCTGTTGTCGGTTCTTTCGAGAAGGATTGAGAGAGGGATTTGCCCAGACCTGTTAGTTATCCATCTTGGGGAGAATGATTTAGTTTCCTTGTCAGGCATAGGGTTGTTGAAGACAATGAAGATGGATCTGGTAAGGATTAAGGAGCGTTGGGCAGGTACGCACATAGTTTGGACTGGCATGGTTCCTAGGAGGGTGTGGAGAGGAGCATATTCTTTTTCAGGCATAGAAAAACAAAGGAGAAAGGTGAATAGGGAGATGAGGAACTTCTGTCAGGAAAAGGGGTTTTCCTTTTTGTTGCATGAGAATTTGGTTGCATCGTCGGTTGAGTTGTTTCGGCAAGATGGTGTTCATTTGACTTTTATGGATAACGAGCTCTACTTATTGGATCTCAGGATTATGATCGGGGATTTGTTGGGGAGAAGCTTTGGGATCGTTAATTTGTGGGGTGGGGCAGGAAAAGGCCTGGTGGGTTTTCCTGGGTGGCGGGGGATTTACACAGAAAGGCTTTGGGGGGGAAGAGGATGATGCCAAAGATTTGAGGGCAGGGAGGTTTTAGCAAGGGGCACAAGGGAGGAAAGGCAAGGGTAACTGCAGAAGGTGGGCAGCAGTACAGATGGGGAAGGGATTGTTCAAGGGCGATTTGGGGAGTGGAAAGTTTAGAGGGTGGGGGAGGGGTTAGGAGAGAAATTATTGTATAGTGAGGTTTGTAGTTTTGTGAGGCAAAAGCCAAGGTTATTGTTTTATACCAGACCTGTTCTATTAAAGCGGCCTTTTATCCCTTACGATGAGCGTCTGTGGTTTGTTCCTCTTTTTCCGCCCGATTGGGGCTTGGGGGGAGCTGAGGTTTAACCCAGTCTCCCCCCGGGCTTATCGGGCGGGTGGAACGGGTCACGGGGAGATCGGGACACCTATTGGGTAATTTGACAGGATGGGGTGGGTGTATAATGGGTGGGCTGGATGTGGGCGGCCTCTTTTGCCCGTTGTACACACCCAGGAGGCGGTACTGTTTTTTGGGCCCAACCGCCCTCCCTTCATTTAGTTGTTTGGATTTTGTTCGAGTTTGAGTTTTTCTTGTAGGAAAGGGTGATTTTATTTCTTTCTGGGTAAAAGAGTTTTTGTTTTGTGTGGCTTAATTAGGCTATAATAGGACAGGTTTTTTCATGATGTGTTGTGTTATTTATTGTTTGCTTGAGTATTTTGGGTAGTTTCATTCATGCCGCTGGTAGGCAGGTCTGGTGGGCAGGGGATTTACACAGAAAGGCTTTGGGGGGGAAGGGGATGATGCCAAAGATTTGAGGGCAGGGAGGTTTTAGCAAGGGGCACAAGGGAGGAAAGGCAAGGGTAACTGCAGAAGGTGGGCAGCAGGACAGATGGGGAGGGGATTGTTCAAGGGCGATTTGGGGAGTGGAAAGTTTAGAGGATGGGGGAGGGGTTAGGAGAGAAATTATTGTATAGTGAGGTTTGTAGTTTTGTGAGGCAAAAGCCAAGCTTATTGTTTTATACCAGACCTGTTCTATTAAAGCGGCCTTTTATCCCTTGCGACGAGCATCTGTGGTTTGTTCCTCTTTTTCCGCCCGATACACACAAATATACGTAAGTGGACTTTGATTTATAAACAACATTCACGCAATAGCGCAAATGATATTAAGTGCACTCACGTATTGCTGTGAAAAGAGACATTGTGACTTTAAGACTTTGGCATATAATGATGGCGAATTTCACCACGTGGTTATTTTGAATCCGGAAAACGATGCACCTATGAGGAAGGCTGCTCTGTCAGCCGAAACGCTTCAGGGAAAATCTTTCGTTTTTTAGTGATGTAAATGATATAAAAGTGTTCTTCTATGCTAGTTTACTGGCCTGGTGCATTTCTTCATGAGGAGAAAGTTTGGGATTTATTGTGAAGGCTCTCCGCCTTCTCAGCACCGAGTCCGCCCGACTTTGTGAACTTGACTCTCAGCGGAGAAATCTTTTGATGGCGTTTTTGTATGAGGCAGGTCTGTCGGATTCCACTATTTAAACACAGTAATCAATTAAAGGTACAGGGACGTAACCGATGGAGGAAAATGAAAATATACGGTTTACAAATGTGGAAAGATATTTATCTAATTCACTGGTTTTCAGCATTTGGAGGGCACGGAGGTGAAATGAAAGCCATCAATTACCTTTAAAGCACGTGAGGCCGATAAAAGGGAGCAGCTGTATTGTGTGTACTAAATAATATTCAAAGACAAGGTTTAAAATACACAAGAAGGAATTCGGTGCTGAACAATAAGTAAGTGGACTTTGATTTATAAACAACATTCATGCAATAGCACAAATGATATTAAGTGCACTCACGTATTGCTGTGAAAAGAGACATTGTGACTTCAAGACTTTGGCATATAATGATGGCGAATTTCACCATGTGGTTATTTTGAATCCGGAAAACGATGCACCTATGAGGAAGGCTGCTCTGTCAGCCGAAACGAGTCAGCGAATAACTTTTGTTTTTTAGTGATGTAAATGAAATAAAAGTGCTCTTCTATGCTGGTTTACTGGCCTGGTGCATTTCTTCATGAGGAGAAAGTTTAGGATTTATTGTGAAGGCTCTCCGCCTTCTCGGCACCGAGACCGCCCTACTTTGTGAACTTGGCTCTCAGCTGAGAAATCTTTTGATGGCATATATATATATGAGAGACTAGAATAGAGTATCGAGTCAGTGTTGGCAAGGAAACGTGATACTATTGGCATTTGTATAAAAATATAAAAATAACTGTTTTTGAAACTTTTGAAAGTGAGGATTGTGACCACCGTGCTGTTTTCATGATCTCTACACGAGAACAAAAATGACAAGAAGCAGCAGCTAAGTTATTTTTGCCCACTGGGGGACAATATAATCTCTCTGATGGACTGAGTGAACGTAATGAGGTAGGCAATAAGAAAAAATAGTGGGACAATTTGTGGAAAGCTGCCAAGCGGGAACAGGCCAAGTGGTGGGAGGCCACCACTCTTCAAAAATATGTTGATGTGGACCGAGTGCCACGATGACGGAGAATTTTTATTTTACCAACAATATTCAACCCTGACCCTCAAATGGTCGAAGAATGGGCTAATAATAACTACCAATGCTCGATGGGAATGCTAAAATTATTAATTAAATATGCAAAGAAGGATGTGGAGAAGGCTGCAAAGGAAATAGAGAAACACACTCTTGCACTACAAGAGATATGTAGTGAGGATAAATTCAAATGGATAAGGTTAAGTGTGAAATTATGGCTAAAAAACAACGCAAATTTCACTGTGATGAATGTGATTATGAAAAAGGACAGATTTTAACCCTTGCACGAAAATATGAACATTTGAGGTAAAATCAAGAAAATAAAGGATCACAACAAGAAGTACGGAATATACAGGCCTCGTCCTCGGGATCTAAGGACACACAGGAGAACATCGTAGGGGAATCTGCAGAGAGTGAAATAAGGGAAAGTGATGTGTCAAGTCACTCTGATTCTGAGGGAGTAAAATCCAAAATTTTAAAGGAGTTCAACATATTGGCCCATGGAAGAGTAAAAGCCCAACGAGGCTGAGGCGCAACAGGTTTCAGAGCTCGTGGAAGAGGAGGAAGAGGAGAACCAAAATCAAGCAGACCACGACAAAGAGATATAGAAAGTACCTGGGGAATACGCACCAGGTTTCAAACTGCCATCAACCCATAAAAGGAACTGTCGTAAATTTATCAGATGTAAGTTTATTTAAGATGCAGGAGAAGGTTTTATCCCTTGGTTTATCATTTTGTCCGTCATCATTATTTAACTATACTCAGAGTAGAATATATTTGTTTCATTTTATTAGGAAATTAAAGTTTAAATATTGGTATGCTACTAAGGCTAGTGAGGTACAACAAATGAGAGGGGAAAAAATGATACTATCCGCGTTACAAATTGCGGATATTGAGACACTTCAAACCATGGGATAGTTAATAGGTGACAGTGGATGGGATACTGACGCAATAATCAGTTTGGAGAGGGAAAGTTTCCAAACGAATTTAGATTGTGCAGATACCAACAGATTTAAAGTTAGATCTACTTTTTATCCCCAAGTAAAGTGTGCAGCAATTGATGTATTTGAGAAATGTGTTGTTCGTGGTTTCAAGAAACTAAATGTGAGTAGGAATAAAAGATGTGGTTGTCAAATTTTGAATTATGAGCAGCTTCAAGTGATTCATGAGTTGAGTAGGAATGCGAATATAGGGCCAGATGTAGCAAGTTCCGATTTGCTATGGGGTCGCAAAGACCCACCTCATTAATATTAATGAGGTATTTTGCGACCCCATAGCGAGTCCCTGCACTCACAGGGATGGTGGCCTGCTGAAGACAGCAGACCTCCATGTCTGTGACTGCTTTTTAAATAAAGCAGTTTTTTATTTATTTTGCAGCCCTTTTTCCTTAAAGGAAAATGAGTTGCAAAATAAAAAAAATTAACGAAACCATTTGGTTTCATTTTTTCAGATTAGGCAGTGGTCCATTAGACCACTGCCAGCTCTGAAAATAATTTTTGGGCAACATTCAGAAAGGGGAAGGGGTCCCATGGGGACCCCTTCCCTTTTGCGAATGGGTTACCACCAGTGTGACACTGGTGGTAACTGCGAATTGCTTTGCGACCGATTTAGCATTGTGATGCGAGTCGTAAATAGGAAGGGGACACCCCTTCCTATTTGCATGTCGGCATTCACAATTTGCGAGTCGGTGCCGACTCGCAAATTGTGAATGAGCATCGTGATGAGCATTTTGCATGGCGCAAACTGCGCTTTTCGCAGTTTGCACTATGCAAAATGCTTCCTACATCTGGCCCATAGTCATTAAACCCTCTGATAAAGGGGGTAATGTGGTCATTTGGCCTACGTCTAAATATTTAGAGGAAGGCTTGAAACAATTGAGAGACAGTAGTAAATATGAGAAAATTAGTAAACAGAGGTACCATGAAGCTAATGATAACTACACTGAAAAACTAACTGAATGGGCAAATAATAAGATTATAGTGAAGGAAGAATTTTCATTTCTAAGGTGTCCCCATCCTAAACTACCAGTATTATATTTATTACCCAAATTACATAAGGATTATAATAATCCACCTGGTAGACCTATTGTCTCTTCGAGGGGCAGTGCATTGGAAAATACGTCTAAATATATTGATTTTTTCCTGAGACCATTTGTGGAAGCGCTGCCCTCTTATATTAAGGATACGAGGGACTTTCTTAAAAGGATTCATGAGGTACCTTGGGAGAAGCAATTTCTATTATTAACATTAGATGTGGAAAGTTTGTACACCTGTATCCCGCATGACTTAGGTATCTTTGCATGTAAAAACTTTTTTAGAGCGAGATCACTTTCCCATTTTCAGCATACTGAAATGTTACTCTATATGATGCAAATCTGTCTAACAACTTCTTTATATTTAACGATCAAGTGTACCGACAATTGCAAGTGACTGCAATGGGTACTTGCTTTGCTCCAAGTTATGCAGGCCTTTTCTTAGGTTGGTTGGAGGAGCAAGTGGTGTACAATATGCGAATGTTTGATGAGCATGTAGTATTATGGGTTCA
Organism: Pleurodeles waltl; assembly: GCF_031143425.1. Taxonomy (NCBI): domain Eukaryota; kingdom Metazoa; phylum Chordata; class Amphibia; order Caudata; family Salamandridae; genus Pleurodeles; species Pleurodeles waltl. Next base: position 366,412,252 of record NC_090444.1, on the reverse strand, counting down.
GTACATTGATGACATCTTTTGCATTTGGAAAGGTAGTGAAGAACAGGCTGGAGAATTTGTCAAACAACTTAATATTAATGAGATGAATTTGAAATTAACATCACACGTACATCGCTCAGAAATTGAATTTGTGGATTTGAAACTATGTGTTAAGAATACAAAACTGACCAGTATTTTATTTCATAAGAAGACAGCTGGAAATAGTCTCTTACATGCTAGTAGTTGACATCCTAAAAATTTGATTTATAGTATCCCTTATGGCAAATTTTTAAGAGCTAGAAGGAATTGTAGTGAAGATAGTGATTTTGTGCAGGAAATGCGAGTGATGAGAAAGAGGTTCCTTGAGACAGGATACTCGAGGAAACTTATTGACAGTACATGTAATAAAGTACTTTCGCTAGATTGAGAGAAACTTTTGGTATCACAGAAAAGTACAAATTTGTTGGATACTCAGACAATTAGGTTCATCACTACGTATAGCACTCGGGCTTGGGAAGTTAAACGCATTTTATTGAAGAGTTGGGATATCCTCAAAAGTGATGAAGTGGTAGCAGAGTTCATTGGTCAACAACCACAGGTGACGTTTAGGAGGTGTGCATCCCTTAAAGATCGGTTATGTAAGAGCTTAATACAATCACCCCAGGGGAGTAAAGACTCTAGTTTTCAGGGTTTTTTCATATGTGGGAAATGTAAAGCATGTAAGGGCAGCAGTAATTGTCGTAAGATCCAGCTATCTAGAAATTCAAATCCTTTCATTATCAAGAAGTATCTGAATTGCAACACAGAATATTGTGTCTATGCCCTTAGCTGCCCGTGTAACAAGTATTATATAGGCAGTACGATACATAGGGAAAGGAAGAGAGTTCTTGAACATATGAGAGCTATAACGAATGTTGATAAAAGTTATCCAATGGCAAGACATTTTGCTGAGGTTCATGGCAAAAATAGAGATTTGTTGGAATTCTGTGTGCTGGATAATATTCCACCTGGTATAAGAGGAGGTAATAGAGAACTGGAATTGAGACAACTGGAATCAAAGTTTATAATTAAATATTCTACTAACACACCTGATGGATGTAATCAAGATGAGGAACATTTTGTTCATCTGAATTCTGTGTAGAGTAGAGCTGTAGTGGTGTCATTTATATATTTTTTTCATAAGGGACTATAGTTAATGAATTATATTCTGTATATGTTACTTTGATTTTTGGTACATTGTTTGAATATTCATTATGTGATTGTTTCAAACAGTTAGGAGCGCACCTGCCTGACATCCCAGCAATTAATCTGCCCCATTGCATCATGGTAGATGTAGTATCTTCAAAAAACGAACTCCATTAATTTTTAAATATTTCACCTTTAAGTAGGTACAGCCTTTACTGTGCATCTCTGGACACATGTGTTTCTGGGTTAGTCCCTTCTTCAGCAGAGAACATATTTGCGGGGTGCTGGGAATGCTGCCATAAATCACCCGGTTTCAGTACCTCTTCCCTGGCCTGCTGGTGCCTGCTCCAGAGCTCGTCAGCCCAATAGCTCAAGGGAGCCTTTAAAGTCACAAACAGTTAGGAGCGCACCTGCCTGACATCCCAGCAATTAATCTGCCCCATTGCATCATGGTAGATGTAGTATCTTCAAAAAACGAACTCCATTAATTTTTAATGTACCTACTTAAAGGTGAAATATTTAAAAATTAATGGAGTTCGTTTTTTGAAGATACTACATCTACCATGATGCAATGGGGCAGATTAATTGCTGGGATGTCAGGCAGGTGCGCTCCTAACTGTTTGTGACTTTAAAGGCTCCCTTGAGCTATTGGGCTGACGAGCTCTGGAGCAGGCACCAGCAGGCCAGGGAAGAGGTACTGAAACCGGGTGATTTATGGCAGCATTCCCAGCACCCCGCAAATATGTTCTCTGCTGAAGAAGGGACTAACCCAGAAACACATGTGTCCAGAGATGCACAGTAAAGGCTGTACCTACTTAAAGGTGAAATATTTAAAAATTAATGGAGTTCGTTTTTTGAAGATACTACATCTACCATGATGCAATGGGGCAGATTAATTGCTGGGATGTCAGGCAGGTGCGCTCCTAACTGTTTGTGACTTTAAAGGCTCCCTTGAGCTATTGGGCTGACGAGCTCTGGAGCAGGCACCAGCAGGCCAGGGAAGAGGTACTGAAACCGGGTGATTTATGGCAGCATTCCCAGCACCCCGCAAATATGTTCTCTGCTGAAGAAGGGACTAACCCAGAAACACATGTGTCCAGAGATGCACAGTAAAGGCTGTACCTACTTAAAGGTGAAATATTTAAAAATTAATGGAGTTCGTTTTTTGAAGATACTACATCTACCATGATGCAATGGGGCAGATTAATTGCTGGGATGTCAGGCAGGTGCGCTCCTAACTGTTTGTGACTTTAAAGGCTCCCTTGAGCTATTGGGCTGACGAGCTCTGGAGCAGGCACCAGCAGGCCAGGGAAGAGGTACTGAAACCGGGTGATTTATGGCAGCATTCCCAGCACCCCGCAAATATGTTCTCTGCTGAAGAAGGGACTAACCCAGAAACACATGTGTCCAGAGATGCACAGTAAAGGCTGTACCTACTTAAAGGTGAAATATTTAAAAATTAATGGAGTTCGTTTTTTGAAGATACTACATCTACCATGATGCAATGGGGCAGATTAATTGCTGGGATGTCAGGCAGGTGCGCTCCTAACTGTTTGTGACTTTAAAGGCTCCCTTGAGCTATTGGGCTGACGAGCTCTGGAGCAGGCACCAGCAGGCCAGGGAAGAGGTACTGAAACCGGGTGATTTATGGCAGCATTCCCAGCACCCCGCAAATATGTTCTCTGCTGAAGAAGGGACTAACCCAGAAACACATGTGTCCAGAGATGCACAGTAAAGGCTGTACCTACTTAAAGGTGAAATATTTAAAAATTAATGGAGTTCGTTTTTTGAAGATACTACATCTACCATGATGCAATGGGGCAGATTAATTGCTGGGATGTCAGGCAGGTGCGCTCCTAACTGTTTGTGACTTTAAAGGCTCCCTTGAGCTATTGGGCTGACGAGCTCTGGAGCAGGCACCAGCAGGCCAGGGAAGAGGTACTGAAACCGGGTGATTTATGGCAGCATTCCCAGCACCCCGCAAATATGTTCTCTGCTGAAGAAGGGACTAACCCAGAAACACATGTGTCCAGAGATGCACAGTAAAGGCTGTACCTACTTAAAGGTGAAATATTTAAAAATTAATGGAGTTCGTTTTTTGAAGATACTACATCTACCATGATGCAATGGGGCAGATTAATTGCTGGGATGTCAGGCAGGTGCGCTCCTAACTGTTTGTGACTTTAAAGGCTCCCTTGAGCTATTGGGCTGACGAGCTCTGGAGCAGGCACCAGCAGGCCAGGGAAGAGGTACTGAAACCGGGTGATTTATGGCAGCATTCCCAGCACCCCGCAAATATGTTCTCTGCTGAAGAAGGGACTAACCCAGAAACACATGTGTCCAGAGATGCACAGTAAAGGCTGTACCTACTTAAAGGTGAAATATTTAAAAATTAATGGAGTTCGTTTTTTGAAGATACTACATCTACCATGATGCAATGGGGCAGATTAATTGCTGGGATGTCAGGCAGGTGCGCTCCTAACTGTTTGTGACTTTAAAGGCTCCCTTGAGCTATTGGGCTGACGAGCTCTGGAGCAGGCACCAGCAGGCCAGGGAAGAGGTACTGAAACCGGGTGATTTATGGCAGCATTCCCAGCACCCCGCAAATATGTTCTCTGCTGAAGAAGGGACTAACCCAGAAACACATGTGTCCAGAGATGCACAGTAAAGGCTGTACCTACTTAAAGGTGAAATATTTAAAAATTAATGGAGTTCGTTTTTTGAAGATACTACATCTACCATGATGCAATGGGGCAGATTAATTGCTGGGATGTCAGGCAGGTGCGCTCCTAACTGTTTGTGACTTTAAAGGCTCCCTTGAGCTATTGGGCTGACGAGCTATGGAGCAGGCACCAGCAGGCCAGGGAAGAGGTACTGAAACCGGGTGATTTATGGCAGCATTCCCAGCACCCCGCAAATATGTTCTCTGCTGAAGAAGGGACTAACCCAGAAACACATGTGTCCAGAGATGCACAGTAAAGGCTGTACCTACTTAAAGGTGAAATATTTAAAAATTAATGGAGTTCGTTTTTTGAAGATACTACATCTACCATGATGCAATGGGGCAGATTAATTGCTGGGATGTCAGGCAGGTGCGCTCCTAACTGTTTGTGACTTTAAAGGCTCCCTTGAGCTATTGGGCTGACGAGCTCTGGAGCAGGCACCAGCAGGCCAGGGAAGAGGTACTGAAACCGGGTGATTTATGGCAGCATTCCCAGCACCCCGCAAATATGTTCTCTGCTGAAGAAGGGACTAACCCAGAAACACATGTGTCCAGAGATGCACAGTAAAGGCTGTACCTACTTAAAGGTGAAATATTTAAAAATTAATGGAGTTCGTTTTTTGAAGATACTACATCTACCATGATGCAATGGGGCAGATTAATTGCTGGGATGTCAGGCAGGTGCGCTCCTAACTGTTTGTGACTTTAAAGGCTCCCTTGAGCTATTGGGCTGACGAGCTCTGGAGCAGGCACCAGCAGGCCAGGGAAGAGGTACTGAAACCGGGTGATTTATGGCAGCATTCCCAGCACCCCGCAAATATGTTCTCTGCTGAAGAAGGGACTAACCCAGAAACACATGTGTCCAGAGATGCACAGTAAAGGCTGTACCTACTTAAAGGTGAAATATTTAAAAATTAATGGAGTTTGTTTTTTGAAGATACTACATCTACCATGATGCAATGGGGCAGATTAATTGCTGGGATGTCAGGCAGGTGCGCTCCTAACTGTTTGTGACTTTAAAGGCTCCCTTGAGCTATTGGGCTGACGAGCTCTGGAGCAGGCACCAGCAGGCCAGGGAAGAGGTACTGAAACCGGGTGATTTATGGCAGCATTCCCAGCACCCCGCAAATATGTTCTCTGCTGAAGAAGGGACTAACCCAGAAACACATGTGTCCAGAGATGCACAGTAAAGGCTGTACCTACTTAAAGGTGAAATATTTAAAAAATAATGGAGTTCGTTTTTTGAAGATACTACATCTACCATGATGCAATGGGGCAGATTAATTGCTGGGATGTCAGGCAGGTGCGCTCCTAACTGTTTGTGACTTTAAAGGCTCCCTTGAGCTATTGGGCTGACGAGCTCTGGAGCAGGCACCAGCAGGCCAGGGAAGAGGTACTGAAACCGGGTGATTTATGGCAGCATTCCCAGCACCCCGCAAATATGTTCTCTGCTGAAGAAGGGACTAACCCAGAAACACATGTGTCCAGAGATGCACAGTAAAGGCTGTACCTACTTAAAGGTGAAATATTTAAAAATTAATGGAGTTCGTTTTTTGAAGATACTACATCTACCATGATGCAATGGGGCAGATTAATTGCTGGGATGTCAGGCAGGTGCGCTCCTAACTGTTTGTGACTTTAAAGGCTCCCTTGAGCTATTGGGCTGACGAGCTCTGGAGCAGGCACCAGCAGGCCAGGGAAGAGGTACTGAAACCGGGTGATTTATGGCAGCATTCCCAGCACCCCGCAAATATGTTCTCTGCTGAAGAAGGGACTAACCCAGAAACACATGTGTCCAGAGATGCACAGTAAAGGCTGTACCTACTTAAAGGTGAAATATTTAAAAATTAATGGAGTTCGTTTTTTGAAGATACTACATCTACCATGATGCAATGGGGCAGATTAATTGCTGGGATGTCAGGCAGGTGCGCTCCTAACTGTTTGTGACTTTAAAGGCTCCCTTGAGCTATTGGGCTGACGAGCTCTGGAGCAGGCACCAGCAGGCCAGGGAAGAGGTACTGAAACCGGGTGATTTATGGCAGCATTCCCAGCACCCCGCAAATATGTTCTCTGCTGAAGAAGGGACTAACCCAGAAACACATGTGTCCAGAGATGCACAGTAAAGGCTGTACCTACTTAAAGGTGAAATATTTAAAAATTAATGGAGTTCGTTTTTTGAAGATACTACATCTACCATGATGCAATGGGGCAGATTAATTGCTGGGATGTCAGGCAGGTGCGCTCATAACTGTTTGTGACTTTAAAGGCTCCCTTGAGCTATTGGGCTGACGAGCTCTGGAGCAGGCACCAGCAGGCCAGGGAAGAGGTACTGAAACCGGGTGATTTATGGCAGCATTCCCAGCACCCCGCAAATATGTTCTCTGCTGAAGAAGGGACTAACCCAGAAACACATGTGTCCAGAGATGCACAGTAAAGGCTGTACCTACTTAAAGGTGAAATATTTAAAAATTAATGGAGTTCGTTTTTTGAAGATACTACATCTACCATGATGCAATGGGGCAGATTAATTGCTGGGATGTCAGGCAGGTGCGCTCCTAACTGTTTGTGACTTTAAAGGCTCCCTTGAGCTATTGGGCTGACGAGCTCTGGAGCAGGCACCAGCAGGCCAGGGAAGAGGTACTGAAACCGGGTGATTTATGGCAGCATTCCCAGCACCCCGCAAATATGTTCTCTGCTGAAGAAGGGACTAACCCAGAAACACATGTGTCCAGAGATGCACAGTAAAGGCTGTACCTACTTAAAGGTGAAATATTTAAAAATTAATGGAGTTCGTTTTTTGAAGATACTACATCTACCATGATGCAATGGGGCAGATTAATTGCTGGGATGTCAGGCAGGTGCGCTCCTAACTGTTTGTGATTATGTGATTGTTTGTTTAAGGTTGAAAGAAGGTGGAGCAGCGAGAAACGCAAGGAGCTCTTATATCTTGACCAGTATATTCTGCATATGAGATGAGTACCATACTATTATATCTGTGTTGATACACAATTTTATATACATGTATTATTATGGTTGAGATAGAGGATTAGGTATTCCAAAATGCAAAGTAGTTTTATTATGATGTTTTTGTTAATGTATATAATTATATAGAATTACATATTTTTATTGTATGTACATGTAGCAGGGAGTTGTTTCTGATTAAGTTATAATGAAGTTAAGTATATTGAATACACGGAGATAGACATGATATAGTTGTATAGATTTAAGTAATGTATTATTTTTGCTCCACTCCAAAATTGCCGACGGCAGTACAATCATGGATGGTAGTCCTTCGATTTTGTTGTTAGCTTAAATACATGCACGAGTTAGTATGGTTTTTGAACCTGTGATCAAGGAGCGGGTGCTCCGAAACGCATCAGGAATTTTCATGCCAATAAACATGTTATTTCTGTCACAGCTGTTTGTTCTTCATCGAGGGATTTTCTTTTCCTTTGAAGTGGAAACAACGTTGGATTAATGTGTGAAGGGGTTGCCGCCCTGCTGTGACACCTGTAGCAAAGGCGATACCTTTGTGTTTTATATATATATATATATATATATATATATATATATATTAATATATATATATATATAGATATATCATCACCAAAGAAAGAAACACCGCACTCCAGAAGAATTCACTGGCAAGTTGATTTAATAATAGGCAGCAATGCTCAGGCAACATAAATCAGACTCCATGAAGCGTTTCAACATCTCGTCTTTTTCAAATGGTTTTCAGTCTCTTTCCATGCTGTTGTAAGTTGCCTGCCTTTTCAGGGCACAGAGGCATTCTGGGATTTATACCTTCGTGTCCCACACCTGGGAGCTGAAACATTCTGTGAGCATTTTGAATTACAAAACAGGTAGCACGAATCACGTCAGTGCAGTGACAAATAAATAATTATGTAGATTGTATTGTTAATCCTCACGATGCCAGTAGGAATGTTAATTATTTCAATAGTTAAACTCACCGCAATCAAACGTTCGTGCATATAGTACAATGCCTGCAATGTTCCTCACAGGAATCCATTTCGTGTTTTACTTAGCCTCTGTGCACGATAACTGTTAACATTGAAATACTGAATCTCCGGACCCTATATATACTTGAAAGGGTGGCATTGGTGCTGTGAAGCATATACTGAAGGGACATATGCTCACCATAATCCTTGATAAGACCATCCCTCCAAATGCAATCTGGCGCAAAGGCTCAATAGAAGTTATTGACCTCCGGTCTGCTAAATCTTCCATGTATAGTACAAACGCAGGGGAAAAGTTTCTCCTCGCCAAAATTGCTGTAAATTTATTTTCCTTTCACAGAACCGGGTGCTCCTGCTTACAAATAGTTCAAAACAATACAGTCTATAGATATATATTACAAATGTGTTTAATTGTGATCAATCACCCTTATTCCCCAAAATCCACAACATAGAAAAATAATAATCTCCACATGAAAAAACCATCAGTGAAAACAATTGCCATCTTGGAAGAGACGTCTTTTACATTATAATTCAATTGATACATGGGAAAAATTAAATCGTATTAGAGGACTTAGTGAATGAAATCTGCATATGAATTACACCAAATAATTATTGTAATTTTTCTAAATAATTGTTTACACTCGTAGTTGATCCAGACCACCTATATTGAAATATTATCTGTAACATAATAATCATTCATGCTTAACATGATCTAAAACCCATATTCTGGAATAAATAAATGAGTACACCGTGGGTTAACCAGCATTCACATTATAGTAGCTTTCTTAGTGTGTCAAGCCGGCAAAACAACACTCTCATTCATACTCAGTATCCACAGCAATCTAGACCAACTGAAACTTTCATTGTAACTAATATGGTTCAAGTGATCATCAAGATCAATATCTCAGTAATATACACCCTTCAAAAATGTCTTCCCATACATATTTTCTTCTCATGTTGTACCACATAATCGCCAAACTGCTGTAAGTGTAGTTTATGAACTACTTCATAGCATTTGCATAACACTAGCATAGCAATGTGTATATAAATGTATTAAATACAAGAACTGATATTCGCTATACATTTACAGCATTAACCCTCTTCTCCCATGGGTTTACAAAACCTAAATCTCCCCTGTGTGCACACAGACATAAAAAAACACAAATTGTAAAAACTCTTATCTCAATAAAATCACCCTCTTATCAAAAGAGGTTGGCGGAGAAAAGAGAAGGGAGCCCTGGTCCCCATCTTTTCTTCCAGCAAACAAAAAACACAAGATTATTTACCATCCTCCATTTTCATACCTATAAATTTGTTTGCAAAAAAACAAAATTAACATAGCATGAGGCCAGACAGAATTTCATTTCCCCATATCATCATATGGATCACACGTAACTCTATGCCATTTGCAAATTACAAATTATATGACCTCCTTCCTTCATTCATATTGTAAATGGACACTAAGTACTTCGGAAAGTGTCAATCCCTTGGAGGCCATGGCCTCCAACTGTATGATCAGTTCAGACTCTCTATTTCTCAAATGAAGAGCATGATTGCCACCCCTAGGTTTCCTCACAATGTGTTCAATAGCATAGTATACTACCCCAGATCGATCACCAGAATGAAAGTCATGGAAATGGCATGCTACAGGATATTTTGGGTCATTGCGATCAATGGCAAGCATGTGCTCCATTATGCATTTCTTGACCGCACAAGTTGCACTACCCACATATCTCATACAAGGCATTCCAGGATATATACCACAAAAGTAGTACTGCATGTCAGAAACTGTGTAATGGGTCGGTTTTACCTGCCCATAATCTCATAATCCTTCCTTATGCGGCTGGATTTACAAGCCTTACAACAGCTGCATGGAAAAAAGCCCTTTAGATGCAACTCATTTATACCTTTATTCTGTGTGATATCACCGTGCACAAGAACATCCCTTACGGATCTATTTTTACAATATGTAATACTCAGGTTCATTCTAATCTTCTGCCCGATCACATTGTCACTACATAGGAACCCCCAATGTTTCCTCGTGATCTGTCTTAGGCGGGTAGAATTGTTGCTGTATGTATAAACAGCTCTGAGTGTCTGGTCTTCCTTAATATCCTTAGAGGCAGAGTATAAAATCTCTTCACGTTTGACACCTTCCACTCTTACTAGCTCTTTGAAGTACCCAATATGGGTATCTCCTTTCCTTAACTCTTCTCATTACAACTGCATGCTCCATGCAATATGTACTATTGTTGCTGCAGATTCTTTTCCCCCTCAGCAGTTCACCATAGGGAATACTCCACTTCAAATTTTCTTGGTGACCACTGAGGTTATACAGCAAACTGTTCCTGCTGTGGACGTGCGGTAAAGACAAATATGTACCTCTCCATCTATGATCTCCACAGTCACGTCAAGAAACTCATTGGTTTCTTGGTTGATTGTTAATTTGAATACTAAATTATATTCATTTGTATTTAAGATCTCTACAACTTATCTCACCTCTCGCTCAATTCCCTTCCAAATGAAAAATATGTTGTCAATGTATATGTTGGAAAAGGCCCTTTTTGCAGGGTCATCCCCAATCTTTTTGCCTCCTGCCTCCTATTTGTTTCTGAACTGTTGCTGTTGGCTTTTGAACTCTGAGCACTTTACCACTGCTAACCAGTGCTAAAGTGCATATGCTCTCTGTGTAAATTGTATTGTTGATTGGTTTATCCATGACTGGCACATTTGTTTACTAGTAAGTCCCTAGTAGAGTGCACTAGTTGGGCCCAGGGCCTGTAAATCAAATGCTACTAATGGGCCTGCAGCACTGGTTGTGCCACCCACCATAGTAGCTCTGTAAACATGGCTCAGACCAGCCACTGCAGTGTCTGTGTGTGCAGTTTTAAACTGCCAATTCGACTTGGCAAGTGTACCCACTTGCCAGGCCTAAACCTTACCTTTTCTTACATGGAAGACACCACAAGGCAGGCCCGAGATAGTCCCATGGGCAGGGTGCAGTGTATGTTTAAGGTAGGACATATACTAATGGGTTTTATGGGGGTCAGGTTTTGGTGGATTTCACCACCAGCAGGCTGGCGGTGAAATCCCTGCTATTACAACCGCGGCGGAAGAGCTGCGGTCGCACCGCCCGGACCAGCGGTTTCCCGCCACTTTAGTCCCGGCGGGAGTAATCCTCCCAGGGGTTTACGAGTCCCCCTCCCGCCAGCCTTTTCATGGCGGTTTGCACCGCCATAAAAAGGCTGGCAGAAAGGGGAGTTGCGGGGCCCCTAGGGGCCCCTGCACTGCTCATGCCACTGGCATGGGCCGTGCAGGGGCCCCCTGCCACGGCCCAGTGCAGCTTTTCACTGTCTGCTAGGCAGACACTGAAAAGCGCGACGGGGGCAACTGCACCCGTCGCATGGCCGCAACACCGCTGGCTCCATTTGGAGCCGGCTCCTGTGTTGCGGCCGAGATAGCCGCTGAGCCGGCAGGCGGAAACCAGGTTTCCACCCGCTGGCCCAGCGGGGATCTCCTGATGGCCGTGGCGGGAGTGCGGCCGCATTGGCGGCCGCCCGGCGGTCAGACCTTGGCAGACGGCTTCTGCCGCCCGCCAAGGTCGTAATGAGGGCCAATATGTCCTAAGGGTGAAATACTGCCAAATTTGGTTTTCACGGTTGCAAGGCCTATCTCTCTCATAGGTTAACATGGGGGATACCTTTAAATATGATTAAAGTGTAGATTCCCTTTGGGAGCGGATAGACATGTGGAGTTTGGGGTCTCTGAGCTCACAATTTAAAAATACATCTTTTAGTAAAGTTGATTTTGAGATTGTGTGTTTGAAAATGCCACTTTTAGAAAGTGAGCATTTTCTTGCTTGAACCATTCTGTGACTCTGCCTGTTTGTGGATTCCCTGTCTGGGTCAGTTTGACAGTTGGGCTGTTTGCACCTCCCACTAGACAGTGACACAAAGGGAGCTGGGGTGTAGCCTGCATATCCTGATGAGCCATCTGTGCTCGGAGGGAGGGGAGGAGTGGTCACTCACACCTGAAAGGGCTGTGCCTGCCCTCACACAATGCAGTCTCCAACCCCCTGGTGTGTGTCTGGGGCCTGGCCTGGGCAAGGCAGGATTTCACAAACAAGAGAGACTTTTCTCTGAAGAAAGCCTTCTTCAACGGGCAAAATCGGTATAAGAAGGGCACCCAAAACCACAGACTTTAAATCACTACTGGAGCTGAAGAGCTAAGGAAGAAGAGCTGCCCTGCCTGTGACTATGCTTTGTGGAGCTATCCTGCAGTTGCTGCTTTTGCCTGTGCAAGAAGACAAAGGCTGAACTTTGTGTGACTTCCCGCTTGTGAAGAACTCTCCAACGGCTTGAAACTGAACGTGCCTCCTCTGGTTGAAGTGTCAAGGACAGCAAAGACTTCTCTCTGCCAGCACCTGGAGCCTCTGCTGAGACTCATGCCCTGCCAAGTGGTGCCCAATCCAGTTCTGGGGTCTTAAAAGGAGAAGCCGGCAGGCCAAGTTTGATAAATCCACGCACAGATCGCCGCGCAGGGAAAATTTTGATGCAGCCTCTGGAAAAACATTGCTCTGCTGGCTTCGTGACTGAAATCAATGCTCCGCCTGCAGCGCGGCTGGGAGATCGACGCATGCAGCTGGAGAAACGATGTGCAGCATCGCTGGTGGAGGCTGGTGAGATCACAACCCACACTGCGCAGTTTTTGGATCACTGTGCAGCAGGATTTCTGACGCAAACTTCACTGGCCATGTAAAAACGACACAAATCTTGCCCGGACCCAAGAGTGCTTGTCCGGATCGACACATCGATCTCCTGTGGAGAGAAGAAACGACGCATGCCAACCTGACCGAAGGAGAAATGACGCACGGTCTCGCTTGTGAGTGATATCGATGCAGCGCAGGCTTCTTTCGATGCACACTCGCCCGGGTGGTGTTATTTTTTTCAACGACCCAGGTACATTTTCACTAAAATAAAATGAAGACTCTTTTTACATTTTAGTTAATAACTTGATTTGTGTATGTTGGATTTTTGTTGTGTTGGTCCTGTTTTGTTTAGATAAATATTTTCTATTTTTCTAAACCTGTGTTGTGTAGTTTTGTAGTGTTCTCATTAGGTTATTGTTGGTAGAAATACTTTACACCTAGCACTCTGAAGTTAAACCTGTCTGCTCGTGCCAAGCTAACAAGGGGGTTAGCGGGGGTTAGCTGATGGGTGATTCTCTTTTACCCTGACTAGAGTGAGGGCCCTTGCTTGTACAGGGGGTAACCTGACTGCCAACCAAAAGACCCCATTTCTAACAGTATGGAAGCCACAAAATGACTTTATCACAATGCCCCTGTAACTGCCTATCACTGAACACCTGCTCCTCCCACCAGCCCAGGAAAAGACCTGCAAAGCTGGGGGTGAACCCTGTGCCCATGGCAGCCCCCAGTCTCTGGCAGTAGAGGTTGCCATTGAAGTAAAAAATGTTATTCTGAAAACATTTTTGGATCATATCAAGTGTCATTACTCTATGGTTCAGAAACCTTATAGATCTTGCTCGCAAAAAATGTCGGCAAGTTGAAATACCTAGCTCATGGTCAATGACTGTATACATAGACTTCACATCCAGGGTGGCCAGTAGGAAATTATCTTCCCACTGGATTCCCACAATTTTGCGCAGAAAGTCTTTTGTGTCTCATACATATGATGGTAAACTACTCCTATACTCATGAAGAATCATGTCCACATATTTAGATACATTTTCATAGGCATTCTCCCTAGAAGACACTATGGATTGCCCTGGAGGAATGGACTTATTTTTATGGACTTTGGGAAGTAAATAAAGAGTATGTACTTTAGGGAATTCCCTCTTCAAGAAACAATATTCCTCCCACTCAATCAAACCTTTGTCTCTCCAGTCAATCAGACTGCCCCATAATGTGATAATACTCTTGGTGTATGTTGTCCTGTTTTAACACTCATAAGCAGTCACATCCTTGTGCTGTCTCATAGCCTCTTCAATATATTTGTTCCTGTCCCAAACTACAATGTTTCCACTCTTATCTGAAGGGCGGATAATAGTACTCTTGTCACCAGCTAATGCATCTAAAGCCTGCATTTCCTCAAAAGTAATATTGTGTTTAGATGACCTATTGTTGGATCATTGAAGCTTTTAAAATTCATTGATCACCATATCATGAAAAGTGTCAATCTTATCATGGGGCATATTAGGCACAAAGGTGGACAGCAATTACATCCACTAGGGAAGAAGTCATCATGTACTATGCCACATTCGTCCAATAGTGTATGGGAATCTCCTACAGTCTCTGTGTCACATTGCAATTCATTTAAAGTGGTTAGTAATTCCAAATCATTAATAGTCATCATATCATAGGTGCTGTCCTACTGATTCCTGCTCACCCCCATTAGAAGGGCTTACTTTTAGCTGATGCCACTTTAATAGCCTCATTTTCTTTACAAACTTGAATAAATCTATTCTGGTCCTTACATAGTTTAAACCTCATGATGGACAAAAAGGCAGCCCCAGACATAGAAGTTGTTTCTTCTCATCAGTCAATGCTCTTTCTGAAAGATTAATAATGGTCTTATTTACCACTTCTTTATCCATTCTGGTGACATTCGAGAGCTTCCTGCGTTTCCCATGCGCCCTGAATCTTTTTTATCTCCTTTTTCATATCTTATTTCTCCTCTGCCTGCTCCTCCCCGACCTTTTCCTCTTCCTCTGCCCTGTCTTGGCTCCTTCCTCCTTTCCCTTTGATTCTCAGTGACACTGTCTCTTTTGCAATCTGACAGCTCCTCCTCTGGAGTGGATATTGATCTAAAAAAATGTCATTTTTCATGCTCTGTTCACTCCTAGATGTAATACTTTCCACAGATTTAGAAATTTCAGAATCTGTTACAGTATCCCTACTGTTTTCACCTTGTGGAATGTCCTTCCTAGATACAGGGACTGATTCATTGTCAAATTCTACTGCTTTGAGAATCGCATTCATCAGGTTGTATTCTGGTCTGTTTCCTCAATTAGATGTAATCCTCATGTTTGGTTATATATATATATATATATATATATATATCAGTGTTGTTTCTATCTGCTGAATCATTTGTGATTATTACCGTGCGAGTACAAAATATATAATTATATACACACTTACAGAAACGGTTACAGGGACGTTATTGTTAGCTTCTGAATTTACTCGCACAAAGCAATACAAATTCAGCAGTCATACATAGTGTTATTTCAAACAACTAACTATTACTTGGGCCTAATGTAACTATAACTTGCGCTCTTGCCATGCACTGCCAGATATTACAGCACTCATGGCAACTTTTATAACGTCAATAAAAATACTGACACATTAGAAGTTACATTTTTTAAGAAAAAACAGTCCATGGCAGGGACGTGAGTTATAGTTACCTTAGGCCCTGAGTTGTAATTACTTGGAATAACTCTAGCTGATTCTCCGCAGGTCCAACAGTCCCCGCACTCATATCTGACTGGCTGTCAACACATCAGTAAGGAAGTTGGCAGCCATTTTGGGACTATGTTTCAGTTGAGTCCCAAATCAAACGTAAAAAATGAGAAGGGGGCATTGCAGGAATCCCCTCCCCCTGCGACCCTGTAAAAGCAAAAAAGTTTTTAAAACATTTTTTTGCAAAAATCCTCAAATGGATCCACAGATTTTGTGCTTCTTATTAATTTGGCACCTGGGTGGACCAGGCACTGACGTCATGCGGAATGTAGTAAAGAAGGAGGTGGTGCACAACACACCCCTCCCAGGGATTACAAAATTTCAGTTTGTGCCACTGAAGCTCCAGAGCTTTCCCCCGATAACAAGACTTCCAAAAGCTGATTGGGACCTCGCAGAAATAAGACTTGGGCCTCATTTACGTGATTTTGAAAGGATTCTTGCTGCGTTGCTCTGCGCCAAAAGAAAAGGGCAGGAATGTGCTGTATCTATTTGCTTTTAGCAATATGGGCTGCATTGCAGGGACACCTTCCTGTACAAAAACAATTGCGAGAGGTGTATATATATATATATATATATATATATATATATATATATATTGTTAGAAATAGGGTTTCTGGTTGTCTAGGGTATGCACCTAAGACAGGCAGAACCCACCCACTGTAGTCAGGGCAAGGGAGTTACACGTCCAAGATAACCCCTGCTCACCACCTTGGTCACCCAGCAGTCAGGCCTAACCCGGAGGCAATGTGTAAAGCGTTTGCACAACACACACAACATGTGACGCAAGATATACACCACAAAGTAAACACAACACTGACCTATGTAAAAATGTATTGCACAAAATATAATTAGACCAAACATTACACGCCAGTAATACCCTGCTACCTTAGCAGTTGTCAGAACGTTACACAAGTTACTAATACTCTGCAAGACTAAGCAGTTGTCACAATGGAACATGTAAGTACTCAGGATTCTGCAACATAAACAGTAGTCAGGAACTACAATAAAGAAATATATGTACTTGTCCAGAAAGGAACATAGTTCCATATGGCAAGATATGAGATATATATATATATATATATATACCACCCTCCCAGTGTCCCCAAAAGTACCTGTTTGTTGTAGAACAAGGCACTCCTAGTGCCTGGAATATCCAGGTAGGGGACCCCTGCGCTCCTATGCACTCAATGGGGGCCACATGTGGCTCCTAGGAGAGAGGGGCAGTTTTCACTCTCTCTGATTTCCTAACAGGCCCCTCCTAGGGCCCGTGATATCTGCCCCCCCCCAGGCCTCCACTGGCCCTACCATCAAAGGGGGGGGGGCACAAAGCAATGGCAAGTAAGTTACGGGGCGATCGCACCCTTAAGGCAGTGGCCGGGGGGAAAGGAACTCCCTTTCCGTCCCCATGACCTGCATTGGATAGACAGCCACCCACGTCCTCGGGCGGCTGTAAAAAGTAAAGGTAAGTTGGAGCAGGGGCCTTCCATGAGGCTTTCCTCCTGCTCTGGAGGGCGGCTGCACCCGACACGGTGCACGAGCCTCTCTCCTCTCTCCTTCAGCGTTTCTGTTGAGCAGGCACCGAGGACTGTGTCTGCTGGTGTCCCGGGGTGCATCTGTAAGTGTGCTTCGTCCCGGGGCATGGCTGGAGTGTGCTTGCTCCTCTTTTCCTCCTTATGGTGCCCTGGGGGCACTGAGCAGAGCACGACACACTCCAGCAATGAAACGCGCACTTGGGCTGCGGCGGTGATTCCTTAGCACCCGGGCTGTGGCGGTGATATGGGCAGCATAGGAAGCGCTTCACAAAGCATGAGAGGAACCACGTGGGTCCCAGGCTGCGGCGGTGATATGGACAGCATGGAAGCGCTTTAAAAAGCGAGCAAGGCAACACTTGGATCCCGGGCTGTGGCAGTGATTCTTTTTCCCCTGCAACTGTGCGCAGGATGCGTAAGGGGGCCCAAGGAAGCCCTCTTCTAGGCACTTTCCTGTTACAAGCAGCACTCCTCATGGAAGAGGTCAGGGGCCACAGCACCCTGCCCCTGGGGACAGAAATTATAAAAAAGGAGCACAGGGCTGGCGAACCCAACTACAGTCCAGCACAAGGGTTGCAGATGGTGGCAGTTTCTCCTAGTCACAGGTCAGCACAGCAGCAGCAGTCCAAGGTGGGTCCTGGTGAGTCCTCTCAGCAGCGTCCAGTGTCCAATTTCAAGAATGTTCAAGAATGTCCCAAGAATGTCTCAAGAATGTCCAAATTGTGAGGGAAATTCCCCTGTACTTATACTAAGTTTGCAGTGTCTCTTACAATGAGGAGGAGAGGGGGTTCCAACCAGTTACAACTCGTTCTGGGAGTGCCCCTTCTCTCCTCCAGCACAGGCTCCGAACATCAGTGGGGAGTAAACGACCCTATTGTGCTAGGCCAGGGCACAGCCTTTAAAAATGCAGGTGTGCCCCGCCTCTTCCTCCTCTCATCCCAGGAAGACCATACAATATGTAGATGCTCCTCTGTGACACCTCCACCCTCCCAGTGTACAGGCTGTCTGAAAAGTATGCACAAAGCCTCACCTGTCAGTCTGCCCAGACGTGGATTGGAGTCACACTGCAAAAACACCAGAGTCATAAGCACAGAGAAATGCTCACTTTCTAGAAGTGGCATTTCTTTAATAGTAATAAAAAAATACACCAACACCAGTAAGCAGCATTTCTTATCACCATTACAGCCATACCAAACACACCTATGCTACCCCTCATAAATCAGACAATTCACATAAGGCAGGGCATTTCTAATGCAATCCTATGAGAAGGTAGCACTCACAGCAGTAAGACACAAAGGTGGTCATTACAACCCTGGCGGACGGTGTTAAAGCGGCGGTAAGACCGCCAATAGGCCGGCGGTAAAAAAATAGCAATTACGACCGTGGCGGAAACTGCCAACAAAGACAGACACTTTAACACTCCGACCGCCACGGCGGTACAAACAAACAGCGCGGCGGTCACCGCCAACAGACAGGCGGGAGAAAATGTACCGCCCACACTATTATGACAGGCCAATCCGCCACCTTTTCCGGGGTGGATTCACCGTGGATAAAAACACGGCGGAAACAGGAATCCCAAAGGAAAAACGCTCACCTCTACATACCCCACGAGGACACCATGGAACCGGAACTCCAAATTCTACCTGCGATAGTCTTCCAGGAGCATGAACGCCGGCGGCGAAGACCACAGTGAGTACTGCACCTACGACACAGGGGAGGGGGGAGGCAAAAAACAGGGACACACACACGCAACACCCCCACCCCCACCCACTACAACACACACACTAATACATGTTGATACATTACAGTTACGTCCCCTAAGCCCCCCAGAAGAAAGCAAAGACAAAAGGAAATGATTGTAACGATTGTAATCTATTAAAATCCAGTACTCCAAAATATATATACACCAGAAACAAATCTATACACCAATAATACAAGTCCAGGTATTGCACCATTTATAGTCCGTGGACCACTGGGCCCAAAATGCATGGGCGAGGCCCACACTCCATACCCGATCAAAACAGAGAGAACACTGCAGGGGCATCAGATAGAAATACAACAGGCACCTCAGGGTGAAGGGAAGGGGGGGGCACCTCAGCCGGATGCGTGTACAATGCCAGATCCACGAGGGGGCTCAACGTCCACTTTTCAATCCTGGGGAGTGCAAAGCCACAGTCTCTCAAGTCTCTAGAGTGGGTGGCTTGCCCACTGTTCAATCCTGGGGAGTGCAAAGCCACAGTCTCTCAAGTCTCTACAGTGGGTGGCTTGCCCTCTGTTCAATCCTGGGGAGTACAAAGCCACAGTCTCTCAAGTCTCTACAGTGGGTGGCTTGCCCACTGTTCAATCCTGGTGAGTGCAAAGCCACAGTCTCTCAAGTCTCTGCAGTGGGTGGGTTGCCCACTGTTCAATCCTGGGGAGTGCAAAGCCACAGTCTCTCAAGTCTCTACAGTGGGTGGGTTGCCCACTGCCATATCCTGGGGAGTGCAAAGCCACAGTCACTCAAGTGGATAACAGTCTCCACTGGTTCTGGAGGGGGACTGGTGCCCAGAGTGCTTCATCCTGTGAAGGACAGAGGTAGTGGATGGATCTCTCCACTGGTTCTGGAGGGGGACTGGTGCCCAGAGTGCTTCATCACTCGCCCTGTGACGGACCCAGTTGCGTCAGTGCCCCTGCCACTCATGGCCCAGCGGTGCTTGAGTTAGCGGTCCTTCATGGCCCAGCGGTGCTTGTGCTGGCGGTCCTTCATGGCCCAGCGGGGCTTGTGCTGGCGGTCCTTCATGGCCCAGCGGGGCTTGTGCTGGCGGTCCTTCATGGCCCAGCGGTGCTTGAGTTGTCGGTCCTTCATGGCCCAGCGGTGCTTGAGTTGGCGGTCCTTCATGGCCCAGCGGTGCTTGTGCTGGCGGTCCTTCATGGCCCAGCGGTGCTTGAGTTGGCGGTCCTTCAAGGCCCAGCAGTGCTTGTGCTGGTGGTCCTTCATGGCCCAGCGGGGCTTGTGCTGGCGGTCCTTCATGGCCCAGCGGTGCTTGAGTTGGCGGTCCTTCATGGCCCAGCGGGGCTTGTGCTGGCGGTCCTTCATGGCCCAGCGGGGCTTGTGCTGGCGGTCCTTCATGGCCCAGCGATGCTTGTGCTGGCGGTCCTTCATGGCCCAGCGGTGCTTGTGCTGGCGGTCCTTCATGGCCCAGCGGGCCTTGTGCTGGCGGTGCCCTGTTCAGCGCTGCTTGTGCTGGCGGTGCCCTGTTCAGCGGTGCTTGAGTTGGTGGTCCTTCATGGCCCAGCGGGGCTTGTGCTGGAGGTCCTTCACGGATCAGCTGGGCTGGGGCTGGCGGTGGCCTCCTGGGCAGCTAGGCTGGGGCTGGCGGTGGCCTCCTGGGCAGCTGGGCTGGGGCTGGCGGTGGCCTCCTGGGCAGCTGGGCTGGGGCTGGCGGTGGCCTACTGGGCAGCTGGGCTGGGGCTGGCGGTGGCCTCCTGGGCAGCTGGGCTGACGGTGGCCTCCTGGACAGCGGGGATGATGTCGGTCTTCTCCGCCGTGCAGCTCTTCCCAGACTTGCCGGGTTTCTTGTGGCACTTCCCCACCTTGGGAGGTGTCACAGCTGGCTCCACACTCCCACCGGGACCCCTGGGAGCGGCTTTGGTGGCTGGAGTCTTCCCCCTCTCCCGCCGGGCACTGGCCAACTTCTGATGCTTCACAGGTGGGGGACTGGCTGTGCTGTGGCTCCGTGACACACTGGCTGTCCTGGTGGCCGGTGCACTCCACATACCCCTGCCACTCATGGCCCAGCGGTGCTTGAGTTAGCGGTCCTTCATGGCCCAGCGGTGCTTGTGCTGGTGGTCCTTCATGGCCCAGCGGTGCTTGAGTTGGCGGTCCTTCATGGCCCAGCGGTGCTTGTGCTGGTGGTCCTTCATGGCCCAGCGGGGCTTGTGCTGGCGGTCCTTCATGGCCCAGCGGTGCTTGTGCTGCGGTCCTTCATGGCCCAGCGGGGCTTGTGCTGGCGGTCCTTCATGGCCAAACGGTGCTTGAGTTGGCGGTCCTTCATGGCCCAGCGGGGCTTGTGCTGGCGGTCCTTCATGGCCCAGCGGTGCTTGAGTTGGCGGTCCTTCATGGCCCAGCGGTGCTTGAGTTGGCGGTCCTTCATGGCCCAGCGGTGCTTGAGTTGGCGGTCCTTCATGGCCCAGCGGTGCTTGTGCTGGCGGTCCTTCATGGCCCAGCAGTGCTTGTGCTGGCGGTCCTTCATGGCCCAGCGGGGCTTGTGCTGGCGGTCCTTCATGGCCCAGCGGTGCTTGAGTTGGCGGTCCTTCATGGCCCAGCGGGCCTTGTGCTGGCGGTGCCCTGTTCAGCGCTGCTTGTGCTGGCGGTGCCCTGTTCAGCGGTGCTTGAGTTGGTGGTCTTTCATGGCGCAGCGGGGCTTGTGCTGGCGGTCCTTCACGGATCAACTGGGCTGGGGCTGGCGGTGCCCTCCTGGGCAGCTGGGATGGGGCTGGTGGTGGCCTCCTGGGCAGCTGGGCTGGGGCTGGCCTACTGGGCAGCTGGGCTGGGGCTGGCGGTGGCCTCCTGGGCAGCTGGGCTGGCGGTGGCCTCCTGGACAGCGGGGATGATGGCGGTCTTCTCCGCCGTGCAGCTCTTCCCAGACTTGCCGGGTTTCTTGTGGCCCTTCCCCACCTTGGGAGGTGTCACAGCTGGCTCCACACTCCCACCGGGACCGCTGGGAGCGGCTTTGGTGGCTGGAGCCTTCCCCCTCTCCCGCCGGGCACTGGCCAACTTCTGATGCTTCACAGGTGGGGGACTGGCTGTGCTGTGGCTCCGTGACACACTGGCTGTCCTGGTGGCCGGTGCACTCCACATACCCCTGCCACTCATGGCCCAGCGGTGCTTGAGTTAGCGGTCCTTAATGGCCCAGCAGTGCTTGTGCTGGTGGTCCTTCATGGCTCAGTGGTGCTTGAGTTGGTGGTCCTTCATGGCCCAGCAGTGCTTGTGCTGGCGGTCCTTCATGGCCCAGCGGGGCTTGTGCTGTTGGTCCTTCATGGCCCAGCGGTGCTTGAGTTGCCGGTCCTTCATAGCCCAGCGGTGCTTGTGCTGGCGGTCCTTCATGGCCCAGCGAGGCTTGTGCTGGCGGTCCTTCATGGCCCAGCGGGGCTTGTGCTGGCGGTCCTTCATGGCCCAGCGGGGCTTGTGCTGGCGGTCCTTCATGGCTCAGCGGTGCCTGAGTTGGCGGTCCTTCATGGCCCAGCGGTGCTTGTGCTGCCAGTCCTTCATGGCCCAGCGGGGCTTGTGCTGGCGGTCCTTCATGGCCCAGAGGTGCTTGAGTTGGCGGTCCTTCATGGCCCAGCAGTGCTTGTGCTGGCGGTCCTTCATGGCCCAGCGGGGCTTGTGCTGGCGGTCCTTCATTGCCCAGCGGTGCATGAGTTGGCAGTCCTTCATGGTCCAGCGGGGCTTGTGCTGGCGGTCCTTCATGGCCCAGCGGTGCTTGTGCTGGCGGTCCTTCATGGCCCAGCAGTGCTTGTGCTGGTGGTCCTTCATGGCCCAGCGGGCCTTGTGCTGGCGGTGCCCTGTTCAGCGCTGCTTGTGCTGGCGGTGCCCTGTTCAGCGGTGCTTGAGTTGGAGGTCCTTCATGGCCCAGCGGGGCTTGTGCTGGCGGTCCTTCACGGATCAGCTGGGCTGGGGCTGGCGGTGGCCTCCTGGGCAGCTGGGCTGGGGCTGGTGGTGGCCTCCTGGGCAGCTGGGCTGGGGCTGACGGTGGCCTACTGGGCAGCTGGGCTGGGGCTGGCGGTGGCCTCCTGGGCAGCTGGGCTGGCGGTGGCCTCCTGGACAACGGGGATGATGGCAGTCTTCTCCGCCGTGCAGCTCTTCCCAGACTTGCCGGGTTTCTTGTGGCCCTTCCCCACCTTGGGAGGTGTCACAGATGGCTCCACACTCCCACCGGGACCCCTTGGAGCGGCTTTGGTGGCTGGAGTCTTCCCCCTCTCCCGCCGGGCACTGGCCAACTTCTGATGCTTCACAGGTGGGGGACTGGTTGTGCTGTGGCTCCGTGACACACTGGCTGTCCTGGTGGCCGGTGCACTCCACATACCGGTGACTACAGGCACCACTGGTCCCGGAGATGTTGTGGCTGAGGTGCTACTTCGGGACCTATGAGATGGATGGGGTGGGGGAGATGTGGGAAAGAGGTCAAGGGTGGACAGGAAATGTTTTTTGGACACACTGGGATGGGTAGCTGAAGGGGGATTGGGAGTGGAGGAAGAGGTGGCGGTAGTAGGAGGTGTACGTTTGGTGACTTTGGGTGCAGGTGCATGCGCTGGAGGCTGTTGTGAGGTGGATGGCTGTTTGGTGGGTGAGTGGCTGCGTTTGTGTACCTTGGGAGGGGGCGTCACAGACACACTGGGAGAGGACACAGGGGACGTGTAAATGGTAGTGGGGGTGGTGACTGCATGTGAGCGGGGTGTGCTGGTGGGTGTGCTGGTGAGGGACGTAGTGGCTGTAGAAGTAGTGCATGTAGGTGTGAGTGTAGAAGAGACTGAGAGGGAGGAGGGAGACGACGAGGAGGGGGACACAGTGGAGGCAGTGGATGTTGGTGTGTCTGCATGTGTGTGTTGCTTGGGTGAGTGCTTGTGGGATGTGTGGTGCTTTGGTTTGCCTAGCATCCCTTGTGTGGTAGGTGTGTGCAGGCTGGTCTGATGATGTGCTTGGGATAGGCAGAGGTACAGGGGATTCGGTCTGGGTGGAGGGAGTTGGAGGGGGAGGCTAGAGAAGGGGACAATGGCTGCCATCAGTGCTGAGGCCAGAGTTTGAAAAGCTCGGTGAAGGGCCGCCTGACCAGAATGAATGCCCTCCAGGAATGCATTAGTTTGTTGCAACTGCCTTTCTACACCCTGGATGGCATTCAAAATGGTAGACTGCCCAACAGTGAGGGACCTGAGGAGGTCAATGGCCTCCTCACTGAAGGCAGCAGGGGTGACAGGGGCAGGGGCTGAGATGCCTGGGGCGAAGGTGATGCCCAACCTCCTGGGTGAGCGGGCACGGGGCAAAGGTTGAGGGGCTGCTGGGAGGGCGGTGCTGGTAGGGGGGGTGGCGGCTCTACATGTAGATGTGGAGGGCACAGATGTTGCCGCCACCACAAGGGAGCTCCCATCAGAGGACATGTCCGTGTCGCTGGTGTCAGCTCCTGTCCCCGCCGTGAAGCTCCCCTCGCCCTCCGTCCCACTGGTGAATTCAGAGTCCGTAGTCTCGCCCTCCAGTGCCATGTGGGATGCAGCTCCCTCGTGCTCTGGTGCCACTGCTCCTCTGCCTGATGATGCTAATGCACACAAGAACAGGGAGAACACAAAAAGGGGAGGACGACAGAAGAAAGACATGTTGAGTGCATGGATTACCGCTACAGTTGGCGGACAAGACAGACACAGAAGCCCCCTGCACTACGCCGCGCTCTTGGGCTCCACTGTTCAATTACTGGGATATGGCCTACAAGCCTATGGGCGACATCTGCACACACAGATGACACAGGGGCATGAATAGCTGTATATTGGCACTCTACAGAGGTGGGCTGTGATGCCACATGGCCTGTCTTACAGAGGGGACTTGCCTACGGAACTCGCCCTGGCCTAGGGAAACCCACAGCCCTCCTCCCCCACCCAGACACCACCACTGCACGCAAAGTCAGCAGAATGAGAGTGTACTCACCCCCTTGTGTCTGCTGTGATGCCCTCAAGCGCCCATCCAACTCTGGGTAGGCCACCGCCAGGATCCGGAACATCAGGGGGGTCATGGTGCGACGGGCACCCCTCCCACGTTGGGAGGCTATCCCCAGCTGAGCCTCCGCCGTCTTCTTGCTCCAGCGGCAAATGTCCTCCCATCTTTTCCGGCAGTGGGTGCTCCGTCTGTGGTAGACCCCCACAGTCTAGACGTCCTTGGCGATGGCACGCCAAATATCTTTCTTCTGGTGGGCGCTGACCTACATGAAATGTACAGGGGAAGAAGAGAAGTCATTACCAACTGCACCGTCAAAGTGATTGGCCCCCATCCCTACCCTTGCCATGTGGCACAAGCATTCACCGTCTTCCATGCACGCAGCACTCTGCCCCCTTCCTTCTTACATTCAGCCCTCTCCACACAGGCATAGCCCATTCAACATGCTCCCTGTGTACTTACCTGTTTGTCTGGAGGACCGTAGAGTAGCGTGTACTGGGGGAGGACCCCATACACGAGCTTCTCCAACTCCTCCGATGTGAAGGCAGGGGCCCTTTCCCCAGACGCACGAGCCATTGTCTCTTCCAGACCGAGGTCACAGCAGCACTTGCAGTGTAGGTCCTCTCCTGTCGAAGATCAGGTATCGAGTGATTAAACAGATAGAAAATGGCATTCACGTCCGCGGTGGTCATGTACGCGGCGGTGCGTACCATCACCGCCGGCGTACATCGTCATTGGCTCCTGGGACCCATAGGGTCCAATGTTAACCAATGCAGCATAGCGCCGCGGTCTCCGACCGCCTACTGCAACTGTGTACAACGCCAGCGCAGTTACCTCACATCCCATTGTCCCACTTTAGAGGTCAGGCAACCGCCATTTCAGGGGCCCACATGGCCTCATTTTCAAATGCGTCACACATACCTAGGCCTAGTCTCAACACACATACAGGCCACCTTTTGTGTATGATTGGTGTTCTGTGTAAACTGTGGGTACGTACCTCTGAGTTGTTTGACTCTGTGCTCGCTGTTGTCCTTCATAGGCACCGTCCGCTGGGACATGTGAGGAGATGGCGGCATCCTCCGGTGTACCGACCGTTGGTGGACCTGTCGACAATGGAGGAGCGACATTTGATAATCACCTACAGGTTTGAGCGTGCCACAATCCAAGAACTGTGTACCCAGTTGGAGCCAGACCTGATGTCAGCAATCCGCCATCCCACAGGAATCCCCCCTCAAGTGCAGGTGCTATCAGTGCTCCATTTCCTTGCAAGTGGGTCTTTTCAAACAAATGTGGCCATGGCATCAGGGATGTCCCATCCTATGTTTTCCAACGTATTGTCCAGAGTGTTGTATGCACTTCTGAAACACATGCAGAGCTACATCGTTTTCCCTCAGGTGGAGGATTTGCCTACAGTGAAAGGTGATTTCTATGCCTTGGGACATATCCCCAACATCATAGGTGCCATTGATGCGACCCATATGGCTTTGGTCCCCCCCACAGGAGTGAACAGGTATACAGAAACCGGAAGAGTTATCATTCTATGAATGTACAGATGGTATGTTTGGCAGACCAGTACATCTCCCATGTGAATGCCATGTTCCCTGGCTCAGTGCATGACGCCTACATCCTGCGGAATAGCAGCATCCCTTATGTGATGGGTCAACTCCAGAGGCACCGTGTGTGGCTATTAGGTGAGCACCTGGAAGCAAGACAGTGGGAATGGTTGTCTGGGTATATCCCTACAGGTTAGTGTGTGTCTAACAATTGTCCCTCGCCATTTGCAGGTGACTCTGGTTACCCCAACCTGTCATGGCTACTGACCCCAGTGAGGAATCCCAGGACTAGGGCAGAGGAACGCTACAATGAGGCCCATGGGCGAACTAGGAGGGTGATCGAGCGGTCCTTCGGCCTCCTGAAGGCCAGGTTCAGGTGCCTCCACATGACAGGTGGATCCCTATTCTACTCACCAAAGAAGGTGTGCCAGATCATCGTGGCCTGCTGTATGCTTCACAACTTGGCTTTGCGACGACAGGTGCCTTTTCTGCAGGAGGATGGTCCAGATGGCGGTGTTGTGGCAGCAGTGGAGCCTGTGGACAGTGATGAGGATGAAGCAGAGGAAGAAGACATGCAGAACAGGGACTCAGTGATCTAGCAATATTTCCAGTGAAACACAGGTAAGAATACAATCCTGCCTACTACATGTACTTTTACACTACTACCTTTCTCCTGTCTGTCGTTTTCACCCAGTGTATGGTCACCTTACGGTTTCACAGATGTGGGTCCCACTGTGTGACATCTGTTTAAATTCCTCATGGACTAGAGCTGTGTGACATAGGTATGTTGACATTACTATTTCAAAAACATTTTGTCACTGTAATTGCACTATTTCGAAATCACAGACAGACTCAAGATCATTTTGTGCTTTAGGTGTGTTTATTTAAATGCAAAATATTGGAAGGGGAAGTTAAATGGTGAGGGGTGATGGCGGAGGAGTGTCCATGGCAGAGTCCAGTCTATTAGTCTCACAGATGCATTGCCCGTATGGGCATAGGAAGTGGAGCTGGGGCAGTTTAATTATGGACAGGGTGACAAAGTGGGACAGTAGGATGACAATCAGAGTGGTCTCATTTCTTGGGGGGGTCTTGGCATCGTTCTCTGTCTTGTTCCTGGATCTCAGGGACCGTTTGTGGGGTGGTTCTCCATCTGCAGGGGGTGGGGAGCTGGTGTGGTAGTCCTGTGGCGGGCGTCCTGTCCACTAGCGCCGGCGGAGGTGGTGGGCAGTTCATCGTCCACGCTAGTGGCAGGGGCCCCTTGTAGTGCCACAGTGTCCCTCCTGGTGTTGAGTAGTTCCTTCAGCACCCCTACGATGGTGCCCAGGGTGGAGCTGATGGTTCTGAGTTCCTCCCTGAAGCCCATATACTGTTCCTCCTGCATGCGCTGGGACTCCTGAAACTTGGCCAGTACCGTTGCCATCGTCTCCTGGGAGTGGTGGTATGCTCCCATGATGGAGGAGAGGGCCTTGTGGAGAGTGGGTTCCCTTGGCCTATCCGCCCCCTGTCGCACCGCAGCCCTCCCAGTTCCCCTGTGTTCCTGGGCCTCCGTCCCCTGGACCGTGTGCCCACTGCCACTGCCCCCAGGTCCCTGTTGTTGTTGGGGTAGTGGGTTATCCTGGGTTCCCTGTAGTGGTGGACACACAGCTGATTGACATGTCCTGGGGACGGAGTTAAGGGCCCGCTGGGTGGGTGCTGTGCTCGTGTTTCCAGAGGGGGGAAGGTCTGTGGTGGGCTGTGCCTGTGTGAGGGGAACCGACTGTCCAGAGGTCCCCGATGGTCCGGGCTGGTCATCTAGATCCAGTTAGACAGAGCTGCTGTCATCACTGTGGGCCTCTTCTGTGGGTGGAGTGGACATGTCTGGACCCTCCTGTCTGGTGACGTTGGGTAGGGGTCCTGCAGGGGTGGAAAGGCATGATTATTGCATCTGTGTGTGCCATGGTGTGCAATGGGTGGGTCACCCTGTACCCCAGTGCTTCCATTCTTGTGTGGGACCTTCTGTGATAATGGTATAGGGGGGTGTATGGCTATGTGCAGTGGGCATGCTTTGGTGATGGGTGTCCATGCTTGTTGTTGCATGCAGGGCTTGGTGTTGGGATGTGTGGTTTGTGATATTGGTACATTTGTGAGGAGTTGGAGTGATGGGGGTGAGGGCGAGGGTGGGGGTATGTGATAGCATGCAGGTAGGGTGGGGGATGTAATAGTAAAGCTTTGACTTACCAGAGTCCATTCCTCCACCTACTCCTGCGAGGCCCTCAGGATGCAGAAGCACCAAGACCTGCTCCTCCCATGTTGTTAGTTGTGGGGGAGGAGGTGGGGGTCCGCCGCCAGTCTGCTGAACCGCCAGGTGGTGTCTGGAGACCACGGAACGCACCTTCCCCCGTAGGTCGTTCCACCTTTTCCTGATGTCCTCCCGATTTCATGGGTGTTGTCCCACTGCGTTGACCCTGTCCACTATTCTTCGCCATAGCTCCATCTTCCTTGCAATTGAGGTGTGCTGCACCTATGCTCCGAATAGCTGTCGCTCTACCCGCACGATTTCCTCCACCATGACCCTGAGCTCCTCCTCCGAGAACCTGGAGTGTCTTTGCCGTGCCATGGGGTGGTGTAGGTGTGTGGTGATAAGTGTGGTGATATGTAGTGGTGTGTTGTGTGAGGTGCGTGGAAGTTGTGTGGGTGATGGTGTTATGTGCCTGTGGATGCTGTTGTACTTGCTGGTGGTGTCTCTCTCTGGCCTTCTTTCTGAATTTTTTGTCGTGGGGGTTTGTGGGTGATGTGGGTGTGTGTTTTACATTGTAATGGGTGTGTGGGAGTGGTGTGTGTATGTGTCTCAGGTGTGTGTATTTTGAATCGTCCAATGTGGGGATGTTTTGTAGAAGTGTGTGTATTTTGAGCGCAGTGGTATGTACCACCAATGGAATACCGCGGTTGAAAGACCGCCACGTAAATTTGTGTGTCGTGATAGTGTGGGTGTATTTCTGTTGGCGTGACGGTGGAGGTTTTGTTTTCGCCAGTTTATCACTGACCTTTGGTGTGGCGGACTTGTGTGGGTGTCTGAATTTTGCCGGGTTCCGAGATGTGGGTCATAATAGCTGTGGCGGAATTCCACGGCTGCGGCGGTGTGTTAGCGTTCTTCTGCACGGCGGTAAGCAGCTTTTACCGCCAATGTTGTAATGACCGCCCAAGTTAGGCTGTTTGTCACTACCAGGACAGGCCACGCTACTTGGCACATGTCCTGCCTTCTGCATACATGGCACCCTGGCCCTAGGGCTAGCAAGGGCGTACCTTAGGGGTGACCTACATGTAGTAAAAGGGGAGTTCTGGGCCTGGGAAGTAAATTTAGATGTCAGGTCCCTGTGGCAGAAAACTGCGCACACAGGCCCTGCGCTAGCAGGCCTGAGATAAGTTTGAAAGGCTACTTCAGTGGGTCGGCAAGCAGCGCTGCAGTCCCACTAGTAGCATTTAATTTACAGACCCTCGGTATAGGGTTACCACTTTACAAGGGACTTATAGGTAAATTAAATATGCAAATGAGGTATAAGACAATCATACCAATTTTACAAGGGAGAGCACATGCTCTTTAGCACTGGTTAGCAGTAAAAAAGTGCTCAGAGTCGTAACGTCAGCCAACAAAGGTCAGACAAATAAGGAGGCAAAAGGCAAAAAGTCTGGGAAATGACCCTGTGAAAGGGCCAGGTCCAACATATATATATATATATATATATATATATATCTATATATATATCTATATATGTATATCTATATATATATATATAGATATATAGATATAAATATATATATATACTGTATATATATATATATATGCAACTCCAATGGTCTTCAACAGTGACGCACTCTGGCTGCTGGTGCAGATAGAGGGTTAAGACCACAACCCTTGAAATATCGAACAACAAAAGAGCACTGCACTCCCGGAGGCTAAGTCATCCAACTTCTTTATTAACGTGCAATTTAGAATTCCATCAGACTCCACTGTCTGACTAGTCGGATGGAATTCTAAATTGCACGCTAATAAAGAAGTTGGATGACTTAGCCTCCGGGAGTGCAGTGCTCTTTTGTTGTTCGATATATATATATATATATATATATATATATATATATATATATACACACACAGACCAACATTGCTGATCCCCCGCCTCTTCTTGCGGCCAGCCTGCGGCAGGGGGAGCAAAGCGTAATAATCCCAATACAAAAGATTCCGCTTGACGTCAATTTCACCCCAAAGCAGAAGAACGAGCTGGGGCTTAAGTGCACAGAGCTTCTTTTAATTAATGTTGTGCAAGAAGCAAAATAAATGGCCCAAAGCCTCTTGAGCCCTCCCTTCTTGTTCACTGGTCAGGTTCCTTTGTTTGTGTTTACATGAAATAACCCTCATGATTACCAAATATCACTAAACAGTGAATTAGAACAAACATATTACAAACCAATAGTCAAACCATTACTCAGGAACATGTCGGCCATTTTGAAACATTGCTCGTTCTTAAATCATATGCAGCACAAATATGGCAAAACATTATTTCATCACACTTGTAGGGTGTAGGGTGCTAACACAATTACATTTTGTATATCCATTGGTATTAAAAAATTGCTACGTTAACCAATAGTTATTTTGATGAAATAATTATGATGAAATAATATTGTCCACTTTTTTTTACCCCCTTTTTTTACAGCCCCACTTGACGGATCACCCCGAAACTTTCCATTTCCAATACGATTCTAGAGTGCACTTTTTTTGGAATATTTTAGGAAGATTCACAAAATGTTGCCAAAGATGTAGGCAAGTCAAAAAAATGCTTTTTCAATGGAAATGGTCCTAACTATAATTGCCTACTGGCGAATGTAAGTAGGTGTATATATATATATATATATATATATATATATGTATATATATGTATATATATATCATTTTTTTACTGAACAAAAATAAAGGTTACAGGGTCATTATAGTTAGGTTCTGAATTTCCTCGCACAAAACCATAGAAATTAAGCAATTATAGTTATGATTAACTCAAGTAACTATAACTTACGTTCTAAGGTAACTAGAACTCGCGTCCTCGCCATGCACAGTTTTCTCATCAATAATTTTATTTGAAAATGTTACAGTGATAATATGATTGATGCTACAGAAGGTGTCATCAATAGTGTAATATGTGGAGTGCATGGCAAGAGCATAAGTTATATTTACTTTGGCCCGGAAGTTAAGGTTACTTCAGTTAACTATAACTTCTGAATTTCGATGGCTTTTTTGGCACGCACACACATAAATATAACCAACTCCTTTGGCCATGCACTGTGGTGGTTGCCCTCAACTTTTCTGTCAGGTTGTGGCCAGCCAATCAGGGCCTTGCTTTGCTCTCCTGGATCAGTGGATCTGATGCCGGATCCATGGATTCTCCCGGTCCCTATATAGCTATATTTTTTAACCTTAAATAACTCTGAATCTACTGAATGACTTTACACCAAGTCACTAAAAGCACAATCTGTGTACGAAGATCCAGCATCCTGCCAAACTGGTGTCATTCAGTTCAGCAGTTTTGGATCCAGACATGTCTAAAGGCCTTATGAGATATGACTGGTGAAAACGTGTTTTGGGACCCCTCATGTTTCTCTGCCCCTGCTTGACGAATCACCCCAAAACTTTAAAGACAGCATCTGAACCAACTGTAGTATGTGTTTTGTAAATTTCATGAAGATTTGTCAACCTGTGCCAAAGTTGTTGGCAAAACAAAACTTGCTCTTCCTATGGAAACTAGGTCCTAATTATAACTACCCTCTGGCGACCTGCGGTAGTAGATAATACATATATGCATATATACACATACATATATATGCGTGTGTGTGTGCTTATGTATGTATATATTATATATATATATATACAGGGAGTGCAGAATTATTAGGCAAATGAGTATTTTGACCACATCATCCTCTTTATGCATGTTGTCTTACTCCAAGCTGTATAGGCTCGAAAGCCTACTACCAATTAAGCATATTAGGTGATGTGCATCTCTGTAATGAGAAGGGGTGTGGTCTAATGACATCAACACCCTATATCAGGTGTGCATAATTATTAGGCAACTTCCTTTACTTTGGCAAAATGGGTCAAAAGAAGGACTTGACAGGCTCAGAAAAGTCAAAAATAGTGAGAGATCTTGCAGAGGGATGCAGCACTCTTAAAATTGCAAAGCTTCTGAAGCGTGATCATCGAACAATCAAGCGTTTCATTCAAAATAGTCAACAGGGTCGCAAGAAGCGTGTGGAAAAACCAAGGTGCAAAATAACTGCCCATGAAGTGAGAAAAGTCAAGCGTGCAGCTGCCACGATGCCACTTGCCACCAGTTTGGCCATATTTCAGAGCTGCAACATCACTGGAGTGCCCAAAAGCACAAGGTGTGCAATACTCAGAGACATGGCCAAGGTAAGAAAGGCTGAAAGACGACCACCACTGAACAAGACACACAAGCTGAAACGTCAAGACTGGGCCAAGAAATATCTCAAGACTGATTTTTATAAGGTTTTATGGACTGATGAAATGAGAGTGAGTCTTGATAGGCCAGATGGATGGGCCCGTGGCTGGATTGGTAAAGGGCAGAGAGCTCCAGTCCGACTCAGACGCCAGCAAGGTGGAGGTGGAGTACTGGTTTGGGCTGGTATCATCAAAGATGAGCTTGTGGGGCCTTTTCGGGTTGAGGATGGAGTCAAGCTCAACTCCCAGTCCTACTGCCAGTTCCTGGAAGACACCTTCTTCAAGCAGTGGTACAGGAAGAAGTCTGCATCCTTCAAGAAAAACATGATTTTCATGCAGGACAATGCTCCATCACACGCGTCCAAGTACTCCACAGCGTGGCTGGCAAGAAAGGGTATAAAAGAAGGAAATCTAATGACATGGCCTCCTTGTTCACCTGATCTGAACCCCATTGAGAACCTGTGGTCCATCATCAAATGTGAGATTTACAAGGAGGGAAAACAGTACACCTCTCTGAACAGTGTCTGGGAGGCTGTGGTTGCTGCTGCACGCAATGTTGATGGTGAACAGATCAAAACACTGACAGAATCCCTGGATGGCAGGCTTTTGAGTGTCCTTGCAAAGAAAGGTGGCTATATTGGTCACTGATTTGTTTTTGTTTTGTTTTTGAATGTCAGAAATGTATATTTGTGAATGTTGAGATGTTATATTGGTTTCACTGGTAATAATAAATAATTGAAATGGGTATATATTTCTTTTTGTTAAGTTGCCTAATAATTATGCACAGTGATAGTCACCTGCACACACAGATATCCCCCTAACATAGCTAAAACTAAAAACAAACTAAAAACTACTTCCAAAAATATTCAGCTTTGATATTAATGAGTTTTTTGGGTTCATTGAGAACATTGTTGTTGTTCAATAATAAAATTAATCCTCAAAAATACAACTTGCCTAATAATTCTGCACTCCCTGTATATATATATATATATATATATATATATATATTTCCTCATGTGCAAGGAAATACCAGGACACCTTCGTAATGCTGTAACTTCATTTATTCAGCAAGAGATTTCCCCTCCAATGCGTTTTGGCTGTAGTCTTGCTCAAGGGTGGAGTGGGAATGAGAAACACATACTTAAATAATATTAAACATAAACAAACTGCATCACTGTGTAAATTCACATCTAATTCACAGACAATGGCAGCCATTTTGAAACTGTATGATTATTGTGCACTTTATAGCACAATCTTATCTTGGACCAGTGTTTTCAAACAATCAAGATCTACACCTCATGATTACTTAAATATTATTCACAATAAACATTATCCGTAAATATATGTAATTTTTCTAAGTTTCATGCTATTGGATAATCATTATTTACATAGTAATTAATTCAAATTATAATCCAATTTATAATACTATCCCAATCAGACCCAAATGGGCGATATTTTCCACTTTATAGTACAATCTTATTTTTCACCAACATTCTCAAACAATTAAGATATAAACCTCATGAATACTTTAAATATTATTCCCAATAAACATTATCCATAAATATATGTCCTTTTTCTGAGTTTCATGCTTTTAAATATTCATTATTTACAAAGTAATCAATTCAAATTATACGATAATTATAATATTATCACAATCAGGCCCAAGTGGGCGAATTTATATACAAGTGTAGTTATTATGTACTTTATATCACAATCTTATTTTTGACCAATATTCTCAAACATTCAAGATTTATATCTCATGATTGCTTTAAATATTGTTCACAATAAACATTATCCATAAATATGTAATTTCTCTGAGTTTCATGCTATCAGATAATCATTATTTAGCAGTAATTAATTCAAAATATAATCCAAATTATAATTATGTCCCAATCAAGCCCAAGTGGGCAGAATTATATACAAGTAATAATCAGAGAAAACCACATTGCATATATCTACCCAAATATTATTTCACAAAGTTAGTTAACTTAGAAAAATTAGCCAATTTTGACCCACATTGATATCCGTATTGGCATCACTATTGGTCATCACTTGCCCACATAGTTCAAACTACTTCACCATAGTATAGTGGACCATGCCTGTGTAGATTAATTGTGCAGAGCATGCAACGATCGACTTTAACATTAAAACCACCTGTATAAAAGTAAAAATCACATAGTGTGATCATCCCCACACACCTATAATAACACTTCTTTCTTTAAGAAAGAGATAAAAAATGTTTTAAAATCATTGTCTCCAAGGCTCAAGGCAATAAATCAAGTTTTTTCAAGTTTATCAAATTATTTCTCCAGTTTATCTCAAATGCACACTCATTTCTTCATTGGAATTTAGTCCTAAGGGATCAAGTGTGTCAAAGTGTACTATGTATTTTGACTCCAATATTCTCAAGCCTCAGTAGCAGATTGTATTACAGGGGAAGTTAATATACTTTCGTATCCACGTTCATTTGATGTTGAATATTCAGATATTGTGAAGATACTTTAGGAACGTAATGGCTTCCTCTTTAGAGGCTTGACGTAAATAAAAACTGAGTAAACCAAGGCCTCTCATGGACCATTAGCACCTTGCTTCAAGCAGAAATTAATGCAGGTATAAAGAGCCCTCACACATGGCTGAGCATCAAGGAGATCTGATTAACGATCATCAGTTGATGAGCTACATTCTACATGCCCAGCACCAGGATCCCTGGCATCACCGTCATCTTCGAAGGAAACCATCCAAAGAGCCATCACCAACGACAACCCAATGCCCCTCATAGAGCACCTCAGCTTCAGACTCCAGATCGATGCTAACACCATTGTGCAAGGACCCTCAGGAACACACCCAGCGTTCTGCAGTGCCATCACCAACCTCATCGCCCCCTCGCCATAGACTTCCTCCTCTACGTCCTACTAGGTGATCACAGTTTCCACTTTAACGACCCCAACTACACAAACTCCATTTCCCTCATAGACAGTAGCAACTTGCGGCTTGGAAGGAAATAAGCATTAAATGTAAAAAAAATAAAACACTTACCTTCTCCAACGCCGCGCTCCGCTGCTTTCTCGCTGGCGCTGCAGGCACAGGCTCCCAGCCTGCCCTGCGCCAATCCTAACGATGCTCAGAGCAGCATCAGTATTGGCTGGGAGCACCCAGGGTGGACACTCCCAGGCAGAGTGGGAGCCTGTGCAAGCTCGCTCCAGCCCAGCACGGGTTGCTGGGCTGGAGAGAGCCCTGTGCACATGTGTGTTGGGCCGGCAGCTGCACGTCACCCCCATGGCCCCTCCCCCTTTACCAGAAAACCATCATAAACTTTGTTTATAATGGTTTTCTGGTAAACGTTTTGCAGCTGCCGCTGCTGGTGGGGGGGTGACGCTTCTCCACCCAAATGGAGGAGCCGCCACTGCTCATAGGGAACCTCAGTAACATCAGCCGAACCCAGCTAGTCACTAAAACCAGACACAAAGCCGGACACATACTGGACACCATCTTCAATTAAAGCTATAGAATCAAATTCACCCAAGTGACTTAACTCACTTGGACCAACCATGTCTTTGTCCACTTTACCATCTGCAATTCCCAGCACACCACCACCAAGCACCTCAACAATCCCCACCGAAGCTGGGACAAGGTAACTGAGAACCTATGGGAACAGGCCCTAGGCACCACACAACCTGAGCCCACGGCATACCTCAACCTCAACCAGGCCGTCCAAAACTTCACCACCTGGATCACCAAATCTGCCGACAGAGTCTCCCCGCTGAAACCAGCTAAAACCAACAACACCTCCAAGCCAGTGAGATGGTACACTCTGGAGCACAGAAACTCCAAACATGACTGCAACCGACTCGCAAAACAATGGTGCGTGATGAAGGACCCCTCTGAAAGAGCCACCTACAAGGCAGCCCTCAACAACTACCACCATCACATCAAGGCAGCAAAATGAGCAGCCATCACTGACCATATTGATACCGCAGCCACCCACATCAAAGAACTCTTCAGAATCATCAAGGAATTCTATAAAACAGTAGCCACAGAGACCACCATCCACCCATCTCAGGAACTCTGTGACACCCTCACAGACTACTTCCACAGCAAGAACACCACCATATAAAACAATTTTGACCCCCAACGCTTCATCTCCAGCCTTGACAACATCTCTCAAGCAGTGAACACAAGCCACTTGATAATCTCTTAGTCCCCAATTAACACACAGACCACCGCAGCCATCATGTCATCCATCCACTCCATGGTGCCCACCAACCCCTGCACACACCAGCTTACCAACCTCTGAGCCAGCACTATTAGCACAGAACTAACCCACATCCTCAACACATCCATCTCTACAGCAACCTTCCCAGATGAATAAAAGCACACAGAGGTCAGACCCCTGCTAAAGAAACCTTCAGCCGACCCCAGCGACCTCAAAAACTACAGACCAATGTCTCTTCTCCCCTTCCTCACCAAAGTGGTTGTGAAAGCCATCAACCTGCAGCTCATCGACAACCTCGAACGGAACCACCATATCGAAACCTCACAATCAGGTTTCTGGGCCAACCAAAGCATGGAGGCTGCACTGATCGTCGCCACGGATGACATCAGGACCGTCTTCAACCAAGGAGCGTTGGCTGCTCTAATCCTTCTGGACCTCTCCGCAGGGTTCAATACAGTGCCCCACCACACTCTACTCAACAGACTCCACAACATGGGTATTCAACAAAATGTCCTTCAGTGGGTTGCCTCTTTCCTCTCAGGCTGCATGCGCAGCATCCGCCTGCCTTCCCTCACTTCTGTGCCCAAGAACATCACCTGCGGCATACCCCAAGGATGCTCCCTCAGCCCAACCCTGCTTAACATCTACATAACCCCCCTTGCAGACATCCTCAGATCCTACAGACTCAATATAGTCTCCTATGCCGACGACACTCAACTAATCCTCTCACTCACGGAAGACCCCTACAACACCAAAGCAAACTTCTGCAATGCAATGACCAACATAGCAACACGGATGAAAAACAGTGTCCTCAAACTAAACACAGTCAAAACGGAAGTCCTGATCTTCGGGAAGAACACCTATGTATGGGACCACAGCTGTTGGCCAGCAGAACTTGGATCAACGCCCTCTCCATCAAACCTCAGCATTATCCTCGACTGGCAACTATCGATGAATCGACAAGTAAACTCACTCGTATCCTCCTGGTTTTACATCCTCCATATGCTCCACCAAATCTTCAAATGGATCCCTACTGACACCAGAAAGACAGTCACGCACATCCTGGTCACCAGGTGCCTAAGGCAACACTCTCTATGCCAGAGTGTCCTTAAAGCTACTTAAAAGAATCCAGACTCTACAGAACACCACACCCAGACTCATCCTCAACCTATCCAAGCACTAAAGCATCACCCCACACCTCCGGAACCTCCACTGGCTCCCTGTCGAGAAGCAATGCCAATTAAAAATTCTCACACTGACAAACAAGGCTCTCCAAACCCTAGAGCTGTCCTACATCAACCATTGACTGAGCTTCTATGTCCCAGCAAGACAACTATGCTCCACCTCGCTAAGCCTCGCACACACACCCCACATTCATTGCAGCTGCCGCTGAGGCCACTCCTCCTACACAGGAGCCAAGTCCTAGAACAGCCTGCCCCTCCACCTCCGAACAGCTCCCTCCCTAGCAGACTTCATAAGGAGACTCAGATACCCTTAAGGGTGAAAGTGCTGCCCCTTACAAATGCTATGATTGATTGATTGATTGACTGATTCAATAGTCCTAACATTGTAGAACGGTACTTATAGAAATTAACATCAGATATGTTAAACAGATCCACAATTCAACAATATTTTCAAACAGGAAACAGAATGCTAATTAAGCAATAACGTTTACGTGAACAAGTAAGTGAACAATAATGTTATGCAAATAACGAATGGTTGTACATTTGAGGGAAGGATAGGAGTGCTCTCCTTGGGTAGAGCTAAGTAACGCACTATCTGTACACCATATATGTGTATGTTTCCTAAATCGTTTTTTCCAGGCGAAGGGACTACACATGAGTTCCCTATCCCTGCTTGTTAGTTAATGGTTGCTAATTTCTATTTATGTTTGTGCCATTGTGCTGAATCAGGATTGTGCTTCCCCTACTAATCCATCTACCATTAATGGTTCTACTACTACTACTTGCCTGCTGCATTGGCTCTAAATACCCAAGGGAGGTATGACATTCCGACTTACACTCACACGTACACCGCGGAGGGAAGCTTTTTCAAGACACTTACAAAAACACTTTCTACCCAAGCTGAATGTTCAGTCACCTCGAGGACGATGTCGACTAGGCAATTTTTTGAGTGATTTTATTTTAATGGGAAAATCATTATAAACGGTTACCTACAGGGTGTGCTATACATTTAATTTCATCTTAAGGAACCAGCCGTAGTATGACAGCTGGACGACCTCTCTCACCCATGACTCACTGACTTTACACGCAGGCATTTTCAGGTATCTTTCATAATCAGAGTGTATTTCAGCAACATTTGCAGGCAAAATGTTTACATAGCTCATTAAAATTGCCCTTCATGACAGTTTATCAATTCGGATATGCTGATAATGAACAGGTTGTGCTTAAGATATACACATTTAGCAGCAAATTTCATTTACGTACATTCTGTGCAAGATTTTCTAGGGTCCCATGCCCATTGCTGGACATATGCTCAGCCTTGTAATCACCCATAATCTTCACAGCTTTGACTCCTAGTCCAATCTGTGACCTGGTTGAATCATCCCTTCGCCTCCATCAACCTCTCAAACCTGAAGTGCAATCCCAACTCCTGCAACAGATGAAACTCGGCACTCATCCTGAAAGGACACTGCAAATGTGTCAGCACAGAAAGGTTTGAAGAGACGTATATAAACAGAATAAAAATTCCTTTAAAGCAAGATGGCCATATTACACTGTCAGTGCCTTCTTACACAGAACAGAAGTCTTTGGGGGTGATTCTGACTTCGGCGGGCGGCCGAGGACGCCGGCTCCGAATGGAGCCGGCGTAGTGGGAAGGTGCGACGGGTGCAGTGGCACCCGTCGCGTATTTCAGTGCCTGCACAGCAGACACTAAAATACTTTGCGGGGCCCTCTTACGGGGGCCCCTGCCGTGCCCATGCCATTGGCATGGGCACGGCAGGGGCCCCCAGGGGCCCCGCGGCACCCCCTACCGCCATCCTGTTCCTGGCGGGCGAACCGCCAGGAACAGGATGGCGGTAGGGGGGGTCAGAATCCCCCATGGCGGCGCAGCAAGCTGCGCCGCCATGGGGGATTCCAAGGGCAGCGGTAAACCGGCGGGAGACCGCCGGTTTACCCTTTCTGGCCGCGGCAGAACCGCCGCGGTCAGAATGCCCTTCGGAGCACCGCCGGTCTGTCGGCGGTGCTCCCGTGGCCGGGGACCCTGGCGGTCACCGGCCGCCAGGGTCAGAATGACCCCTTTTGTGTCCTTAAAAGTTAAGTTACATTTTCAACTAGTATTTTACTTAATCTTAAATACCTGTGAAATACCTGGTGTCGACTGCATAACCAAATCATTCAGGAAGGTCCGACTCCCAACAGCAGCGCGGGAAGCAGACACCTCGAGTCTGTGCAGTTAGTAACAATAAACTGCATATACTCGATTTTCAGCTTGCTGCCTGCAGCCTCTACCCCGCCCACCGTTTCCCAACTTGTCACAGGGCTGGACCCACCCTCTGGGACGAATTGGGAAAGGGTGGGGTGACCATCCTCTCCACTTCCTGACTGACGTGAACCCCCTAGCGCTACAGGGCTTCAGCCTGAAGCGCCCAGGGCTAACTTTACCCACACGTCATTAGGGGGTGGAGACTGGTCCTCGAAACTATGTCTTTGCCGAGCTGATGATCTCACAGGCCTCAGGCTGTGAGCTTGTCAGCCCGGCAAATATCATAGACTCAGGGCTTGCCCAGAGGAAAATGGAATGCATCGGCATCCTGCCAGTGTCATGTGACATGAGACTTACGATGATGACGATCACAGCAACAGTAGCCCCGGGCCAGGCACCAGCCCCAAGCAAGAGGTGTGTGCATTTTTGTTTTACGGAGTTTGTTTTCACTTTTTTGTTACAAGGGCGGTTTGTTATGAGGGCGGAGCCCCGACGCCCTCATGCAGAAACTGCCACTGCTTGTCACTCCCCTTCCTAATAACGAATCGCAAAACCCAAACTGCGATTTGGTAACAAGTTACCGAATCGCAATTTGGACTTTGTACATCCCAAATAGCATTTTTCAAGTCGCAAACGGGCCATTTTGCCGTTTATGACTTGAAAACTTCTTTGTACATCTGGCCCTAAATCTCCCTCTACCCATAAATATCCCAGTTTAGAAATACCAATTAGGCCCCATATTGTGAGCTGTTACACTTTCCCCACTTCTCTCAGTGTATTGCTGTCCCATTGCAGAGTTTTTTTCATCAGAATTCCTTTCTACTCCTGGTACACTGTCGCCTCCCTCCCTACTGATATTACAGTTTGAGTACAAACTGGTAAGATCCCCGTAGGCTTATTCTTGTAGAGTGTTGTTGGGTATGCCCTGGTCCCCACTGTGTATCTATCTGCCCTAAAGACCGATTCACCCTGGACTGCAAGCACCCAGGCACTTCTTTCGCTAACTAGGAGGACCAATAATACTTATGATGTCTGGCAAGTCTATACCTCCATTATATTCTCCTTTAGTCAGTTTGTGTAACATTATACAGGGAGTGGCTGCATCCCACAGTAAAAGTTGTAGTTCGGCTTCCAATTTTATGAAGAAGTATATGGTATATGAAACAGGATATTCTGTAGGGCATATAAAAATCTAGGCAGAGTCATCATCTTAAACAAGGCTTCTCTACCCAATAGCACAGTGGTAGTACCAGCCAATATATCACATCTCTCTTAAATCTGTCCAGCAAACTGTGTTGGTTTCTCTCAAGGAACCTGTTATTGTTTCTGGCTACATATATGTCAATATATCTAAGACCTTTCCTTGTAGTCAGCATCACACAATCTGGCGGTAATTGTGGTGTTTCCACTCTAAGAGTGCATATTTGGGATTTCCCCCCATTTATACTATACCCATATTATTGACCAACGTCAATAAAAAGTTGTATTATTCTTGATACAGTCAATTTAGGTTCAGTCATGTACAGCGGGATATAATCTACATATAGTGATATTCTTTCCTCCCATGATTTGTTCCATCTCAGACCCTTATTAAATGGATCCTGACAAACCCAAGCAACAAGGGGTGACACACCAAAGCAAAAATCATATGAGTGAGAGAGAGCATCCCTGCCTGGTTCCCCTTTCAAGTTTAAATGTGCTAAATTTCGAGCTATTAAACTACACCATGACTAGTGGCTGCTTGTAAAACAGTCCTACCCAGTGCCTATACCATGGGGGCAGAAGTCCAGTTTTTGCAGGACCGCAATCTTGTATGACCACTCAAGAGTGTCAAATGCCATTAGAGCATCTACAGACATCATCAGTGTTTGTTCTTGTATATGAACAGCCAGAGCCAGGGTTCCATTTAAGGAATAACGGTTATGTTGTGTTTAGCACTTCCATATGGCAGAAATCCTGACTGGTGTGAATCAGGAGTGTCTAACCTTTCCTTTCATGAGAGCAACTTCAATAAAAAATAATCCTCTGCTACTAACAAATATTATTTGTGTTGTAATAGTAAATACATCAGGCAAGATAATGTTAGTTGTCACTATATGCAAGATTACCAATAGTGCGGTCCTTGGGGCATTAACAGAAATGCCAAAAAATGCATCATCAGTTTAGAACACCTTGACATGGGTGACACAACAGTCATAGAAGCAATGCCCTGGTGTCAAGGTAATATTGTTAGTAATAAGTTTCCCCAGTGCAGCATAATTTACCATTCAAATATCAGTTTTAAACATCAGCTTATGAAAATGCAAAAAAAACTTTTAATGTAATAAGCTGGGCTGCACAGAGGGAAGCTACTTACTTGTAGCTGGAGAGCTATCAGTAGCACACAAGGTACTTATTGGATAAGCCTGGTCTGGATAGACCAAGGTTAGCTATTCACTTTAACCTTGTCAACCCTACTTTGGCCAGTATTTTGGCCTCCACAGTTAGCAAAGAGATTGGCCTATGGATGGCACATTCATCGAGTGGTTTAGCCTTTTTTGGTATGACAACTATGGTGGCCAGTCTTTGATCAAGCAGGAACTCGCCTTGGTTCCGGGCCTCCATCAACCAGCCCAACAGCTTCCCGTATTTATTTCCCACTTTGTATAATCTATGCTGAAAGGACATAAACATGGATCAGGCATGGTTTTCAGCAACATGTTAATATTCCTGCTGATCCAGGACTAGTCTGTGTTTTAGTGCTCTCTACTGTGTGAGAGAATATGTCATTCTACGCATATGATTTCTGCTCCTAGCTCATCTAATTGAGCCCTCTTTTTCTATTTTTCTCACACAATCAATGACATTGCTTGTCCCCTCACTCCGTCTCATACAATTTCCATAATATGAATTCTGATTCAACAGTTCCAATGTTTTCTTTAAAGTATTGATCAGTTCCGGTCTTAAGTTTTGCCATTATATCCTAATTTGTTTAATTACATGAGTCTATGGCCCAATCTCTTTCTTTCACATCTACTCTTCACTGTGAATTCTCCCATACCTCAGAGTGATCCGAAATTCCTTGTGATAGGTGTTAATCCTCTACAAATCTGCCCATGTGTAGGTCATGTGGTATATATGCAAGAAAGATCCGTAAGCTGGCAAGTAAAATGTGTATTCCTTCAGCGGGGGTTAGGAGCTCGTCATAAATCAACCGACCCAAGTGCCTCCAGGAAATCGATCAATGGACCTGGGTTTCCCCTGTCACCCATTATTAGTTTGTTCTATTCTTCATTGGCCACCAGGTTGAAATCTCACTCCAGTATGGGAATGACTGAAGGCAACTGTAATAGTAAGAAGCCAGTGATCTGAATGGTGGGTGCATTCAGCTTAGGCGAAATACAGATTGAACAGAGATTTAGTGCAAATCCTTCCTCTGGCCCTGTCTGTACCATGTATCTCCCCCGCTGATCAAGCCATGTTAGTTGAGGGCTACATGGAGTCGACATTTTTAGTATAAGCCCACTCTCCTATTGAATCAGATGTGTACCCCAAGTGTGTGGGTATCTTATGTGCATACCTGTGTAGCACCTTGCAGTTATTGCCCTTCAGGTGGGTATCTTGCAGCATGACAATATGTGGGATATATCTTTTAGGGTACTGCATAACCGTTTCCTCTTTTAATCCTAAAGTCCAAGCAAGTAATATTCCAGGATATTACTTTTGGTGTTTCCCAGGATTATACCTTTGGCTCCTAGAGGCTTCTCGGATTAGTTTGTCTTCTTAAGAACCACAGTTTTGGGTCTATGTACAGGCCCCTAC
The DNA here is from genome assembly GCF_031143425.1 of Pleurodeles waltl. NCBI lineage: Eukaryota > Metazoa > Chordata > Amphibia > Caudata > Salamandridae > Pleurodeles > Pleurodeles waltl. Next base: position 366,368,210 of record NC_090444.1, on the reverse strand, counting down.
ACTTTGCCCATCTCACACTTTGGTGACTACAAAGAATATACACAAACTGTAACCAAGTGTCTCAACCCCCACCTCCATACTGCACCGCATGGCCGTTTCAAACTACTTGTTTCTTCAGCCTGCAGAGTGCTTTTCACATTAATTGTTGTGTACAACTTACAGGTGGCCTGGCCATAGCCTCTTTCAGGTGAATAGTGTTGTGCAACCCCTTGGACATCTGTTCCTATATCATGCCATTATTGAGGAGCTATGTTTATTTACTGCCCAGAGTGTCTCCCACTGGTTAGTTAAAGAACTTCATTATCAAAGTACGGCTAATCCCTTGGATTTTTCACATACCTCATTACTTCTCAAAGTCTCAATAACATGCTGTGAGTTTAGATCTTCATCTTGGTCTTCATCATCCCCTGGCTCATAGGATCTGTCTGCCGTACATGTCCTAGTTGATGTTCTAGTGGACATTCCTAGATGACATGCTTAGGCCTGGTTCCTCTATTTGGTTCTTTAAGGTGCAACCAGTCAGCCATATCCCTTATCTAGTGTCCCAAAGTGCCAGGTCCTACCTTCTGTTCCAACTCTCAACTCTGCAGGAAACAGCATCATATACTTGAGCTGTTGTATTATCAGTACTTTCTTGACTTCATCACAGCTGTGCCTTTGTTTCTGAACCTTTTTTTATGAAGTCTATGAAAATTCTTATTGTGCGTTGTCACACTGGATACTATCTTGTTTCCTTGTGGCTTGGCGTCCCTGTATCGATATTGGAAAATAGAAGTTATTATTTTTCTTGGTGGAGGACCAGGGCAGGAAGACAGCACTGGGGATCTATGTTCCCTCTGTATGGATAAGAACTTAGATAATGTTTTGGTTTTCAATATTCGAGTTACAAAGATCTTCCAAGAACAGTTCAACCCTCTCTCTGGGACTCCATCCACCTTTACATTATTCGATCTTGCTTGTCCTTACAGTCTTCCATTTTCAACTCCATCATTTCATTGTCCTTTGTAAGTTGAATTAATATTGCGCCAAAATATTTCATGTCACCTTGTTTTGTGGTGAGCAAAGTTCTGTGTGTGTTACTCTTTTATTCATCTTTTTGATGTCCGCTCTTAGGTGGGTGACCTCATTTGTCTCAGAATCGATTTTCAGTTCCAGAAACCCTTTCACATCCTGGATCACTGTCATAATGTCTCTTAGGGAAGGTTCCAAATCATTGCTTTCTTTTTTCATCATGAGGCCAGTGGCTCCTTGACTAGTTTCTGGGTTTGACTCAGTTGCAGTCATTGTCACCACATACTTTTCCATTTTGTTCTGCTGGGTCCCTTTACCTTCCCTGCCCCATACCTTATTGGCCCAATTACAGCTGCTATGATCTGCAGAGTAGGTGCACATCCTATTGCCGACTAGTGCCAAAGTAGGCTACTTGCCCCAACGTTTTACACTATGGCCCTCATTCTGACCCTGGCGGTCGGTGATAAAGCGGCGGCCAAGCCGCCAACAGGCCGGCGGTCTAAAATATGCAATTCTGACCCTGGCGGGAACCGCCAACACAGCCCGCCAACTTAACACTCCGACCGCCACGGCGGTACAAACAAACAGCGCGGCGGTTCCCGCCAACAGCCAGGCGGCAGACAATGTACCGCCCACCCTATTACGACCCACCAATCTGCCACCTTTTCCGGGGCGGGAGCACCGCCGATAAGAACACGGCGGAAACAGACTACGAACGGGAAAACGCTCACCTCTACGCACTCCACGCGAGATTCCGGCAGTATTGAACCAGAGTTGCAGGTCATCCCCGCACTCCTATTCCTGCTCATATACCAGGAGCACGCCCGGCGGCGCGGAAGACATCGGTGAGTACTGCACCTACGACACAGGGGAGGGAAAAGATTACCGGCACACACCCACCCACCCACACCCACTACAACACACACATCAATGCATTCCCACAGATCACTGTCACAACCCACAAACCACCCCCCTCCGAAATAATGCAAAGACCAAAAGAAGAGATCATAAACGGGCAGATATATTGAAATATGTACACCAGTAATCCCAATAAATAAATAAACTATGTCCAAAATATATACAGCTACTAAATGTAGTCCAACCACTGTCCGTGGATCACAGGGGTCCTGTGCAAAGGGGCAAGGCCCAGTCCCACGACAAGAACTCCACGGAGAGAACACTGCAGGGGCATCAGAAAGAAAATAGGACAGGCACCTCAGGGGTAAGGGAAGGGGGGGCACCTCAGCCACTTGAGTACACGACGCCAGATCCACGAGGGGACTCCATGACCACTGGCCCATCCTGGGGAGAGCAAAGCCACAGTCCATACAGTCCATACAGTGGGTGGCCTGCCCACTGGGCCATCCTGGGGAGAGCAAAGCCACAGTCCATACAGTCCATACAGTGGGTGGCCTGCCCACTGGGCCATCCTGGGGAGAGCAAAGCCACAGTCCATACAGTCCATACAGTGGGTGGCCTGCCCACTGGGCCATCCTGGGGAGAGCAAAGCCACAGTCCATACAGTCCATAACAGACCCCACTGCCACTGGAGGAGGCAAGTTGGCCAGAGGACATCCTGCAGCCCTGCCCGAGATAGATCCTGCCCTGCCACGTCTGCCAAAGGGCCAGCGGTTCTTGCCTTGAAGGGCCCAGTTCAGCGGTTCTTGAGACGGCGGGGCCCAGTTCAGCGGTTCTTGAGACGGCGGGGCCCAGCGGAGCGGTGCGTGAGACGGCGGGGCCCAGCGGAGCGGTTCTTGAGACGGCGGGGCCCAGCGGAGCGGTGCTTGAGACTGCGGGGCCCAGTTCAGCGGTCCTTGCCCTGAAGGGCCCAGTTCAGCGGTTCTTGAGACGGCGGGGCCCAGTTCAGCGGTTCTTGAGACGGCGGGGCCCAGCGGAGCGGTGCTTGAGACTGCGGGGCCCAGTTCAGCGGTCCTTGCCCTGAAGGGCCCAGTTCAGCGGTTCTTGAGACGGCGGGGCCCAGTTCAGCGGTCCTTGCCCTGAAGGGCCCAGTTCAGCGGTTCTTGAGACGGCGGGGCCCAGTTCAGCGGTTCTTGAGACGGCGGGGCCCAGTTCAGCGGTCCTTGCCCTGAAGGGCCCAGTTCAGCGGTTCTTGAGACGGCGGGGCCCAGCGGAGCGGTGCTTGAGACTGCGGGGCCCAGTTCAGCGGTCCTTGCCCTGAAGGGCCCAGTTCAGCGGTTCTTGAGACGGCGGGGCCCAGTTCAGCGGTCCTTGCCCTGAAGGGCCCAGTTCAGCGGTTCTTGAGACGGCGGGGCCCAGTTCAGCGGTTCTTGAGACGGCGGGGCCCAGTTCAGCGGTCCTTGCCCTGAAGGGCCCAGTTCAGCGGTTCTTGAGACGGCGGGGCCCAGTTCAGCGGTTCTTGAGACGGCGGGGCCCAGTTCAGTGGTCCTTGCCCTGAAGGGCCCAGTTCAGCGGTTCTTGAGACGGCGGGCCCAGTTCAGCGGTTCTTGAGACGGCGGGGCCCAGTTCAGCGGTCCTTGCCCTGAAGGGCCCAGTTCAGCGGTTCTTGAGACGGCGGGGCCCAGTTCAGCGGTCCTTGCCTTGAAGGGTCCAGTTCAGCGGTTCTTGAGACGGCGGCCGGTCTATGGCCAACTGCTAATTGCCTGGTGGTGCCCTCCTGGGCAGTGGGGATGGTGCTCCTTCACTGCCCACCTGGGCTGTGGGTGGTGGGGCCCTCCTGGCCAGCTGGGCTGGGTCCTCCCTGGGCAGCGGCTATGGGGGTGGTGGGCTCTCCCGGGGCAGCTGTGCCGGTTCCTCCCGGGGCAGCGGCTATGGGGGTTGTGGGCTCCTCCTGGGCAGCAGGCCTGCTGCCTGACCTCTCCGACTTGCTGCCCTTGCCCTCCTTAGTCGTGGGCCTGTGGCCCTTTCCTCCCTTTGGAGCTGTGGCTGGTGACTGTCTCTGGGTGGTGTCCGGGGGGGATGTAGAAGGCGGGCTCCTGCGGCGACCCTTCCGCCTTCTGCTCCTCTTCCCAGGGGGTGGGCTGGCTGTCCCCTTGCTGCTGGGCGAAGATCCAGACATGCGGGCTGGCGGGCTCCAATACCCCTGCACCCTTGTCAAGGGGGCTGCAGGGCTGGTGGTGGCTGAGGTGCTCTTCTTACCCCGACGAGAAGGAGGGGGGGGCTCAGGGTCAGGAAAGAAGTTAGTAGTGGCGAGGAAGAGCTTCTTGGGACAATGGAGAGTGGTAGGTACAGTGGGAATGGGAGTGGAGGGAGAGGATGTGGTTGTAGGTGAGTCACGTTTGCTGTCTTTGGGTGCAGGTGCAGGAGGGATAGGCTGTCGTGAGGTGGATGGCTGTTGGGTGGGTGGGTGGCTGCGTTTGTGTGGTGTGGAAGAGGGGGTGAGAGACACAGTGGGAGAGGACACAGGGGACGTGTAAATGGCAGTGGGGGTGGTGACTGCACGTGTGCGGACTGGAGTGGAGGGTGTGCTGGTGATGGAAACACTGGCTGATGGTGAGGTGAATGGAGATGTGAGTGTAGACGTCACAGGGAGGGAGGAGGGAGACGAGGAGGTGGGGGTCACAGAGGTGGTAGTGACTGTTGGCATGTCTGCATCGGAATGTTGCGTGTGTGAATGTCTGCGTGATCTGTGGTGCTTATGTTTGGATGAGCTTCTCTTGGGTGTTGAGGTGTGTGCAGGCTGGTCTGATGGTGTGGGTGGGACAGGCAGAGGAACAGGAGACTGGGAGGAGGGAGTTAGTAGAGGCAGGCAGGAGACAGGGACAATGGCTGCCGTCAGTGCTGAGGCCAGAGCCTGGAACGATCGCTGATGGGCAGCCTGACCCGAATGAATGCCCTCCAGGTACGCATTGCTGCGATGAACCTCCCTCTCCACCCCCTGGATGGCATTCAAAAGGGTAGTCTGCCCAACAATGAGCGTTCGGAGGAGGTCAATGACCTCCTCACTGAGGGCAGCGGGGGTAACAGGGGCAGGGCCTGAGGTGCCTGGGGCGAAGGAGATGCCCGGCTTCCTGGCAGAGCGGGCACGGGGCGAACGCTGAGGGGCTGCTGGGAGGGCGGAGATGGTGCGCTGGGTGGCGGCTGTACCTGTAATGGCGGGGGGCACGGATGGTGCCACCCCCGCAAGGGAGCCCCCTTCCGAGGACGTGTCCGTGTCGCTGCAGGGTCCAGTCGTCCCCGTCGTGGAGCTCCCCTCGCCCTCCGTCTCACTGGTCCAGTCTGACTCTGTGGCATGGCCCTCCTGGGCCATGTGAGATGCAGCTCCCTCCTGCCCCAATGCCACTTCTCCTCCGCCTGATGATGCTGATGCACACAAGCACAGAAAGACAAACAAAAAGGGGGGGGAGAGAGAAATAAAGGGATATTGAGTACATGGATCTCCGGTACAGTTAGCGGACATGACAGACACAGATGCCCCCTGCACTAAGTTGCGCACTTGGGGTCCGCTACGCATTCCGTGGAACATGCCCTACACGCCTAGAGTTGACAACTGCACCCATGGATGACACGGCCCAGGGATGGCTGTACTGACAAACTACTGAGGGTGGTGGCTGGGGACACAGGGGCTTACGGGGGTGCCCAGCCTACAGATATCGCCCTGGCCTAGGGGGACCCCCAGCCCTCCTCCCCCACCCAGACACCTCCACTGCGCGACAACAGAGTAGATAATGCTTGTACTCACCCCCTTGTGTCTGCTGTGCTGCCCTCACGCGCCCATCCAATTCAGGGTAGGCCACCGCCAGGATCCGGAACATCAGGGGGCTCAGTTGACGGCAGGCACCCCGCCTACGTTGGGAGGCCATCCCCAGCAGAGACTCAGCGGTCTTCTTGGTCCCGCGGCGGATGTCCTCCCACCTCTTGCGGCAGTGGGTGCCCCGTCGATGGTGGACCCCCAGGGTCCGGACTTCCTTGGCGATGGCACGCCAAATCCCGATCTTCTCATGGGCGCGGACCTATGTGACACGTACAGGGAGGGAGAAATACCACGTTCAAGTTTGTCAGCATTTTCCTTTCCAGTGGCCCAACGCCCCCCATCCCCGCCAGGCCCCCCGCCATGCCCCCGCCAGGCCCAACATGCCCCCCATCCCCGCCAGGCCCCCCGCCATGCCCCCCGCCAGGCCCAACATGCCCCCCATCCCCGCCAGGCCCCCCGCCATGCCCCCCGCCAGGCCCAACATGCCCCCCATCCCCGCCAGGCCCCCCGCCATGCCCCCCGCCAGGCCCAACATGCCCCCCATCCCCGCCAGGCCCCCCGCCAGGCCCCCCGCCAGGCCCAACATGCCCCCCATCCCCGCCAGGCCCCCCGCCAGGCCCAACATGCCCCCCATCCCCGCCAGGCCCCCAAGCCAGCCAGTGGCCCCAAATCCATATTGAATTAAACTCACTTGTTGGTCTGGAGGACCGTAGAGTAGCGCATACTGGGGGAGGACCCCATCCACAAGTTTCTCCAACTCCTCTCCAGTGAAGGCAGGGGCCCTTTCCCCAGGCACAGCAGCCATTGTCCCTTCCAGACCGAGGTCACAGCAACACTTGCAGTATAGGTCCTCTCCTGTGAAAGTTCAAGTCGCAAGTGGATAAGTAGATAGAAAATGGCGGTCACGTCCGCGGCGGTGCGTACCGCGGCGGTGCGTCCCGCCACCGCCGGCGCCCTTCGCCATTGGCTCCTGAAACCCATAGGCTTCAATGTTAACCAATGCGGCTTCGCGCCGCGGTCTTCGCCCGCCGCCCGCCGCGGTGTGCCACGCCAGCGCATTGACCTCACATCCCATTGTCACACTTCACAGGTCAGGCAGCCGCCATTTCCAGGGCCCACATGGCTCAATTTCAACTGCGTCACACAGGCCTAGGCCTTGCATAGCCACTCAGACACGCCATTCACTGCATAGAGAATCGTATACTGTGCTAGCTGTGAGTACGTACCTGTGGGTTGCTTGACTGTGTGCTCCATGTTGTCCTTCCTAGGCACCGTCCGCTGGGTTGGGCGAGGAGACGGATGAATCCTCCCGTGTACCGACCGCTGGTGGACCTGTCGACAATGGAAGAACGCCACATTATCCTGACCTACCGTCTTAACTGTGCCACTATCCATGAACTGTGTGCCCAGCTGGAGCCCGACCTGATGTCCCCATCCGCCAACCCACAGGGATTCCCCCTCTGGTGCAGGTCATGTCAGTACTCCATTTCTTGGCAAGTGGGTCATTTCAGACAACCGTGGGAATTGCTTCTGGGATGTCTCAGCCCATGTTTTCGAAGGTGTTATCCAGAGTGTTGTCTGTCCTGATGAAATCCGTGAGGAACTACATCATTTTCCCTGAGGTGGGCGAATTGGCTACAGTGAAGGGTGATTTCTACGCCCTTGGACATATTCCCAACGTAATTGGTGCCATTGATGGGACCCATGTGGCTTTGGTTCCCCCAAGAGACAGGGAGCAGGTGTACAGGAACAGAAAAAATTACCATTCAATGAACATCCAGGTGGTGTGTTTGGCTGACCAGTACATCTCGCATGTAAATGCCAAATTCCCAGGGTCAGTGCATGACGCCTACATCCTCAGGAATAGCAGCATCCCTTACGTGATGGAACAGCTACAGAGACACCGTGTATGGCTAGTGGGGGACTCTGGGTACCCCAACCTGTCGTGGCTACTGACCCCAGTAAGGAATCCCCGGACCAGGGCAGAGGAACGGTACAATGAGGCCCATGGGCGTACTAGGAGGGTGATCGAACGCACCTTTGGCCTCCTAAAGGCCAGGTTTAGGTGCCTGCATATGACAGGTGGATCCCTAATGTACTCACCTAAGAAGGTGTGTCACATCATCGTGGCCTGCTGCATGCTTCACAACCTGGCTTTGCGCCGCCAGGTGCCTTTCCTGCAGGAGGATGGTCGAGACGGTGGTGTTGTGGCAGCGGTGGAACCTGAGGAGAGTGACGAGGAGGAAGACGACGGGGCTGAAACAGACAACAGGGACAGAATCATTGAACAGTACTTCCAATAGGACACAGGTAACATTTCAAAGATAATTTAGTAAATGTTAACTACTCTCCTGCATCTCTGCTGCCTGTCTATTTGCCCCAGTGTATGACGACTGAGTTTTGGCTTTTCCCTCCCTATTTCAGATCTGGGGTCCCACTACGAGTCCTGTGCTTCGTTTCCCCATGGACTACAGCTTTGTGGCAGCTGTTTGTTGACTTCACCATGTACAAGGACATATTTGCACTGTCATGTCAATTACAATCTATTGAAATCACAGCCAGACTCCAGATATTTTGGTGCAAAATAGGTGTTTATTGAAGTGCTCAAAATGGGATGGGTGGTTTCAAGTGGGTGGGGGCTATGGTGAAGGAATGTCCATGGCAGAGTCCAGAGTAACAGTCACACAGGTGCATTGTCCAGAGGCCTGTGGAGAGATGGAGCATGGGCAGTTCAAGGATGGACAGGGTGACAATGTGGGACAGTGGGATGACATCAGGTGGTATCCATTGCTGGCGGGGGTCTTGACATCCTACTCTGTCTTCTTGCGAGATCTTAGGGCCCTCTTGCGGGGTGGTTCTTGTCCTGCAGGAGGTGGGGGTCTGGTGGGCTGCTGCTGTGCGGGGGCCTCCTGTCCACTAGCGCCGGCGGAGGTGGTTGGCTGTTCTTGGTCCAGGCTAGTGGCAGGGGCCCTTGGGTGTTGTTGAGTGTCCGCCCTGTTGTTGACGAGGTCCTGCAGCAGCCCTACCATGGTAACCAGGGTGGTGTTGATGGCTCTGATGTCCTCCCTGTACCCCCGATAGTGTTCCTCCTGCAGTACCTGGATCTCCTGGAACCGGGCCAGTACCGTCGCCATCGTCTCCTGGGAGCGGTTGTATGCTCCCATGATGGTGGTGAGGACCTTGTGGAGAGTGGGTTCCCTGGGCCTCTCCTCCCCCCCCTGTCGCACAGCTGCCCTCCGAGTTCCCCTGTTTCCCTGGGCCTCTGCCCCCTGGCCGGTGTGCCCACTACCACTGCCCCCAGGTCCCTGTTGTTGTTGGGGTGGTGGGTTATCCTGGGTGCCCTGTAGTGGTAGACACACCGCAGATTGACGCGCCCTGGAGACAGAGGCATGGGCCCGCTGGGTGGGAGCTGTGCTGGTGTTCCCAGAGGGGTTTGGGTCTGTAGTGGCCTGGGCCTGTGTGAGGGGAACCGACTGTCCAGAGGTCCCCGATGGTCCGGGCTGGTCATCGGTGTCCAGGTCGACAGAGCTGCTGTCATCGCTGACGGCCTCTTGGGTGGGGGGTGTGGAGAATTCTGGCCCCTCCGCCGCGGTGTGTTGACGGTCGGGTCCTGCAGGGGTATAGAGGTATGGTTATAGTTTCAATGTGTGGCATATGGGTGTATCTGTGGGTTCTCATGTCCCCAAGTGCTGGCATTCGTGTGTGGGGGCTTTGGTGAGGGTGGCTTGTGGGGGGGATGTGTATATGCATTGGGCATGCTTTGGTGATGGGTGTCCATGCTTAGTGGACGCATGCAGGCCTAGGTTTTGGGATGTGTGGGTTGTGATGGTGAGACATTGGCGGGGAATAGGTGTGCTGGGGGTGGGGGTGAGGATGGTGGTGGGGGTGAGGATGGGGGTGGGGGTGAGGGAGGGGTTCGAGGATGAGGGTGAGGGTGGGGTTCGAGGATGGGGGTGAGGTTTGGGGTATGATTTGGCATGCAGGTGGGGGGGAAGCAGTTTTGAAGCTTCAACTTACCAGTATCCATTCCTCCGCCGACTCCTGCGAGGCCGTCAGGATGCAGGATGTTCAAGACTTCCTCCTCCCATGATGTGAATTGTGGGGTTTGAGGTGGGGGTCCTCCGCCAGTCTTCTGCACGGCGATGTTGTGCCTGGATACCATGGAACGCACCTTCCCCCGTAGGTCGTTCCATCGCTTCCTGATGTCTTCCTGATTTCTGGGGTGCTGTCCCACTGCGTTCACCCTGTCGACAATCCTCTGCCATAGCTCCGTCCTCCGGGCAATGCTGGTGTATTGTATCTGTGTGCCGAACAGCTGGGGCTCTACCCGAACGATTTCCTCCACCATGACCCTGAGTTCTTCGTCTGTGAAGCGGGGTTGTCTTTGGGGTGCCATGGGGTGGTGTGTATGATGTGTGGGGTGGAGTATGTGTATTTAAGTGAGTTGAGTGTGGTGGTGTGTGTTGTTTTGTGTGTGGATAGTGTGTGGGTGATGGTGTTGAGTGGCTGTGGCTGTTATTTTTTGGATGCTGGTGTCTCGCTCTTGCCTTCTTTACGAATTTTTTAGCGTAGGGGTTTGTGGGTGATGTGGGTGGGTGTTTTATATTGTATTGTGTGTGTGGGAGTGGTGTGTGTATGTGTATCAGGTGTGTGGGATTCAAATCGTCCAATGTGGCTGAGTTTTGTTCGTTTGTGTGTATTCTGACCGCGGCGGTGTGTCCCGCCAATGGAATACCGCGTTTGAATGACCGCCGCGTGGATTCGTGGGTCGTAATGGGATGGGCGTATTTCTGTTGGCGTGGCGGTGGAGGTTTGGTCACCTCCACCTTTCCGCCGACCGCTGGTCTGGCGGTCTGTTGTGGCGGTCGGATTTTCGGAGGTTTGCCTTCTGCGGGTCAGAATGACCGTGGCGGGTTTCCGCGACCGCGGCGGGATTATGGAGGATTTCTGACCGGCGGTAGGCGCCTTTTACCGCCGAGGTCAGAATGACCACCTATGTGTCAGAAAGCAGTACTCTTCACTACCTGTCTGGGGTACACATTCCAGTGAGTTTATTATGTCTCCACGGCCTCTCGGTTTTCCCCAAGGTAGTAACTTGCCCTGGAATATTGGGGGAGACAGTTAGGCTTACAAGTGACTCCTCCTGTTTTATTTGTGTTTAGGCTCTGCAGTAATATCTAAACAAGCTCAGTTATTATGTACTCATGATTTACACCCAACCCTAGTGTGTGTGGGGGTTGTTCCAGACGGAAAGACATGCAGTCCAAGGATGTACTGGGCAGGGGACCGATTTCAATTCCATCTGCCCCCATTTGCCAATCTCTTAGTGTGCAGCTGCACAGCCCCACTCACATTTTGTGGCCCACTCCAGGCACAGGCCACAGGCATTACCAATGATGCAGCGTTCTACCATGCTCCTTATGCGTCCTCTTGTTTAATGCAGAGGATATCCCAATGTCTATTTTTATCACTCCAGAGCCCTCCATTCTGGCCAAAGCATTTTCAAGGGAAGAGACAGGCTGAAGAACTGGTCTTGCACTCTACTACCACCACTCGCCAGGCCTTCAAAACCTCTACAATATGACACCAGGCATACTTCAAGTCCTCTTCAGGGGAGGGTGTGCCCTCTCTCAAAATTACAAGGGTCATCTCGTTTTCCAGCACCCTACTGCTCTTGTGTTACCTCGGGCATCCTTATGTCGGATCTTCTCCCCCTGTACTCCTTGGCACTACTGAACCACTCTCACCTTATTTCTGTTCTGTGGCCAACTTCAGCTGGTCTCAGTGCCCTTGTAACTCAACCCATGAGATGCACTTGTGGGTCCAGGCATCACCAGTTGCAGCCAGAGATCCAGCATTTTACACATTGAATCTTTGTGCCAATGGTGTTGTTAAGCTCCTCACTAGTACCAAGTATCTCGATGCAGGTGTGGGTTGGACTATTATTCTGCCATACTGGGACTTTGATTTTAGATTATTGGAGCTGTTCAGATAAGCTGCCATTTTCGTCAGTGTCAGCCCCACCCCTCAACAGAAGGCATTCTTAAACCTATGTAATGTTAGAGGATTCCAAAACATTCTATTATTCAAAGAATATAGGGTATGTTTAATTTAATATTTGTCTCCCTTGAAACAGTGAATTTTATTCCAAATAACCCTCTAAGTTACAAGAGATAATGTAATATTGAAAGCTTTTTCCGATTCTGGTTCAATCTTGGATCCAACTCTATTAATATCAAATCACCTAGATGCGAAAAGGAATAAGAATGTAATATTTCTCTTGTAAGTGAGAAAAGGGAGGCCAGTCATCCTTTAATACCTTGTGTACCATTCAGACATGTTTAATTCAATTTTTTCCCCAAATTACCCTTTTTTATTTTAATATACTTCTAATACCAAATTTGATATTTCTCTAAATAAAATCAGATTTAATGATCTAGTCATATTTTGCAATACTGGAATACAAAGAGACATATGAAACAAAGGAAAGCACTCTCGTTCATAATGTATATATACACTAGGGTGGTAATTACAACCCTGGCGGACGGTGTTAAAGCGGCGGTAAGACCGCCAACATGCCGGCGGTAAAAAAATTTGTATTATGACCGTGGCGGAAACCGCCAACAAAGACAGCCACTTTAACACTCCGACCGCCACGGCGGTATAAACAAACAGCACGGCGGTCACCGCTAACAGACAGGCGGAAGACATTGTACCGCCCACAGTATCACAACCTACCAATCCGCCACCTTTTCCGGGGCGGATTCAACGCGGATAAAAACACGGCGGAAACAGCCATTTCAAAGGGAAAACGCTCACCTCTACACACTCCACGAGGAAGGAGGGCACCATAGAGCCTGAACTCCATATTCTGCCAGCGCTAGTCTTCCTGCTCCTCTACAAGGATCATCAATGCCGGCGGCGAAGACCACGGTGAGTACTGCACCTACGACATAGGGGAGGGGGGAGGCAAAAACACAGGGACACACACAACCAACAACCCAACCCCCACCCCTACCCTCACCCACTACAACACACACACCAATGCATATCTATACATTACAGTAACACCCCCCAAACCCCCCGGAAGAATGCAAAAACAAAAGGAAATGAGTGGAACCATTGTAATATATCAAAATACAGTAAGCAAATATATACACAATAAACAAAATATACACCACGATTAGTAGTGCAGGTATTGCACCATTCATAGTCCGTGGACCACTGGGCCCAAAATGCATGGGCGAGGCCCACACAAGATACCCGATCCAAACGGAGAGAACACTGCAGGGGCATCAGATCGAAATACAACAGGCACCTCAGGGGGAAGGGAAGGGAAGGGTGGGCGCCTCAACCGGATGAGTGCACCACGCCAGATCCACGAGGGGGCTCCATGCCCATTGATGTATCCTGGGGAGTGCAAAGCCAAAGTCTCTCAAGTCTCTACAGTGGGTGGGTTGCCCACTGTGCAATCCTGGGGAGTGCAAAGCCACAGTCTCTCAAGTCTCTACAGTGGGTGGGTTGCCCACTGTTCAATCCTGGGGAGTGCAAAGCCACAGTCTCTCAAGTCTCTACAGTGGGTGGGTTGCCCACTGTTCAATCCTTGGGAGTGCAAAGCCACAGTCTCTCAAGTCTCTACAGTGGGTGGGTTGCCCACTGTTCAATCCTGGGGAGTGCAAAGCCACAGTCTCTCAAGTGGATGCTGTTCTCCACTGGTCTGGAGGGGGACTGGTGCCCAGAGTGCTTCATCCTGCCAAGAACAGACGGAGTGGATGCTGATCTCCACTGGTTCTGGAGGGGGACTGGTGCCCAGAGTGCTTCATCCTGCCAAGGACAGACGGAGTGGATGCTGTTCTCCACTGGTTCTGGAGGGGGACTGGTGCCCAGAGTGCTTCATCCTGCCAAGGACAGACGGAGTGGATGCTGTTCTCCACTGGTTCTGGAGGGGAACTGGTGCCCAGAGTGCAGCACACACCCTGTGACGGTCCCAGTTGCGTCACTGCCCCTGCCGCAAATGGGCTAGCGGTGCTTTCCATGGCGGTCTTTGCCCTGTTCAGCGGTCCTTGGCCTGTTCAGCGGTGCTTGAGTTGCCAGTGTCAGACCTGTTCAGCGGTGCTTTCCATGGCGGTCTTTGCCCTGTTCAGCGGTCCTTGGCCTGTTCAGCGGTGCTTGAGTTGCCAGTGTCAGACCTGTTCAGCGGTGCTTTCCATGGCGCTCTTTGCCCTGTTCAGCGGTCCTTGCCAAGGCGGTCCTTCATTGCCCAGTAGGGCTGTGGCTGGCGGTCCTTCATGGGTCAGCTGGGCTGTGGCTTGCGGGGCCGTCCTGGCCAGCTGGGCTGTGGCTGGCTGTGGCCTCCTGGGCAGTGACTCTGGTGGTGGCCTCCTGGCCAGTGACTCTGGCGGTGGCCTCCTGGGCAGTGACTCTTGCGGTGGCCTCCTGGCCAGTGACTCTGGGGTTGGCGGTGGCCTCCTGGGCAGTGACGATGAGGCTGGCGGTGGCCTACTGGCCAGTGACTCTGGGGCTGGTGGTGGCCTCCTGGGCAGTGACTCTGGGGCTGGCGGTGGCCTCCTGGCCAGTGACTCTGGGGCTGGCGGTGGCCTCCTGGGCAGTGACGATGGGGCTGGCGGTGGCCTCCTGGGCAGTGACGATGGGGCTGGCGGAGGCCTCCTGGCCAGTGACTCTGGGACCTATGAGTTGGACGGGGGGAAATAGGTTAAGGGTGGACATGAAAAGTTTTTGGGAGACACTGGGATGGGTAGCTGGAGGGGGTTTGGGAGTGGAGGAAGAGGTGGTGGTTGTAGGAGGTGTAACTTTTGTGGATTTGGGTGCAGGTGCATGGGCTGGAGGCTGTCGTGAGGTGGATGGCTGTTGGGTGGGTGTGTGCCTGCGTTTGTGTATCTTCGGAGGGGGCGTCACAGACACACTGGGAAAGGACACAGGGGACGTGGAAATGGTAGTGGGGGTGGTGACTGCACGTGAGTGGGGTGTGGTGGTGGGTGTGCTGGTGCGGGACATAGTGGCTGTAGTGGTAGTGCATGCAGGTGTGAGTGTAGACAAGACTGGGAGGGAGGAGGGAGAAGAGGAGGAGGGGGACACAGTGGAGGCAGTGGATGTTGGTGTGTCTGTGTGTGTGTGATTCTTGTGTGAGTGCCTGTGGGATGTGTGGTGCTTATGTTTGCCTGAGCTTCCCTTGTGTGGTGAGGTGTGTGCAGGCTGGTCTGATGGTGTGCTTGGGATAGGCTGGGGTACAGGGGATTGGGTCCGGGTGGAGGAAGTTGGAGGGGGGAGGCTAGACACCGGGACAATGGCTGCCATCAGTGCTGAGGCCAGAGTTTGCAGGGTTCAATGAGGGACTGCTGGGCGGGAGGTGCTGGTAGGGGGGGGTGGCGGCTGTACCTGTAGAAGTGGGGGGCACAGATGTTGCCGCCACCACAAGGGAGCTCCCATCGGAGGATGAGTCCGTGTCGCTGGTTGCAGATCCTGTGACCGCTGTGGTGCTCCCCTCGCCCTCCGTCCCACTGGTGTATTCTGAGTCCGTGGTGTGGCCCTCCATGGCCATGTGGGATGCAGCTCCCTGGTGCTCCGGTGCCACTGTACCTCCGCCTGATGATGCTATTGCACACAAGAACAGGGAGACCACAAAAAGGGGGGGGAACGATAGAAGAAAGACAGGTTGAGTGCATGGCTTACCGCTACCGTTGGCGGACAATACAGACAAAGCAGCCCCCTGCACTACTTCGCGCTGTTGGGCTCTACAGATGCAATTCCTGGGAAATGGCCTACAAGGCTATGGACGACATCTGCACACATAAATGACACAGGGGCATGAATACCTGTACTTGGAACTCTACAGAGGTGGGGTGGGGTGCCACATGGCCTGCATTACGGAGGGGCCTAGCCTACGGAACTCGCCCTGGCCTAGGGAAACCCACAGCCCTCCTCCCCCACCCAGACACCTTCACTGCGCGCACAGTCCGCTGAATGATAGTGTACTCACCCCCTTCTGTCTGCTGTGATGCCCTCAAGCGCCCATCCAACTCAGGGTAGGCCACCGCCAGGATCCAGAACATCATGGGGGTCATGGTTCGATGGGCACCCCTCCCACGTTGGGAGGCCATCCCCAGCTGAGCCTCCGCCGTCTTCTTGCTCCAGCGGCGAATGTCCTCCCATCTTTTCCAGCAGTGGGTGCTCCGTCTGTGGTGGACCCCCAGGGTCCGGACGTCCTTGGCGATGGCACGCCAAATATCCTTCTTCTGGTGGGCGCTGACCTACATGACATGTACAGGGGAAGAAGAGAAGTCATTACCAACTGCACCGTCAAAGTGAGTGGCCCACATCCCTACCCTTGCCATGTGGCACATGCATTCACAGTCCTTCATGCACGCAGAACTGTGCCCCCTCCCTTCTTACAACCAGCCCTCTCCACACAGGCGTAGCCCATACAACATGCTCCCTGTGTACTTACCTGTTGGTCTGGAGGACCGTAGAGTAGCGTGTACTGGGGGAGGACCCCGTCGACGAGCTTCTCAAACTCCTCTGCAGTGAAGGCAGGGGCCCTTTCCCCAGACGCACAAGCCATTGTCTCTTCCAGACCGAGGTCACAGCAGCACTTGCAGTGTAGATCCTCTCCTGTCGAAGATCAGGTATCAAGTGATTGAACAGATAGAAAATGGCAGTCACATCCGCAGCGGTCACGTCCGCGGCGGTGCGTACCATCACCACCGGCGTACATCGTCATTGGCTCCTGGGACCCATAGGGCCCAATGTTAACCAATGCAGCATTGCGCCGCGGTCTTCGACCGCCTGCCGCGACGGTGTACAACGCCAGCGCAGTTACCTCACATCCCATTGTCCCAGTTTAGTGGTCAGACAGCCGCCATTTCAGGGGCCCACATGGCCTAATTACCAACTGCGTCACACATACCTAGGCCTTGTCTCACAACACAAATACAGGCCACATTTTGTGTATGAATGGTGTTCTGTGTAGACTGTGGGTACATACCTCTGAGTTGTTTGACTCTGTGGTCGCTGTTGTCCTTCATAGGCACCGTCCGCTGGGACATGTGAGGAGATGGCGGAATCCTCCGGTGTACTGACCGCTGGTGGACCTGTCGACAATGGAGGAAAGAAGTTTGATCATCACCTACAGGTTTGACTGTGCCACAATCCAGGAACTGTGTACCCAGTTGGAACCTGACCTGATTTCAGCAATCCGCCATCCCAAAGGAATCCCCCCTCAAGTGCAGGTGCTATCAGTGCTCCATTTCCTTGCAAGTGGGTCATTTCAAACAACAGTGGCCATGGTATCAGGGAGGTACCAGCCTATGTTTTCCAAAGTGTTGTCCAGAGTGTTGTCTGCCCTTCTGAAACACATGCGGAGCTATACCGTTTTCCCTCAGGTGGAGGACTTGCCTACAGTGAAAGGTGACTTCTATGCCATGGGACATATCCCCAACATCATAGGTGCCATTGATGGGACCCATTTAGATCTGGTCCCCCCATAGGAGTGAACAGGTGTACAGGAACCGGAAGAGTTATCATTCCATGAATGTACAGATGGTATGTTTGGCAGACCAGTACATCTCCCAGGTAAATGCTATGGCTCTGTGCATGACGCCTACATCCTGTGGAATAGCAGCATCCCTTATGTGATGGGTCAACTCCAGAAGCACCGGGTGAGGCTATTAGGGGACTCTGGTTACCCCAACCTGTCATGGCTACTGACCCCAGTTTGGAATCAAAGGACCAGGGCAGAGGAATGCTACAATGAGCCCATGGGCAGGCTAGGAGGGTGAACGAACGCACCTTCGGCCTCCTGAAGGCCAGGTTCAGGTGCCTCCATATGACAGGTGGTTCCCTATTCTACTCACCAAAGAAGGTGTGCCAGATCATCGTGGCCTGCTGTATGCTTCACAACTTGGCTTTGCGACGACAGGTGCCTTTTCTGCAGGAGGATGGTCCAGATGGCGGTGTTGTGGCAGCTGTTGAGCCTGTGGACAGTGATGGGGAGGAAGCAGAGGAAGAAGACATTGACAACAGGGACTCAGTCATCCAGCAATATTTCCAGTGACACACAGGTGAGAAAACATTCCTGCCAAGTACTTTAACACTTCTACCTCTATCCTGTCTGTCGATTTCAACCAGTATATGGTAAATGAGTTGTACAGTTCCCTTACGGTTTCACAGGTGTGGTTTCCAACGTGTGTCATCAGCTTAGATTCCTCATGGATTTGAGATGTGTGACATAGGTATGTTGATATTACATTTGAAAAAGCATTTTGTCACTGTCATTGCTAATACACAATTTCGAAATCACAGACTGGCTCCAGATTGTTTTGTGCTTCAAGGGTGTTTATTAAAGTGCTCAATGTTGGAGGGGGTTGTAAAATGGTGAGGGGTGATGGTGGAGGAATGTCCATGGCAGAGTCCGGTCTATTAGTCTCACAGGTGCATTGCCCATATGGGCATAGGAAGTGGAGCTGGGGCAGTTCCAATATAGACCGGGTTAAAAAGTGGGACAGTGGTTTGACAATCAGAGTGGTCTCATTTCTTGGCGGGGTCTTGGCATCGTGCTCTGTCTTGTTCCTGGATCTCAGGGACTGCTTGCGGGAGGGTTCTCCGTCTGCAGGGGAGGGGGTGCTGGTGTGGTGGTCCTGTGGCTGTGCCTCTTGTCCACTAGTGCCGGTGGAGGTGGTGGGCAGTTCATCGTCCATGCTAGTGTCAGGGGCCCCTTTTAGTGTCACAGTGTCCCTCCTGGTGTTAAGTATTTCCTTCAGCACCCCTACGATGGTGCCCAGGGTGGAGCTGATGGTTCTGAGTTCCTCCCTGAACCCCAAATACTGTTCCTCCTGCATGCGCTGGGTCTCCTGAAACTTGGCCAGGACCGTTGCCATCGTCTCCTGGGAGTGGTGGTATGCTCCCATGATGGAGGAGAGGGCCTCGTGGAGAGTGGGTTCCCTTGGCCTGTCCGCCCCCTGTCGCACGGCAACCCTCCCAGTTCCCCTGTGTTCCTGTGCCGCCGTCCCCTGGACCGTGTGCCCACTGCCACTGCCCCCAGGTCCCTGTTGTTGTTGGGGTGGTGGGTTATCCTGGGTTCCCTGTCGTGGTGGACACACAGCTGATTGACATGTCCTGGGGACGGAGGTATGGGCCCGCTGGGTGGGTGCTGTGCTGGTGTTACCAGAGGGTGGAAGGTCTGTGGTGGGCTGTGCCTGTGTGAGGGGAACCGACTGTCCCAAGGCCCACAATGGTTCGGGCTGGTCATCTGGATCCAGTTGGACAGAGCTGCTGTCATCACTGTGGGCCTCTTCTTGGGTGGGGTGGAGATGTCTGGACCCTACTGTCTAGTGACGTTGGGTAGTGGTCCTGCAGGGGTGTAGAAGCATGATTATTGCATCTGTGTGTGTCATGGTATGCAATGGGTGGGTGACCGTGTACCCCAGTGCTAGCATTCCTGTGTGGGGGCTTGTGTGATGATGGTTGAGGGGGGTGTTATGGGTATGTGCAGTGGGCATGCTTTAGTGATGGGTGTCCATGCTTTGTTGTGTCATGCAGAGCTTGGTGTTGGGATGTGTGGTTTGTGTTATTAGTACATTTGTGAGGAGTTGGAGTGATAGGGGAGGGGGTGAGGGTGGGGGTCTGTGATAGCATGCAGGTAGGGTGGGGGATATGATAGTTAAAGGTTTGACTTACCAGAGTCCATTCCTCCACCGACTCCTGCGAGGCCCTCAGGATGCAGAATCGCCAAGACCTGCTCCTCCCATGTTGTTAGTTGTGGGGGAGGAGGTAGGGGTCCACCGCCAGTCCGCTGTACCGCCAGGTGGTGTCTTGAGACAACGGAACGCACCTTCCCCCGTAGGTCGTTCCACCTCTTCCTGATGTCGTCCCGATTTCTTGGGTGCTGACCCACTGCGTTGACCCTGTCAATTATTCTTCGCCATAGCTCCATCTTCCTAGCTATGGAGGTGTGCTGCACCTGTGCTACAAATAGCTGTGGCTCTACCCGGACGATTTCCTCCACCATGACCCTGAGCTCCTCCTCCGAGAACCTGGGGTGTCTTTGCCGTGCCATGGGGTGGTGTGGGTGATGTGTGGGGTGTTGTGTGTGGTGATAAGTGTGGTGATATGTAGTGGTGTGTGGTGTTTTGTGCGTGGAAGTTGTGTGGGTGATGGTGTTGAGTGCCTGTGGCTGCTAGTTTGTGGATGGTAGTGTCTCTCTCTGGACTTCTTTCGGAATTTTTGGTCGTAGGGGTTTGTGGGTGATGTGGGTGTGTGTTTTATATTGTATTGAGTGTGTGGGAGTGGTGTGTGTATGTGTATCAGGTATGTGTATTTGGAATTGTCCAATGTGGCGGTGTTTTGTATGTGTGTGTGTATTTTGAGCGCAGTGGTGTGTACCGCCAATGGAATACCGCGGTTGAAAGACCGCCACGTGGATTCATGGGTCGTAATAGCATGGGCGTATTTCTGTTGGCATGACGGTGGAGGTTTTGTTTTCGCCAGTTTATCACTGACCTTTGGTGTGGCGGACTTGTGTGGGTGTCTGAATTTTGTGGGATTTCGAGATGTGGGTCATAATAGCTGTGGCGGAATTCCGCGGCCGCGGCGGTGTGTTGGCGGTCTTCTGCACGGCGGTAAGCGGCTTTTACTGCCAATGTTGTAATAACCCCCTATGTCATGTAAATAACATGTTCCAGTGTGAGTATCCAAAGAATTCTTCTTTATTGTTTTTTCATCAACAGCTACAGCCAAGGCTTCCTGGAGGGCATTCATGGTGGCTTGGCTGGCCTACAGAGATCGTTTCAGGCTCTGACCTCCTCTCTGACAGCAGCCAGTGTCCCTGGTTCTTCCGTCTCCCCTCAACTACCTGTTCCCAGTCCCAAAGCCCCCTCCCCCAACCCATCCCACGCAAACAAATTGACAGGCATGCACCCAAATCAACAAACCGGACTCGCACAGACAAACACAGGCACCACACTTCAGTCCACAAGCACACATATATCCAACACACACATGCGCATACTTCAACAGCCACTGCCTCCTCTGCCTCCCCCTCCTCCCTCACACTCACATCTAAACCCACACCTACAAGCACTGAATCATCAGCCCCAGATCCTGCCACCTGTACAGCCTTGCCCACAGTCACAAAAGCAGACATGCAGACATGCACCCCACACACCACAAGCGCAGTCACCACCACCACTGTCACAACCTCATGAAGCAGAACCACCTTACTAGCAGACACAACAACAATATACATCCACACATCATGTTTGTCCTCTACCACCCTGTCTTTCCCCCTCCAATTACACTTAAACGCTCCCACCCAGACATCCAACAGCCATCCCCCTCACACACGCACACTGCC
Source organism: Pleurodeles waltl (assembly GCF_031143425.1). Classification (NCBI taxonomy): domain Eukaryota; kingdom Metazoa; phylum Chordata; class Amphibia; order Caudata; family Salamandridae; genus Pleurodeles; species Pleurodeles waltl. Next base: position 366,347,160 of record NC_090444.1, on the reverse strand, counting down.
CATGAACCTGCACCCAAGTCCAGCACACCTACTCTTCCTACATCCACTCCCTCTACCTCCACTCGCAATCCTCCTCCCACAACCCAACCCCTTGGTCATAAGAAGCTTTTTCTTTCCCACCTTGACCTCTTCCCTCCCCCCGTCCTGCCCGTAAGCAGAAGATTCCTCCCCCCAGCCCAGTACCTCCACCTCCTGTTCGACTCATGTCGCTCCCCCTAAGACTATGACTGCCACTAAGGGGCACAAGAGTGGCACTCTGGCCCCCCACCCCAAGCCCACTACTTTGACTTCTAAACAGAATGGTAAAGAGCTGCCCCCCAACCCAAGCCTAAGGCTCACCCTCCCAAAAAGAACCCCCTGCCCCCTGAGGTGCCTGCCTATTTCCAACATGTTGCCCCTGCCCATTGACGTGCCTGGGCTGTCAGGAGTCAAGTTGGGCCTTGAACGTTGCCCTGTGGCATTGTACTTCAATTGGACTGGCCCATGGCCCTATCTGTAAATACTTATATTTAATTTTTTTGGGGTTGCTATACCCAACGTATTACAGTGGTTGGACCAAAGGCATGTGTCCTGGCTTTCTTTGCTCCTGGCCTATGTTGTTGTTGAATTTCTCTGCAGATAGTTCTGGGGGTGTGTGTGTGTATTGTGGTGTGTTTTGTGTGTGTGTATGTGTGTGTGTGTGTGTGTCACTTTCCCCTCCCTCCCTTGTGTGCTAGGCGGCTGTACTCACCATTATCATTTTCCTCAGCGCTGGTGCTCCAGGACTGCCATCGCATGGTACAGCATTGGTAGGACTTCCAGTTTGGGTTCCATGGCAGCAGCGGACTCCTCTGTGTCCCTGGAGGTGATTGTCTCCTTTTATGTGATGTGTTTCCGCCAGGCTTTTGGTGGCAGTGATCCTGCCCCGGAAATCCTGGCGGTCTGCTTTGTCATAATATGATGGGTGAGTTGTTGTCTTCTGCCTGTGTGAAGGGGACTACCAACCTGTTGAGTAGACGGACCGCACTGGCGGTTGGGGTGGTACATTGGCTGTAAATGGGAGGGATCACCGCCACAATCATAATTTGGTGGTCTTCACCGCCAGCTTGGCGACAGTACTACCGCCATTGCCAGTGTGGCGTTCAGCTGACCACCAATGTCATAATGAGGGCCTAAATATTTGTGCTCACTCTCTGGTAACTTGGCACTGAGCAGCCAGGCTAAAATGAAGAGGCAATTTGTTAAGTATTTCTGCACACACACACACAGTAGCACAGTAAAACACCACAAAAGGACACCACACCAGCTTAGAAAAATAGCCAATACAAGACCAAAATGACAAAAATCCAACACACACAAATCAAGTTATGAATTGTTAAAGGTTAGATTAAAATGCAATGCTTAGAAGACAATAGCTCCAACCGGAACTATCTGTTGGTGCTTGACCGGGACAAACCCAAAAGTGCAGTTTAACTGCGATGGAGCACGGGCTGGGTACAGGAGTCACGCAGACCCGCTGACAGTACCTATTTTGCATCGCAGCTCGGTGACAATGCATTGATCCAGAGGAGTGGATGTGCTGCGCTTGCAGGCAACACATCGTTCGTGATCGGGCAACATCATTGATGCGTCGATGTCCAGAAGCGATGAGTACTGTTTCCAATGTGTCAGTGTTGTGTTGGCCAAGCTAGGGCTGCGTAGTAAGTCTGAGTGTGTCAAGCACAAACCTGTTCATCCCACGGAGACACAATGTTGATCAAGGTTCTTGTTCTCAATTCCACCTAAACATTGTGTGCCTTCCACTTAACTGCAATGTCCCGGGAGAAAGGGGATGAATAAGAGATGGGGAGAGACACTGGAGTCACAGGGATGGATCTAGGCGCCTAATGATGGTTCTTGAAGAGCTGGTGTTTCCTATGATAAATTACGCATCAGTCAAACAACTAATATCTCATAACCCATGTATACTCTTTTGTTAAACTATGATGTGCAAGCTAGATGTATCTGTTGGGATCCCCTTTCCCGCTTTTGATGGCTCTCCCTCTCTCTAGGAATTTTCAGAAATTATGTGGATTACCTGTAATTAAATAAGAGCCTTGAACCTCCTATACTGCCTATAAGTACTCCTACTGTGATCCCAGATTAGTCCCTTATCACCTCAATTAAGTCTAACTAGATGTTCTTTGACATTCAGCGGATATCTTGTGTGTTTCACCTTAATGAGATTTCCGAAGGTGTTGACTCACTCAACTGACAGACATTTATATAGGTAACAATAATAAGAACAAACTCTTAGGAAATTAGATTCTCCAAATATTCATGGGTTAATCATTGTACTGTGCTAATATTGCGAGGAACGCAATTCAGTATTTAGATCATACTGTAAACATAGGGTTAATATCAAGGATTATGGTTCAACCTGTATTACTATGAAAACATAGAGTTAATCAATAGTGTTCAACTTCATGAGCAAACAGCTTATCACTGTTACATCACAGTGTAATTTTGAGCATGGTAAAGATAAGCTTCAACTTTATCTAAGTGCCAAACACAGAATATTCTGCATCACCAGCAACAATTTGAAATAATGCAAATCCCACTTTGAACTCAGCGATAATGACTGTATTTACTGTAAATTGTATCACTAACAACAATAGTAATCTCACATTAAACTCAGGGATAATAAACGTATTTACAGCATATCGTTTTCATAATAATTGTTCAATAGAAACTCCTTTATGTGGTATAATGCAAGCAACTACAATAAGCGTTATAGCCTAAAAGCGGTGAACATCCCAATGACTTAAAACCCAAAGATGTGCCCGTTTAGGCGCATCGCATCCTGGAACATTCACTTATCAAATTTCAAGTCAGCAAATATCGAGTTTTAGCAATAAATGATTTTAAATCGTGCGCAGTGCATCCCCGCCTTTTTAAGGGTTAATTCCCCCTGTCTCCTCTTCTTTCTGAAGCAGCCTCCAAGATGCAGGACAGAACAGAACATGAAGATTAGAAGTGGAGGAGCAGAGATTCTTTCTCTGAAGCCGGTGACCTTTAGAGCAAGCAATACAGTCAGGCTGAGTGTTGTTTAAATACCTGCTGCATCCAGCCATACCCAGTCTGAGTCATAGGGAGCCACACCCAGTCTGAGTCATAGAGATGCTGGAGACTTGTGCAACACGTGTTCCCAAAGAAGCACTGGTCTCTAACAAGCATTAGTTCCAACAAGCATTGGCCTCTAACAAGCATTAGTTCCAACAAGCTTTGGTCTCTGCAATTAAACACTGGTCTCTGTAAACAAGTATTGGTACCTGCAAAGGCAAATGATCAACCCAAAGGTTTTTTAATGGAGCATATCTGGGTTTTCGGCCTGGCAGTGTTGTTGCATCACACAGTCAATGAGCAGTGTCCATGGCTTTGGTGCAGGCAGTGACAAAAGTAGTATTTCTGCAGTGGGATGTGTCGGTTCCAAGTGACTCTCCGTTTTTGTTGTGTCAGTTCTTGTGTTGCAGCACCACATTCACCTCTAAGGGCCCAGGGATTTGGCACCACTTGGCAGAGCAGGACTCACAGCAGAGCCAGTGGGTGCAATTTAAAAGTGTCATTTCAATATGGCAAGTGCACCCATCTGCCAGGCCCAAACCTTACTTTTCAGTACATGCAAGGCACCCCTAAGGGAGGCCTTAGCTAGCCCCAAGGGCAGGGTGCATTGTATTTAAAAAGTTGGACATGTACTTTTAAGTCTAACATGTCCTGGTAGTGAAAAACGACTACATTTGTTTTTCACTACTGCAAGGCCTATCTCTCCCATAGGTTAACTTTGGCATTAACTTGAAACATTTTTTTGGTGTAATTTCCAATAGGGAAAAGATAGAAATTTGGAGTTTGGTGTCTCTAGACTCACAATTTAAAATCACAACTTATGGTGAAGAAGTCAGATTTTAAATTGTAAGTCTGAAAATGCCACTTTTTATGCCTCTGCCTGTCTCTTAATACATGTCTATGGTGGGTGACTGCTTGGCTTTGTGCATTCCCTCTGGACAGTCACACACAAAGGAAGCTGTGGTGTGACATTTACATCCTGATGGCCCATCACCAGGTTGATGGGACTTCCTGGGCTAGATGGGAGGAAGGAGCTGACACTTGCACCTAAATGAGGCTGTGGCCAGGGAAGGAAGGGCAGGGACCTTGTGTACTCCAAAGGTTTCTCTTTGAAGTCTCCTCCTGAAAAAAACAACGCATTGACACTGTTGCACCAATCAGAACTGCGGCATCCTCCTTCAATATTGATGCATCACTGCTGCTGCTAAGGTCAAGGACTTCGCATCACTGACTGCGCAGCTCAGAATTGGCACATCACCTCCTGTCCCCGCGCTTCGTCATTGCATCGCCGGCTACACTATTCAACGACGATGCATCACCTTCATTGCAAGGGGTTGACACCGTACCTCGAGGATATCACATCACCTGCTGCGCAGCTCGTCGACAACGCATCCGCCAGACTGCATGGCTCGGAACTGATGCATCGCCTTTGCATTGCCTCCTCGCCATCTATACAACCCTCCATCCAAGTTAATTTTCAATTGGCCCTGCGTGGTTTCTGTAGCCAGCCTGCCCTCTATCGTGGTTGGCCTAAACTTTGGATATATCCCCATCTAGCACGACCTCAAGTAACCTTTTAGTGCTATTGATTTCTAAACACTATATTGCAGTTTCATCTTTGAACATTCATATCCCTGATTCTACTTACTGGATACGTCTTGCTCTTCCTTTGCTCATAAAAATAATCTTTATTTTTCTAAACTGGTGTGGAGTCCTTTTGTGGTGTTTTCATGGTGTTACTGTAATTTAAGTGTTGTAAAAATACTTTAGGCATTGCTTCTTAAGTTAAGCCTGACTGCTTTTTGCCAAGCTATCAGGGGGTAAGCACAGGTTAATTTAGGGTGTGTATCTGACTTACCCTGACTAGGACTGTGGTCCCTACTTGGACAGGGTGCATACCTCTTTCAACTAGAGACCCAATTTCTAGCACATGGGTTAATTTAGTGAATTGTGTGGCTTACCCTGACAAAGTTTGTCGTTGTTGCCTGAGTGCGTCTGCCAAACCCCTCAACCAATAACCCAGTATAATTACCCACGTAAAGTAAAGTAATTCAAAATTGATAAAGCTTTTCTAGATTATGGCTGGCAACCCTGCCTGATGCACTGAGGTAATAGCTGCTAGTAATCTTACTTAAGGTGGACCCTAGTCTAACCATGTTGCTGTGGTCACTATTACAACAGTAATAATAGAGCAATCTGGCATGCTCTTATTACAGAAAAGGTTGGGCATCTCTGATCTAGAACTTATTGTCACCATCTTCATACATGCAACATTTTTAAACTGGTAAGGGGAGATTTTTAGAAGAAAAATAGGGGGAACAAATTTTCCCCATTGGTTTGTATTGAGGCAAATTCAATATTAGGTAAGACTCCTAAAATAAAGTCCTTTTTGACTTCACAAATAAGGAGTCTCCTGCCTGCATCAGGTGTATTGGCATGTATGTATCCTATATATAAACCTCAACAGTCATATAGCAGACAACATTGATAGTGTAGTTCAGCATAGTTTTAATCAGTTATGTTGAAAATTATATTTTTATTATGTTTGATATTGCATACATTGGTATGTTCATATTGTGGTGTCTGTAATTTAACAATGAAAACACCCTCTTTGCAACTATCTGCATATACTACATTTATGTTCCACCTATGCGTGAGGTTTGCTGCCTTGGTGTTTCCCTGTCACCATAAAGGCACAACACTATTGTTCCATCTACAGGTGAGATCTGTGAGATCGTTTTTTTCCTGCCACCATATTGGTTGGCCATTTTCTGGCTTCTGTATAAACAGATCAGTAAGTAGCATTGCTGCTGTTTATTCATATGTAAACATACAGAAAGCTTCACATACCCTGGCAGGTCTGTTTGATAAGCTAATGGTAAGCTAAATGAACAGTTTCTGCTCTGAACACAAGAGTGCTTCCTACTTGTTAAGAAACTGTACCAATATGCAATATATGTTCTGGTGTATGAGTTAAGTAGACTACACAAATACAGGTTCTTACAATAATGGACAGCTCAACATAGTCTGCGGTTTTGAATTGAGCATTTATTGCCATCTTTCTACGTCTGCAAAATCTAAACTAAGCACTGTTGTTATTTTCCCCCTGGGTGACATAAATTATTAATCATACAATTCTGTGCCCTGATTTACAATTATAATTATATTTTGAGGTTGATTTACCTTATATTTGTTTAATTTTATAGTTACAGACCAAACCCATAGCTATCCTTTCTAAAAAAAAAAAGTTGGGCATTAACAGCACTAGATCAAGACCATGATGCATAGTCTTTCTACTATTTTATTACTTAATAGTCTGACATGACCCACAGATTGTTTACCAATTAGGGCCAAAACATTGACAGTCAACAGCAGAACAGACGATTTTCATGCAACATGCGGATTCTCTACAACCTACTGATGGAACTAATTTCTACTGAATTTATGATAACGCCCTCTTTCCACTTGTACTGCACTTGTTACACTCACACTTGAGCACTTTTTTCACATTGGGCTATTATTTAGCTGTTGTACATATGAATTAGTGTACATATATATGTTGTATATAAGCATAAATAAAATGCACAGTGTTTACAAGGCTAAGACCCAAATGTGAAGGATATTTCGTTCACCTTATCAAAAGTGTCACTGGATATAATGCATTTGTCATACGGATGACAGGATATCCATCATATTTGTGATGGATTAAACTGTCTGTGGAACTCTGAATCAGGCCCTATGTTTTCATTGTTTGGTCCTTTTGGTATGTTTGAATCTTAGTGCAAACAAGATCAACTACTACATCAATTGCTTGTAGTCATTACGGATTGCAAACATGGATTAATGAAAGAAGATATATGTTATAACACCTATATCATTGATTCATATTTATATTTTTTGTGTTAATGATTCCCTTGGGACCAAATATTTCTCCCTTGTACATGTGTTCCCTTGGTGTCCTGGTTTGAAACATACATGTGTAAATAATGGGCATGTTATGGGTCACATGCAACACTTAATAGTGTATGTAAGTCATGGGCAGACTATATTGTCACGTTACTACTTTTGGCTGCAGCATGTTGTGGATGTGCTTCTTTGTGGGTTATGTGCTTGTTTTTCCATGGTACCAAGAATGGGGTTCCATGATTCCACATCTAGGGTGATGTGGTAGTGGCCTATCCACAATCCTGTTGTGTCGTGGTTTGTTTCTCATCCTGCACCACTGGAGGAAAAGTGGTGTACATCATGTTTGGTGATCACATTTCAGTGTGTCTAACATGTTGGGTTACACCAAATATTGGTTATTTTGTGTTCAGATGAATATGTTATGTGGGCAACCCTCTACACATGGGTGTCTTTTATATCTTCTGCATTGCTGTGTCCATTTGTATGTGTCTTTCATCATGTAAGGTTGAATTGTATGCTATTTGACCATTTTATGTGTGGTTCTCACCATGTGTCATTGCTTGCATGGAGGACATGTTTATTGTTTTGTCTGTATGGTAGTAAGGGGTGTGGTGAGAGAGTGATAGCATGTTACCACATTTTGGTTCTTGTACAGAAAACAGAGGAGTGTTATGTCTTGAGTTCCTTTGCCCTTCGTTTATGCCTGCATGAGTGATTTCAGTGTTGAGAATGTATTTGGTGTGCTTGTTCCGCATTTGTCAGTTGGGAAAACACATTTCAGGATGGAGTGAGCAAGATTAATCATGCTCCTGGTGTGGGGTAACCCAGAACTAGGCCTACCAGTTAGCATTCTCTCTGACTTGTAACTTTATATGGTTCTGATGTTAATAATCTTATATGTTACCTACAACTGGGTGGACCATCTCATTTGACATTTGAATTTTGCCCATGGTGCTCTTCTTCCCCCTAAGACTGTCATGTTTCTTATGTGCAAAACTTGTCATATGTACTGTGTAATTCCGCTGTTCCACGGTTTGCATGTCTCTTACCATTGTAGTCTGCAAGTCTCAGGACACCACCTGGTTTCTTTCTTGTTCTAGATTGGCCAAGATAAGGGTAACCCCTTACGGTAGGCACTGTGCTGCCGACTATATAACGCCAAAGCAAGCCATGCACTCTAGAAGGAGTCCCAGAGGAAAAACCCAAAACATGGGAAAAAACCTCAAACTGCACGAACTCCTGAAATGAGCAAAAAGAGAAACAGTAAGAACTCGGAATCAGGAACAACAAAAAAACTGCTGGAAAGAACAGGACAGAGCTCCAGAATAACCGGGAGCAGAAGAGATCACCACCAAGATGGAAATGTTTGCAATGCAAGGAAAGGAAGACCTTCTGTATTTTTATACTATCAAACAGGAAATGACATGCAGGAAGAACTAATGATACCTTCTTGGATTGGGAAATCACATAGAGATGAATAGAGAAAATGCCATGTCAGAAAAGGAAGTGAGCAATGCATGCAGGGAAGGACCCACGGACACCTGGGAAAAAGACAAAATAAGAAGAAAAAGAAAAAAAAGGAAGTAAAAAGAAAAAAGAAAAAGATTCCGGGATATCAGGTAAGAAGAGGAATTTACAAGGGGTTGGCAGCGGGGGCGGCGTAGTTCGGAGCCCAAGAGAGGACCCACTGGCCTCACTGCGTGCGAGAAAACAGGTTGCCGCCCAAAGAACAGCCCATGGTTGGACCGGATGCCCGAAATGGAGACCGCTGATCCGACTGAGGCCTGCGAGTGGAACGCCGCGGGAACCCACAGTGTCACACCCTAAGGCTAACCTACAGAAAGAATGTTATCCTTAAGGCTATGCAAATCCCCTCCCCCTTTTGTGCCTCTTTAAATGCATGTTCAGCTGCTGTTGCACACAGCTGTAGTGAAAGTGTCAGGTTCACTAGTACACTTTCTGCTATATTGTCACACAATCAATCAATCAAGTAATTGTAAGATGCAGCTTGTCACCTATGTGGGTATCCAGGAATTATGAGCAGGTCTCCACTTGAAAAGCCAGGTCATGAGCCCTTTCCTGAACTCGGTGAGCGTAAAGGAGGTACAGAGGTGGAGGGGAAGGGCGTTTCAGGTTTGGAAGTGAGGTGGGAGTAGGAGCAACCTCTGGCATGGCAGCAGCGAGTGGGGAAGATCTGTGCGATGGCCAGGTGTGTGGAGCGAAGATTCCTGCAAGGGTTGTGGAAAATCAGACGTTGGTTCAGGTAGGCGGGTCCCTGGTCGTTTAGGGCTTTGCAGGTGTGGGTGAGGTGCTTGAAGTGGCATCTCTTCTGGACCGGGAGCCAGTAGAGATCTTTCAGGTGCTGGGAGATGTTGGTTCTGTTGGGCGGGTCCAGAATCAGTCTGGCTGCCTCGTTCTGTACTGATTGGAGTCTTTGCATGAGTTCAATGGTGGTGCCTGCATAGAGTGTGTTGCCGTAGCCAAGACAGCTGGTGATGAGAGCATGAATAACTGTCCTTCTTATGTTGGTGGGGAGCCACTTGAAAACTTTTCGGAGTATGCTTAGTGTGTGGAAGCAGGCTCAGGCGATGAAATTGTCTCTGATGGTGAGCTCGCTGTCTAGGATGACGCTGAGGTTGTGGGTATGGTCTTTCGGCATGGGGGTAGGGCCGAGCTCCAACTGCCACCAAAAGTCATTCCAGAGGGTGGTGTTTTTGCCAAAGATGGGAACTTCTGTTTTGTCTGTGTTCAGCCTTAAGCAGTTGTCCTTCATCTATGCTGTGACGTTCTTCTTGAGGTTGTGGGAATTTGTCTTGGTAGTGTTGGGTTCGGCGGAGATTGATAGGATGAGCTGAGTGTCATTGGCGTATGAGATGGTGTTGATGTGCGATCTTACTATGTCTGCGAGTGGAGTGATGTAGATGCTGATGAGTGTAGGGCTGAGGGACAAGCCCTGGGAAATGCTGCAGATGTTAAGCTTGGCTTTTGATATGAAAGGCTGGAGGCAGACTTTCTGAATGTGCCCTGTGAGGAAGGAAGCCAAAAACTTAAGAGCGTTGTCGGTGATTCCCTTCTGACGTAGGTGGTGGATGAGTATTTGGTGGAAGACTGTGTTAAAGGTGGCTGATAGGTCGAGCAGGGTGAGGGCAGAGGATTCTTCTTTGTTGAGTACGGCTTGGATGTCATCTGAGGCAGTGATCGGAGCTGTGTCGCTGCTGTGGTTGCTTCTGAAACCTGATTGAGATGGGTCTTGTAGGTTGTTTCTCTCCAGGTGTTCGGTGAGCTGGAGTTTCACACCTTTTTCCAGGACTTTGGCAGGGAAAGGGAGCAACGAGATGGGTCAGTAGTTTTGTAGTCCATTGGGGTCAGCCAAGGGTTCCTTGAAGAGGGGTTTGGCCTCAGTGTGTTTCCAGGTGTCAGGAAAGGTGGCCGTGGCCAGTGAGGTGTTGATGATTGTGGTGAGTTGGCAACTGATCTTGTTTCTTCTAAGGTTGAAGAGTTGGTTGGGGCAGGGGTCAGTGGGTGTTCTGGAGTTGATGGATCTCATAAGGGCAGTTGTGTCTGTGTCGCTGAGTTGTTTCCAGGCGTTGAGCGGATGGTTGGTAGGGGTGGTTGGTTGGAGGTTTGAGGTGTTGGAGGGTTGGGGGCTGAAGTTCTTGTCGATGCTTTCTATTTTGTTGTGGAAGTTGTCCGCAAGGGTGTTGCAAAGCTTCTGTGATGCTGGGATTGTGTTAACAGTTGCTGCGCAGCGGGCAAATTCTTTGACAATGGTGAAGGGTTCCTTGGTTCGGTTTGCACTTATGTCGATCTGAAACATCAGGGCATCCCTCTTTCCTGCTCTGATTTGTCAGTGGTAGCCATTGAATCCTGATTTAAAAGCGGCTCTCTCAATTTTGTTCTTGCTGGTGCACCATCTTCTCTTGAGTTGCTTGTATCTACATTTGATGGAACTGAGTTCTGGAGTGTACCAAGTGGCTTGTCTGGCTGGGTTAGAAGCTTTAGCTGCTTTGGTAGGGGAGACTTGGTCGGCGGCGTTGATGATCCAGTCATTGAAGTTTTGTACTGTGTGGTGCAGGTTGGGAGGTAGCTGGGCTGAGTGGTGGTGAGGTCATCAGCCCATTTTTGCAAGAGACCTTGTTCCATCTGTGGTAGAGTGCGCTGTAGAGGTTGGGGATGGCGCGGGTATTTCCAGAGATGGTGAAGTGTACAATGGGGTGGTCCGACCAGGTGAGGTCCGAGGCGTGAGTGTACCTGACTCAGTTGCTAGAAGAGAAGATGGGGTCCAGCATGTGCCCTGCTTTGTGCATGGGATCGGTGACTAGCTGCTCAAGGCAGATGTTGTCTAGCCTTTCCAGGAGGTGGGTGGAATTGGTGGGGTCATGAGGTGGTAGTTGAGGTCTCCCTGGAAGATAAAGTGTTTGGATTCTACAATACCCCTACAGCGGCTCGAGAAGGAGACTGTCATTGCACGCACCTTATTCCCTACAGTATATGAACATCCACTCATGGCAAGGCCTCCTTTATGAGTTTGCTGGTAAAAAACACCAATCTCGGGGACCACATTAGTGTAATTATTTTTACGCTAATGTGGCTTAACGAGGCCAACATTGCTGCATGCATGCATGTGCCACTTTGTAACTCCTTGCGACACATTATGCCTGCACCAGGCATAATGTATCCTAGGGGGACCTTCCCCCATTAGGGGTTGCAAAAAAATGGTGCAAAGAAATCTAAAAGATCGCCATTTTAACGCATCCTCAGATCAAGCATAAAAGGGGGCATTCCGTTGCTTTCAATAGGCCCCTATGTACTGTTCAGGGGTAGCACCAAAGTTGTTATGGTAACCCTGAACAGTACATCAATAACATCAGAAATTCTGATGCTATTGCCCCCTATTCTGCACCATGGTGCACTGTACAGTATTTTGAATAAGGTGCACATATGGTGGCGGTAGGAGGGCGCAAGGGGCCACAAGAAAACTCGTGCTACGTGTAATGTAGCTCCACTTTTCTTAAATCTGGCCTTAGATTTCTAAAGCACATCATGCACTGCACCACTGCCATTAGTGCACTTGAAGCGGTACGTGCAGATATTGGTAACATGCCCACTAGAGCCAGGTTGTCCATGTTACTTGAGAAAAACATAACTCGCCTTGAGGCTAGAAAAAATATATTTATATTCGTTGTTCCGTTAACTGTGAATTAAAGTCTTATACATTTTTCAAAGTTATAACAGTGCTTGTAAAGCATTCTTAACATGTCCACCTATGCTATATCACATGATATAGCCACTCTGTTTAGTAACCCACTAAAAGAATGACAAACTATCGTTATTCATATACTCTGCAGCAGCTACATAATTTCTCAATAACATGTTGGTGCAGCGAGGAGTATACAGACGGATAATAGGGAGCCAGTAATCCTGATGCAGTAAATCAACTCGGGTGCAATAATTGGAAACAGTAAATAACTCCATTGGATGGATGGCCTTTATTGTCAAGAGCACCTGCCAAATGATCACCTCAATTAAGTTAGTTAATGCAGTGTAAGTAAAATGAGAACAATTCTGTTCAAATCAATTGCACTCAGGAAAACGCAATAAATGATTCAGCAAAGACTAGTTTTAGTTGGTTAATAAAACGGAATATATTGTAATAATGATGCGTCCTTCCAAATTATGAAATTACTGTCTTCAATACTACACTGAACCATTACATATCAAATGACTATACAAAAGGGAAAGCCTGACAAAGTACCAGATACAAATCTCAAATAACTTGCTGCCTCGTCAGCGCATGAAAAAAAAAAAAGTGACACTGACAATGGGCATACAACCTGTGACTGGAATTGAGGAAAGTCACTTTACTGTAGATTCGACGTATAAATAGCCCTACTCAATCCTATAGAGGTACGGCAGTTGAGGAACTGAGCCAAAATAGTAAGAATTGCAACTATTGCAACTATTCATGTTTCTCGTCCGTACATCTTGCCACCTCCATTATGCGACTCACTCTCCGAAAGCAGACTATTTTAAGTCACTGGCAACCTCATGAACCACCCGTCCTTTTCGTAACTTGTGTTCCAGGTCTAAGGCAATCTTAGGGAAGAAAATTACAAATGCAGAGTCTGTCATACATTATGCATGGTTCACAAAAGAAAACAGGCGTGCACTGTCAACACATGAGAAGTACTTATGTATCAAAGTACATTACAATCAGGTACATTCTGTCTTCAGAACGGCAGACACACTCCTAGCAAGTTCCAGATTATTGACCAGGAAAACTTTATGTAAATCAAGGATCCTTCCAGAAAAAAAAAAACATATTTGATTACACAGAAATACGTAAGAATTAATTGCCAATCAGTGGTCTGCAATTTTATGTTTATGCAAAAATTTTGTCAGGTGAATTTTTACACTCAGCGACGGTTTCAAAGATAGACAACTTTCCTTCACTTTCTTCTGCACAAAACATTTTCCACCCATAGCAAGATCATTTCATTTCAGTCGAAGGTAGCCACGTCAAACAGGACCTACAGGGTGCTGCTCCACTACTTGTATCGCAATACCATACTTTCCTATCGAACATGGGGTTTTGTGGGGCAGCCAACCGGAGGGAAGGTCTGCCCACCAGGAAGCTTTGGAAGCGGGTGCAGTCAAAACTGACTGTACTCCACATCGTTGTAATTAAAGGTGCTTGGGCTCCTTAGGAGTCCAATATAGCCCTGTTAGAAATTGGGTCTCTAGTTGGCAGAGGTAATCACCCTGTCCAAGTAGGGACCACAATCCTTGTCAGGGTAAGTCACAACACAATCTAAATTATCCTGTGCTCACCATCCGGTAGCTTGGCACAGAGCAGGTAGGCTTAACTTAGAAGGCAATGTGTAAAGTACTTGTGTGGTAACTCATGCAGCAACACAATGAAAAGACCACAAAATGTACTCCACACCAGTTTACAAAAATAGATAATATTTGTCTGAATAAAATAAGACCAAAACAGCAAAAATCCAATATACATAAGTCAAGATATCACTTTTTAAGGGAAACATCCTTTACAATGATACATTTACTACAAAATGCATTTACAATGATGCCATTACTGCGAATATGCCTTTGCCACGCACGCCTTTACTACAAATATACCTTTACCACGCAAGCCTTTACAACAAATTTCGTTCTAAAGGCATGAATGGTAAAGGTATATGTGTGGTAAAGGTTTTAAAGGTAAGTATTATATTTTTATTTTGTAATGGCATGAATGGCAAAAGTGTATGCGTGGCAAAGGTTTTGCTGGTAAGTACAGGTCAGTATTAAGTGGTTTCAGTGTATATATATATATATATATGTATTTATATATATATCTCTCTATTTATATATACAGTTTTTAGGTTTTAGGGTGGTATGGTTTTGGGGTGATAACAAACTTTTTAGGTTTTAGGGTGGATTATGAGTTTTAGGGTGATAATGGCATTTTAAGGTTTTAGGGTGGGTATGGGATTTAGGGTGGTAAGGGTATTTTAAGGTTTTAGGGTGGTAAGGGTATTTTAAGGTTTTAGGGCGGGTATGGGTTTTGGGGTGGTAAGGGTATTTCTAGGGTTTAGTTTAGGTATGGGTTTTGGGGTGGTAAGGGCATTTTTTGGTTTTAGGATGGGTATGGATTTTGGGCTGGTAAAGGTACTTCTAGGTTGGGTATGGGTTTTGGGGTGGTAAGGGCATTTTAAGGTTTTATGGTGGGTGTGGGATTTAGGGTGGTAAGGGTATTTTTAGGTTTTAGGGCCGGTATGGGTTTTGAGGTGGTTAGGGTATTTTTAGGGTTTAGGTTAGGTATGGGTTTTGGGGTGGTAAGGGTTTTTTAGATTTTAGGATGGGTATGGGTTTTGGGGTGTTAAAGGCATTTTTAGGTTTCAGGTTGGGTATGGGTTTTGGGGTGGTAAGGGCACTTTAAGGTTTTAGGATGGGAATGGGTTTTAGGGTAGTAAGGGCATTTTGGGTTTTTTAGGGTGGTAAGGGAATTATTAGGGTTTAGGGTGGGTAGGGTTTGTGGGTGGCAACACATGTGTGTGTGTATGTATATATATATGCACACACACACACATATATATATATATATATATATATATATATATACACACAAATATATATATATAATGTAAATAAGATATATATTTAAACATATCCACAAATATATAAATAATATATAAAATATACATCTTTAATACACAAATATATATATATATATATATATATATATATATATAGTAGTACAAACTTTATTCGACTTTCAACAAGTCATAAAAGTATCAAATAAAACACATCTATATGTAGTAACACAATAAATAGGATAAAATAATAAAAAAAGAATAAATTGCAGAGATAAAATACATATCAATAAATTGTCCATTCACAAGTATCTGAATGACCTAGTTAGGTTTGCACCAGTACCCCCATAGACCTTCTTGCAGTTAATACAGAACATAAAAAGTTTGCCAAAGTTCCACACATTTCAATAGAAGATAAAACCTGTAGGCTGGCATACGCACTACGGCACTGACGCAAATTAATCGATCTTAAAAGAGGGACTAAAAGACGCTTTCTCTGTTTGGCATAAAATTTACAAAATAGGACCACATGGATCGTAGTTTGGGATGCCTTTGCGTCACAGGGACATACCCTTAGAGTTGTGCTCCAATCATTCATAGTCGGAAAAGTTACTAGGCAATGGAAGGTATCTATCCTTAGTCTTGTGAGAACAAAGCTGTTCCGAGAATTTGCCACATTTGCCAAGTAGGGCTGCATACCCTGCACAGACAGAATTAGTTGGTTAGACATTACGCTAGACTTTTTTGATTCTGCTTCCCATCGGTGTTCTTCCAGATACTTCAATGTTGAGGCCCTCAGTTCCTTCCTAGTGATTTTTTCCAATGAATCTGGGTTTATGTAATATTCTTTACTGCCCATGTTTTAAAAAAAAGTCATAATATATCTCAACCAAGGGACTCTTAACGAGTATGTTGACGCAATACAATCAAATAAAATAGCCTTATTTAATCCTATGTGCTCAGTGGTCCAAACTTTATGCCATAGTAATAGTGGCTGTATCTTTATCAGATCAGATAAAAATGAAACCCCTAACTCCGTATGGCTTATATACAACGATTTGCCGTTTGGTACCATTAACAGGTATCTGAGGAAGTCATTTTCGACCGTCTGAATCGGTTTACAATTAGTATAACCCCAAATACCTGATCCATACATGGCGGCCGGCCATACACTTGGCTATATAGATTTTTACCATGTTCGACGGGGTAATCCCCCCTAGCTTTTTTGAAAAAAAAATTCAGAGCCGTCGTTGTCTTAATGATCTGTTCTTTTTTTTTGTTTTCATACAGTGTGCCCAGGAACCCTTTTTATCAAACATTATACCCAGGTATGAGAATGTTCGAGTTGTGTTGACTTTCCCCCCTGGATAGTAATATTATTGATCATGCCCTGTTTTCTACCGCAATTCATTATAAACGTTTTTGAACGATTAACGGTAAGTCCCAAGTCGATCATAAAAGTTATACAAGTGGTTAAAAGTTTTTGGAGGCCTAGTGGTGTTCTGGCCATAAGAACTGCTTTGTCTGCATAGAGTAGCACCGGAACAGGGTGATTACCTATTTGGGGAAGGTCTTTACATCTACTTATCAGTTCACGTTCTAGATTGTTTATGTATAGTGAGAACAAGATTGGAGCAAGTACACAGCCTTGGGCGCACTCCTCTATATATGCCGAAAGGCCTGGTGCATTCCCCTCTCGTCCCGTACCTTACTCTTGCTTTACACCCTATATACAGGTCCTGTATAAACTGGATTATTGTTGGTTCTGCCCCCATATTGATTAGAATGTCCCATAGCTTCTCATGTAATACGCAGTCAAATGCTGAAGATAAGTCTATGAAGGCCAAGTACAAATTACCCTCTCTAGTCCTTGTATACTTTCCAATTATAATGCTTAAATTCAGACCCTGCTCCACCGTTCCTATTCCTGTGCGGAAACCGTACTGTACTGGAGATAGAATACCATTTTCTTCTGCCCATGTTTGAAGTCTATTCAGGATAATTCTCCCTGCTACTTTAGCTGATGTGTCAAGTAGGGAGATTGGCCTATAGCAAGCTGGGTTGAGGCGGTCACCTTTTTTATATATAGGGACGATGATAGAATCTCGCCACGATGATAGGGGGCCCTTTATACAAAGAGCCCTCAATGTCTGCGGCAATTAAGGGCCCCATAGCTGCGTATTGGTCTTATATAAATCTATCGGGACACCATCAGGGCCCAGCGCTTTCCCCGCTTTGCTTGCGTTTATGGCTTCCACTACCTCCTCTAGACTGAACTGGGGTGTTACAGTCAGACGTGGGCCTTCCTGGGCACCTGGGTCTGTTAGGGAATCTGTTGGCTCTATATCACTGGGCTGAGAATAGATCTTAGAAAAATATGCAATCCAATCCTCTTCCGAAATTGCAATTTCCATCCTAGGGATATCTCTATCCCCTAGCACAGGAGTGTTTATTGTTTTCCAGAAGAGGATATTGTCCTTCGTACGGTTGGCTACATGTAAGGTTTCCTACAAATTTCCTTTCAAAATAGATTTCCTTTTTTTATGACTGTCTTATATTCCTGTCTACACATACGTATTTCAGTCAGGCATCTTGTTGGAGCACTTAAAGCCTTTTTTAATCTCTTATGCGCTTTTGTGCAATCATGATCAAACCAGCCCATTTCCCTTTTCTGTCCTGCCTTTCCCATTCTAATAGTAAGAGCTTCTTTCACGCCTTGCGTAATCTGCGAGAAGGTGCTTAAACATTTTCCTGGGTCTATGTTCTCACTAAGACCGTCTACAAAGGCTTGATTATGATCACGTATTAACTGCTTCAATAAAGTCTTTGGGTCCGTCTGGGACCATCGCAATGTATATTCATTGTGCGGAGCTAATTCAATGCCATTTGCCAACGTGACCTTGTCGACTTTAGCCGATGTAGAAGGAGTTAGTGAGAGGTTCAAGCACTGAGGGAAGAGATCACTTATTGCAATGTCATGTAATATGTCATTAGCGAAATAATGTGCACAGTGGGTTGGCATTAAAACATAATTGATCGCCGTATCTGTGCCCCTTCCATTAAAAGTTAGTTTAAACTGAGGTAATTCAGAATATAATTCATTTACAAAATACAGATTGTATTTTTGAATCATTAGGTTCATTGCGTCTCCTTGAATACTATGTGAAAAGTGAGAACTTAGACCAATATTTTCAGCGTCCCAGCCGCATACCTTCCCCGAGAGTTCTTTGCAAATATGGACATTAAAATCACCACCCCATATAATAAGAGTCTCACGTCCACTGTTTGCACATATTTTCTCTAGGTCCTCTCCCATCTCCATTAGAATATTGGGGACTTCTCCTGGTGGTGCATTATTATAAAAATTAATGATTACTAACTGAGTCTTCTGATCCAAGTTGCTTTCTATCATTTGGTAGTACGATCTTGTAATTTGCATCTTTAAATTCTGTAACCATATCTTATTGGAAATATATGTGCATAGGCCTCCTTTTGGCCTGACATGTTTAGTCTGCACAGCTGGTGTATGGAATGTCTTATAACCATTTATGTGAACAGGGTTCAATAGCCAGGTCTCCTGGAGACATAAGCATGAGAAGTCTTCTATAAAGTTCACCCAAAGCGCATTACTAATCTTATTAGTTAGGCCTGCCACATTCCAGTAAAGTAGGGCTATTTCCAATTTCTGTTGAGTTTGGCAATGGACATTATTTATAATTAAGGGGGGTATGCCACCATCTATTGTGTGGATTACTGTCAAAGGGAGATTTCTCTGATTTAACTGGGTTCCTGCTGTATTTCTTTCAAGTGCCACTTCATCGGGTATGTCTTCCTTATTCATGCTGAGCCCTTCTGTGTTTAATTCTGGGACCAATTCATGAGAAAAATCTTTCTTGTTTATACTTAGTCAATCTAGGCCTTCTAAAGTTGTAAGAGGTTGGAATCTATTGAGAGAAAGAATAGAATCTGGACTGATTAAAGGTAGTTTGCTTATTGATTGTGGATTCTTGATATTATGCCCCACAGGTCTTTGATAGAAAAATCCCAAGGGTAATAGAGAAATTCCTTGAGGAGTAACTTGCCTGGGTCCTAATTTGCAGATAATTCTATCCACTAAGTCTCGAGATTTGAATGAAAGAACCACACAGTCTCCCTCTAGTACTTTCTTGCTACTTCCTATCCACTTAACTCTTCTGACCATATATACATATATAAATTTCAAAGGACGGTGAGATGTTTTTCCAATTACCGGATGGCTACACAATATCCCAGAGATCGTATGTAGTAGATAACGCGAAAAAATCCAAAATAACCTATATGGAATTCGTCGACTCTTTTAATGAAAAATATATTAGAAAAGCATATGTAAATATATGAAAATTAAAAAACAAAAATAATAATAATAGTTCTGAAACACGCTGTCCTGGCCAAATGTCAACGCGTTTCGGCAAACGCCTTCAACTGGACATTGGCTGACATTTTTGCACGTAGCTATTTAAATCATACAGTCCTTCTTTGATTTCATCAACATACAATACACTGTTTGAAAACATGGCGGCCATATTGTAACGTTACTGTCAACAATCCCAAAGGCTAGATAACATCCATATATCCATGTCCTGATCATATTTTTGTGATCATATATGTCTACCATGGTACAGTTTATCCCCTAATGTAGAGATTATTGATTTCAACATAGATACTTCTCATAAATAGGATAAATATGTTCTCAAATAAATATTATGGATCTTTTCAACACATTCATATGGAATATAAATATATAAATAAATAAATATCAATATCCACATAAATAGTGCGTAAATAAAATTTCCCAATTATCAAAAAATTCATCTCCACAATAATCTCCAATTCATGTATTAAATATATAATCATTGAGAGTCAGTTGTTTCCAGATAGAACTGTATCCATGCTAAATGAATGAGGTCCTTCTATAATTACCATAATCACCTCAATGTATAAAAATCAAATAACATAAAAGGCACCTCAACCATAACATGTCCAACTCCTCAAATGACCATAAGTGATCATCTTATAACAATAAAAAACATCATATTATGGTATTGATCATATTGATCCATCAAGAAGTTCCTATATATGGGATAAAACTGATTTTATACACATATATAAGAAGAAAAAAAAAGACGACCGCCAATAACCCTAAAGTGCTGATTAAAGTGAGATGCTAATAATCTACAAAGTGCTAATATCAATGTGCAATAACGCAATCAAAAACATAATCTGTTAAAAAATCAGGTTATAGTACTCCAGGTCTATATCTAAAATTTCATTTATAATGTCTATGCCAAACAGTCTATAAAGAGAATCCATTACAAATGAATCCAAGACAAATTTAATTGAGAATTTCACGAATTAACATAAAGTTCAGCATCTAAAATATGTCCCAACGGACTTTCAGAACCCATTAATAAGATCATCTTCGATTCCATTTGTCTTAGCTCTGCTGTTCTATTCCCACCTCTGGGATTGACAGCAATGTTTTTTATCCCATAGAAAATCAGCGAGCTACAGTCTCCATCATGGACTTCCCAGAAATGTTTGGCTAACGGATACGATCTATCCTGATTTTTGATTGCTCTGAGATGCTGTAAAAACCTCACTTTCAATTTGTGAATGGTGCTTCCCGCATATTTTATGTGGCAGCCACATTCTATACCATATACAACATACTCAGTGTCACAGGTTATGCGGTCCGTCATTTTGCAAACCCTGCCTTCAAATGTAACATATGAATGTGTATTATGAGCATATTTGCAAGATTTCCAGCGACCACATTTCCAAAAGCCCAAACTTTTCTTGGATAGCCATGATCGATTGACCTTAGAACAAAATAGACTCCTAGTAAGTAGATCTCCTAATGACCGAGTTTTGCGATATGTAATCTGAGGATGTGCGCCCACAATCTCTTTAATACATGGATCATGTTGCAAAACATGCCAGATTTTACGTATAATATTATTGAGTTCTGAATGTTGTTGATTAAATTCAAAGAACAGCCTCGGTGGAGATCTATGCCCTTAAGAAACTCCCTCTGTACCTCCCGATTTGAAGAGTAGTTTTTCTCTAGACATATTCATTACTCTGAGATGAGCATCATTTAGAATCTTCAAAGGATATCCTCTGTTTAAAAATCTTTGGATCATGATGGTAATTTCAGTGTTGAAGCTTTCATTGTCAGAACAAATTCTACGAGCCCGTAAGAATTGACTATAAGGAATACTCCATTTTATAGCTTTTGGAAGGCCACTATTTCCATGCAGGATAGAATTGCATGCGGTTGGTTTGCGAAATATGGTCGTCTGCAAAGTCTCATTGTGGACAGTTAACTGAACATCCAAGAATGTAATAGTATGAGTACTATATTTTAAATCCAAATGAATGTTGAACTCATTATTATTAAGTATGTTAACATATTGTGTCAAGGAATGTTCATCACCATCCCAAATGAGAAAGAGGTCATCGATGTATCTGACCCACAAAACAACTCGTTCCATGTAATCCTTATTAGAGTCTGACCAAGCTATTTATTTTTCCCACCACCCCATGTACAAGTTAGCATATGTGGGAGCAAAAGATGTTCCCAGAGCTGTGCCCTGTCTCTGGATGTAATATTCATTATCAAACAGGAAGACATTGTGGGTGACGCAGAATCTCAACATGGTCAGAAGCATATTAGTGTGTTGAAAAAATTCAATCTTATGGGTACCTAGGAAATGTCTACAGGCCTGAATGCCAAACTCATGTATAATGGAGGTATAGAGCGAAGTTACATCCATAGTAACTAATAAAAAACTGGATTGCCAGGGAATGTTATGTATTTTTGAAAGAGATCCAAATAAAGCGAGGTATTCTCTAGGAGGGAGGAGTTCATACTCACAATTGGTCGACCAGGAGGATTTTTCTTATTTTAATGAATTTTAGGTAAAAAGAAGATGCTGGGGATATTTGGAAACTAAACTTTTAGATACAAATACTCGTCTTGATCAATGAGGCAATTCATAGGCCATGTATCAAACATCTCCCAATAGATGGCCTGATATTCAATGATGGGATTGGCACATAATTTCTCATAGTGATCCCTGTTGGATAATTGGCGATAAGCCTCCTTAGTATAACTTTCTATGTCCATGATCACAATATTACCTCCTTTATCAGAGGGCTTAATGATAATGGCAGGATTGGATTTCAAAACATTTAAATCTTTCCAATCGGTAGCCAAAAAGTTGGTTCTTTTAGATTTTTTAAAATTCCAATTGTTACGAAACTTGTGAATATCATCAACTGCTAGTTCATGAAAAGTGTCAATTAAATTGCCACTGGGTAGCTGAGGGTTAAATCTACTGGGAGGTTTCAATGAACTGGTGATAGTATGATCAACTGTGAATCCCATAGTAGTCAAAATGTCCTTATCAGTACCTCTGCTATCACTGGTAGTTCCATCTATACTGATTAAATCACCAATATCAACTAAATCATAGATATCATCAATATGAAACCCAGAGAATTCAACCACATTAGTATTGGACACCGACTGGTTTACCTGTGCCTTGTTGGAAAAATACTTTATTAGATGCAATCTGCGAGCAAATTTATATAATTCAATTTGTGTGTTAACATAATCCCAATGCACATTTGGACCAAAACTCAACCCTAAATTAAGAATACGTTCTTGATTCTGAGTCAGATCGACCTTAGAAATGCTCACAATAATGTTAGAATTGTCCAACCGAGAACAACCCTCTAGTCTTGATGTTTGTAGTTTCTTCCTCTTCCCCCATATATATATATATATGGGTTATACTCAGGCATTTTTGTGGTAAAAAAAAGTTCACTGTAAGTGCATTCGTTGTAATGAAAAGAAAGTAAAGCAATGCGTCGGTCTTTCTGGCACGGCGAAGACGATGCACTGTTTCTTTCCAAGCAGCAAGGTGATGCGTCAGTTTCCGGAAGCGCAGCCTTGGTTCCTCAGTGCGACATGGGGATATTTTGACACCTAGGGACAATGCGTGGAAAATCCAAAACGCATTGTGGAGAGGTAACCGGAGCTCCCTCGATCCCGCAGGCAATGTGGTGATTCTTCAGCTGTGGGACAGATGCTGCGTCGATTCAGCAGGCGTTGCCTCGAATTTTGCAGTCACTGCGTTGATTTTCTGATGCACTGGATTTTCTTCTCCTTGGTGAAGTGTTTGATGGCCCTTAGACTTCAGAACAGGAGGCAAGCTCAATCCAAGCCCTTGAATAGCACTTGTGGAGGAAGGGAGAGTCCTTCTAGCAGAGTCAGGTGCCAGCATGCAGTAGGGCAACAAGCAGGAGAGCAGTCCTTCCTGAAAAGCAGTCTAGGTGAGTCCTTTAGCAACTAGGAAATCCCTCTGACAGAGTCCAATTGTGGGTCCAGAAGCGTCTGATTTTAGGGGGTCACAGACCCAGTACATAGACCCAAAAGTGCCTTTGAAGTGGAAGAACACTTCAAAGAGTGGTTCTGAAGAGCAGCAATTCCTTTTTTAACCCAGTTCTGTCTGCCAGGAGATCTGTGGGGGGGTTATCAGTCCTTTGTATGAGGGCAGGCCACTAGCTTTTGAAGTGTAAGTGAGAGCCCATCCACCCTTGCTGCCCAGGAAGACCCATCAGATGCAGATGAATGCAGATGTAACTGAGTGTCCTGTGTTTAGAGACAGGCTGTAAGGCACAGAGAGCAGTAAGAGAAAAGACTACTTTCTAAAAGCGGCATTTCTATGTTAAATCCAACTTCACCAGTAAGCGGGATTTCTCACTATCATTCCAATCATACCAAGCATGACAATGCCACTCCTCTCAGATCAGAAATTACCACATACAAGTATACAAGGGACTTTCTAATGCTTGCCTATGAGAGGAGCAGGATTCACAGTAGTGAAAAACAACTTAGGGTGTTTTTCACTACCAGGACATGTAAAATTTACAAGTACGTCCTGCCTTTTACTTACATAGCACCCTGCCCTATGGGCTACCTAGGGCCTACCTTAGCAGTGACCTATATGTAATAAAAGGGGAGTTGAAGGCTTGACAAGTAGTCTTAAATACCAAGTCGAAATGGCAGTAAAACTGCACACACAGGCCTTGCAATGGCAGGCCTAAGCCATGGTGAAGGGGCTACCTATGTGGGTGGCACAATCAGTGCTGCAGGATCATTGGTAGCATTTATTTACAGGCCCTTGGCACATGTGGATCACTGTACTAGGGAGTTACAAGTAAATTAGATATGCTAATTGGGTATGAGACAATGTTACTATGTTTTAGGGAGAGAGCACATGCACTTTAGCACTGGTTAGCAGTGGGAAAGGGCCCAGAGTCCTAAAGACAACAAAAATGACGTCAGAAAAGGAGGAGGAAACAAAGGCCCTCATTATAACATTGGTGGTAAAAAAAAACGCCTACCGCCGCGGTGACGCCCACCAAAACAACGTTGCCGCGGCTACCAGCCGTCAGCTATATTATGTCCACAGCCGGATTTCCACCACAAGAAGGGCAGAAATCCGTCTGTGGCCATACCGGCGGATGGCAGTAAGGTGGTGTTGCTACCACCAGCAGCGCTGCGCCAGTAGACCGCTGCCAGACGTATTATGAAAAATAATACGGCCTGGCGGTGTTCTGCTGGCTGGTGCTGCTGGCGGTAGCAGTGCCCCGTCCCATCCCCTGGATCCAGGTAAGTCAGGTCTCTGACACGAGAGGGGGCTGGGGGGTGTTGTGTGTGTGTGTGTGTGTGGGGGGGGGGGTGTGAATGTATGTGTGTGCGTGAATACCAGTTTGTGTTGAGTGTTGAATGCGTGTGTGCATGTACGGACGTGTGAGTGCGTGTTTGTTGTGAAATGTGAATGCGTGTCTGCATGTATGTTTGGAAGTGTGTGCGGATATGTGTATGATTGGATGTATGCATGCGTGTATGTATGTGTGAATGAGTGTGTGTATGCACATGTGTGTGTGTGAAAGGGGAATGGATGTAGTGAGAGGTGGGGGGAGACCCCTATCAGTGACAGGGAAGGAATTCCCTGTCAATGGTATGGCCTGCCGCTATGGTTTTTGTGGTGTTATGAACATCATGAAAACCATGGCGGTAGGTGGGGTCATAATCCCGCAGGTGGAACAATGGCGGCCGCTGGGCTGGAGATGGATATCTCCAGCCCGGCGGCTGCTACCACTGTGGGGGTCGGAATGGTACATTGGCGAGTTGGCTTCAGCCAGCCCACCAATGTCATAATGTGGCGGTAAGTGCCGCCAGCCTGTTGGCGGTACTTACCGCCACATTATCACCGACCGCTGGGGTCATAATGACCCCAAAAATATTTGGGGTGATGCCTCAGAGTGGGTCATTTTCCAACAAGCCCCGTGAGGCAATATATTGGGCGTTTTGGGCTCCCCAGCCACCATTTTTTAAAAAGGTGACCTGGTAGCTGAGGTTTTTTTCAGCCCCTGAGTTTTTTCAGTTTTCCCCCTTTGGCAGTCCTATTTGTGCCCATATGGCATCAGCGGAGGGGAAAGTTGCAGAGGCTATGCAGCGGCTGTGTGAAGCAGTCCATTTGGATCTCCTGGTGCAAGAAGAGACAGGGCAGTTGGCGAGGAAGGCATCGCAAGGCATAGCGGCTGCAATTCTGGCGTTCTCGTCCGCACCTAAGTTCAGGACTGCTTCACCCAAGGTGAGCAGAAGATGCTGTGCAGCACTGCAGCATGCATCCTCACAGGAGTTAATCTATGGGTCAGACAGAGAAAGGGAGAACACCTCCGCTTAGGCTGCATCAATCCTACACACCCCGCAGGCTAATTCAGTGCTGTGAGGAGGGAAGGCTTTAAAGGGCATACATAGTGATGTGCGGAAGGCATCTACATACAAGGCAGCAGCGCCTCCTTTCCCTGACTATTCAGTGGCCGTAGCATGCCCAAAGCATATCTATGGCCTCAGGCCCAGTACAGGGAGCAGGGGAGCATTGATCTTCCCTTGCAGGCAGTAGAAGGGAGCTTCACTTGGAATTTTGCAGACACAAGCCAGATATCTGATGGGGGACATTTACCGCAGGATATGTTCTGAATGGAGGGAGGGGGTATGAACAAGGAGACAGTGTGTGGGTTGATAGCCTGGGTGACCCTGTAGATAAAGGGGCCTCTTTACATAAACATGCAAAGGACCCCTCTTTAGAGGAGGCAGACAAGGAAGGAGACCCATGGCTGGGAGGTGGAATTAATGCCAAGGTACAGCACAGGCACCACAAGTCACATGGGGGGATGACCTCTGGGGGCCGGGCGACAGCCGGACATATGTCTCAGGGCCCAGATA
This sequence comes from Pleurodeles waltl, assembly GCF_031143425.1. Lineage (NCBI taxonomy): Eukaryota > Metazoa > Chordata > Amphibia > Caudata > Salamandridae > Pleurodeles > Pleurodeles waltl. The sequence continues at coordinate 366,320,733 of NC_090444.1, read as the reverse complement.
AGCAGAACGGGGTAGTCAGGCCACTGAGATGCAATGGGTTATATCAGAAAAGATAGAGGCAGCAGACAAGGAGTGGAGGGGGCTGGGAGGATAGGGGGCCAGCACATAGGGGGAACAATTTCCATGCATGGCAGAGGGTGCACAGGAGTGGAACAGGCACAGTAGTTAGGTGCGAGGCTCGGTCTCAGGTGTAGGTTCAGAAGGGCCGGGGAGGAGGACCCACTGGGTGTGTCCTTGGTGGACTATAGAGATGACAGCCTTGATGAAGGTGAATCCCATGAGCAGGGAGATGACAGGGAGGGGGGATTCAACTTATTTTTTGTCAAGTCCTTTGTAGACGAGGAAATTAGCAACAGCGGAGCAGAGGAGGCCACTGGTGAGGCAGAATGTAGTGACATGGGCTCTGTCCTGGAGCCAGGTAGGGGCCTTGAAAACGGCATTGGTGGTTCAGGGGGTGGTGGTTGCGTAAAGGTAAGTATGTCACAGATAGTGGGGTAGGAACAAAGGGAGAATAAACCTTTGCAACAGTGGCAGAATAAAAAGGATTGAGGCATGAGGATAAAACAGGGCCTAGTGAAGGGGGCTCAGATGCATCAGGCAAACAAAAATCAGGCGATGGAGAAAAGATTTGGAATGGAGAATATGTGGAGATGCTGAAGCTACTACATAGGGAGGTGCGCTCAAAAGAGGGGTGGAAAGAAGAAGAATATGAATTAGCTAAGATGCCAAAGATAGAGAACAGGACAGCAGCATTCCTAATCTATGCCAGCGTCTATTGTGAAAAGTTTCTGGAGTGATGAGTGCCCATTGTTAAGCACATGGATGTTGTTTCGAAAGCCCAGCAGAAGTTTTGGGGTTATGCATGGGTCCAATTTGATGAGGAACTCCTGGGGTGCATGGCGTGAGACCCAGAAGCAAAGTCAAAAGAATTAGACACTGACCTCTGGCAGCACACCATGGGCCCCACAAAATTTGGAAAGACAATATTTACAGCCAGAGTGCTTCCTATAGTATATACACCCTTTCAAGGGCGACCCACCGATGGGGGTTGGTACAATTTCCAAAGCAGCAGGTAGGACTTAAAGGGCATGTTGGGATTTTACTAAAGGTTCCTGCACCAGGAAATATTGTAGGTTCAGGCATGAATGCTCTAAGAGCACAGGAAAACATGCTTTCATCCACTGCGTTAGTGGAGCCACCAGCTATCGGGAGTCAAGCAGAGGGCAATGGCAACAGAACAGCCAAACTAAGAACACTCAACAGCAACAGTAGCAGTTTAATAATAAGGGAGGTAGAGGGATGCACTGACCTAACCCACAAGGCTCTTGCGCCACAAGGCTCTTACGCCCCTCAGCAAAAGAACACAAACAGGCAGTGCAGGAAAAACTGACAAAGAAATTGTGGAGGGGAAGATGGCTGACCCGTTGAAGGATTGGCCTATGGACAATCTGGTTGTCTCCCCTATCAGTGTTGTACCCAAGAAAGAACAGGGTCAATTCCACTTGATCCAACATTTGTCCTGGCCTGAAGGCAGCTCAGTGAATGACTTTACACCATATGAAAGGGTGGCAGACCTTACTTATTAGTGGATGTAGCCATGTCCCTCGTGGTGGCAGTGGGCAGGGGGGCACAGTTGGCAAAAAGCTACAGAAAGTCAGCATTCCGATTTCTCCCCATATACTCAAATGACTTCCAGCTCTTAATACTGCATTTCAAGGGGAAGTGGTATGTGGACAATGTGTTGTCAAGGGGAAGCTCAATATCCTGTTCTCTTTTTGAGTGCTTCAGTTCTTTTCTAAAGGCGTTGCTCACATGGGAGATGGGCCATATCATGGTGACCCAATACCTTGATGTTTTCCTGCTTGTGGGGGCCTCCGGCTTAGTGGACTACCAGCAAGTGTTGGTAAGATTCCAGGAGCTCATGGGTGACAGGAGGGTACAGTTGGCACCTGAAAAAAAAAATGGGTCTGAGCTCAGTGCTGTGTTTTCTGGGTATAGAATTGGACACGGTCAGGATGGAAGCGAGGATGCCCAGAAACAAAAATGAGGCCATGCAGGTTTTGTTAGTTACCATGTAGGCAAAAGAAAAAGTGCAGGTGAGGGACATACAAGTCCTGTTGGGCCATCTCAATTTCACTTGCAGGACTGGAAGACTTTTCTGCAGGAGGTTGGTCCTAGCAGGAGGAAAGTTTCCACACCATCATGTACGCCTGTTGGCTGGGGTCATGGAAGACCTTAGGATCTGGTCTTTCTTTTTGGATACGTTTAATGGCATTCCAGTGGCTAGATAGGAGGGCTTAGATAGTGACATACAAATCTTTTCTGATACTGCTGGTGGTTTGGATTTCGGCCCGCATTGGCAAGGCAAGTGGTGCTCAGAGGAGCGGCCGGAACACTGGAAGGCAGGTGGCTGAAGCAATGCATTTTTGGAATTCTTTCAGCTCGTGGTGGCTATTTCACTTTGGGGGAAACAGCTGGCACACAGCAATGTCCTATTCATGGTTGATAATATGGCAGTGCTGGAGATAGTGAACAGGCAGTCAGCCAGGGATGAGCAGGCCTTAAAGCTGTTGCGAGTTTTTGTCCTAATTTGATTGCAACATGACATCTCTTTCAAAGCACGGTATGTCCCAAGGGTAGAGGATGATATAGCTGATGCTCTGTCTCGATTTCAGTGGGAGAGATTCCATGGGCTGGTCAAGGATGCAGACAGATGCAGGACACCAATACCACCGGAATTGTGGACAGAAGGCAACAAAGGGAGGCACAGCTGGTTTTAGGCTCTGGCAGACTCTACGTGGAGAGCATACAAATAGGCTTGGCTGGAGTTTTTGAAGACAGGGGCATTGTGCAGGCCGCCAGGGTGGCACACAATGGATGATGTAGTACAATTAATTCTGTACCTGATAGATAAAGGGCCACTAAGGGTGACCAGAAAAGGGAAACTAGTGGGGTTTGGCTTTATGAGTAAACTGTTGTTGGGATTCGGCCCCTGGGTGGGTGAGTTGGGGCAGAGGATCCTTGAAGGGTGGGCCCAGGAACAAGGGCACAGAGAAAAGTTCAGGCAGCCACTTATCTGGGATCTGTTTGGTCAGGTTGTACGTCATCTGCAACAGGTATGCAGGGGAGGGAGGAGATACACATCTTCTCCACTTTAATGTCTTGGCTGTTTTTCATGGCATTTAGAGTGTCTGAGTCATTGGGTGGGGAAGGGGGGGAAGAGGTAATATGGGAGGAGGTCTTGAGGAAGGAGGACAGGTTTGTTGTGTGGCTGCACAGTTCGAAAACCAACCAGGGGCATTTGGAAAAAAAAGTCAGCTTGTAGGCGATCCCTAGATCAGATGGGTGCCCAGAAATGAGGGATGACAGATGGCCAGCCCAGAAATGAATTTTTGGGGGGATGGTCTTTCAACGCCACTCTGGGGCTAAAGTGTCTGCTTTGCACCTTGTGAAGGTGCTAAAGGAGTTGGGGGCCCAACATATGCGTTTTGACACTCACTCTTTCCAGATAGGAGCAGCTACAGAGGCAGGTTACAGAAGGAATGTCCGGGGAAAATATTGTGCATTTGGGGAGATGGACTTCAGACTGCTATCGAAGATATGTGCACACACCACAGGAGAAGATCTGTGCATAGGGCAAATGGATCTGCAGATACTTACAGTTTTTTTCTGTTTCAGGTTCAGTGGTGGGGCCATCGGTGGATGTAGGTGTCTATCTAGGTCGTAGGATACTCATTTGTTAATTGGTCAGAGTGCCAGGCAGTCCAGAGGATTTCTGGGACTAATTTGGGTTTTGACAAACACCTGTTTTCTATCACTTGGGAAGGGAAGGGTGGAATGAGGTGGGGAGAACTTATCCCTTGTCTCAGTTCTGAGATGGCTAGGGATAGGTGCCTGGACATTCTAGTAATACATCTTGGGTGGAACCACATGGTTAAAGAAAAGGTTGTGGTGCTCTTGAGGTTAATGAAGCATGATCCAAGACATTTGAAGGCCTGGTGGTCAGGTTGTTTTGTCCTTTGGACTGAATTAATGCATCACAGGCAGTGGAAAGGTGCTGTGAAACCAGCTGCACTGGACTGGGCCCTCACGAAAGTTATTAGGGAAATGAGCCGTTTCTACAGGGAGTTGAGGTTTTGTCGCATTTGCCACTCAGGCATAAAGTACGCTTGTGTGGAATTTTTCAAAAGTGACAGTGTGCATCTGCATGGGACTGTATCTGTTTGAAGTGAAAGAATTGGTAGCACCTATTTTGAATATCAGGAAATGAGCAGTGGTGCATCAGGTGGCAGTAAAAAGCAGTGGTGCTCCTTTTACCTGGTGAGGGTGACCTGGAAAGTTTGCCAGAAGGTTCACAGAACTAGAGGTGACATTGCCAGTGGGAAACACGAGAAAAAAAAGGTAGACAAGGAGTTTAAGGTGAAGAACGTGATTGTTTTAAAGTAATACTTGTAATTGTAGGATGGAGAGATAGATCAAAGTTGTTAAGGTTGAAAGAGTTGCATTTTCATAAATTACAGGTGGGGTAGGCTAGGGGTTGGGGTAGGGTTTTGGTGAGTTTACTGATTGCTTAGTGAAATAGTAGTTGTGTGAGGCAGATTTGCCCAGGTTTATTTGATCTTTGAGCACCTGTTTTAAGAAAGCAGCCTTTTCCCCACATACAAGGTGGTTTTTGCCTGCACCCATATCTCCCAATGGTGTTTTTGGGGGCAGCCAACCAGAGGGAAGGTCTGTCCAATGGGGAGCTTTGGGAGATGGTGCAGTCATAACTGACTGCACTCCATATTGTTGTAATTAAAGGGGCTTGGGCTCTTTTGGAGCCCGATAGAGCCCAGTGAGGCAATATATTGGGCATTTCGGCTCCCCAGCCACCGTTTTGAAAAAGGTGACCCAGTGAATGTTTTTTTTTTGGGCCCCAGTGTTTTTTCTCCACTTCCTGTCCCTTGGGTTAAGGGTTAATTTAGGTAGGTCCATTATTGTTGATTTAGACTAGGCCATGGTTTGTCACAGGTGTTCAAAGGGAAGTTGTGTAGGTCTATGCTTTGTTGTTGGTGGAAGCAGGCACTGAGTAAAGGAAGCGGTGACCTGGAAAGTTTGCCAGGAGGTTCACAGAACTTCAAATGGCATTGCTGGTGGGAACATGAGAAAAGGAGAGGTAGAGCTTAAGGTTAAGAAGTTAGTTACTTTAAGTTAATACTTATAGTATTAAGATGGAGGAATAGACCAAAGTTGCTAGAGTTGAAAGAGATGCGTTTTCATAAATTGTAGGTGGGGTGGGATATTGGCAGGTGGGCTTGTAAGGGTGGGGGCAAGGCTTTGGTTAGTTTACTGATTGTTTAGTGAGATAGTAGTTTTGTAAGGCAGATTTGTCCAGGTTTATGTTCTCTTTGAACATCTGTTTCAATAAACCAGTCTTTTCTACACATACAAGGTAGTCGGTGATTTTTGCTTGCACCCATATCTCCCAATTTCACTGTGTAGGGAAAAATCTCTGTTTTATGCAGCCTGTATCTTCTGCACAACTCTTTTGTTAGCGCTGAACAAAGGTATGTGCTACAAAATGTAAAATTTCCGGGCAGATGTCCCTACGTGAATTTGTGCATTGTACATCCAATAGGATTAGATATAAATAGCTCGGAGAGTGAAGGAAATGCTGTAATCTGTACAGTGTTTCCTGCATTTGTGGAGCATATTGAGTCCACAAGAACTCTTACGTAATGGTTCATTTTATTCTGTTTTTCTTTTGGATTTGTAGGATGTATTTGAAGTTACCACAGTGGTTTAAAAAGTTAGGCCCATATTTATGGGCTTTGTTGCACAAGCAGCACTCCAAGTCACCTTGCTGGACTGCCCTGTGTCACAGGGGAAGGGCAGGAATGCACTGTTTTTATCCAATACAGCACATTCTTGTACTTTCCCCCTGTCCTGGTGCCCTTTTGGCCTAGATCCAATATAGGCAACATTGCACCATGGTGCGTTGCATTCAGGAGTCTTTTTGTGCATGAAGGGACAACTCCCTGCACAAAAACAATCCGGAGAGACTTTTTCCTCTTTTTAAATGTGCTACAGAATGCAGTAGACATAAAAAGAGGAAACAATGAATAGAAATAAACATATTCCTCTTTGATATGACTGGGGAGGCGTATCTTTTTGGTGCATTCCCAGGTTTACAAGTTCTAGTAAATCTAGGAATGCATCAAAATGAATGGATGTTGTGTAAGAACACCCACCCAACACCCATCGAATCACCTCACTGGGCCACAGTAATGTGACCCATCAATTAGCGCTGCGTTACATTACTTAAGATTTATGAAGCCACGCAAGGCCACACAAGGGTTGTGCTCAACCTTGTGGTAACTTGGCATTGAACAGTCAAGCTTGATCAGGGGCAATGTGTAAAGTATTGTTTTAACACTTCTAACAGTAATAAAGTTAAAACACCTCCCAAAGAGGATCCTCCACAAAGGAAAATTGAACTATTTTTAATAAATAAAACAAGATCAAAACAACAAAAATCCAACAAGTAGAACCAGAGATATGGATGTTTAAAGATTTCACTGAAAAGAGTGCCAAAAAGCGCCAACTGTGGATATCTGGTCGTTCCGGACCGGGACAAAATCACAAGTTAGGGATGACTGTGATGGAGAGCAGGTTGGCTACAGGGACCCAGTTAGGTCCACTGAACAAAGTACTTTAAATCCTGGTTTGCAGAGTGTTGTGAGGGTCTGCTTTGAAGTTGCATTGTGCAGCCGAAGCAATGTGCCAATTCTGAGATGTGGGGAGACTGCGATGCAAGGTCCTGCAGCATCAACGAGGGCTAAGGATATGAAGTCCATGTCAAGGATGTGTTGCTCAGTCCTGGCGATACGTCGGATCTGTGAAGCTGTGATGTGGAGTCCGTAGTTGCCATTGAGGATGCTGTTGACGTTGGATGAGAGGGCCAGCACTAAGGTTGAGCTGCGCAGCGGCAGTTCTGATGGGCTGTGATACGATGCAGATCTTTGTGACTGTGGAGATCCATGCAGCATCAGTGATGTGTCGGTTCTGCTCGGGGTTGCTCCACGCACCAGAGGAGATGTGTCAGTTCTGCAGGGATCCACAGATCCTGGCAGAACACCTTAGACCCACTTCCAGGACTGGGGTGGCAGCACTGGGCATGGTAGACTCACAGATGGCAGAGTCCAAGTTCTGGGGTCGAGTTGTTGGAGCCTTCTATCCCAGAGGCTCAAGTCAGGAGGCCAGCCAACTAGCTCTTGGAGTCACTCTGCGGTCCTGGATTCAAAAAATGCATGTACAATCCTTCTCACCCAGGTAAAAGGGCAGCAGGCAGCAGGTCAGCAGGGCAGCAGTCCTTTAGAGTAGCAGTCAAGAAGAGTGGCAGTCCTTTCAGCCGCAAAGCCGCCCTTTTCTCTTGCAGAGTATCGACAGGTCCAGATGTGTAGTGAAGAATTGGTGTCTGAGGTTCCAATATTTATGCCCAGTTCTGCTTTGAAGTGGGAGAAGCTTGTAGAGGAATGCCTTTGAAGTGCACAGACTAACTACAGGGGATGGGCAGCCCTTTACATGGATACAGGACACAGCCTATTCAAGTGGGACTGGGCCCAGCTTCTCACTCCCATCCTGCCAGTGACAATTCTAAAAAAACACCAAATATTAATGAGTTACCCGTTCCCATTTGGAAGTTACAGCTTACTACATGTAATAATGTAACCCCTATGGGAGAGGCAGGCCTTGCAGGAGGGAAACATGTACTTTCTTCACTACCAGGATATGTACAACTTGAAAGTACATGTACAACTTTTTAAATAGACTATACCCTACTCTGTGGGCTGTCCAGGGCCTACCCTAGGGGTGACATGTATTAAAAAGGAAGGTTTTGTCCTGGCAAAATGTTAAATGCCAGGTCAAAAAGGCAGTCTAAAACTGCACCCACATGCTGCAATGACAGTCTTGAAACATGCCTAAAGTGCTACTGAAGTGGATAACACAATCAGTATCAGCAGGCCCACTAGCAGCATTTAATTTACAGCCCTGAGCACTGGTAGTGTCAACTTACTAGGGATTTACATGTAGTTTAATTATGCCAATTGGGTGCAAGCCAATTTTGCCATGTTTTAAGAAGGGGGTAGGGGTGGATATTCTGTTCAGCCAGTGGAAATGGAGGACTAATGTGGAGTTCAGGCCAAATTTTGTCAATAACTGTGTGGAGGATTTTTTTCTCGTGTGAGGTCCAGAATGGTACACTGGTGAGTGTGAGCGAGATTTGACCTCCCCTAGTGCAATTGTCAGTCGCTAGGAGGACAGCCTGTGAGATGTGTTCTTTGTGGTCAGAAGGCTGCCACTTGAGTAGAAAATCAACTCAAGCAGCACAAAGGTAGACTTGAGTAGCTGGGCCTTTTGACACACTGCATGGTGCCTTTTGCACTGATATTTCAGCACAGAATGCCATATTGGAGCTAAATCATAGCACAAGCAGTCCTATTTCCATCCATTGGTGGGACTCCAGAGAACCTCACAGAGTTTCTTATCAAAGTCCTTGAGTTCCACCCACTCTAGTCTGTTGGAGAAAACACAAGGACTTAGCAATCATTAGGAGTGGTAGAGTTTGTAGAGTCCAAAGGCAAGCAAAACAAAGTGAGCAAAACAACAGCCCTGAAGGGAAACATTTAGGGGGTAAAATCTTGCCAAGGATGCCAAGTCTAACAGTCTCATATAGACAGCTTTAGCTGTCTTTTGTGGAAGACCTAAAGTCTACAATAAAATATCAATAGAAGGGCCTCAGGGGCAACCTCTTGCCTGTGATTTGATGGTTCTCTTGTATATTTCAATGCTCTGTTCCTTTTTCACCAGCTTTCTTCCCTACTCTTGTTTTTGTTCCTCCGGAGCATTTCATAATCACATATTTTCGGATCGGATCACTTGTAGCCTTCCTCTCCTAACCTGAGGGCCTCTTTTTTAGTTGTCTTTCTGCAGTCCATAGAAGTGCATCGCTTTGCTCACTCTCAATTACCCTTCTCAGCCTCCGTGCACATCATTTGCTTCCCTGTCTCACTGCTCCCTTCATGCTATTTTATTTTTTTTGCCTCTTCCTTGTGTGAGGGTCAGCACCACAACACTGCTACTGGACTGCTAGGGTTATTTCATTTGCAGATATGCACATAATTTTTATATTAATTTACTGTTAAAAAATGGTCATGGGCCATCTAGGAATGGTAAATTAAAATACCAAAATGGCTGCAGCTCCATCATTTTACTTCTGCATTTACTGGAGGCCATCTTGGTATACTTTTGTTTTCAGAAGAAACATTACAAGGTAGCCACTCATGCGTGCACATGTGCTTGAGTGGTGACACACCAGTGACCATATTGGAATGATTTTAATCATTATGAAAAAACATTCCAAGATGGCTGCCATGTGTGAACATGTGTTACAATGCACCATCATCCATCTTGGAATTTTTATGTTTAAGTTTTATAAAGGGCATGTTTGCCCCACCAGGGCTTCCCAGCAATACTGAATTACCGCTTAAGAACCAAGTGGAATAATTTTTCTTTAATGAGGTCACCAGTTCATCACCGCATAAGCGTGTGCATGCATCTTCATGCAACAATGACTATTATCAATTTGTTTTTATTTTTAGCAATGCCATTGAAAACAAGCACTAGTGAAGTTAATTAAATGGAAAGTGCCTTTTAAAGGTGTGTCTTAATGGAATTGCCAGTGCTTGTTATTAAAGGGGAGTGAAAGATGGAATGCAAAGTAAGGGCCCAGTGGTTTGCTTGATCTATTTATTCCAAACAATTTGATGTTATTTAAAGTTTTTGCAGTGTTTTATATTTTTAAGTAAGGGCTAGATTTATGGCATATTGGATCTTGACATCAAAGTATGCAGCCAGGTAAGATAACAATGTAGTCTACTTTAAAAATAACTCTCTGGTAGTATGTTTAAAAATATGCTGTAAGGATATTTGCTGTGCTGTTTTCAGTTGAGGCACATATACATGAAATTATTTATTTAGTTACATGTTTTTTGTTGTAAGGAGTTCTTTACAAGGGCAGGTAGTTTTGTAGTTTGTTTGGTAATAATACGGTCAGGGCGTTTCTACGTTTGCTGGATCCAGATGTCAAGCACAGTTGGAGGAAAAGGCGGAGTGCAAGATTTTAATCTTTTTTCCTTGTCAAAACTAGATATTTCAGTTAGTGGGAGTACTGTGAGCCACAATATCCCTATTCATGCTTCCTCTTTATATCTTCTTTCCAATAGCTAATCAATACTGATCTCCTAATAAGTATCTTCCTCTAACTCACCTGGAGGAAACTGCATTATTGTTTTGGGTGGGCAACTACCCACCGCAAGGAATATTCCCAACCCTTGTCATTGTGAACCCTTAAAGTCAGTACATTAACCTGAGCTCAAACTCCTGGTAGCTAAGTAACAAAACAGATAGGCCTAACTTATTGAAATGTGTTGTGTATTTATGCAGTCCCAATAGATTAATATGGTCAAACTGCAAAGCAATAAATTCCAAACCAAATTAGAAAAATAGGGTAAAATCCAATTAAGAGAATAACATAAAAATGACAACAATCCATTAATAGGAACTGGAGATAATAATTTTTAAACTTTTAAGTAGCAATAGTGCTAAAAAGCACAGGGCACCAATGATAATCAATGGTTGTGGTAGACAGGGACCTAAGAACAATTTGAGGGTGAATGTGATGGAATGCAGGTTGGATACACCAATCATGTTTGCTCTGGTCAATCGTTTTACTTTCTGACTTAGGGCCTGTTTAGATCTTAGTGGAATTACCACAAATCCACCGCAGCATCTGTCCCAAGTACTCTGGCAAACTGACAGTGTTCAACTCCTGTATTAAGATCTATGGCTGTTCAACCACCATCCCGTTGACCGAGAGTACTCCATCATGCTTGCTGTAAACTGCAGCTGATGCAGCAGACTTGAATGCTGAAGAGTATTACCACATCGCCGCCAGGACGGCGGCACTGCGCCAACCATATTTAAATAACACAGTCATTCTGGTGGTGTAGCAGTGCTGGTCCCATGACGGTGGGAGTCCATTGCTGGAGCCTTTCAGTGTTCCTTCGACATATGCACAAAAGCCAAAACTTTATGCATTTGTCATTCACCATTTCATGGTATGTATTAACGTTTAATCTGCTGTGCTGACTGATCCAGTATATTATCACCTTCTTGTTACTCTATTGAATTGATCTTTTTGTTTGCATAATTCATAGTTTATGTAATCAAAGGTTTCCAATTATGTTCTATGGCATCCTGGTTGTCAGTAGCATTGATGCACAATTTACTTTGCAGTGTTCATATGATCACCAATGCCATTTAATACAATAAGTTGTGCCATGGTTTGTTTTTGAGGCTGCTAGGCCTTAAAGTGGCTTAGCTTCCAAATTTCCTCTCTACTGTGTTGAGTTGCATGTCTGGTACATGTAATGTACAGTTTCTAAATAACATTTTACATTTCAGAACGTATATATATACATATATATATATATTTGTATTTTTTTTATTTATTTTTAAACAATAGTCCCAAAAAACAAACTGCTACTTACACCAAACGAGGTTGGTACAGACAACAGTAGTAGCTAGACCAGGGGGACACAAGATGGGAGTTGTGTTCCTATGGACACAGGAAGTAGAAGAATCCATAGGCTGAGCTTTTGTAGCAGCTGAAGTGGGAGGTGAAGATGTGAGCTAAGTGTGACTCACTGGGGATGTCTACCCAGACAGACCGCTTGCCTGGAGCAGAGGTATTGTTGGTTGCAGATGGTGGACCACTAACCCTTGGTGTTGGCCCTAATACAAATGACCAAAAAATGACACTAAAGGTTTGTATTATATCTCAAATGGGTCTTAAGCTACAAATGAAGGAACCAATATATAGATATATACGTATATATATATATACGTACGTATATATGTATATATATATATATATTCATATATATATAAATATATATATATATATATACATTTATTTCTGCTACTGCATTTAAGAGCAGAAAAAAACGTCACCCCCAAAGTGTCAGCTTCTCAAGCAAAAGGCTTTATTGCATCATAAATTCAACAGGATTTTTTTTGTGGCAACACATTTCGACACTGACGTGTCTTCATCATAGCCAAATTGAAAAAACAGTGTCCATTCCCTCTTGACCTTTTATACTACCCATACATAAACATAGAAAAAATACTTTCCCCTACAGGAAAACAATTCATGGTTCCACGATATACATCTTAATCCCCTACTCTCAAAATACACATTATTTAATTCACTATTCAATTTAATTGTATTAACTACTCTTAAACAAATATAGCAAGTTTAAAAGATAAGATGAAAGAAAAGTAAGAGAAAAAAGGGAGGAAGAAAAGCAATTAATCTGTCTAACCTCTAACATATATCCAATCTTCATTGCATGATTTCAAAATGGCCAAGTGGTCAAAAACCACCCCAATCAAATCACACCTACAATGATTAAATAATAATTCATGAAACCATCAACAATTAGACAATCATGAAAACGTCACATCCATCTGTAAATACCTATATATCAAAATGTGTGGTAGCACCTATTAGGGCAAAACATAAGAAAATCACCATTTCTCCCAATGTACACTATTTCATTAATCCTACATGAACATAAAGCTCCTCATCCTCGTTTAATCCTCCAGGTGTCTTGGTCCCAAGGAGTATGAAATATTCTGACTCCCTTATCCTCAAGTGTCTTTCTCTATGCCCACCACGAATATTTCTCTCAATTTTATCAATGCCATAAAATGTAAAATTATTAGGATCATGGTTATGCACTTTGGACCAGTGTCTGGGAACCAGATATGAAGCATCATAGTTTTTAATAACTCTGTAATGTTCCAAAATCCTCTTTTGTACGGGACCAATTGTGCTGCCAACATATTGTAAACCACAGGGACATTGTAAAACGGATATGGAATAATCTGACCCACAAGAGATAGCTTTATTAATCTTTCTGATTTCACCTAAGGCCGTCTTGTACACCTTAACATTCTTGCTATTACTACATGGCTTACATCTGCCACACTTATAAAAGCCCGTCTGTTGACCAAACCAGCCAAAGGGTTGATGAATCTGTGTATTCAAATTACTGTGAACCAGAATATCACGCAAGGATTTTGCCTTGAGATACGTAAACTGTGGGTGAGAAGCAAGCACCTTCCCTATTAAATGATCATTTTTAACTAGATGCCAATGCTTCATTACTGCTTTCCTAATTGCCGGACTCACATTTTTATAAGTTTTTATTATCCTTGTCTCCGGGATCACATTCTCCTGCTTATGAGTTTTTATCTACAAGGTTTCCCTCTTAGTTTTAGTTACCTTCTCACTGGCTGTACGTAACACCCGATCTGGATAACCCCTTCCTCGCAATCTTTTTATCATCCTACTCTCCTCATCCTTATAGGATTCTTAAGTACTACTATTCCTTCCCGCCCTGAGTAACTTACAATATGGGATATTCCATTTCAGATTAGTAGGATGATGACTGCTCGCATGCAGGATACTATTGCCAGCTGTGTCCTTGCGGTATAACCTCGTCTGTAGTGTATTATCCTGAACTTCCAATAATACATCCAAAAATTCAATTTTTGTTGGATGTATCTTTTTAGTAAATCTCTAATTCAAACTGTTATCAGAAATATGATCTAAAAATTCCTCCAAGTCTTGTTGTGTTCCCTCCCAGATCATAAAAAGATCATCAATGTACCTCGTCCACATTGGGATGTGTCTAGTCCATCTCTCATTCTCTTCTATCCATACCTGAGTGGCCTCCCACCAACCCATAAAAAATCCAGGATAGCTCAGGGCAAAGAAACTTCCCATCGCTGTCCCGACCAGTTGACGATATGAAGACGAAATGAAGATGACATGGTGAAGGATCCTAAAAGAGAAAAACAAGGGACAATTCATGATTTAACATATTACATTTGACTCAAATGATAAGTTAGGAGGATACATCAAGCAAAGTTAATTTAAATCAATAAACACAGTAGTCAATGTAGGGAAACTTTGATCCACAAACATCTTTTCCTTGGATTTTCCTGAACTGACCATTCCTACCAAATTACCGTTACAGACTGTTATGTTCAGTATGTCACAGGTTGCTTTGACATTGGATGTTACAATCTGTAAAGGTACACTTACACTCAGGTGAAGAAGAGGTCAATGAAATCTTGATGCAGGTCATTTCCATCCTCTTAACCACTGTCATCTTCATTAGGCATTTTGACATTCTCACCCGGTGACTCTTCAGGGTCTCCATCCTTTGCGATGATTAGAATGTTCTGTCCGAGGGCGATGTGTGCAGCATGCAGCAGGCGACCATGATTTGTCACACCTTGTGCTCCTCCGGTCTTGTCCAGACACCGAAATCTGACCTTCAGGAGCACAACCGGCCTCCGTGTTCTTCCAAGGGCCTCATTGAAGTGGACTTCCCCTGGCACTGTTGGATTCCTCAATGGTGCCAACAACCATGGTCGGTTAGGATACACTGAGGCCCTCATTCCGAGTTTGGCAGGCGGCAGAGTCTGCCCGCCAAACTCAAACCACCACCCGCTGGCTGTATTCTGACTTCACCACAGGGCTGGCGGGCGTAAACACTCTTTCCGCCCGCCAGCCCTGCGGTGAAGAAGGATTTAACATTACCGCCGGCTCATAATCGAGCCGGCACCAATGTGGCAGTGCAGCGGGTGCAGCAGCACCCGTCGAGCATTCCTCTGCCCGTAATTCAGGCAGTGAAATGCGTGATGGGGCTGTGCATGGGGGCCCCTGTACTGCCCATGGCAAGTGCATGAACAGTGGAGGGGCCAACAGGGGCCAACGGCACCCCATTCCGCCAGCTTTTCCACTGCAGTGTGAACCGCCATGGAAAGGCTAGCGGAATGGAACTCGTAATCTGGCAGGCAGCACTGCTTGCAGCGCTGCCCTGGCGGATTACAACCACCGGGACCACCGGGACCGCAAGGCCGGAGTCCGTCTCCAGTGTGGCGTGTCGGCGGTATTCCTGCAGTGTTTCGGCCGTGGTCGGAATGTGGCGGATCGGACTGCCACTACCTGGCGATCCAATGGCCACCCCGGGTCTGGTGGTCTCAAGACCACCAGACTCGGAATGAGCACCTCAGTCTCCTACATGAAGCAGAAAATTGTTAGATTAAAATCATATCAAACCTTTGTACATTCCTAACCTAGGATTAAAGGAAATGATCCTCAAGTTATATTGTACTTACCAACAAGCCAGGCCCCTCAAGTCCAAGTTGTGACATTTGCAGGGGTATGGTGATGTTCCATAGTACAAAGGAATCATGTGTAGATCCAGAAAAGCAGGCACACACACTTGAGATGTATAAATCTGGTAAGCAGCCAACTTGCACATTGATTGAATGGACATTCTTCCGATTGCTGTAGACCTGTTCCCTGGCATGTGGTGGCACCCAGGCAATATGTGTGCTATTGATCACTCCAACCACATGTGGGAGGCCACCCAAATCACAAAATTCTCCTTTCTCTTTGGCCAAATCCTGAGATCTTTGAAACTGGATGAAGCTGTTGATGTGTCTCATCATTGAAGCAAGGACTTCTTATAGCACACCACTGAAAGTTGGCTGTGACATACCTCCAGATACTGCCAAAGTGTATTGAAAAGATTCAGTGGCCACAAAAATGAAGTACTGCCATGAGTTTCACTATTTGTGTTACTGCTATTGTATGCCTGTTGTGAGGCAGGAGATCAGGCTCCAGCTGCTGACACAAATCAGGAATCGTTTTCCTATTTAATCTGAACTCTTTTATTATGTCCCATTCCTCCATGGTGGCAAGGACCTAAAATGGTCTGAAAGACTTGAGGATGTGTGGAAAACAACAATCATTGAAAATTATTACAAAAGACTTTCACAACCAACTCACATGTGGCTTGGTTGGATTAGTCATCTTATTGGGTCATATCTGTACCTATTATTCTAAATCATTGTTGCTACTTCTAATCTAATTTCTTTATGTCTGACTTTCTTTAACAAATAATGTGTAAATAGTACATTTGAAATGTATGTTTCACGCATTTAAAAAAAAATGTTTTTACCTTCAACGGAAGTGTAACATACACCGTAGCACTATTGATGTCAAATACAGTAACGGTTCACTTCTTTGTGTCATATTTTGGCAAAAACAGTGTCATATGTATCTGAGGTTGGTATGTAAAGTAGCCACCATTTTGAATGCTGATGACACACAAATAATTTTAAAATGCACTATTTCACCTCCTAAAATGCCAGTAGCTTAACCTTGTCATCAGGACATTGGCTATCCGGAGGCCGTCAGCTGAAGTTGACCGCGTAGTAGGTGGAACACTCCATGATGGACACTGCCATAGGCCAACGTATGTGATGGCTGCTCATGAAAGCCAATGGTTGTGTCCGTCTCCATTGCAGAGTGCGTACGCTGTGTACTTGTATGTCGCATCTGGAAAAAAGCTCACTTGCCTCCTAACACTGCAGGCAACAACAACTCCTTAGCTTTTGCTGCTGTTACCAACCTTTGGGAGACAAGATGCTGGTCAGAGGAGGTGACAGGGCCTCTGCCTTTTCCCCTTAGGAGTTGGAGTGCCTCATCAGGAAGGTCCTGTCCCTGTGCAGCCAGCTGTATGTGAATCCAGAGGAACCGGTACATGTTTGAGTGGGAAATGTTTGTCAAAGTAACTTGTTCCTCTTTTGTACACAGGCTAACATGTCACTTTTTGTTCATAAGTGAAGTGTTGTTATGGGAGTGTAGTGAACTGAATAATATAACTGGGTACATAATGTCTCACAATGTTAGAATGCCTTTACATTGAAATGAAAAGTCACCTGTAAGAATAAGCCCAATTTTCTGTTCCTGTTACTCACAATTTCTGGTTTCATTAGACAAATTGCAGGCCCCTTACTTCCAGTATACAGTAGGCATGATACTATTAGTATAAGTGAAAGCATACAGCCCATGTCCAAATGAGTAAAATGTAAAGTGCAAGAAGGATCTTCAAAGCTGTGGAGTTGCCTGATGCCGTTCTGTCAAAGGAAATTAGAACCCATAATTAGAAATAGGAGTATCTGTATGTTTCAAACATGTCATGGTATTTCCTGTGCTGAAAGCCTAAATGTCACAGGCCCTCAATTATCCATACAGTTTTGTGTAATAACTACATACACTTGTTAATACATCACCCAACACTATGCTTTCACTGATATGGCAGCTTTTCAATACTGCCCTTAGTCACTGTGGTGCAAACCATATTGTCTGGCTCTTTGAAGATTATGCGTGAAGCTAATGTGGTTGTGAATGAGGTATGTGCAAATAATGTACAGGTTGTTTGGTCTTTAGTGTCTCACAGTGACTTGTAATAATCAGGATTGGTTCTCACTACAGGAAATGTTTCCTAGACCTGGCCTAGATGATGTTTCTGGCCTGGATTGTTAAAATGAGGAGGTAAAACGTGTTGAGGGTATTCAACAGATCACTGTAATCTAGTATTTCCTAGGAAATTGAAATGATTGAAAATAATTTTTACTGACTGTTTTGGGAATGCATGTGAGAGCCACAACACTACAGGCAACAAATTCACTCAAAACTTCTTCTGTTGTTATTTTTCTCATCCATCCATCCTGATAAAAGCAGAACATATGGAAGGCCATATCCAAGAAGGTGTGGGCCCTGGGTGTCCATAAGCAGCACAGCCTGCATTGCAGGAAGAGGTAGGAGGACCTCCGATGCTGGTCCAGCTTGCCCAGGCCTCTCAATAAAGCAAGTGCTTGCACCGCACCCTGACCCCCCCAATGGCCTGCATCCTTGCAGTGGCCTAGCTGGAGCTTGATGGGTGGTTGAGGGCCCAAGAGCAGCATCAAGGCAGTGAGTTATTGTATGTAGCTATTCTTGTTGTTTATCATTTTTAATTTACAGCAATGTTTTTGGGCATCAACTTGATGGTTGAGACACATTCAATGCAGATGAGGATTTCTGAAGGTCTAATTTTTTCAGACATTTTCTGATGCTGTTTGGTGTATTGTTTTGTGCTAAACATTGTCACTAGACTCCTCATCACAAGACAAGTACTGGTTTGAACAGAAACATGGCTCCATGTGAAACAAGCATTTACAATGCAACAGGTCTCGCGTTGGCTTGAGGTAGAGCTATTAGCATTGTAAATTCCTCACTGGACTTTTCTTGCTACACAAACTGAAAATAAAAAAGAAAACAGTTGACATAAGCGAGACGATTCAAAGCACCGGTGTGAGCGTGAAGAGAGAGACAAAAGGAAAAAGAAGTTCACTCACAGCCAAAGGTATAAGCAAAAGTGCAATTACCCATGTAACAGGGTCGATGGCCAAGGAGGTAACAAAACCGTCCTAAGGAGGGACAAACAGAAAGCAGTTACCAACGGAAACAAAGGATTTTTGAAAGGCAAGTCCATGAACGAGTGATAGTGGTGGGCGTGCGGTGGGCGTGGTTAAAAGCCCAGGTACATACCAACACGTGAGAAATGCTTGGCTATGCTTGACCCAAAAAGGGGTATCTGCGTTTTCTCCATGTTGTGAGGGACATTTGTACCAAATATGCCCCATTTGAGGATCTGGTTATGTGTAATTCTCCATCACAATGTGAATAGGTAATGTAGGCTGTATTTCATGGCATAATGAAAACTTATGCTACAGTTGATGTTTCAGACTTTACATTGGTACATTGGTACAACAACAGTCTGATCATGTTCATCTGCTCCAAAAGGACTGGAAACATGTATACAATAGCATAATTCCTTAACCGAAATATTTCAGAAATATGTTTCAACAGCAAGATTCAAGTCAGTGCATGTAGACAGTAGTAGACTGTCATGAAGGCTTAGTCTTTCACAAATGTACATGTACACCAGTCTGTGTCAACTATCATGAATTCTTATGGCAAACTGTATTGATTAAAACAGACAGGAATGTGTCCACATTGGTGACAGAGTTACACTTACTCCAAATTACATTTAAGCATCCTTAGTTATGTCAGATGAGTAATCAATGATAGTAAGAAAAGTAATACTTAAAAGGACATTTGCAGATGGAAGGTTACGTCACATATCCCATCTTGATAAGTCAATATCAAGCCCAAAGCATGACTCTTTTGGAAATGTGGATATGTTTTTGCTCTGTGCTGAAGTGGGTTATGAAAGGTTCTAGGTCTATGTATTCACTCATGCTTTCTAAGCCATTTGTCATGCAGGCAAATAAAAATGGATGAGAGACAAAAGGAATACATGATATGGGAGCTAGCATGGATAATTTCTAGCCTGTGAGCAAATGATTTGCGGAATTCTTCCCAACATGCATGAGGTACTGAGGATAAAGACGCCAGGTTTGAGATCCTTGAAGCTAGTTTAATATGTAGACTCGGCAAATGCTTTGTGAGCAAAGTTCATGTTCAATTCTATTTACACAGATACACTCAAACTATTGTATCTGTCTTTTTAGCATATTCTGGGCAAGGTGAAGGTGACAGTGGCCACGTCAGCGGGGAAGAAGCTGGGCACTGAAGAGACTAGCACGGAAACCACCAGCAACTTTACATCATCTTTGGAGGCCTCCACAGAAGACCATCCTCTGACGGTGGTAGACCGTAGTGGGACAATTCCACCTGTATCATTGTCCGGCACTAACGTTTTCATCCCCACCCTCCCTCTTGCTTCTCCCCAATTGGCCGTAGCCACCTTTGCTGAAGGCACTTCCCCCTCTTTCCCTGTCTCCCATGCTGCTCTAAATGAGGAGGCTCTTGACCCATTGTGGACTGTCTCTGTAGGCCAAACCGCACTACTGAATGCCATCCAGGGACTTAGCGGGCAGATGAGAAAGATGCTAGATTACCTGGATGGCATTCACAGTGCTATATTTGGTCTACAATGATCATTCCAGGGATTGGCCTCCCCAGTGACCACAGCCACCCACACATCCCACCCACCACACCTGCCGGCACCACTCCCACCACAACAGAACCATCCATACCCGCTACCACCACACCTGACGACACCACACCCACTATGATACAACCATCCACACCCAACACCACACCTGCAGACAACACACCTACCATGATACAAATATCCACGCCCACCACCACCTAGACATGCACTAGCACATCCTCAGACACCACAACCACACAGCACCCCCACCAACACACCCATTCACATACACACAAATTTAATGTTACACATAGTGAATCCCAATGCCCACACTCACTCAAACAACAGACAACAGTAAGAGACACAAACCAACATGTATACCACATATACCAGACCCACAAACACCAGCACCATCAACAGACACATGCACATCAGACACTACCACTCACTCCACCTCCTAAGCCGAAAATCCATGTCACCCTTCCTAACCCTTTTTCCAGAGGCAACCTCTTCTTTGCCCTGGCCCTGACACCTTCCACATCAGAAACCATTGCTCCCAAATGTATATCCACCCCTCACAAACATCTTGCCACCCCTTCCACACCCCAACCCACCCCTTCCACATCCCAAACCACCCCTCCCAAATCCACCCCTCCCTAACGCAAGGACCCAACCCCCCAAAAAAAGATCATTGGGGTACCTGCTCTCTGCCTAATAGATGCCCCTTCGGAGGAGGTTGGTTTTGGCAGTGCAAACAGGAGACACATTTTGGGCATGCAACCCAGGTTTGGGACATTTGGGCATTGACCCTTTCTTGTTACATTTCCTATGAAATGTAATTTTGAGGAACTTATCTCATTTTCATTAAAATAATCTTTGACAATACATTTGTCCTGGTCTTTTTTTTTATTGTTACTAATTGTTTGCTGATGATGTTATTTCTGCTAATGTGTGTGTCATGCACTTACTCTCATTTGTGACAGTGACAAGCACAGGTTTTATTGTTTACATATTTTTGAAATGCATACAATAGTGCTGTACATTTTGATGGACATGATACACCACAATGATATGTGTTTATGTTTTTATGACTGGAGAATGTATGTGCCTTTATTTTAACATGATTTGTCAATAATATACACATATGCATCACACAGGGAACCTGACAATTTACAGTTAAATGACATCTAATGTTTGTCATGAATTGCACAAACCAAGGGGACATGTGGTCTTCATACATCTCTGACATGTCTGCAATTTAGAAGTGACATTGGTTGTACATTCTGTGTACACCCAGCATTTTGTAGTGCAATTGGTACATTATCATGTATTTAAGTATTTCCCATTGGGTATAATGTTTATGTATATGATATAATAGTTTGGGGAAATTATTGCACACACCTGTATGGGCACGTTTCAAGTGACTTTTATGTAGGTGTCCATTGCCATGAAGGCAGTTAGTACCAGATTGGTGAGTGTTTCTGATATACAGAGGTGTGTTCTTAACTAGTTTTCTAACTACAACATTACAGACATATGCATTGCACATCATTGTACTATTGCTTGCAAGTATTTGTTTGCATATGCACAAGTCCAATGCTAGTGTACACCAATAATTCTGAGAATAACATGTAATACAGTGACTTACCTTCTGTTCCAGTGACGATAGGCTTTTTTTGTCTTGTTTCAGGAGCAGCAGCAATGGCAGGACTTGTATGACCGGGTTCATGGTGAGAGGAAATGAGAAAACTCAGAAAAGGAAATCTTTCAGATCTTTATCCCTCCCAATCCGCCAACACAGGTTTGGATGTTTAGTCACCACAGTTTTGTTGGGGAGAAGGCACATCGTCATTGGCTTGGCGGTAAAACTGGCTGGAGTCCCGCCACTAGCCGCTTTTGCCTATGGTGCTGCTGACGCAGGTGGAGATTCATGGCACTGACGGCTATTTGTCGGCGGTCTTTCATCTATGTACCCTCTAACATCTAACTAGAGCAGGTGAACCACCAAGGCGGTAGATGGGAAATTAGATGGAAAATCGATGGCGGGACCATTGCCACCAAGATCTGAATCAGCCCCTTAGTCTTTTAAGTCCTTATTGACCACAGAAGTGGCTATTTAGAGCCCCCCACCCCAGAACCTAAGGGGAAGTACTTACAGACTCAAATGCTGTCAGGCATAGCAAAACAGCAGGGTCCAGTCCAGGTCCAGGTGCCAACAGTTAGATGAAAACTTCCAGGAAAAGGCCTTGCTTGTTATATCTCTGTAGACTTAACAGGAAGTCAGCCATATGACCCTTAGGACCTCTTTTACAAGGCCCTAGTGGCACACTTTGCCACAAAAGCATAATTTTTGTTTTACGCTCTAGTGGTGCAGTGTGCCAGCCCATATTTACAAGGCCATGTAAAGCCACCTTGCATGGCTTTTCATGGCCTTGCAAATATGACCCCCTTTCACGCATAACCCTGTGTGAAAGGGACGTTCCATGGATGTTGCGGTGGGTGCTCCACACAACATCCACTGAACCTGACAGAATCTGCCACATTCCTAGATTTATAAGGCTGGGAATATGAAAGAAGGCCCACAGCATATTCTGTAAAGCTCGAGGAGTCACTTCTGCTTATTCCAGTCAGCCTATTGTTTGCTCCTGGGAAGCTTTTCACACCTATGCAAGGCTAAATATTGTCTGGGAGAAGCTAGATAACGAGTACAAATTAGCCTCCAGGAACTTCAGGCAGAGAAAAGGTAACTTTTAAAAAGTTACTTTTCCATAATATTTAATAAAGTTCGATTTCACCACTGACGATTATTAAAATGGTTGTTTAATTATTTTTCTAGCTGGTGCCATTCACGGACACAGTATGAGGATTTTAATTTGTAATGTGGCTTTCTAGATAGAACAGGAAAGCATTTTACAGTGAAAATAGCTGCTAGTCACTGTAAAGACATGTTAATATTATATTTCCACATGTCCTACTTTTAAATACCTTGAACCCTGCCTTGTGGACTACGAGGGCTACATAGGGGTGACATTAATATTTAAAAGGGAGTCTTTGACCTGTCAAAGGGATTGATTTTGAGAAGCTGAATTGCAGTTTAACACTGCTACAGTCAGACTACAATGGTTGGCCTGACGCCATGTTTGCACTGACACTATAGCGGATGGCGCAATAGATGCTGCAGTCCACTAGTGGCATTTAACTTCCAGGCCCTCTGCACACTCTGTACCACATAGTAGGGTCTTACAGGTAAGTTAAATGTGCCAATTTTGAGTATTCTAATTCAACCATATTAGAAGGGAGAGCATGAACCCTATGCTACTAGTTATCAAGAGTTAAGTTCACAGAGTTTTAAAGCCAGCAAAAGTATAGGGTCCAGCAAGAGACGAAAAGCCCTGAGTGAGCATGCAAAAAAGGCAATTTCCTACAACTCTCCTCTGTTGTGACATGGCTGCACATCCGCTAAATATGTATCTGTGCTGCTCCTACTAATATCTTTGCTCCATCTTTAACCATATTACTTCCACAACACTGTCCATGCAGGCCGAAGTAACTCAAAACCTGCACCTCAGAAAACCTACATCATTCCTCCTATAACCACATTCCCTGGGTAACACTTCTCCTGTACTACCACTATCCCAATTCTGCTCCATCAGTAACATTGTTTCTGTTCATCCATTGTCAACTCTTCCTTTGCATGCTTCATCACATCCAAACAGCATGCCTCGCTTCCTCCTCTTAAACTGCCCATGCAATTTATTAATTTCGCCCTTTTATCCTCCTTTTTGTCAGACCCCACGTAGTTCTCACTGAATCTCTTCTGCTGCTCTTTCACCGACCCTGTTGCCCTTTTAAACAATAGTTATCATACATTTGTTATACTTCAACATAACATGATCCTGCTTCACCTCTAACCTGTGACAGTCCTGCTATATTTCTCCCCGTTCATGCTCACCCTAACTTTAAATATTATGCCATTTTCTCAAAAGGAAATCCTGAGCATAAGCAAAATGTTAACAACAGGGCAGAAATAACAGAACACAGTAGTTAACAGTGCACTTCCATGCCTTTGTCCACTGCATGCTCAATGTACAGCACTGCAAACCCTCATTCTTCAACATTACTATGAGAAAATGCAACTTTTGTCTTCTATCCTTCCCCGCCACTGAGGTGTCTGTTTCGCTCTGGACATCTGTTATTTCCGAGGCCCATTTTACAAGTGTTCTTCTCTGAAATACAAAAATATTTCTGCTTTCTAGTTATAACTGACACTTTAGTAAATCAACTGTAACCATGCAAATGTTTTGTGAAAATACAGGAAGATTGATTATTGGGAGATAGTGGAAAGGTTACTCCTTCTGCATCTAAAATTACAACTTGTGTTCATAAAGTTGGTGTATCTGACAGCAGGCAACACGACTATCTTTTAAAAGTGCACCATGGATCAAAAAGCTTAATTTGTAACTTCTCATACAGAAATGCTACATGCCTGAAAATTGCATTGCTAAAGCAATGCAGTATGAGAAAATCAATGAAATAATGAATTCAATGTTTATTACCTGTAAGGGTTAGCCATCTTTAAATAATGTGCAGTCACAATCTTCAAATCAGACATCAGAGTTTAGCAAAATGTCAATCATATTTCTGTCTGGCTTGCTGCTGTTCCTTCCTAATCTTAGGCCCTCATTACAATTCTGGATAGTGTACTAATTGTTGTCCATGGACCACTGGGCCCAAAATGCATGGGCGAGGCACACACGATACCGGACTGGAAACGGAGAGAACACTGCTGGGGCATCAGATCAAAAATATACAGGCACCTCTGGGGGAGGGGGAGGTGGGGCACCACAGCCTGATGAACGCACGACGCCACTGCTGCACGAGGGGGCTCCATGCCCATTGATGTATCCTGGGGAGTGCAAAGCCACAGTCTCCCAAGTCTCTCCAGTGGGTGGTTTGCCCAATGCTTTATCCTGGGGAGTGCAAAGCCACAGTCTCCCAAGTCTCTCCAGTGGGTGGTTTGCCCACTGCTTTATCCTGGGGAGTGCAAAGCCACAGTCTCCCAAGTCTCTCCAGTGGGTGGTTTGCCCAATGCTTTATCCTGGGGAGTGCAAAGCCACAGTCTCCCAAGTCTCTCCAGTGGGTGGTTTGCCCACTGCTTTATCCTGGGGAGTGCAAAGCCACAGTCTCTCAAGTCTCTCCAGTGGGTGGTTTGCCCACTGCTTTATCCTGGGGAGTGCAAAGCCACAGTCTCTCAAGTCTCTCCAGTGGGTGGTTTGCCCACTGCTTGGTCCTGGAGAGTGCAAAGCCACAGTCTCTCAGGTGGATGCCTTTCTCCACTGGTTCTGGAGGGGCATGGTTCCCAGAGTGCTTCATCCTGCCACGGACTGAGGTAGTGGATGTGATTCTGCAATGGTTCTGGAGGGGGCATGGTGCCCAGAATGCTTCATCCTGCCAAGGACTGAGGTAGTGGATGTGATTTTCCACTGGTTCTGGAGGGGGCATGGTGCCCAGAGTGCTTCATCCTGCCAAGGACTGAGGTAGTGGATGTATCTCTCCACTGGTTCTGGAGGGGGCATGGTGCCCAGAGTGCTTCATCCTGCCAAGGACTGAGGTAGTGGATGTGATTCTCCACTGGTTCTGGAGGGGGCATGGTGCCAATGAGTGTAATATTAGTAATACTTAGAAATACGTTCATAAAGAAAAAACAGTATGTACATTATGTACAATATATACATAAGGCGGGACAATGCCCACTCAAAAATTGTACGCGGCCCACTGGGCCAAAACACATAAGCCAAGTCCACACTTGACTCCTGCCTCAATACGGAGAGAACACTGCAGGGGCATCAAGTCTAAAACACACAGGCACCTCAGGGGATTGGGGAATGGGGGCCACCTCAGACGGAAGATGGTACAAAGCCACTGCTCCTGGAGGGGGCTCCATGTGCAATGCTTGGTCCTGGGGAGTGCAAAGCCACAGTCTCTTAAGTAGGTGATTAGCCTACTGCTTGGTCCTGGGGAGTGCAAGGCCACAGTCTCTCAAGTAGGTGGTCTGCCCACTGCTTGGTCCTGGGGAGTGCAAAGCCACAGTATCTCTAGTAGGTCGATTGCCCACTGCTTGGTCCTGGGGAGTGCAAAGCCACAGTCACTCCAGCGGATGGTTTGCCGACTTATTGGTCCTGGGGAGTGCAAAGCCACAGTCTCTCAAGTCGGTGCCAGTTTTCCACTGGTTCTGGAGGGCGCTTTGTACCCAGTGTGCTTCATCCTGGCAAGGAGGGGCTGAGTGGATGGCTTCTTCCACTGGTTCTGGTGGGGGCTTTGTGCCCAGTGGGCTTCATCCTGGCAAGGAGGGGCTGAGTGGATGGATTCTTCCACTGGTTCTCGAGGGGGCATTGTGCCCAGTGTGCTTCCTCCTGGCAAGGAGGGGCTAAGTGGATGGCTTCTTCCACTGGTTCTGGAGGGGGCATGGTGCCCAGTGTGCTTCATCCTGGCAAGGAGGGGCTGAGTGGATGGCTACTTCCACTGGTTCTAGAGGAGGCATTGCGCCCTGTGATGCAGATGTTTTGGGGTGCAAGGTCACAGTCTCTCACCTGGGTGTCACAATGACAGCTTTTGCAGGGACCAGGACGCACTGCAGCCCATGCAGTCACCACTACACACTGCTCTATGGCGGTGACGGCTGCTCAGTGTATGCCAGTTGCGCTGCAGGTGGCGGTGCAGGCAGTTGTGGTGGTAGCCTCCAGGCCTTCACCTGCAGCCTCGGACAGCTGCCCACTGGGGCTGCTGCTGCTGGCAGTGGTGCTGCTTGCAGCGGGGCAGGTGGCGGTGCTGGCCGTGGTGCAGGTGGCGGTGCTGGCAGTTGTGGTGGTAGCCTCCAGGCCTTCACCTGCAGCCTCAGATGGCTGAAGTGCCATGGCTGGTGTTCTGTGCCCCTTCCTGCCCTTGGCAGATGGTGGTGCCTCCTTGCTTCTGCCAGTTGGAGTCTTTGACTTGGGCTTGTTTGCTGGTTGTGCCTCCTTCCCCTTGCTGAATGCTGTCCCCTTCTTGCCCTTGCCAGGTGGCGGACCCTTCTTGGCCTTGGCAGGTGTTGGTGGCACACTGGCGTGGCTGACGGGTGCCTCCTTGAGGCCTCTCACAGCTGCAGAAGCCACAGTGGCCGTGGAATGGGTGGCTGAGGTGATGGGCTGGGTTCTGGCCACCCTTGCCCGAGGTGAAGGACGGGGGTAGGGGTAGGGAAGAGGTCAAGGGTGGCGAGGAAAAGCTTCTTAGGTACACTGGGGCGGGAAGAGGGTGAAGGTTTGGGAGTGGAGGAAGAGGGAGTGGTTGTAGGAGGTGTCAGTCTGCTGTGTTTGGGTGCAGGTGCATGGGCTGGATGCTGTTGTGAGGTGGATGTCTGTTGGGTGGGTGTGTGCTTGCATTTGTGTACTTTTGGAGGAGGGGTCACAGACACAGTGGGAGAGGACACAGGGGATGTGTGCATGGACGTGGGGGTTGTGGCTTCCAATGAGGGGCCTGTAGTTATAGGCGTGCTGGTGATGGAGGTAGTGGATGAGGATGTAGTGAATGTAGGTGTGAGTGGAGACGCTACTTGGAGGGGGTGGATGAAGAGGAGAAGGGGCACACAGTGGAGGCAGTAGATGTTAGTGAGTCTGCATGGGGATGGAGCTTGTGTGAGTGCCTGTGAGATGAAGTGTGGTGCTTGTGTTTGCCGGAGCCACTTCTGTGTGTTGATTTGGGTAATTGCTGGTCTGAAAGTATGTTTCGGATAGGTTTGGGATGAGGGGATCGGGACTGGGTAGAGGAAGTTGGAGGGGAGGCTAGAGACAGGGACAATGGCTGCCATCAGTGTGGAGGCCAGAGCCTGGAATGATCTCTGTTGGGCCGCTAAGCCAGAGTGAAAGCCCTCCAGGAATGCAATTGTTTGTTGCAAATGCCCTGCTACATCCTGGATAGCATTCAGTATTTTTGACTGCCCAACAGTGAGGGATCTCAAGAGGTCAACAGCCTCCTCACTTTGGACAGCAGGGCTGACTGGGGCACGGCCTGAGGTGCCTGGGACGAAGGAGATGCCCACCCTCCTGGGTGAGTGGGCACGGGATACACGCTGAGGGGCTTATGGGAGGGCAGTGCTAGTACGGGGGTGGCTGCTGTACCTCTTGTTGGATTAGGCACAGAGGTGTCCGCCACCGCCAGGGAGATTCCTGTCTCCGTCATGGTGCTCTCCTTGTTCTCCGTCCCACTGGTGCCCTCACCATTGGTGGATTCAGCCTCTAGGCCCATGTGGGATGCAGCTCCCTACGTTGCCGGTGCCTCTGCTCCTCTGCCAGATGATGCTAATGCACACAAGGACAGGGTGACAAAACAAGAATGGGTTGGAGGGACAGAGGATACACTTGGTCAATGCCAGCAACAACACCACCGTTGGCGTACACAACACACAGGGATCAGCCCTATGTACTAGGCCATGCACTACCAGTTACAATGCTAGTCACCAGGCCATGGGGTACAATGCCTAACACCATTAGCTGCACACCTGAAACCCACAGGACCCTGTCCAGTAGTAGATGCCCACTAACACTATTGGGGTTGGAGTGCTTCAGAGCCTGACCAACATGGGACCTACACTGCCATGTTCGCCCTGGCCTAAGGGCACCCATAGCCCACATCCCCTACCCAGGTAAAACCTTAACGCGCACAAAGTCGTGATTCTGAATCTGTACTCACCCCCTTGTAGCTGCTGTGATGCCTTCAAGCACCCATCCAACTCTGGATAGGCCACCGCCAGGATGCAGAACATCAGGGGGGTCAGGGTATGATGGGCACCCCTTCCTCGTTGGGAGGCCAGCCCCAGCTGGGCCTCCACTGTCTTCCTTGCCCAGCAGCGCAGGTCCTCCCACCATTTGCTGCAGTGGGTGCTCCACCTGTCAAAGACCCCCAGCATCCGCACTTCCTTGGCGATGGCACTCCAAATACCCTTTTTCTGATAGGTGCTGACCGGCAGAAAAATATGCATAGAAAAAGGTATGAGTCATACAGTCCGGCCTGTTACAGTCATGGCCCACCATAAACCTCGAATCCCCTTATGCACAGACATTGACCACCAGACATGCAGCACTCTGCCCAGGACCCTTCAGCCCCCAAACACGAGGTTTATAAACACAGCAATCCATACATTCATGGCCCACGCATCATGCTCACAGTGTACTCACCTGTTTGTCTGGAGGAAATTAGAGTAAAGTATACTGGGATAGGACCCCCTCCACCAGTCTCTCCAACTCCTCTGAAGTGAAGGCAGCGGCCCTTTCCCCAGACACTTGAGCCATTGTCCCTTTCAGACACAGGTCACAGCAGCACTTGCACTGTAGGTCCTCTCCCGTTGAAGGTGAGTGAACAGATAGAAAATGGCGGTCACGTCCGCGGCGGTGCGTACCGTCACCGCTGGCGTACATTGCCATTGGCTCCTGGAACCAATAGGGCCCAATGATAACCAATGCAAAGTTGTGTGGCGGTCATCGACCGCTGACTGCAACGGCGCACAATGCCAGCGAAATTACCTCATTTCCACTTGTCTCTCCTCACAGGTCAGGCAGCTGCCATTTCAGGGGGGCACAGGCCATGGCACCTAACTGTGTCACAGCAGACATTGGCACATCAACTGACTCTTGAGTTCACATACTGTTTCTTTAAGGGAAGA
Organism: Pleurodeles waltl; assembly: GCF_031143425.1. Taxonomy (NCBI): domain Eukaryota; kingdom Metazoa; phylum Chordata; class Amphibia; order Caudata; family Salamandridae; genus Pleurodeles; species Pleurodeles waltl. The sequence continues at coordinate 366,291,066 of NC_090444.1, read as the reverse complement.
AATGCATATTTATATTAACATATGTGTGAATATGACCCTCTGCTCACCGTTTTTCACCCTAGAGTTCAACCGCTGAGGATGAACAGGAGATGGAGACATCCCCCTTTGTACAGACCCCTGGTGGACCTGGCGACAATGGAGGACAGGCACATTATCCTGACCTACAGACTTGATAGGGCCACAATCCAAGAACTGTGTGCCCAATTGGAGCCAGACCTGATTTCAGCTATCTGTCAGCCCACAGGTATCTGTCCTCTAGTGCAGGTCCTGTCAGTGCTCCATTTCCTGGCAAGTGGTTCCTGCCAAGCGACAGTGGCCATTGCATCAGGGATGTCTAAGCCAATGTTCTCAAACGTGCTGACCAGAGTGTTGTCTGCCCTACTGAAACACATCGTATTCCCCCAGGTGGAGGATTTGGCCACAGTGAAGGCTGACTTTTATGCCCTGGGACATATCCCCAACATCATTGGTGCCATTGATGGTACACATATTGCATTTGTCCCCCCCCCGAGAAATGAACAAGTGTTTAGGAATAGAAAAAGCTTTCACTCTCTGAATGCGCAGATGGTGTGTTTGGCGGACCAGTACATATCCCATGTCAATGCCAAGTATCCTGGCTCTGTGCATGATGCCTTTATCTTGAGGAATAGCAGCATTCCATATGTGATGTCTCAACTCCAGAGGCACCGGGTGTGGCTAATAGGTGAGCCCATGGTCCCCACCCAGTTGATGTAGGTATATGGGTGTGGGTTTGGCCCCAAGGGTGAGTGTGTGGTTAACAGCTATCCCTCGATATTAACAGGGGACTCTGGTTACCTCAACCTCTCATGGCTAATGTCCCCAGCGAGGAATGCCAGGACAAGGGCAGAGGAAGGTTATAATGAGGCACATGGGCGAACAAGGAGGATCATTGAGAGAACCTTTGGCCTCCTGAAGGCCAGATTCCGGTGCATCCATCTGACAGGTGGATCCCTGTACTACTCACCCAAAAAGGTGTGACAGATCATCGTTGCATGTTGCACAACCTGGCCTTGAGCCGCCCGGTGCCTTTTCTGCAGGAAAATGAGCCTTGAGATGGTTGTGTAGCAGCGGTGGAGCCTGTGGACAGTGACGAAGAGGAGGCAGAGGAAGAAGATGTGGACAACAGAAGTACACTCATTCAACAGTACTTTCAGTGACACACAGGTAAGACACTGTAACTTCACCTTCCATTGCAGTTTAGTATTTGACATTGAACATGGCAGCCTGATTTTCCTATTTCTATGGCCACTTACTGTACCCTTTGGCATCTCTATTTTCAGATCTCTGTGCCCCACTCTGGCTCCTGGTGTGTTTATTCCTGCCCTCTACAGGTTATACCTATGTTAATATTACAGTAGATTAGAAATGCAATGTTTACAGATTGTTAAACTATTACATTTGTCATATAATCCACAGACTCCATACTTTAATTTGTTCCAAGGGTGTTTATCTATGTGCTAATAAGTAGAGGGGGAATTGCCCTGGGCTGGGTTGCTGATGGAGGAAAGTCCAGAGTAGAGTCCAGTCTATTTGTATCACAGGTGCATTGTCCAAGGGAGAATAGGAAGTGGAGCAATGCCAGTTCAAGATGGACAGGGTGACATTGTGGGACACAAGGGTGACAATCAGGAGAGTCTTATTTCCTGGCTGGGGTCTTGGCAGTGTTCTCTGGCTTCTGCCTGGATCGCAGGGACCGATTGTGGGGTGGTTCTCCTTCTGCAGGGGGAGGGGTGCTGGTGGCCTGTTGGTCCTGTGGCAGGCTTCCTGTCCACTAGCACCAGCGGAGGTAGAGGGCTGTTCATCAGTGTGGCTAGTGTCAGGGGCCCATTGGTGTGCCACTGCCTCCCTCATGGTGTTGGCCATGTTTGCCAGCACCCCTGCAATGGTGACCAGGGTGGTGTGGATGTCTTTCAGGTCCTCCCTGATCCCCAGGTACTGTCCCCCCCGCAGCCGCTGAGTCTCCTGCAACTTGTACAGGATGTGGCCCATGGTCTCCTGGGAATGGTGGTATGCTCCCAGGATCCCTGCAAGTGCCTCCTGGAGAGTGGGTTCCCTGGGCCTGTCCTCCCCCTGTCACACAGCATTCCTCCCAGGCTTCCCTGTTGTCCTGTGCCTCTGTCCCCTGAACCGTGTGCCCACTGCCACTGATCCCAGGTCCTTTATCGTCCTGTGTTTGTGGGGTTGCCTGGGGTCCCTGTAGTGGTGGACACACTGCTGATTGACGTGTCCTGGGGACAGAGGTATGAGCCCACTTGGTGGGTGCTGTGCTGGTGTTTCCTGAGGGGGGAGGCTCTGTGGTGGTTTGGGACTGTGGTTGGGTCACCGACTGTCCAGAGGTCCCTGATGGGCCAGGTTGGTCATCGTGATCCAGGCGTACAGAGCTGCTGTCAACACTGTGGGCCTCTTCTGCGGGGGGACTGAATGGGGCTGGCACCTCCTCTCTTGTGATGTTGAGTGGAGGTCCTGTGGGGATGTAAATGCAGTGTTATTGTATCTGTGTGGGACATCTTGTGCATGGGTATGGTCCCTTCTATGGTTGTTATTACCAAGGCAGCTTTGGCTTGTGTGAGTTGTGCTTGGTTTGGCTAAGTGATTGTCACTAGTGTGCATGCTGTGGTGATGTGTGTCCATGCAGGTCTGTGTTGGGTGTCCATGCATTCGTTTTGCATGTAGGGCTTGGTATTGGGATGCGTGGGTTGTGATGGTGGGGTATATGTGAGGTGGTGGAGTGATGGGGGTGAGGGTAGGGGTAGGAGTTTGTGGGTGGGGGGTGAAAGTAGTAAAGATTTGACCAAAGTCAAGTCCTCCTGCTACTCCTGCCAGGCCCTCAGGATGCATGATTGCCAAGACTTGCTCCTCCCATGTTGTTAGTTGTGGGGGAGGAGGTTGGGGTCCACCACCAGTCCTCTGTACAGCTACCTGGTGTCTTGCAACCACGGAATGCACCTTCCCCCGTAGGTCATTCCACCTCTTCCTGATGTCATACCTTGTTCTGGGGTGCTGTCCCACGGCATTGACCCTGTCCACGACTCTCCACCATAGCTCCATCTTCCTAGCAATGGACATCTGCTGCACCTGTGATCCGAATAGCTGTGGCTCTACCCTGAGGATTTCCTCTACCATGACCCTTAGCTCCTCCTCTGAGAACCTGGGGTGTCTTTGTGGTGCCATGGGTGTAGTGTGAGTGGTATGTGTGAGGGTGTATGGGGTGATGTGTTGGGGTGTGTACTGTGAGGTGCATGGGTGGTGTTTGGGTGATGGTGTTATGTGGCTCAGATTCAGTGGGTGTCCTGGCTTGTCTCTCTCTCAGTTGGCAATATTTTTTTTACATTGTAAGGGGTTGTGGGTATTGCGGGTGTGTGTTTTATAGTGTTGTGGGTGTGGTGTATGTGTGTCAGGTATGTGTAGTTTGAATTGTTCAATGTGTAGGTTTGTTAGTGTGTGTGTATTTTGAGCGCAGCAATGTGTACCACCAATGGTTTACCGCGGTTGAATGACCGCCGCGATGATTCGTGGGTCATTATGCTGTGGGCGTATTTGTGTTGGCGTAACGGTGTGGGGTTTGGTACCGCCAGTTTATCACTGACCTTTGGGCTGGCGGACTTGTGTGGGTGTCTGTATAGTGGCGGATTTCTCTGTGTGGGTCATAATACCCGTAGCGTTATACCGCCGCGGTCATGGTATGTTGGCGGCCGTCAGCACGGCGGTAAGCGTCATTTACTGCCAATGTTGTAATGAGGGCCTTAGTATCTCCAAATAATTACTTTAATACTTATTAGTGTTAACATGTATGAGTGTCCACAATTCACATGCAAAATATATGCAGAGTTCAGTTTCGTCTTTTCTTTCAAACATGATCACAAGGCTAACAAAGTGAAGCATAACTAAATTGTAAATTCCATCTGTGAGAACTTTAAACACATGCTCTTTAGGGTTGAAATTATGGAGTCAATAGTGTTTTTTCTAGTGTTCGTCAACTGGGTAACATTGTGGATGAAAGGACATCTCTACATTAGGTCCAGAGTGAAATATATCCAAGAAAGGTGAAGGTCTGAGGAGGCATTCCAAAGAGGACCATACAATAATACTAAATAGGATGATGAATGATGCTTTTATTAGGGGTTACATTACAATCCTGGTAACTCAGTGCATCAGTCCCCTCAGGAACACCACAAAGTGGTGATGTGATGGGCTGCTAGCACAGCAGCATGTATGGAGTCTCAGAGGGTTAAATGGGCCTTTAAACTACATAGGTGAATTGTCATGAACCCCATGAAGTGTATATATGGACACATGTCACCAAAAAAGAGCATCATTTTGTTATGATCAATCCGTTCTGGGCTCAGGTACTCACTAAAGAAGCTTGCTGACAGATAATTGAGAATGTTAATAAAGTTCCAAAGCTGGTATTCATACACCGTGGAGTAAGAAACACCCCACAGTAGCAGTTTTACCAATTTTATATCACAACAAATATGTGTTGACTCACTGCATAGAGTGTAACCCAGAATACCAAATAAATTGAATATATCAATGTAATTAATGGCCACTGTAATGAGCTCATCAAGACTGAAAGATTGGTAAAATCAGACAGTGGAGATAAAAGATGTGGTGCAGTAGCCATAAGCCCTTCTGTGCCTCATTTCCTTGATCAGATATACTTGGTATGTGTTCCTTCACACGTGGCTCATGTCAAAAGTACACTGTCTAGTGCTCTGGGGGTGGGTTACTCAACAGACTACTGGTAGACATTACAGACCTGTAAGGGGGGCAGCAAAGGAGGAATTCCTTTTAACGTGGGATACTTCCAGCCTTAATGTTTTTGCTTTGCACTGAGTGTATATGGTGACTCATACAACAATATATGTATCTCTTGTCTGTTTACTTTGCAAAATACTGTTAGTGAAGGATGGACTTTACAAACATTTGCTAATGTGCACAGAAAGGTTGTGCAAAGAGTAATCTTTAAAAAACAAACTCCGCACACTTTTTCCAGGTTTGCTGAGTTTGATGGCACATAAAATTATATTGATCTTGTGGTGTGAAAGAATGTCAGGAAAGTTCCAAATTCTGTGAACACAAATTGGCAAACTCTAAACACACTATGAGCAAAAAACGCTTTGTAAACACTTAGGGGCATATTTATACTCCGTTTGCGCCGAATTTGCGGCGTTTTTTTCGATGCAAATTCGACGCAAAACTAACTCCATATTTATACTTTGGCGTTAGACGCGTCTAGCGCCAAAGTTCATGGAGTTAGCGTCATTTTTTTGCGTGAACACCTTCCTTGCGTTAATGATATGCAAGGTAGGCGTTCCCGTCTTAAAAAATGACTCCGATGCTATTGCGTCGGATTTATACTCCCGGGCAAAAATGACGCCCGGGAGTGGGCGGGACTAAAAAACCCGCATTTGTGCCGGATTTTAGCGCCTGGGTCAGGGCAGGCGTTAAGGGACCTGTGGGCTCAGAATGAGCCCGGAGGTGCCCTCCCAAGCCTCCAGGGACACCCCCTGCCACCCTTGCCTACCCCAGGAGGACACCCAAGGCTGGAGGGACCCATCCCAGGGAAGAAAAGGTAAGTTGTGGAAAAAAAATTTAAAAACATTTTTGGGTGGCATAGGGGGGCCTGATTTGTGCCCCCCTACATGCCACTATGCCCAATGACCATGCCCAGGGGACAGAAGTCCCCTGGGCATGGCCATTGGGCAAGGGGGCATGACTCCTGTCTTTGCTAAGACAGGAGTCATGTTAATGGCGTCTGGGCGCCAAAAATAAATGGCGCAAATCGGGTTAAGACGATTTTTTTGCCTCAGCCTGACCTGCCCCATTTTTGGACGCCCAAACGCCATTTTTCCCTACGCCGGCGCTGCCTGGTGTACGTGGTTTTTTTTCACGCACACCAGGCAGCGCCGGTCGACTAACGCCGGCTAACGCCATTCAATAAATACGGCGCCCGTATGGCGCTTCAGAATGGCGTTAGCCAGCGCTAAGTTTTTTTGGCGCAAAACTGCGTTAGCGCAGTTTTGCGTCAAAAAGTATAAATATGGCCCTTAATATGATGATGCCAGGGTGATAGCTTACTTTGTAAAACAATGAGTGGCAGTGCACAAGAGCTGCTCATAAGCCTGGTCAGCACAAATTCCAAGACTCCATAGTCCTGAATCCACTTGAGGCCTCTCTAATGCACTACCAGAGACTCTGCTTCTTTATCTCACTCTTGCAGTTTTCTGCTCTGTCCCTCTTGCTCTCAGGAAATGTCTGGTGAGTTAGAATAAGCTCCAGACCCAACAAATGAGTGTTAGTGGCCCCTCCTGGCAAACACTGGCTAAAATTAGGTACTGGGCATGGCTTTGATGGAGCATTTTCTGTATGCTCTGTTCAAGGCTGACGGTTCTTGGCACCTAAGCAGGGGTGGTAAGTCAATTAACAAAGCATCAATCAACAATTCCTTTCAAGCTTGACAACTTCGGATACCACAATGAAAACCCAAATCAGAAATAAAGTTGAAGGGTTTTTTCCAAGTTAACACTCAGGTTATTATAGACAACTCTCAGGAAAATATTGTAAAGATACAAAATCAGCATTGCATATCCAAAACTGAGAAAGAACTGTAATCTGATCAGTGTAAGGTATACCAAGCATTTGGTAATGGCAATACAAAATATCAACAAAAGAACTTGATGCTCCGAAAATAATCGCTGGTCAATTCTCTTACACATTAGTGCACGTTTAAATCATATAACTAGATAAGCTAGGGACATGTGGAACTTCTCCCTGCACATATTAGAAAAGGGTTGAATTAAGTTTAGTTACAGAACATGGGGACAAAAGGTAAAAAGCAAATATAGGGCAAAAAGAATCTTGAAAAAGGACATCTGCGACAAAAATAAGTTACCTAATGAAGGCAAAAAATAAGTAAAAGGGAAGGTGTAAACATTTCAGAAGCTTGGTCAAGAGCCTTCTCAAAGACTCTGGTGAAAGTCTGAGTCGTTCTCAGCAAGCATTGGGAAAATGCCAGGTAAAAGAAAAGCGGTCCATATATTTGCAAGTTCAAGGGAATCTCTCCCATTTCTGCTGAAATCGATTAGTGCACATCCTAGTTAATACTGTCATTAGTCCAGTTGATGATACCCAAAAATCAGGCTATCATGTAGTTAAGTCTTCTCACATTGCACAACAAACTTGTAACATTGCTGTACATTCCCAAGACCTTCCTGGGAAGGTGACTGTTCTCGTTCTCCTGGACATCTTTGCAACATGTATGAATCGTGGCAGTGTTCTCTTGGTCTCACCATCCACCTTCTCCAAGGTTTTTTTCTCAGGCTCTCTATGAGTAAGTCAATAGCACATCTATTTCCAAACTAACATTTTACGTGAACAAACCTGAAATGAAATGACATATTAGCAGAAATGAAAACAGTTTCTCACGTTATCAAAAAATGTAAGTCTACTAACGTCAATCTTACACAGAATTAGAATTGTACATTTAAATAATTTTACTCTATGCATGTCGACTTTGCATTATATAATGTGAATTACAAATGCATTGAAACTTCATGTTACCGTTAAAATAAAACTGAATAGAATTATTAATACATGTAAAGGAAAATGATGCAGAACTATATTTCTCAACTTCAACCAACAACATTAGTACACACGTAATGACAATCATTATAGTTTTAAGAGTAAGCATTCTCCAATGACATGAGGATGATTATAAAATCAAAATCAATGGTTACATTTCAACTAATATAGTTATACCACATGATACATTTTCTCCTAACCCTACAGTGAGCACACTTCATTATTAACTTCAAGTGTACCACTTCACATTAGTTCACTATTAATTCACACATATGATCACATATAGATCCACATTGTGATGTCAAAGGTGACAGCTGCACCAGTATATTAAAGGAATTAGTAGGACGTAATATGTTCTGGCAGAAGAGGGAAATGAGTTGAGGGTGTCACAATGGGAAATCATGGTTGGCCTCCACATACTAGAACTATCTGTCTAATAGTAGTGAATACCCCCAGTCAGTAAGTATTGACATGACAATATCTCTCACCAAAGAGAGCCATCATAAAGTCACTTGAAGTAATTACAACTAAGATACAATTACAAAATTAGTGTTGCAGTTTTCAACTAATATGGTGTATGAATAGTTTTACAGCTTTGGTATAGTGATAAAGTAAACATTAAATTGTGAGTCCAAGTCAGGATAACATTCTGAGTGTCTTAAAATGACTAGTTTTCTTTTACAGTAAATGATTCACCAAAAGTTCACGCAAATTCAAAATGCCAGCAGTGCATTGTAGACAGAAATTTTTTAAACACAATTGTTGGGACATTAATGTCCCCTACCGTCAGTGCCCAATTGCATTTAAGTTATATCCTGACTTTTAATGTCTGCACCTCATGTCCCACTAATTTATCATGTGCTCAGAAGCCTCGGCCTGTCCTTGACATGAGTAGGACATGAACTTGTACTGTGACCTGGAAGGGTGCACCAAGCATATCCTCATTTGGTGATTGTGGACTACAATGCCTGTCATGAGTTTAGCATATAAAGCAGTGGGTGAAGACTATTGTGGTTTCAGAGTTGACACTGGGACTAGAGATTTTATCTGAGTTTCTGGAGTGGAGGCCCACTGTCCCATTCATTTAAAGTTTTGCTTTTATGTGCTTTAGCAGTCCTTAGCACTAACATTCCTAGTGCATGTTAAGTATGTTGGGGTCCATTTTGGATACCTCTGCCTGCCCTTGCACATTATTGAGGGAAGGATTGTTCTTCTAGGTATGGAAATGTATTGCTCACATTCCTGTAGCTGTGGAAAGAGGGCCAGACAATGAAGTGAGTCGAGAGAGGACATGGCTCTTTGAGGCCTTTAGCTAGTAAGGAGTTGCTGATTAGTTTTCCTGAACACTGCAATTTAGGAAATGGTAGCTCACACCTTTTTGTGCCTCTCTGTTGTGGGCACTTCAGGACCAACAGTACCTAGCACTGAGGAGAATCACTCTACATAAAAAAAAATTGCCAGAGGACACCTGGAAAGAGCAGTTGAATGGAGAACAACCCTTAGCTAGTTCTGCAGTTTCAGACTGTGGATGCACATCTTCTTCCTGCTGGTTGTGTATAGAATGAGTGCCTCCAACTTAATTTTTGTGCCAGGATCAAGTCCAAGGAAGGGAGTGCTCCATAGAGTACTCAGAAGGCTGCTGTGCAACAAGAGTTGGTGTCTACTTGACAACCAGTCTTCCATGGGTGAAGAGGATCACCTAACATTTGCCGCTATTGCTGGAAAAGCTGTGTACCTATCCTGGAGAACAGCGAGCCTTGTCTGCCTGCCTGCCTGCTGAGATAAGGAAGGAACCTGCCTACCCTGAAGATGGAGAGACTATCAAGAAAGGAGCATGGTGTGGCATATCCTCAGTGGCTATAGGGAACCTAGAGGAGCAGACTACTGGAGAGCAATCTGTCCAGACTCTTCCAATGACTCCAGGTGAGAACCGTGATCACCACTCTAGGAGCGAGCCATCACTCCATGACAGTGTGACTGTTGGGGCCTAGTCTGGCAATGGTGGTGCTCAGCCCATGCAGGGCAGCAACCGCTGAAATGTGATCAGTCTATGTGGCGTACTGAAGCGTAATCAACCAGAGCAGGAATGCAACTGCTGAAGCATCTTTGGCCAACGTTGTGCTAGACTATTGCAGGGCTACATTAAACATCTTTGTGAACACCCCAAGGGGGAATGTAACTGCAAAGTGCCACAAAGTCTTGTTGGGAGCTTTGTCTGTGGCTCGTCCTGCGCTGGCATAGGTAATACTGCCAGCTGAAGTGGCCCGATACACTTACCACTTGCCCAGGAGGGATCGGTTCTCTTAAGACTGGCATTTTCTGATTCTGTGAACAAAAGAGTCATAAAGAGCATGCTACCAAATGCAGCCTAGTGCCCGAGATGGGAGGTACTTGAAAACTGCCTGTCAGTGTTGTCACTCATCAGAGTGCGCAGGTATGCTTCTAGTATCTGGTTGGACAGAGAGACCTGAGAGGACTAAACTCACCCATGAGCAGGTATGAGACCAAAACGAATAAGAGCACATACTGTTTTGATGTGATTGCACTGCACCTGTGTGCTGTAGATTTACACTACTCCTGTTTCTCCGAGAGATAGCAGACGTCACGCTACCTCCCTGAGAAGCCTGTGAGGGCTCGCCATTGCCATCTTGAGAGCAAAATGAGGAAAATTGTGCCAATGCCATCCTCTCCCCAAACGGGGTCAAATACTAATGATGCTCAATTGTGGAGTTACCTCGTCCCTTGTTTCAGCCATAATACAACAGTCTCAAGTATTAGAAAGCTGTTGAAAGAAAATTTCTAGTTGAGCAAGGGTATTGTGTAACTACTTATTTCCTAACTTTAACATTTAACTACTCATTTGCTGATAGGTTGCCACAGTTGTACTTCTGTAATTGTTCTCTCTATTGTGAAATCTGAATTCTATTAAAAATGCCAGGCAATTGCCCCAAAACCTTCCTTTCGTGGCATTTTATAAGTTGCATTAAATGAAAATACTAGTATATGTTTAACACATATCTACACAAACAAGCACACAAGCACACAGATGCACATACTACTGCAATGATTGAGTCGAAATGCACACTTAAAATTTTGAAGGCAAATACTTTCTTTATTTTTGTGTAGAACATCTCTTTACAACAAGAAGAACGCACAACATGCTATGACATAAAATCACGTCTTTCACTGTGGATGAAAACACAAGCATACACATGTGCAAGCTGGGCCCATTGTTGGGAAGTTGTAAGTTGACCTGTGGCACACACAATAATAAAGATTATACCCACATATAGATAACACAAAATGCTTCCATCACCTAAAAAGTAGTAATCTGCAACCTGCCATACACACGACAGAAAAAAGCACTGTGCAGGCATGGATATTGCTCATGGCACAGCTATTTGGAATCCACAAAAGGAAATCCGAAGTGTAAATGGTTTTACAGCTGGAAAATTGTATGCCATAAGTGCATACAATTACTCAGTAGTAAACTCCACGTACGTGGTTGGTGTGAGTATCAAGGTGTGGTTTGTCCTGGGAACTTTTCTCCAACCCTTTTCAAGGGTAAAGGTGCAGTGGTTTCTATTTTTTTTAACGTCCTCTGTCACCTCAAAAGTGCCACTAACACCCACAATGCGAAGAGTATCTGTTAGACTTGGCATCCTTGGCATGGTCTCCCATAACATTTTGCCTCTGTTTCCAGGTTGTTGATGTGTGCTGGACTCTGTTTTTGCTGTTTTTGATACTTTGGGCACTTTACCACTGCTAACCAGTGCTAAAATGCAAGTGCTCCTATGTAAAATGTATATGTAATTGGCTTTCCATGATTGGCCTATTTGATTTACTAGTACGTCCCTAGTACAGTGCACTAGAGGTGCCCAGCACCTGTAAATCAAATGCTACTGGTGGGACTGCAGGACTGGTTGTGCAACTCACATTGGTAGCCCTGTAAAGATGGCTCAGACCTGCAACTGCAGTGTCTGTGTGTGCAATTTTATAATGCCAATTCAACTTGCCACTTGCCAGGCCTAAACCTTCCCTTTTTATACATGTAAGGCACCCCTAAGGTAGGCCCTAGGTAGCCCCATGGGCAGGGTGCAGTGTATGTTTAAGGTAGGACATATACTTATGTGTTTTATGTGTCCTAACAGTGAAAAAGTGGTAAAGGTTGTTTTTAGACTGTGTGTTTGAAAATGCCACTTTTAGAAAGTAGGCATTTTCTTGCTTAAATCATTCAGTGACTCTGCCTGATTGTGGATTCCCTGTCTGGGTCAGTTTGACAGTTGGGCTGTTTGCACCTCTCCTCTAGACAGTGACACAAAGGGAGCTGTAGCCTGCATATCCTGATGCGCCATCTGTGCTGGGAGGGGGGAGGAGCAGTCGCTCACACCTGAAAGGGCTGTGCCTGCCCTCACACAATGCAGTCTCCAACCCCCTGGTATGTGTCTGGGTCCTGGTCTGGGCAAGGCAGGATCTTGCAAACAAGAGAGACTTTCCTTTGAAGTTTGCCTACTTCAAAGGCAGAAAGGAGTATACGTAGTGGACCCAAACCCCCTGAAAATTAGATCACTTCTGGATTGACGAGGAACCTCTGCCAAGGAGAAGAGCTGAAGAGCTGAGGAGAAGTACTGCCCCTGCCTGTGACTGTGCTTTGTTGGGCTATTCTGCAGTTGCTGCTTCTACCTGTGAAAGGGGACAAAGACTGGACTTTGTTGTACATTCCTGCTTGAGAAGAGTCTCCAAGGTCTTGAACTGAGCTTGTCTCCTGTTGTTGAAATCTCAGGACCATCAAAGACTTCCTCTGCCAGCACCTGGACTCTCTGCTGAGACTCCAGCCCTGTCAAGTGGTGCCCTATCTAGTCCCTGGGCCCTTGAAAGGTGAAGTTGGCAGACAAGAACTGAAAATCCATGTATAGAATGCCATGCGTGGAAATTTTCAACGCACCTTCCGCAACGTGTCTGATAAATGATGTGCCGCCAGCTTCCCAGATAAAATCAACGCTCCACCTGCATTGCAGCTGGGACATCGATGCATTGTGGCTGGAGAAACAATGCGCAACACCTGCTTACGGAGGCTGGTAACAACGCAAACCCCATGCAGTGCAGTTTTCTGATACCGTGCAACCGGGTTTTCCATGCATCGTCCCTGGGCATCTAAGTCAACCCGACTCTGCACGGATCCGAGGTGCCCCGTCTGGAAATCAACATATCGCTCTCTTGTGAGGGAGAAAAATGATGCATCGCTGACCCGACCGGAGAAGGAAATGACACACGGCCTCAGTTGCGAGTAAGGAATCGACACATCTCTGACTTTTCCGATGCACGCTCGCCCGTGCTGCTTTATTTTTTACGCTAACCAGGTACTTTGTGCAACAACAGCGTTCTCACTGTTTTCTAAGGATTAAGACTCATTCTTTTGAGAATTCATATCTTGACTTGTGTATGTTGGATTTTTGTTGTTTTGGTCTTGTTTGATTTAGATAAATATTACCTATTTCTCTAAACTGGTGTGGTGTCCATTTTGTAGTGTTTTCACTGAATTTCTGTGTGTGTTGGAACAAATACTTTACACATTGCTTCTGAAGTCAAGCCTGCCTGCTCGTGCCAAGCTACCAAGAGGGTGAGCGGGGGTTAACTGAGTGTAATTCTCCTTTACCCTGACTAGAGTGAGGGTCCTTGCTTGGACAGGATGTAACCTGACTGATAACCTAAGACCCCATTTCTAACAGTATCCCACTGGAGTGCTTCCCTGGAGCTCTGTCCCCTGGTCATTGGTTGATACCAATATGGATGTTTCAGTCCCCACCGATATTGTTTGCCTGATGGGTCCACTGTAATCATAGGACCGTGATATCCAGGGCCCGTACAGATATCTCTCAAAGGGGTTCACAGCCTGTCAGAACCACCAAACCCTCCTGCCTTCTCCAGGGCATACACCTGCTAAACCACTCCTATGTGATTGGGGGGTCAGTTTGCAACCATTTCTTACAGATTTCCATCCTTGCCAGCAGAATAATGAAATTAGCTTCAATACCAAAAAGAACCAAAATGAGCCTGACCTTTATGTCAACATTAAATACGGATGACAGTGCCTTACCTACACCTCGCCAAAATAATCCTAAAAAGGCAGGACAATCCAGGAACACTTGAATGTCATTTGCTTCACGCAGACCACACCGCATACAGCTAAAACCATAAATCCCTGTAACCTGAGCCATCTTTAACGGGAACCAATATGTGAATAGTAAAAAAATGATTCCTTCTAACAGCAGCAGATTTCACTGTGCTGTACATCAATTTCAAGGATACTTGCCATGCCATCTAACAAGATATTAAAATCCCCTCCATGATAACTGGATCTTTGAAATCCAAAAGACTGGAAACAACTCTCTCAAGGGAAACTGGCTCGTTAATGTTGGGACAATAATAGCCCTTACAAACAAAATCTCTCATGTGTACTCTGATCTTCACTATTACCAGTCTGCCCCAAACATTGACCCTCAATTTTATTACTTCCACTCCCAACCTCATCCTCACTCACCCCCTTTTTACACCCATCTGTGTAGTACAGACCACCTGTGTGAGTCACTTTTGCTTTTTAAAGAGGCCCAGACATTCCTTTTCTGAAGCAGGTTTCCTGAAATATCATTACTGATGCATTCTGATCTCTTAAATACTGGGTCACTAAATCTTGCCTCCTCTTCATCCGCAAGTCGTTTAGATTCTGTGTTAAAATTGGCAACAGCTGATCTATCTGACACATTCTTCCAAATCCAAACTGCCTCAGGGGCTTAGAGCTCCATATTCCACCCTATACACTAATACACTGTGAATATTTGAGCACCTATTTTTTGTCATTTTCTGCCTTATGCGCCACACTCTGTGCACTCCCCACAGGGAACCCTCCCTTCATTACTGTACAACACTATCTTCATGTAGTGTTTTGAACTAACCTGCAGAAACCACTGAGCCTATAACCAAACATTTCCTAAACCATGGCCTTTCAATTGATTTTACTTGTTCTCCACTACTCTCATTTGCTCATATTTATCTTTATTTGTGAACTGATCCACCTCATTTGGATCCTTGAAACTGCATAGCTCATTATCATACATAACTTTAAGCAGAGCTGAGAATTTAACCTGAGCTTTGGCCCCCTATTCCTTTAATTCATCTATATGTTTTCCCAATTCCTACTGCCTGTCCAGTGTCACTCTAGAAATATCACAGAGCATATGTAAAGAAATACCCCTAGTCTGGAGTGACTTCAATTTAGGTGCAAGCCCTAAAATCTCCCCTTTGACACCGTGCAACAAAAAGTCCATAAGGATCTTCCCCTGTTTTTTATGACCAGGAATCAATCTAAAGGTGTCTTGATAGACTCTCTAAATTTCCTGCTCAAAATTTATTGGGGAGTCAACTGGAATCACTGCCTCTGATTTATCACAAAAAGTTTAAGATCATCATCCTCTGACCCCTCTGGCACATTTAAAAATCGCAAACTATTCCTCTTTGAATGTTCTCTAGCATCTCCATTCTGTCAAGGGCCTCTCTATTCCTTTGCCTCAAACACTTGACTTCTGTTGTGTTCACTTCTACTGTGTGATTTAGCTTGCTGACCACCTTTTCCAAAGCCTCTGTACGAGCGGTTAAGCAGCCCAGTTTTTTCTCACACTTGTATCTGTCTTTGGTTTATTTCTAAGACTTTGAATCCTTTACTCATTTCTACTGAGAGATTCAAGAGCATCATATGGATACTAATTTCCTCATTGCCACCTTCCCTCAGCTGAGTTTCTCCGTTTGCTGACTGTGGCTGGTGCTGTGCTTCTCCCCCTTTTGTAACAAAATGAATTTGTCATCTCTCCCCCCATATCCTGTGACATCAAGTTCTGAAGTAGTTCGAACCTGTTGGAAGAAGTAATATCCAAACTTAGTATTTGGTTCAATAAGGGCATCTTTGACCTAGTTTCGCCTAATCCTTGCTTCAAGTTTTCCTGTCCTAGACGACCAGCCACATGGTCTCTCCCTGATTCAACTAAGCTGCCTCCCTCCATCTTATTTTCTGTCCTCACTTTTAAGAATGACCTAAGTGAAAGTGTCACCTTTAAGACTGATTTTGCTCTTTGCGGATGCCTGTTTTCACTCCCTTGCTGAATCTCCCTCAGTACTCACTGAAGGGCCAAAAGGCTCCGTCACACTAAAGCTGACTGGTCTATGTCGACTGGCCTCCTTTGGCCAAGCCGCCTCTTTCCACTCTCTTCCACAGCAGTGACAAGCATCAAAGCCAATACTGACACCAGCGACATCCTCGCTGACCGCTTCACCTATCCTCTCTCCTGGGGAAATGCACACTTCCTCAGTTTACTCGCATAAACAGGCCTGCAACTATGCTTACTCTGTTCATCCTGCCCCAGAAGGAAACACGCCGGGACTTCACGTCCCTTACCGGTCTCTAATGCTGCTCAGCTCCATTTAGATATATTCCCGCTCATAAGGAAGGTAAGTATTTACTGTTCAAATACAAACAAATACTGCCAAAATGTCCTAGGACTCACTTTCCCCTCCTGTACACCATTGTTGTCCTCACGAGGCCCTCATACTCAGCTGCTATTCACCTCTGCAGGCACACTCCCATCCTGCTAAATCAGCAGGAAGCCATGTTCTCCCCTGTGCCTTCCGCCAGTCTCTGAGCAGTTTCTTCCCAGGGAAAATGTTTTCCCTAAGGAGGAAAAAATTGAAAAATGCATTTGAACAGAGATTTCACATTTAAGTACTACGATTGTACTTCTGTAATTGTTATCTGTCTTATGGGAACTTATACAGCAGTGTCACTGACCCCATCCTACTCTGTGACGAGTCTGGGACTGCTGCCTTCCCTCATCGGCTGACCTGCGGTCAGCCAATGAGGGAAGGCAGCAGTCCCAACCCTCCTGGGACCTCGAGGCTGAAGGTAAGTGTGTGTGTGATGTTTTAAAATGAATGTTTGGTGCGTGCATGCATGTTTGAATGTTATGAGTGTTGCTAATGGATGTGCGTGCGTGTGTGTGAAAGAATTAGTGTGAGTGATCTTTTAAAATGAATGTTTGGTGCGTGCATGCATGTTTGAATGTTATGAGTGTTAATGGACGTGCGTGCCTGCGAGTGTGAAAGTATGAGTGTGTGTGTGATTTTTTAAAATGAACGTTTGGTGCGTGCGTGCATGCTTGAATGTTATGAGTGTTATTAATGGATGTGCGTGCGTACGTGTGTGTGTGTGAAAGAATGAGTGTGTGTGAACTTTTAAAATGAATGTTTGGTGCTTGCGTGCATGATAGCGCATCAGAACCTTGCTAAGTAAACTTGCAAGGAGATACGCCTAGGCCGACGAACCTTTTGACCACGTTTGGAGACTTCCCAGAACAAGATATCTTTCTGGCATCACAAAATCAATATCTCAATAACCCAATCAATATATGCAATACCTAATCAACAAGTTAGTCGATAACATTCAATAAAGATCAATAAAGCGAAGACACCATGACCTTACAGCCATGAATAACCACATAAATCTAATTAAGTGTTAGAATATTTATTCCCTATTAGTTACAATCTAAAGTCATTTCTGTCAATCTCATTAGCAATCAATTTCATTAGTAACTTTTCAGATTTATAATTTGAACACAGTTAATCAACGCATAGAGAATATTCATTAAGCATTAACACATCACTAATAAGAAGCAGTTTAGCAAAGTCTCAGAGTAGAAGGTTCAACAAAGCAAGAATTCAGTCATTTGTCTATTTGTGTCAGATATTAGTGAACACCATAACTAACCTCAAATTAGCATCGGCATGTTGGGCTTCATGCAAAACAATTTAGCAAACACAAATTTGGAAAACATCTAACTATGGCCTCTATCAAAAAGCAGTTGGTACCTAGAAAGAAAAGGTAAACAGACAATTACAATTATCATCAGATAGTTACCCCTCCGACGAATCAGCGAACAGCGTCAGTCTTCGTCCTCAGGACATCAGTCGATTCACTATCAGCAAAGATAGGACAGGCAGGTCTCAGTATGGCTTAGCTAAAGAATAAGTTCTTCCCTCATAAGGAGGAGAAAGAAGTATTAGGTAAGAATGAATAGAGGATGGTTTAAGTATCAGGAAAATAGATGGCAAAGTCTCAAAATGGCAAAGTATGGCTTAGGATAGAATGTCCGAATAATGGCTAATAATGGCTGATTTCTCCTCGGGTCATGCGGTTATATAAAAACTGTCAAACTAGCCTTTAATTCCTTATTGGATCATTTTCGGTGCATCATTATCTCTGTCCAATAATTCTCCATGCACCTTACTAGAATTTTCCACAAAAGACAATTCTCATGCAGTTGATTGGCCCATGTAACTGACGTCTTCATCGGGTGGAATGTGAGGTAAGAAAATTTACACTTTACGCTCCAGTCAATAGTCCCAATGTTTTCTTCTAGTCCAGGCAGCCTTGCACCTGTTACGAATTACACTGTTGCGTTCAGCAAGAACGTCTCCTTGAGCAAGTCGGGTCCCATGAGAAAGAATTTACTACGGCTACACACACATATCTAGCTCCTGGAAATGTACAGCTTTGTGTCCTTCAGGAAAGCAGCACATTGCACGTTAGAAAACACAGTTTAGTATTAGACCAGGCAGCTAGGCCCAGACCCTCGCTAACTAAGGCCTAGTGATTAATTTAGCAAAACCCCAATTCATGACTCTAATTATAATATGCTGATACAAATCCATACATTAGTACATTATTATTTCATTATTAATTAGTTTCATTAGTCTGCGTGTACATTGGTGGCCACTCCCCGTGGGCACATTTCAAACGTGTGTATTATTTTCTACGTTAACACATTTTCTATGCAGCTTCATTACTGAATATATTGCAAGCTTTTCATATTAATATTAATTTTAAAGGTCACACTCCAACAATCCCTCCTCTGATGACTCTTGTTATCACACAAAACCTTTCCCTTCAAATTTTGCATTCTAGAATTCCTTCATTTCAATTTCCTCTCTGAATCGGTCCCCCTGTGATTTTGCCCTGAATAATTATTCCCTTTGTTTTTCTTCCCTCCTCTTATTATTTTTCGCCATTTTCAATTTTATTCTTTTACTAATTTTACTTGACACCCATAAACCAAATAAGCAAGCTATAACAATCAATATTCCCTGTATTATTTTCACCAATATCCCATGCCAAATACTACTAAACCAACTCCCCACCGAAGCAAGTCCTTTCCCAACCTTTTCCCAAACACCTGGCTCTTTCAGTTCCTTCAAATTTGTACTATCCCTAGTTAAGTTAGTAAGCATACTTCTAATCTCATTACTATTGTCGGTATGTAAGCACAGCAGTGACGCTCATTAAGCATCTTACTAACTCTGCCATTTTTTGCTAAAAGAATGCCCAAAGCAAGCTTGTTTTGAGGAGTCATAGCCCACTCCACAGCAAGTTCAGTATCCATCAGGAGTATAGCCCCTGTGAAATTTGTCAGCATGTTATCCAGAATAGTAGACTACTTTCGAATCTTTATGGAGTTTAAGATAACTCCTACTGAAGGAATTATCACCCCAAATATGTCTCCTACTACACCAGCAGCAGTCTCTCTCTTTTGTCTAGTACGACGTAATTCAGACAATTTTGGAAACCTTTTCAAATCGTCAAGTTGATATATCTTTGGGAAAACTATCCCCAAATAACATGTCCCATACCATCCCTTTGAAAGACGGTAATAAGCATTAAGTCCACTTAAGTCCACATATATAATAGATCCCAGGGATCACTGGATCCTGTCCATTTAACTTGAACGTCCATTTACTCTGAAACAAAAACACACGCTTACATTCACTCATACCCACAAACACATTGTCATAATATGACTTGGGTCTAAATATGCAAACCTTACCTATGTGTAGTGCATCTAAAACTAATTTCCCCTGTTCCCTAATTGCACTGTAACCCTCACTACTAGCAAATGCTCGCTGCTGCATACCTTTCTCTAATTTACCCTTTAATGCCCTTCTTCTATCTTCCATATGATCTAAAAAGCTTTTCTCTACAGGTGTAAGCAAACATGTCAAATTATTGCAGTGTGCATAAGATGTACTAATTGTTAATGTTGCTTCAAAGAACCCTTTTACTAACTTTATACTATAATACTTAGCTACACTACTCAAATCCTCAAATCCTCTATGATAGGCACATAAGAAAACACAAGGTCATGGTTGGAATAAAAATACTGAATCTCTTCCTGATTACAGAATCTTGTTAGTAACAGACTACAACTTATCCCATATGTTAATGGCAGACTGTGATAGGTAACCCCCTCTTGTACCGAAACAGGAATCTGTGTACACACATAACAATCTTTCGCATCCATTGTGTCAACATACTCACTCAGCAAGCGATAGAAAACATTAGTTGATAATTCTCCTTTTGCGTTAGTTCCCTCATGCAAATATTTTGTATCCTGCTCAAACCCCTCCCAAGCTGTTAGTGCAGTGGCTGTCTCAGGAAATATAGCATTGTTAGTTCTACTCTTACCCACTAATGGCATTCCCACAATCACAACTATAATGAATATCACACACACGACACCCAAACCAACACCCAAACATTTACAACGCCTACTTCCCCTTTTATCCTCTCCAGTGTTAGCCATGATCTGTAAAGAATCAGAAAATGAGGGATGATTAGTTCAAACAACAACCAACAGAGGATTTTTTTTTCTTTTTTTCAGCAAAGTTAAAGCAAGCGAAAGTCTTTCTTCAGCAATTATTTACAACTTTCAGATTCACTCCCAGGATCCTTGTCAATTCGGATTAGCAGCTTGTCAAAATCGTGTTTCAAAAGTCAATTCAGGTTATCAGTGTCACATCCGGTAAGTTATCAGTCTCTTTTCTCAATTTTCTTTAATTCAATTCTCATGCCAACTCAGTCTCTTTGGCCAATCTCAGGTACCCAAGTACTGACCTGGGACTTCTCGATCAAAGCAGAATGCCAAGAACTCTTGTTGCCATTCAGCTGACGTTGCATACGCCGATTCAGGACCCGCGTACCTTTTGTTTGCTACTCTATTCCTTTTCAACTTGCGATCACCTTGCAACTCTCTTTCACTCAAATCTTCTCTTCTTGTCATATCAACCTCTTCCTCTATTGCATCTTTAACAACCATTTTCCCTTTCTTCACTTGCAATTCCAGCCACTTATCTCCTTTCAGCGTCTCTCTGGTCTTTGATCTTTCTTGGGGCAACCCTTTGCCCTCCTGTGACTCTATGGTGTTTTCTCTTGATGGACCTGCAATTTGCTCAGGAGGAGTCTGGACACTCTGACTCTCTTCTGCCTCAACTCCTTTGCCTTCTGGGTCTGTCAGGGGCTCTAGCTCATCTCCATACTTGTGTGCTTCTGGGAGATTCTCCTTCTGACTTGTCTCTCCTGGTGCCTCAGTTGAGATAGGCTCACCGTCACCCCTCTGGGTATCTTTTCCTTCTCCTTTGTTTTTTACTGGAGTGACTAAGCCGTCCTCAACGGGCTCTCTTTCTGTCTCAGTTCCCCTTCGATCACTCTCCGGACCTGAGACTTCCTTCTCTGTTGTTGGTACTTTCAACAACTCAACTTCCTCATCAGTTGGACATGTCACCTTTTTCGTGTGACTGGCATGGATCCAGTTCGGAATTTCCGCACACTTCACAGCAGTATTAGTCGTTAGTATTACTTGATATGGCCCCTCCCAACATGGCTCCAAACACGGCTTCCTTACGTGTTTCTTGATGACAACCCAGTCACTAGCTTTCAGATTGTGTCCTGGATCAATTATCGATGGCAGGGTGGTAGCTTCCACCTGGTGAGAAAAAGAGCAGACCACGTCAGCCAGACCCTTGCAGTAGTCCAACACCATATCATCCGTGATATTCACAAGAGCATTCACAGGCACTGCGGGCAGTCTCATAGCTCGGCCCATGAGAATCTCATGAGGAGATAGTCCTGTTTTCTTGTTAGGTGTATTTCTCATTGACATTAGCACCAAAGGCAACGCATCGGGCCATTTCAAATTCGTGGCTGCACACATTTTTGCCATTCTCGACTTCAGGGTACCATTCATCTGCTCCACTATTCCTGATGCTTCAGGGCGGTAACTACAATGTAACTTCTGTACAATGTTCAATGCTGCACACAATAGCTTAACCACCTCGTTGTTGAAGTGACTTCCCCTATCTGATTCTAAAGAGATCGAAAACCCAAAACTTGGTATCAATTCCCTAAGCAGCAGCTTCGCTACTGTGAGGCTGTCATTCCTACGTGTAGGGTATGCTTCAATCCAGTGACTAAAGATACACACAATCATCAACACGTATCTCAAACCTCCACACACAGGCATCTCAATAAAATCCCAATGCATTCTGCTAAATGGACCTCCTGCTCTCCCAATGTGGCTCAAATTCATCACTGTCCCTTTCCCCTCATTCATCTGTTGACAGATGATGCACCTGTGACAAATCACTTCTGCAGCTTGTCTGAACTTCAGGTTAAACCAGTCAATTTTGAACAACCTGATCATGGCATCTCTCCCAATGTGTGCTTGCCCATGGTAAAACCTTGCAAACTGTAACAGGAGACTGTTTGGCAAAATAATTTTCCCTTCATCTGAAACCCACAAGTCATCTGGCCTTTGTACACATTGCATCCTAACCCAAGAACGCTTCTCATCTTTGCTGGCACGTCCCTGCAAACAATCTCAATTCTTCTAACGTGTCAATTACCCTTAATGCGTAACCTGTGCATGTCTCATTTTCTGTTTCGGGTAACAATTCCCACTGATCCTTAAACGATATACAGTTCAATGCACAAAACCTTGCGACTTGATCTGCATATCCATTTCCCATTGAAACAAAGTCTTGTGATTTCAAATGAGCACTGCATTTCACCACGGCAATTTCATGAGGTAACTGAATCGCGTGCAACAACTCCTTTATTCTTTCACCATTTTTCACTGGAGAACCAGAAGAGATCAGGAAACCCATCTGTGACCATAGTGGGCCAAAATCATGAACAATTCCGAATCAGTATCTGCTATGAGTATAGATAGTTACTCTCAGCTGGGCAGAAGCATGGCAAGCCCTCGTAAGAGCAACCAATTCAGCCACTTGAGCAGAATATACTCTTTCAAGCCAAGACGCTTTCAGGATACCAGAGATCGTACATACAGCGTATCCGGCTCTCAGCACTCCTACTGAGTCTCTTGAACAGGAGCCATCGACAAAGATAATTTGGTCATTTTCTTCAAATTGGGTATCTTTAATATCAGGCCTCGGTTTGGTGCACATTTCTGTTACCTCAAGACAATCATGTTCTACATCTTCAACATCATTAACCTCTGTGTTTTCATTTGGAAGCAAGGTTGCCGGGTTCAGCACTGTACATATTTTCAACGTTACATTTGGTGACCCCAATATGATCATTTCATATTTTGTCAGTCTTGCATTTGTCATGTGTTGTGTTTTGGTACGGGTTAACAGGATCTCAAATGAGTGAGGGACCATGGGGGTCATTCCGACCTCGGCGGTAAAAGTCGCTTACCGCCGGCCAGAAGGCTGCCATAACACTGCCGCGCCCGCGAGAAACCGCCACGGTCATTCTGACCCGCAACTGGCAAACCGCCAAAAACCCGACATCCACAAAAGTCCGCCACACCAAAGGTCAGCGGGAAACTGGCGATGACCAAACCTCCACCGTCACTCCAACAGAAATACGCCCATGCCATTCCGACCCGCAAATCCCCGCAGCGGTCTTTCAACCGCGGTATTCCATTGGCGGTACACACCGCCGCAGTCAAAATACACACACCTTTACAAAACACTACCACATTGGATAATTCAAAATACATACACCTTAGACACATACACACACCGCTCCCACACACCCAATTAACTATAAAACACACACCCACATCACCCACAAACCCCTAAGACCACAATTGCGAGTGAAGGACAGAGAGAGAGAGAGAGCACAGCATAGAGTACACCATCACACAGAGGCAAATCACAACATCACCCACACAATTTCCACGCACAAAACACCATACACCACCACACTCACCACACTCTACAACACATACACCACCCCTCACCTCATCCACACCACCCCATGGCACCCCAAAGACACCCCAGGTTCTCTGACGCAGAACTCAGGGTCATGGTGGAGGAAATAGTTCGTGTAGAGCCCCAGCTCTTCGGTGCACAGGTGCAGCACACCACCATTGCCAGGAAGATGGAGCTATGGAGCAGAATAGTGGACAGGGTCAACGCTGTGGAACAGCATCCACGCAATCGGGACGACATCAGGAAGCGGTGGAACGACCTACGGGGGAAGGTGCGTTCCATGGTATCAAGGCACAACATCGCGGTACAGAGGACTGGCGGCGGACCCCCACCTACTCCCCCAGAATTCACAGCATGGGAGGAGGAAGTCTTGCATATCCTGCATCCTGAGGGCCTCCCAGGAGTAGGCGGAGGAATGGACTCTGGTAAGGCAAATCTCCACTACTTCATTCCCCCCACCCCACCTGCATGCCAAATCATACCCCCACCCTCACCCCCACCCCCATCACACCAACTCCTTGCAAATGGCTCACCATCACATCCCACCCATCCCAAAACCTAGCCCTGCGTGCGTCCCCAAAGCATGGACACCCATCCCCAAAGCATGCCCACTGCACACACCCATCACCCCCACAAGCCACCGTCACAAAAGCCCCCACAAGGGAATGCCAGCACTGGGGTACACGGCCACCCACCCATTACACGAAATGGCGCACACAGAAGCAATAACCATACTCTTATACCCCTGCAGGACCCGAACGCCACCACACCGCCACGGAGGGTCCAGAGATGTCCATCCCACCCCCAGAAGAGGCCCCCAGTGATGACAGCAGCTCTGTCTCCCTGGACCCTGATGACCAGCCCGGCCCATCAGGGACCTCGGGACAGTCGGTTCCCCACAGACAGCCACAGGCTACACCAGACCTAACCCCCTCTGGGAACACCAGCACAGCTCCCACCCAGCGGGCCCATGCCTCTGTCTCCAGGACACGTCAATCAGCGGTGTGTCCACCACTACAGGGCACCCAGGTTGACCCACCACCCCAACAACAACAGGGACCTGGGGGCAGTGGTAGTGGGCACACCGTCCAGGGGACAGAGGCCCAGGGAAACAGGGGAACTGGGAGGGCTGCTGTGCGACAGGGGGGGGACAGGCCCAGGGAACCGACTCTCCAAGAGGCCCTCTCCTCCATCATGGGAGCATACCACCACTCCCAGGAGACGATGGCTACGGTACTGGCCAGGTTCCAGGAGATCCAGGTCATGCAGGAGCAACAGTACATGGGGTTCAGAGAGGAACTGAGGAACATTAGTTCCGCAATGGGGACCATCGTCGTGGCCCTAACCCAGATAGTCACCACATTGCGGGACCATGTGGCACCACAAAGGGCCCCTGTCACTAGCCTGGACCAGGAACAGCCTACCACCTCCGCCGGCGCTAGTGGACAGGAGGCCCCCACACAACGACGGGCCACCAGAACCCCACCTCCTGCAGAAGAAGAACCACCCCGCAAACGCAACCTGAGATCTCACAAGAAGACAGAGTAGGATTGCAAGACCCCCGGCAGTAAACGATACCCCCTGATGTCATCCCACTGTCCCACATTGTCACCCTGTCCAACCTTGAACTGCCCCTGCTCCATCCTTCCACAGGCATATGGACAATGCATCTGTGCAACTGAGAACTGGACTCTGCCATGGACATTACTCCACCATCACCCATCCCCGTTTGACAATCATGTTCCTTAAATTTAGCACGTGAATTAAATCACTTCTTGCACTAAAAAAATCTGGAGTCTGCTTGTATTTTGAACAAATGTATTAGACATAACAGTGCCAAAATGTTCAGTTACATTGTGATGACAACATACCACTGTCACACAGCTGTAGTCCATAGGCAAACAAAGCAGAGGTCACGCAGTGGGGCCCACAGCTCTGAAAACGGAAGGGAAAGTCACAACTCAGTTAACAGGAACTGCGGGGGAACTCAGACAGTAGAGAGGCAGGAGACTTTAAGTAAATGTAAAATGGCGTGGTTGATTCTTACCTGTGTGCTACTGAAAATACTGTTGAATCACTGTGTCCCTGTTGTCTGTGTCGTCCCCGTCGTCTTTCTCCTCTTCACTCTCCACAGGCTCCACAGCTGCTACAACACCACCATCTGGACCATCCTCCTGCAGGAAAGGCACCTGGCGTCGCAAAGCCAGGTTGTGAAGCATACAGCAGGCCACGATGATATGGCACACCTTCTTTGGTGAGTACATTAGGGATCCACCTGTCATATGCAGACACCTAAACCTGGCCTTCAGGAGGCCGAAGGTTCTTTCTATAACCCTCCTAGTTCGCCCATGGGCCTCATTGTAGCGTTCCTCTGCCCTTGTCCTGGGATTCCTCACTGGGGTAAGTAGCCACGACAGGTTGGGGTAACCAGAGTCACCTATTAGCCACACACGGTGTCTCTGTAGCTGTTCCATCACATAAGGGATGCTGCTATTTCGCATGTTGTACGCGTCATGCACTGACCCAGGGAACTTGGCATTTACATGGGAGATGTACTGGTCAGCCAAACAGACCACCTGGACATTCATCGAATGATAACTTTTTCTGTTCCTGTACACCTGCTCACTTCCACTGGGGGGAACCAAAGCCACATGGGTCCCATCAATGGCACCAATGATGTTGGGGATATGTCCAAGGGCATAGAAATCACCCTTCACTGTAGCCAAATCGCCCACCTCAGGGAAAACAATGTAGCTCCGCATGTATTTCATCAGGGCAGACAACACTCTGGACAAAACCTTAGAAAACATAGGCTGAGACATCCCTGATAATATGGGCACTGTTGTTTGGAATGAGCCACTTGCCAAAAAATGGAGTACTGACAGAACCTGCACCAGA
The DNA here is from genome assembly GCF_031143425.1 of Pleurodeles waltl. Taxonomy (NCBI): domain Eukaryota; kingdom Metazoa; phylum Chordata; class Amphibia; order Caudata; family Salamandridae; genus Pleurodeles; species Pleurodeles waltl. The sequence goes on along the minus strand of NC_090444.1, from coordinate 366,264,447 downwards.
GGGGGAATCCTTGTGGGTTGGCGAATGGGGGACATCAGGTCTGGCTCCAGCTGGGCACACAGTTCCTGTATAGTGGCTCGGTCAAGTCTGTTTGTAAGTATGACATGTCGTTCTTCCATTGTCGACAGGTCCACCAGCGGTCTGTACACGGGAGGATTCCTCCATCTCCTCGCAAGTCCCAGCGGACGGTGCCTAGGAAGGACAACATGGAGCACAGAGTCAAGCAACCCACAGGTACGTAACCACAGCTTGCACAAAACACGATTCGCTATGCATTGAATGGCTTGTATGAGTGGCAATGCAAGGCCTAGGCCTGTGTGACGCAGTACAAATTAAGCCATGTGGGTCCTTGAAATGGCGGCTGCCTGACCTGTGAAGTGTGACAATGGGATGTGAGGTCAATGCGCTGGCGTGGCACACCGTGGCGGTAGGCGGTCGAAGACCGCGGCGCAAAGCAGCATTAGTTAACATTGAACCCTATGGGTCTCAGGAGCCAATGACGATGGGCGCCGGCGGGCGCAGTACGCACCGCCGCGGTACGCACCGCCGTGACTGCCATTTTCTAACTGCTTAATCACTCGAGACCTGATCATCCACAGGAGAGGACCTATACTGCAAGTGCTGCTGTGACCTCGGTCTGGGAGATACAATGGCTGCTGCGACTGGGGAAAGGGCCCCTGCCTTCACATCTGAGGAATTGGAGAAACTTGTGGATGGGGTCCTCCCCCAGTATGCGCTACTCTACGGTCCTCCAGACCAACAGGTAAGTACACAGGGAGCACGTAGTATGGGCTATGCCTGTGTTGAGTGGGGTGGGTGTAAGTTGGTGGGGAGGGGTGCGAATGGGGAGTGCAACACACGACAGATGAGAGCATGTGCCACATGGCAAGGTTGGGGAGGGGGGGCCACTCACATCGACCATGCAGGAAAGTGATGATATTTCTTGTTCCATCCTGTCCATGTCACATAGGTCAGCGCCCATCAGAAGATCGACATTTGGCGTGCCATCGCCAAGGACGTCCGGGCCCTGGGGGTCCACAACAGACGGGGCACCCACTGCCGCAAGAGGTGGGAGGACATCCGCCGCGGGAGCAGAAAGACCGCCGAGGCTCTGCTGGGGATGGCCTCCCAACCTAGGAGGGGTGCCACACGGCAATTGACCCCCCTGATGTCCCGGATCCTGGCGGTGGCCTACCCCGATTTGGATGGGCGCGTGAGGACATCACAGCAGACACAAGGGGGTGAGTATCAGCACATTCTGCTATATTAGCGCACAGTGGAGGTGTCTGGGTGGGGAGGTGGGCTGTGGCTATCTCTAGGCCAGGGCGGTTTCTGTAGGCTAGGCCCCTCTGTTAGGCATGGCCCTGTGCCCCCGCCCCCCACCTCGGTAGGGTGCTAAGTACAGATATCCATGGTTGGGCCTCACCTATGTGTGCATTTGTCGTCCATTGACTTGTAGGCCAAGTCACAATAATTGAGTAGTGTACCCCGAGTGCACGGCGTAGTGCAGGGGGCTTCTGTGTCTGTCCTCTCCGCCAACGGTGCCGCCAATGCATGCACTCAACATGTCTTTCTTTCTTCTCCCCCCCTTTTTTTGGTTTTCCTGTTCATGTGTGCATTAGCATCATCAGGCGGAGGAGAAGTAGCATCGGCGCACGAGGGAGCTGCATCTCACATGGCCCCGGAGGGCCATGCAACCGACTCAGAGTACACCATTGAGACGGAGGGCGAGGGGGGCTCCACAACGGGGACCCGTGGAGACGTCAGCGACACCGACACGTCCTCGGAAGGGAGCTCCCTTGTGGTGGCGGCACCACCCGTGCCCACCGCAACAACAGGTACAGCCGCCACCCAGTGCACCAGCCCCGCCCTCCCAGCAGCCCCTCAGCGTTCGCCCCGTGCCCGCTCGGCCAGGAAGCCGGGCATCTCCTTCGCCCCTGGCACCTCAGGTCCTGCCCCAGTTACCCCTGCTGCCCTCAGTGCGGAGATCATTGACCTCCTCCAGACGCTCATTGTTGGGCAGTCTACCCTTTTGAATGCCATCCAGGGGGTAGAAAGGGAGGTGCATCGGAGCAATGCATACCTGGAGGGCATTCATTCGGGTCAGGCTGCCCATCAGCGATCGTTCAACGCTCTGGCCTCAGCACTGACGGCAGCAATTGTCCCTGTGTCTAGCCTCCCCCCTCCAACTTCCTCAACCCAGTCCCACTTCCCTGTTCCTCTGCCTATCCCAGACACACCTACAGACCAGCCTGCACACACCTCAACACCCAAGGGCAGCTCATCCAGACATAAGCACCACAGATCACACAAGCATTCACCCAAGCAACATCCACATGCAGACATGCCAACAGCCACTGCCTCCTCTGTGTCCCCCTCCTCCTCGTCTCCCTCCTCCCTCCCTGTGACGTCTCCACTCACCCCTGCATGCACACCACCATCAGCCAGTACGTCCATCACCACCACACCAACAGTCCGCACACGTGCAGTCACCACCCCCACTGCCATTTACACGTCCCCTGTGTCCTCTCCCACTGTGTCTGTCACCCCCTCTTCCAAACCACACAAACGCAGGCAGTCACCCACCCAACAGCCATCCACCTCACGACAGCCTCCAGCACAAGCACCTGCACCCAAAGACAGCACACTTGACTCTCCTACAACCACATCCTCTCCCTCCACTCCCATACCCACTGCACCTACCCTTCCCATTGCTCCTAAAAAGTTGTTCCTCTCCAAAATTAACCTCTTTGCATCACCTGACCCACCCCCTCCATCTCGTAAGAGTCCAAACAGCACCTCAGCCACCACAAGCCCTGCACCTACTAGGACCATCGTTCAGGGCTATTGGAGTCCACCAGCTCCTAGGGCAGGAACATCGGCCAGCAGCAAGGGGACAGCCAGCCCACCCCCTGGGAAAAAAAACAAAAAAGGGAAGGGCCGGCGCGACAGGCCTGAGACGGCTGCCCCCAAGGACACCACCCTTGCACCGTCACCTGGCCCATCCACAAAGGGAGGCAAGGGCCCCAGAGATTCCGCCAAGGGGGGCAAGGGCAGCAGGGCGGACAAGTCCGGCAGCAGGCGAGCTGCCCAGGAGGGCCCCATTTGGGGTGTGACGGAGGACACCCATGGGCCCAGGAGTCCTGCACAGGAGGGCCCCGCAAGCGATAGGTCAGATGGCGACTGAGCGGGAATGATTGCCCAGATCTGGTTCCCTAGGAACACAAGACAAGCACCGCTGAACAGGGCCTGCCGTGAGAAGCACCGCTGGACAGGGCCCTGCCGTGAGAGGCACCGCTGAACAGGGCCCCGCCGTGAGAAGCACCGCTGAACAGGGCCCCGCCGTGAGAAGCACCGCTGGACAGGGCCCCGCCGTGAGAAGCACCGCTGAACAGGGCCCCGCCGTGAGAAGCACCGCTGAACAGGGCCCCGCCAAGAGAAGCACCGCTGAACAGGGCCCCGCCGTCTCTGCACCGCTCCGCTGGGCCCTTCATCTCAAGCACCGCTGCACTGGGCCCCGCCGTCTCTGCACCGCTCCGCTGGGCCCTTCCTGTCAAGCACCGCTCCGCTGGGCCCCGCCGTCTCTGCACCGCTCCGCTGGGCCCTTCCTGTCAAGCACCGCTGCGCTGGGCCCTTCCTGTCAAGCACCGCTCCGCTGGGCCCTTCATCTCAAGCACCGCTCCGCTGGGCCCCCCGTCTCTGCACCGCTCCGCTGGGCCCTTCATCTCAAGCACCGCTCCGCTGGGCCCTTCATCTCAAGCACCGCTCCGCTGGGCCCCGCCGTCTCTGCACCGCTCCGCTGGGCCCTTCATCTCAAGCACCGCTCCGCTGGGCCCTTCATCTCAAGCACCGCTCCGTTGGGCCCTTCCTGTCAAGCACCGCTCTGCTGGGCCCTTCCTGTCAAGCACCGCTCTGCTGGGCCCTTCCTGTCAAGCACCGCTCCGCTGGGCCCTTCATCTCAAGCACCGCTCCCCTGGGCCCTGCTGTCTCTGCACCGCTCCGCTGGGCCCTTCCTGTCAAGCACCGCTCCGCTGGGCCCTTCATCTCAAGCACCGCTCCGCTGGGCCCCGACGTCTCTGCACCGCTCCGCTGGGCCTTTCATCTCAAGCACCGCTCCTCTGGGCCCTTCATCTCAAGCACCGCTCCACTGGGCCCCGCCGTCTCTGCACCGCTCCGCAGGGCCCTTCATCTCAAGCACCGCTCCACTGGGCCCTTCATCTCAAGCACCGCTCTGCTGGGCCCTTCCTGTCAAGCACCGCTCCGCTGGGCCCTTCCTGTCAAGCACCGCTCCGCTGTGCCCTTCATCTCAAGCACCGCTCCGCTGGGCCCCTCTGTCTCTGCACCGCTCCGCTGGGCCCTTCCTGTCAAGCACCGCTCCGCTGGGCCCTTCATCTCAAGCACCGCTCCGCTGAGCCCTTCATCTCAAGCACCGCTTTGCTGGGCCCGCCGTCTCTGCACCGCTCCGCTGGGCCCTTCATCTCAAGCACCGCTCCGCTGGGCCCCGCCGTCTCTGCACCGCTCCGCTGGGCCCTTCATCTCAAGCACCGCTCTGCTGGGCCCTTCATCTCAAGCACCGCTCCGCTGGGCCCTTCATCTCAAGCACCGATCCGCTGGGCCCCGCCGTCTCTGCACCGCTCCGCTGGGCCCTTCCAGTCAAGCACCGCTCCGCTTGGCAGGGCCGGATCTGTGTCGGGCAGGGCTTCACGAAGCACTCTGGGCACCATGCCTCCTCCATAACCAGTGGAGTCTGTAATCCACCAGATGGACTGTGGCTTTGCACTTCCCAGGATGGTACAGTGGGCAAGCCACCCACTTTAGAGACTTGAGAGACTGTGGCTTTGCACTCCCCAGGATGGTACAGTGGGCATGGAGGCCCCTCGTGGATCTGGCGTCGTGGACTCATGTGGCTGAGGTGCCCCCCCTTCCCTTCCCCCTGAGGTGCCTGTGGTTTTATTATCTGATGCCCCAGCAGTGTTCTCTCCAATGGAATCGGGTCTCGTGTGTGGGCTTTGCCCATGTGTTAATGCACATTGGCCCACGAACAATGGCATGTACCCAATATGTGCCGGACTTTTGGACTATGTATACATTGTTCATGTTGTGATTTATTTATTTTAAATATCTCATATTTCACTTCAGTTCAAATATGCTTTAATATACTTCTATTTTAATGATCATTTTATTGTGTCTTTGAATTATTCCGGGGCGCTTGGGGGGTGTAAATCTGAGTTGTTGCTCTGCTTTGGTGTGTGGGGATTTGGGGGTGGGTGGGTGTGTCGCATATGTGTGTGCCCGTTACCTTTTCTCCTCCCCCTCCCCTGTTTCGTAGGTGCAGTACTCACCGTTGTCTCCTGCGGCGGCGTTCGTGCTCCTGGTAGAGGAGCAGGTAGACAATCGCTGGTAGGATGTTTAATTCGGGTTCCATGCTGTCCAGATTGCTCGTGGAGTGTATAAAGGTGAGCGTTTTCCCATTCGTGGTCTGTTTCCGCCGTGTTTTTATCGGCGGGGCTCCCGCCCCGGAAAAGGTGGCGGATTGGTGGGTCGTGATAGGGTGGGTGGTACATTGTCTGCCGCCTGTCTGTTGGCGGTGACCGCCGCGCTGTTTGTTTGCCCCACCGTGACGGTCGGGGTGTTAAAGTGCCGGGCTGTGTTGGCGGTTCCCGCCAGGGTCAGAATTCCATTTTTGTTTACCGCCTGCCTGTTGGCGGGTTGGCCGCCGCTTTAACACCGACCGCCAGGGTCGGAATGACCCCCCATGACTGTTAAAGGATGTCCCATCACTATGCCTTCACACTGTGTGAGGCTTTGACTAACTGCTGCTACCGCACGCAGACAACCCGGTAAGGCTGCTGCAACTGGGTCCAAAGTAGCTGAAAAATATGCTACTGGTCGGTTCACACCTCCATGGACCTGTGTCAGGACAGACAAAGAACATGCATCACGTTCATGACAAAACAGAACAAAAGGCTTCGTGTAATCAGGCATACCTAAAGCTGGAGCCCGGCAGATGCTCTCCCTTAGCTCACTAGACGCCTTAATTTCCTTTTCTGACAACACTATGACATTTGGCCCTTCCTTAACTGTCAGTCTCACCAACCAGAAACATTCTTACATCTCTCTGTGTCGTTGGGGGATTCATCTGTAACAATGCAGTCACTTTCTCCCTGGATAACTTGCTCGACCCTTTCTCAATCTGATGACCCAAGTATTTCACCTCATTCTGACAATATTGCAACTTCTTTGGGGACACCTTGTGCCCGCTCTTTCCCAAGTGGTTCAGTAAGGCAATCAAATCATACTTGCAATTATTCCTCGTTTTGGATGCGATCAACAGATCGTCAATGTACTGCACTAGAGTTGATTGGAAAGGCAAGTCCAATGACTCCAAATCTTTCTTCAGTATCTGATTGAAGATGGAAGGTGATTCCGAAAACCCTTGAGGAATTCAACACCAATGGTAAACCTTATCCAGGAATTTGAAACTGAAAAGAAATTGGCTGTCCTCATGAAGAGGCACCGAAAAGAACGCTTGGGACAAATCAACAACTGTGAACCACTCTGTATCACATGGAACCTGGAACATAATCACAGCTGGATTTGGCACCACTGGGCAACATTTCACCACTATGTCATTAATCTTTCTCGAGTCTTGGACAATGCAAACTTTCCCACAGGTCTTTCTCAGCCCCATTATTGGTGAGTTACATGGGCTGCTCATCACTTCCTTCAAGACTCCCTGTTTCACAAAGTCTGCAATTAATTGCCCAACCTTTATAAGGGCATCTTGTGAGATATGGTACTGCGGTGCCTGGGGAAACACAGCATTTGGCTTCCCACTGACTTTGACTGGTTCTACTCCTTTTATCAGTCCTACTTCTTTCCCTGTCAAGTCCCACACCTTCTCTTGGACTGTCCCCTGCAAATCTGCTGGCAGATCGGTCACTGTGAACATTGGGAAGAAGTTAATCAGAGGATACTCCTCGTCTGTGGTCTCTGTTTCAGGCTCTGAAATCTGCTCCTCATCTCCTTCATCTTCACTGTTTGTCTGAACCTCAATCCCCTCATTGGAACAGGTGATTGAACACCTTGTTTTGCATAGTAAGTCTCTTCCCAGTAGGGACACGAGAGTCAACTGGCAATCCACAAACCTGTGCAATCCCTTAAAAGTGCCAAACTCAACCTGCACCGGATCTGTAATCGGGTTTGTCAGGAGTTGATTTGCCACTCCTACTACCTTGACTGTATGTCCCGAAAGGGGCAATTTCGGAACCTCTGCACTTCTGACCGTAGAGCGTGCAGCTCCTGTGTCAACCAAAAATGAAACCTTGTGACCCATTACTTCCCCTGCACATAGGGTCCCTTCTGATCTACTTCTAGGGACGCTGCAAGCCTACACTCCTCACTATTCGAACTCTCATCCAACCATTCGCCGTTTATTCCATTCTCACCACATAATGGGAACTGTTGTACTGTGTTATTTTGACTCACTCTTTGACCTGTGACCTGTTGAGGAAGCATCACCTGTTGCTGTTCCATTGGCACTAAAGGCACTTGCATTTGCTGTTTAGGTACCATAGGAACCTGCTGCTGCATTTGCTGCCTCTGTATTGGCTGTACACGTGGCGTCTGCACCTGCTGCATGGGTTGGAGACCCTGCATCTGAATTATGTTATTCTGAAAGTTCATATTAGGACCTCTCAACCTTGGTCCCTTCACGTTCTGAAATGCACTGACACTATTACTTTGTTGAACAACACCCTCCTGCACCATCATCGGGCACTCCCGCTTCCAATGTCCAATGACCCCACAAGCATGACAAGGTGACATCTTTTTCATTCCCTGCACATCATTTTGAACTACTACAGTGTTCAAGTCTGGACTTCGATTCAGAAAACCTCCTCGACCTCTGCCTCTCACTTGCGCCTGAAACATCCTGTTTCCTTGCGGCTGTTGCACCATCTGTTGTAGACAACCTCCCTGCATCCCTGACTGTGCTGCCTTAATATGCATCACCATTGCTTTCTCCTTCAGCTTTCTCTGCTTCAACTCAATCTCGTCACTACAGTATTTCGCATACTGCAACACCTCGTCAATCGGCTTAGCTTGACAGCAAATCAAGTGATTCTTAATCATCTGACTAATTTCAGGTCTCAACCCTTCAACAAATCTGAACACAAGGTGATTCATGTCCTTTGCCTCAACTAGCTCTGTACCACTGTAGTTCTTGAACGCTTTCAACAACCTCTCATAATAGGCATGAATCGACTCCTTGGGTTCCTGAGCTGTCCGATAAATTTTTCGCCAATCAACATTCTGCGGTGAAACCCTCTGTTTCAAGAACTCAATCACCTTATAGTAGTATCTCATCACCTCACGAGACGGTGCTTCTGTGACTCTATGCGTTGCTGGTTCCGCAGCCAGCCAATCCACACTCCTCTTGCACTCAAGCCACAGATCGGCTGGAACTATGATCTCAAAGAGAGTATTCAGGTCTTCCCAGAGACATTTCGCAAGCTTCACAAACCTGTCCGTCTGCTGATACCACTCTATTGGTTTCTCCGTTAGCCTGGGAAAGTCATTTGAACATGGCAGGATATCACCTCTAGTCCACGGCACATGGACGAGACCCCCTCCAGCCGTCTCTCTCATCGGTAACATTTTCACCGCACCCGCATCCTGTGAGACCTTTGCTGGCTGCGCTATGCAATCACTTTTCCTCTTATCTCTTTTCTTTGCCCATCTGCCTTCCCACTTCTCTAAGGCTCCCCAAACTTGTGCACTCTGCAGTATTTCTTTAAGGTGTGCCTTCATCCCAGTAGATCCCATGTGTTCAAAATCCTTAGGCTCAAAGTCTAACCTGTAACTTCTCTTCAAATGTTTAGTACTTTCTAAGTCTATTCCATATTTATCTGCCAAATGTGCCAACCTCTGATGCACCCTGCTCACTTCCTTGGTTATTTTTGGACACAAGTATCTCAATTCTGCTTCCGTGTATGATTCTAGCCTGTTCACTCCCATGCTTACTTCAACTACTTCATTTGCCTCCATACGCACTTGAGATCTCCGGTGTCAGCAGTCCCAAATCTGATTGTCTCATGGCATCTGGGGGAGCCCCAATCGGACTGAAGTCTAATAAAGACCTGGACCTTTTGAATGTCGGCTCCAGTGGAGTCATCCCTTGAGAGCTCCCTACGAACCCTCCTCTGGTAATTTCTTGGGTCATTATTCCCTGATCACATACACTAAGCTTCGACTGTGCATACAATGGTACTGGTGGGCCAACCGTAATGGGCAAAGATATGGCGGCTAGCGGCTGCCTATTTCCCAAAACCTGTGGTGCCGTAATTCCCACATTCTGGTTCATTACTGGAGCTAAGGCTGTCTGCGGTCCTGTGACCGAAGTGTAATTCAGAATCATCTGTTGCTGCTCCTGAGGGAGTAAAGGTGGAGTTGGATCAGTCTGAATCAGCTTTGGTCTTGTATACGCCAGATCTGACGGCACCATCAAATTTGTGGTAGTCTCTAGTATTGGGACATCAGGGTAAAGTCTCTGAACCTGTGGTGGCTGTAGCTGAGGTTGCATCACTGGAGCAGTGGACATACTAATACTACTCTGCACCGGAACTGGTGTTGAGACGGGACTAACCTGTATCGGATTCGCTGTCACCTTGTTCTGACTCGAACTTACAGGGCCTGTACTAGTGCTCGGTCTGTTGTCATCTATTCCATATGGCAGTGGTCAATCATTCAGTAATTGATTAAGGAACTCATCATCGTCTGAGTCATCCATCTCTGACCAGGGCTTCTTAGCCTCTTTGTCCTTTGAGGAACTCTTGTCAGTCTTACGAATTGCTTTCCCCCCTTTATTTTCACCTTCTTGAGCTATTGCTGGAAACATTCTGATTCCATCTACTGTTTCTCTCCTCTAAACCCTCTGTGCACTATCCCACTTAGCCTCCGCTAGTGTCTTTTCTGCTTTCCTCATCCTCCTCTCAAATTTCTGTTGCTGTTGTCATATTGCCATCAGTTCTCAAATTGCTAGCGCCTCAAACTGTGCTGGCCTCGGAGGTTGCAGTAGCTCATTTAGCAAATTTTCCAAAACCATTATATTGAACGTTCTGTGCTCTGGAAACGCCAAACACTCTTCTTTCTCTGTTGCTTTGAACCATTGTTTTAGCCAAAGAAATGGCGCGACACCTCTTTCCTCCATTACGGCATAAGCCGGTGTATCTTCTGGCAGTGTAACCTCCCCTATACTCGCGGTAATATATGTATCGCCCCTCAAAGCGCTCTTTAGAGCCTTGAAAAATTAAATTTTTACGTCTTTTATTTTGTTCACAATCGAATCAGGAAGTGACTTTTAGTTCCCAGAACTCTCTCCGCCTACTTTCTCAACCAATTGCCTCTCACGGATGGCTGCCAATCCATGTGCGACCCTTCTCACCAACCGACCTCTCCCAGCGTGGCTCCAATGACGTCACACTCACACACACTGCGGCTGGCAAAGTCTTGCGGCTTGTCTTCCTCACTCTCGATTCACACAAAACTAATGCAATATATTGCGAGCACCAACAAAAACTCAAATTTGCTGGTTTACTACAGGAAAGAGTAACACAATCGCTTCAGAACTTTACAGAGATTTTGCTTAGCCTCGGCCGCTACTCTCTCCTTCTCAGATCCCGCACTCGCAAGCAAAATTTGACCCGCAAATTTTACTCTCGACTTGTCAATGGGTTGTTCTAGTGCACTTTAAAACTCACCAAATCTCCATCGAAGTTTTCATTCAGTCACATTGACTCCAACTCGACTCGTCAACCACGCCCGATTGACCTATTAAACCACGCAAATTACAACATAAACCAAGTGTCTCATACACTTATCAATATACTCCGGAGTCTTAGACCACGCCGGGTCCGTACATCACCACCAACCACGTGGACAATTTTTTAACACAAAGCGCCACACTCACATGAAGTTCGCCGACTTCCCTACTCTCATACTGCGGAGTACGCACACTCCTACTAAAACATCATCAGTTGGCCTAAAATCCTCACAGACTTCACACTTCACCTGCAACATGCAGAAGCTGTGCAAGCGCAAACCCTACTTCACTCACGCTATCACTAGAACTCCGAGAACATACTCAAACTCACTTCACCAGGCTCCGAGATTCCGGGAAAGTCATTCGGGACTTAGAGGCACATCATCTCTCCAGTTTGCATCTTTTAAAAACACAATTATCCCAAAACCCAATTTTCTCGATACACCTTGCTTACTTCCAAACTACACTCATCAATTTCTACCAGACCTTCGGACCTTTTGAATCAACGATCTTATCAAACAGTGGTCCCTCGTCCTGGGCCCCAAAGGGCCAAACCATTACCTCTGCTACCAAAAACTGATAGCTAGTCAGAACCTTGCTAAGTAAACTTACAAGGAGACACACCTAGGCCGACGAACCTTTTGACCACGTTCGGAGACTTCCCATAACGAGATATGTTTCTGGCATCACAAAATCAATATTTCAATAACCCAATCAATATATGCAATACCTAATCAACAAGTTAGTCGATAACATTCAATAAAGATCAATAAAGCGAACACACCATGACCTTACAGCCATGAATAACCACACAAATCTCATTAAGTGTTAGGATATTTATTCCCTATTAGTTACAATCTAAAGTCATTTCTGTCAATCTCATTAGCAATCAATTTCATTAGTAACTCCTCAGATTTATAATTTGAACACAGTTAATCAACGCATAGAGAATATTCATTAAGCATTAACACATCACTAATAAGAAGCAGTTTAGCAAAGTCTCAGAGTAGAAGGTTCAACAAATCAAGAATTCAGTCATTTGTCTATTTGCATCAGATGTTAGTGAACACCTTAAGTAATCTCAAATTAGCATCGGCATATTGGGCTTCATACAAAACAATTTAGCAAACACAAATTTGGAAAACATCTAACTATGGCCTCTATCAAAAAGCAGTTGGTACCTAGAAAGAAAAGGCAAACAGACAATTACAATTACATTATCATCAGATAGTTACTCCTCCAACGAATCAGCAAACAGCGTCAGTCTTCGTCCTCAGGACATCAGTCGATTCACCATCACCAAAGATATGACAGGCAGGTCTCAGTATGGCATAGCTAAAGAATAAGCTCTTCCCTCACAAGGAGGAGAAGTACGTATTAGGTAAGAATGAATAGAGGATGGTTTAAGTATCAGGAAAATAGATGGCAAAGTCTCAAAATGGCAAAGTATGGCTTAGGGTAGAATGTCCGAATAATGGCTAATAATGGCTGATTTCTCCTCAGGTCATGCGGTTATATCAAAACTGTCAAACTAGCCTTTAATTCCCTAGTGGATCATTTTTGGTGCATCATTATCTCTGTCCAGTAATTCTCCACGCACCTTACTAGAATTTTCCACAAATCACACTTCTCATGCAGTTGATTGGCCCATGTAATTGACATCTTCATCGGGTGGCATGTCAGGTATGAAAAGTTACACTTTACGCTCCAGTCAGTAGTCCCATTGATTTCTTCTAGTCCAGGCAGCCTTGCACCTGTTACTAATTACACTGTTGCATGCAGCAAGAATGTCTCCTTGAGCAAGTCGGGTCCCATGAGAAATAATTTACTAGGCTACACACACATATCTAGCTTCTGGAAAAGTACAGCTTCGTGCCCTTCAGGAAAGCAGCACATTGCACGTTAGAAAACACAGTTTAATATGAGAACAGACAGCTAGGCCCAGACCCTCGCTAACTAAGGCCTAGTGGTTAATTTAGCAAAGCCCCAATTCATGACTCTAATTATAATATGCTAATACAAATTCATACATTAGTACATTATTATTTCATTATTAATTAGTTTAATTAGTCTTCGTGTACATTGGTGGGCACATTTCAAACACGTGTATTGTTTTCTACGTCAACACATTTTCTATGCAGCTTCATTACAGAATACATTGCAAGCTTTTCATGTTAATATTAATTTTAAAGGTCACACTCCAACATGCATGTTTGAATGTTATGAGTGTTGTTAATGGATGTGCGTGCGTGTTTGTGTGCGAAAGAATGAGTGTGTGTGTGCTTCCCGCCCGCCCCACTCCCTCCTAAAGCTGCCGGCCGCCACTGCTTACACCCTGCATAAAACTCCGGATGCAGGAAAAGCAAATGTCAAATGGCATTCCCAACAGTGCATCTCGAAACCTGCTACTGGCTCATCTTCCAGATATATTATTGGTAATGTTTGTGATTTCACAAAAGTCATACGATTAAACCTCCCAATTATTTTTTGGGGAATCGTGTTTGTCCGTGTGTGCAACTTTTGTAAAACACGTGTGTGTGTGCCTTCTAGCTGGTGATCTGTGCATTTCTTTGCCATATGTACTTGCATAGATCCACAATTAGAGATGCATAGCTAAATGTATACATCCATAATTAAAATCCTGGCACATAAGTAATAAATACACACCAAATTGGGATACACTCATGTATGTAGTTTTTGACTTCACTGTCATAAGAGGTTGTTTTTAAATGACACTGATGAAGTAAGTCTTCAGTGAGTAAATATTGTCATATACACAACCAAATGCAGACAGACTGATATAAGTCGCATTAAGAAATTATGTACAAGTGATACTGTAGGAAAAAAAGGCCTAGCGCTGTAATGCAAAAAATATACAAATGATTCCAATATATGTACATTTCAGCACGTCGGAGGACCCATTCTCAGATAAAGCTGGGTGCTCCATTGTCCAAGCGACACATTTCATATATCTGTAGCATTGAAATATACCTTCTTTTGGTCCAATAAACAGTACCCTTTTCACATAATACTGTGATACACGTTCAGACACAGTGGTGTGGGTGCTAATTTCATAGTAGGGTGTTGGCCAGTGAGTCAGTTGATTTTTCCAGCAGACTCTCCTTCCTCCCACATCCTTGGGGTTTTAAGCAATTGCGATGTTAGCGAGCGAGTAAACCAGTAAATAATGGATTATTTTCTGATGGAAAATGGTGACTCTGGCATTCACCAATTTTTTTGTGCTGTGCAGTGGCACAAAAATAAACAAAAATAACCATTGGAACTCCAACTCAAAATCTTACCAATTAAGAATCAAATTGTAATTCTTTTCTGTAACTTACAAAATGGTAGTCTCTTGCTTTTATGAGACCCAAAACCCACATAGAGCCTCTGCTAAGGATAATCTCTTGATTCATTCACCTGCAGATCTGTTCTTGCTAAGGTAAAGACTCATTCATGCAAACTTTTTAATTTGATAATATCCGAATATTGAATACATAATCAATCAATCTAACATTTTCCTGTTCCACAAGGTGTAGAGAAGCTGCTTCAAAAATGTAATTATGACCATCAGAGTCATTGTGTGTACTACTGGATGTGTTCGTACACAACAATATAATCTATGTGCAATCACAGAAATTGAGAAAAAACAAATATTACCTCGGCTGTACCTATTGAGCAAGGAAAACGAATGGCCAAACAATGTGCCATAGAATGGCTCTGCAAGGTAAGACTCTCAGGAATATTGTGCAATGGAATAATCAGGCACAGAGCACGCACTAAAAATTATTGTGTTACATTTGGACAAATGCATTGGTTAAGTATATTCATCTTCATTATCATCTACTGAAATAAAACATTTTCTGAGTACGTCCTTTATAATCATGGACTCACCCTGCTTAACCGTAAACATGCAGAATAATATTAAAGACTGGTAACTTATATTCAATAGATGGTATTGCAAAATGTGTCTTGTCTAATTTCTCAATGTTAAACAGTTACTATTTACAGATCCTGAATGGTTCATCGGCCTTTTCATGTAATGAGCTCTAGTTCTTCTGCTATTCAACAATGGCTTTTGCTTTATCCAGAGCTTTTTAGACCACTGCATTTGGTAATCCAAGGGTAACTAAGAGAACTAGTGTTAAACCAAAAACTCAACCAGAATCAAGTTCCATACAGCCATCATCACTTAGACTTAATCTCATCACCCTATACAAAACTACCTCGGTACTCTACCCCTGCTAATACCCAGATAGTCTCATTGCTCGCTCCTGAAGACACCCAAAGCGTACAGAATTTTGCTAACAACAACAGTGGGATTCATTCATCAAGAGCTCTGTTGCTGATTATGCCCAGAAATACTCATAGATTTGCTGTTGAAAATGCGCAGACTTAGTGAGAGTTATTTTCTGAAAATTCCCAAATTAACTCAGAGCTTGGGTCTCAATGAAACACAAAATAACCCGGGGCTAAGGCGTCTGAAAATGCTGAGAAATATACAGAGCTCTGCTCTTTATAATGCTGAGTTTCCAGCAGTCAATACCAAAATCAAAATGGAGTAACGTAGAGTTGGGTTACTAAAAAACCAGAGTTATTAAGTTCCTGGTAAAATCCTATCTTACCCATAGCTGTATTAGTATTAATACAGGCTCATACATAGTCAGTCCTAATAACACCCAAAACTCATATTGAGCTTTCGTTTGTTCGTGATAGCATACCCAATGAATGACTTACAGTCCAAATTAAATGAAGCCGTACTGTTGATAATGCACAGACCCACTCAGACACCTTCCCTTGATAGTACCCAGATTTGCAAGCTCCGCATGTAACACTATCTTGAAAAGGATTGTTACTAGAAGGACCACAAAACAGTTTTTTTTGTTGAACAGGGTGAAGTTACAAATGCATCAAACAAGTTTACAGGTGGCCTAATAGAAATAAAGTCGATGATCTCCCTTTAAAATTTTATGGAGTACCTGCGGATACTGATAATGAATCCTTGATGGGAAAAAGCCACCTACGAAATGATACTCAGTAGTTCATTAGTTTTAGGGATCCTGTCTGGGTGGATTTGAGGGATGCCAAAGAGAACTACAACTGACTTGGCTGTGAGCAAGGAAATCGTATACAATTGTGGACTTCACTTGTCACAGAATGTTAGAAAAACATGAGAGGTGATTCCTTTAAGGAACTTGGAAATATTCCCTTTGATTCTCAGTTGCCCAGTGTGGGCTTTCCAGAGAGGTGAGTACCGGATATTTTTTTGTCCATATCTTTCAGGACAGATGGCAAGTTAGTTTTGAATGAAGACGTCAGAAGATAGCATGGTTTGGTCCTCTCTTACCTTGCTTCCTTCCACTGTCATTTACCACAGTCTGTACTGGTAGCCAGTGACTAAGACGAGCCCTCCTCATGCGTGCACCATTAAACCATAGCTAGAGTTGCTACTTGGTTGATAACGCGTCCCTTTATGATAATTTATTTCACATCAGGACTCGTTTTAGTCCAATGAATCTTTTGGCCCAGTTGAGAGACACCGTAGGACGAGATAGCTAATCAATATATCAATCAATACATCAATAACATCATCAATATTTATCACAACAATACATTTCACCTTAGTCAAAGTAATTATTCAATTCAAGACGCTACCATGACCTTTCAGTCATGAATAACCACACCGGTTTAGTAGAATTTTATGATTTTTTATTCCCTATTAGTTACAATCTAAGATTAGGGGGGTCATTCCGACCCTGGCGGTAAATACCGCCAGGGCCAGGGACCGCGGGAGCACCGCCAACAGGCTGGCGGTGCTCCCTAGGGCATTCTGACCGCGGCAGTTCGGCCGCGGTCAGAAGAGGAAAACCGGCGGTCTCCCGCCGGTTTTCCGCTGCCCTGGGAATCCCCCTGCGCCGCCATGGGGGATTCCGACCCCCTCACCGCCAACCTGTTCCTGGCGGTTCCGCCCGCCAGGAACAGGATGGCGGTGAGGGGTGTCGTGGGGCCCCTGGGGGCCCCTGCAGTGCCCATGCCAATGGCATGGGCACTGCAGGGGCCCCCGTAAGAGGGCCCCACTTTGTATTTCAGTGTCTGCATTGCAGACACTGAAATACGCGACGGGTGCCACTGCACCCGTCGCACACCCTCCACTCCGCCGGCTCCATTCGGAGCCGGCCTCCTCATGGAGGGCTGTTTCCCACTGGGCTGGCGGGCGGCCTTTTGGCGGTCGCCCGCCAGCCCAGTGGGAAACCCAGAATGACTGCCACGGTCTTTTGACCGCGGTACGGTCTTCTGGCGGTTCCCTCCAGGCGGGCGGCTCCCGCCGCCCGCCGGGGTCAGAATGACCCCCTAAGTGCGTTAACCTCAAAACCAAGAAACACAACAGCATAGTCACGATATGACAACGTTGATCAGATTTCAATAAGGCAAGAATCACAAACATTAGAATATAACACAGCGTGAACATAGATCAAGATTAGCAGAGTATTGATATGGTGTCAGTTCAACAAAGCATTGTCTCGGTCGTTTGTCTATTTGTGTCAGTTTGATGAACACCTGTCCTAACCACTGATTAGTATTCGCATGTTGGGCTTCATGCAAAACAATTTAGAACACCAATTTGGAAAACATCTAGCTATGGTCTCTGTCAAAGGCAAGCAGTTGGTACCTAGAAAGGAAAAGCAAATAGACAAATTACAATTGCATTGTCATATTTATCCTCCAAGGATTAGGTCAGCGCACAGGTTCAGTCTTCTTCTTCAGGACATTGGTTAGATCATCACTAGTCAGGACTCAGCTAAGGGAAAAAAAGGGCACTTCCCTCATAAGGAGGTAAAGTGTCAAAGGGGCAGTCTAAGGATGAGGATGGTTTTAATAAAATCTCAAGTCACCAAACAGAGTGACAGAGTTTCTGGATAAAATCAATAGCATTCCCTAACCCACCTAAACGACCTCTCTGTGACATGGGTTTTTATCTCTTTTTCGTAGTACATTCCCCCAAAATTCTATTGAACAATGTCTATACCCGACTATCTTTAACCTATCGTATTAGACATTAGGTAATCCTAATCTTCACCCCACATTAGTTTACAAGTCTTTGACTGGTCCTCGTTATTGACGTCTTCAGAGGTGACACGTCCGGTATGACTTCACTTCTTGATAATTCTTTGCACATCTTTTGGTCAGCAGATCCATTGTATTCACCGGTTTGAATTACCTTGTACATTACATTAATCTACACTGTTTCACTTCATTTATAACATTTATTCCAGAGGCATAGAGAAGGCGCCTGGGAACGGAATTAACATGGTTACCTTCATCCTCCAAGTTTAAGGAAAAAGAACATTGCGGGGTCATGGCCCCTTGTGAGTCAGCACACTGAAAAATAGAAAAATACATTTAATACGAGAGCCAGGCAGCTAAACTCCGGCTCATACTAACTTAAAGTCTACGAATATTTCAGCACAGTTTCAATAATGCAAATGCTAATATAAACTTAATTGAACGTAACATAAACATTTTAATCATCATTACTAGTTTGCGTATACATTGGTGGTCACTCATCGTGGTCACAATTTCAGGTGCACATTTAAGCAAAATCGTTATTAATATAGTTTCTATGCGGCATCATCACACATTAATTCATAAACGTTTCATGTTAATGTAGATTATATAAGCTACGCTCTCTCAGTCCCTCCTCTGATGACGTTCGTCATCACATAAACCTTTCCCTTTGACCTTTCACTTTAATTTTTCACTTTACGCATAATGCGCATTTCAACATCTTGTCCCTTGTGTGAACTTTCCCAAATTTCGTTGAACATTTTCTCCCTTTCACTTTCTTCATTCCTCCTGGTTCTTTTTGTCCAATTTCTCTTAATTTTATCATTCATTTTGCATGCTCCCCATAATCCTAATAGACAGGCCAGAACAATTAATAGACCCCCTAGTATTTTTGCAAGTACCCCGTTCCAAATGTTGCTAAACCAGCTTCCCACTCTGGCAATTCCTTTTCCAAATTTCTCCCACACTCCAGGTTCCTTCAAATCCTTCAAATCTGCGCTATCTTTGGTTAGGTTAGTAAGCATCCCTCTAATCTTTTTACTGTTATCAGGTATGAATCAGCAACAATGACGCTCGTTGAGCATCTTGCAGACCCCTCCACTCTTTGCTAAAAGAATGTCTAAAGCAAGACAATTTTGAAGAGTCATAGCTCTTTCCGCAGCAAGTTCAGTATCCATCAGGAGTATGGCCCCTGTAAAATTTGTCAGCATGTTATCCACAATAGTAGACAACCTTTGAATTTTCATGGAGTTTAAGATAACCCCTACCGAAGGAATTATGGCTCCAAATATATCTCCAATGACAGCAGCTGCTAGTATGTTGTAATTCAGACGTTTTAGGTATTTGCTTTAAGTTATCAATCTGATAAATCTTTGGGAAAACTATTCCCAAATAACATGTCCCATACCATCCCTTAGGGAGACGGTAATAAGCATTAAGTCCACAGATGTAATAGATCCCAGGGATCGCTGGATCTTCTCCATAAATGTCCATTTACTCTGAAACAAAAACACATGCCGGCATTCACTTGTTCCCACAAATAAAGTATCTTGATCAGATTTTGGCCTATATATAAAAAGCCTACCTACATGTAATGCATCTATAGCTAGTTTGCCTTGCGTTTTAATTGCAGTGTAAGCATAATCATTTGCATATGTGCGTTTCTCTAGACCTTTTTCTAATCTTTCTTTCAATGCTTTGTGTCTATCATCAGTATGATCTAAGAAGCTTTTCTCTACAGGTGTCAATAAACAGGTCAGATTGTTGCGGTGTGCATAAGCTGTCCCAAATGTAAGCGTCGGTTCAAAGAAGCCTCTAACTATTTTTATATTATGCTTCTTGGCTAACTTGTTCAAAAACTCAATCACAGGCACAAAAGAAAACACAACATCCAGATTTGAATAAAAGTATTGCACATGCTCTTGATTATAGAATCTTGTTAATAGCAAGCTACAGCTTATCCCGTAAGTCAGCGGTAAACTATGATAGGTGACTCCTTCTTGCACTGATGAAGGAATCTTTGTACACACATAACAATTTTTCACATCCATAGTTTAAACATACTCATTCAGCAAGCGATAAAAGACATTAGTAGAAAGTTCCCCTTTTGAATTAGTTCCCTCATGCAAGTGTCTGGCATCCTGTTCAAACTTTTCCCACAGTGTTAATGCTGTAGTCTCAGGTTTTGGAGCATTGTTAGTCACTTTCTTATCCAACCACGGCATTCCCACAATCACTCCCACAATTATGATTGCGCACACAATACCTATTATAAGACTCAACCAACCACACACCTTACCCTTCTTGTTACTACCTCTATTATAAGCCATGTCTGTATAGCATCAGATAGCAGAACAACAATCAACTTGAGGACGATATAAAACTTTCTCTTCTCTCTCTCTTTGCATGTATTTACAGCGTTTTCATTCACTCCAGGACCCTTTTGTCAAATCCGGATAGCAGCTTGTCATAATCAGGTTTTTCAAAGTCAAATCAGGTTATCAATGTCTCATCCGGTAGTTTATAAGTCTCTTTCTTTTGTTTTTCAGTTTTTGATTTTAACAAAGTCTGTTCTTTGAGTTATTTCAGGTACCGTAGGATTGGCCTGGTACTTCTCGATCAAAACAGAATGCTAAGAATTCTTGTTGCCATTCAGATGTTGTTGCATATGCCCACTCAGGACCAGCGTACCTTCTGTTTGCGATTCTCTTTCTTTTCAATCTGCGTTCACCTTGCAATTCTCCTTCACTCAGCTCCTCTACTCGAGATGTATCAGTCTCTTCTGTTATCGTTTCACTTGGTACGTTCCTTGCTTTTGCAACCTGTTTCTCTGGCCAGTTATCTCCCCTATGCGTCTTCTTTCGGTTTGTCTTTTCAGGACGCTGAACAGCACCCTCCTCCTGTACTATGGTGTTTTCTCTTGATGAACCTGCAACTGGCTCAGGGGATGCCGGTGTGCTTTGACCTCTTTCTATTATTTTGCCTTCTTCTTCTTCTTCTTGATCTGTAACGGGTTCAAGTTCTAACCCGTATCCATCTATTTCTGGGAGAACCTCTCCTTGATTTAGTTCTCCTGCTGCCTCTACTGAGATAGGCACACTGTCACCTCTATCAAACTCATTCACTGTTAGAGGGACTAGGCTGTTCTCAGTGGGCTCTCCTGCAGTTTCAGTTCCCTCTTGGCTGTTTTCTAGCCCTGAGACTTCTCTCTCTGGATTTGTTGTTCCAGAAACTTCAAGTTCCTCATCAGTTGGACACGTTACCTTCTTTGTGTGACTGGCATGTATCCAGTTTGGAAAGCCTGCACATTTCACAGCAGTGGTTGTTGTCAAAATGACTTGATATTGCCCCTTCCAGCGCGGCTCCAAACACGACTTTCTCACGTGCTTCTTGACAACCACCCAGTCACCAGCTTGTAGGGTGTGACCTGGATCTCCGATCGGTGGTAATGTGTTAGCTTCTACCTGGTGAGAGAAAGAGCGAATCACATCAGCCAAACCTTTGCAGTAGTCCAACACCATATCATCCATGATATTCACTAGAGAATTTGCAGGTACTGCAGGTAACCTCATGGCTCTACCCATCAAGATCTCGTGTGGTGATAGTCCTGTCTTCTTATCAGGGCTGTTCCTCATGGACATCAGCACTAAGGGCAATGCATCTGGCCATTTCATATTGGTAGCTGCGCACATCTTTGCCATTCTTGATTTCAAGGTACCATTCATTTGCTCTACTAATCCTGATGCTTCAGGGCGGTAACTACAGTGCAGCTTCTGTTCGATGTCTAATGCGGCACACAAAAGTTTAATCACCTCATTGTCGAAGTGTCTGCCCCTATCTGATTCTATAATTCCCTAAGCAGCAGCTTTGCAACTGTGAGACTGTCATTTCTACGTGTGGGGTAAGCTTCAATCCAGTGACTGAAAACACACACAATCACCAACACGTACTTCAATCCTCCGCAAACAAGCATTTCAATGAAATCCATTTGCAACTTGCTAAATGGACCGCCAGCTCTCCCTATGTGGCTCAAAGTTACCACAGTCTCTTTTCCGGCATTCATCTGTTGACAGATGATGCACCTGTGACAGGTAACCTCTGCTGCATGTCTGAACTTTGGATTAAACCAATCGATTTTTTGAATGACCTGATCATTGCATCTCTCCCGAGGTGAGCCTGTCCATGGTAGAGCCTAGCGAATTGTGACAAAAGACTGTTTGGCAAAACTAATTTCCCCTCCTCTGAGAACCACAAGTTGTCAGCCCTTTGTGCACATTGCATTCTTTGCCAGGAGCGTTTCTCCTCTTTGCTAGTACGTCCTTGTAGTGTCTTTAGCTCATCTAGGTTATCAACCACCCTTAATGCAAGGTTCAAGCATGTGTCATTTTCAGTTTGCGGTAACAATTCCCACTGATCTTTGAACGATATACAGTTCAATGCGCAAAACCTTGCGACTTGATCTGCATAGCCGTTTCCCATGGACACAAAGTCTTGTGACTTAACGTGAGCATTGCATTTCACCACGGCAATTTCAAGAGGTAACTGAATCGCATGTAACAAGTCCTTCATTTGTTCACCATTTTTCACAGGAGAACCAGAAGAGGTCATGAAACCTCTCTGCGACCACAGTTGGCCAAAATCATGTACAATTCCAAATCCATACCTGCTGTCAGTATAGATAGTGACTCTCAGATTTTCAGCTGCGTGGCATGCCTTCGTAAGGGCAACTAGCTCTGCCACTTGTGCGGAATACACTCTCTCGAGCCAGGAAGCTTTGATGATACCAGCTATGGTGCATACAGCGTAACCAGCTCTCAGTGTTCCGACTGAATCTCTCAAACAGGAGCCATCAACAAACATAATGCAGTGATTTTCTTTTAACTGTGTTTCTTGAATATCAGGTCGTGGCTTGGTACATAGTTCTGTTACCTCAAGACAGTCATGCTCAACTTCCTCCTCATTATTAACTTCAGTTTTCTCAGCAGGAAGTAGAGTTGCCGGGTTCAACACAGTACATCGTTTCAGTGAAACATTAGGTGCCCCCAGTATAATTGTCTCATATTTGGTAAGACGAGCATTTGTCATGTGCTGACTTTTAGTTCGAGTCAACAAAATTTCTACTGAATGCGGAACCATTACTGTTAGGGGGTATCCCATTACTATGCCTTTACACTGCGTAAGGCTCTGACCAACTGCTGCAACTGCGTGCAAACGACCCGGTAAGGCTGCTGCGACGGGGTCCAAGGTAGCTGAAAAATATGCTACAGGGCGATTTGCACCTCCATGGAGCTGTGTAAAGACAAAGAACAAGCATCACGTTCATGACAAAACAGTAGAAAAGGTTTCGTGTAATCAGGCATACCTAAAGCTGGTGCCCTGCACATGCACTCTCTCAATTCCATGAATGACTCAAGCTCTTCCTTGGACAAAGCTATGGTATACGGCTCATCTTTGATCTCTTTACCTGTTGCAGACAGTGAAAATAGCGACGGGTGCTACTCCGAGCCGGCTTCATTGTTGCAGGGTCTGGCCCAGCGGGAAAGCCAGAATGGCCTCCGCGGTCTTTTGACCGCGGAGCGGCCAAGTGGCGGTTCCCGTCCAGCGGGTGGCGCCGGCCGCCCGCCGAATTCAGAATTAGGCCCTTTATGTCCATTCTTTCCCAAATGATTCAGTAAGGCAATTGTGTCGTACTTACAGTTATCCCTTGTCTTGGATGCAATCAGCAAGTCATCAATGTACTGCACTAGAGTCGAATTAAAAGGCAGTACTAAGGATTCTACGTCCTTTTTCAATATCTGATTGAAGATGGACAGTGACTCAGAAAACCCTTGAGTAATTCTGAAAAAAGCCGCTAGGAAGAAGGACATAGGTAACGGGCGCTCACAGTAAGTCCATGCAGTCGAGTTCACAGATTATTTATGTCATGGTGCTCATGACAGGAGGATCTTCCTAACTCCTCCAATGTTTCAAAGGAAACTGACAGTAACAACAAACAGCTGTCAGAGCACTCACAAGAGTAAAGTTTTAAGAGTATGGTGATGTAATAAATCCTCTGTGTGAAAGGCAATCACGCCAGGCTCTGGTTCAGGATAAATTTATTTCTTGAAGTAGTTCAATCATAATAGGGAAATGTCCTTGAAATCATGTACAATTAGCCTCCACAGCCAACACGTGTTTCGTCCAATGAGAGATCCCTCTCACGGACTTCATCAGGGCTGAAAGTTGACTCCTAGCCTGGGAGACAACAAGCCAAGTAAGAGTTATCTGAAAACAAAAGTCTGATGCCCTGCACTTGTATACGGGGAACACTGGTAGGCACTGGCAGTTTACGTCACTCCCTGCGACCAGTTTTCTGTCCCTCTCTGTTCCAGATCACCAGGATTCCCTCTGCTCGAGCCTAGGCCTACCAGTGTTCCCCCGTATACAAGTGCAGGGCTGAGTTCAGCCTCCACCGCTCTCGCTAGGACGGCGCCCCTTCTGCTTCAGAGGCCGGCCCAGCGCCGACGTCGGGATCACAACCAGTGGGGCTGCCAACACAAAAGCTGCATCAAAACTTCCCTGACAGACTACAGCACCATACACCAAGGCATCAGACTTTTGTTTTCAGATAACTCTTACTTGGCTTGTTGTCTCCCAGGCTAGGAGTCAACTTTCAGCCCTGATGAAGTCCGTGAGAGGGATCTCTCATTGGACGAAACACGTGTTGGCTGTGGAGGCTAATTGTACATGATTTCAAGGACATTTCCCTATTATGATTGAACTACTTCAAGAAATAAATTTATCCTGAACCAGAGCCTGACGTGATTGCCTTTCACACAGAGGATTTATTACATCACCATACTCTTAAAACTTTACTCTTGTGAGTGCTCTGACAGCTGTTTGTTGTTACTGTCAGTTTCCTTGAGTAATTCTGCACCAACTGTACACCTTATCCAGGAATTTGAAACTGAACAAAAACTGGCTATCCTCGTGAAGAGGTATCGAAAAGAAGGCTTGTGACAGGTCTACACCCCTGAACCATTCAGCATCACACAGGACCTGAAACATAATCACTGCTGGATTGGGCACTATGGGGCAACACTTTACCACAATCATGTTTATTTTCCTCAAATCCTGCACAATTCGAACCTTCCCACAAGGCTTTTTCAGACCCCTTATCGGTGAATTACATGGACTGCTCAACACTTCCTTCAAGGCTCCCTGTTTCACGAAGTCCGCAATTATTTGAGACACCTGAATAAGGACATCTTGTGCTATATGGTACTGCGGCACCTGGGGAAACACTGCATTTGGCTTCACTTGTACTTTAACTGGTTCTACTCCTTTTATCAATCCCACTTCTTTCCCTGTCAAATCCCACACTTTCTCTGTCACCGTTCCCTGTAACTCGGCAGGTAGGTCAATCACTGTGAGCATCGGGAACAATGTAATCAAGGGATAATCTTCATTTGTAGTTCCTGTCTCTAACTCTGAGAACTGACCATCATCCCCTTCATCATCACTGTTTGTCTGCACCTCGATTCCATCAGTGGAACAGGTAATCGAACATTTTGTCTTGCATAGTAAGTCTCTTCCCAGTAGGGATACCGGACTCAAATCACAGACTACAAACTTATGCAGTCCCTGGAAGTTGCCGATCTCAACCTGCACTGGATCTGTAATCGGATTTGTCAGGTACTGATTTGCTACTCCGACCACCCTTATGCTACGCCCTGAAAGTGGCAATTTCGGAACCTCTGCACTTCTAACTGTAGAGCATGTAGCTCCGGTATCAACAAAGAATGAAACTTTGTGACCCATTACCTTTCCTTCTACATAGGGTCCCCTCTGATCTACCTCTAGGGACGCTGCAAGCCTGCACTCTTCGCTATTTGAGCTGTCATCCAACCACTCCTCATTCATTTCATCCTCACCACGCAATGGGAATTCCTGTACTGTATTATTTTGACTCATCACTTGACCTGTGACCTGTTGAGGAAGCATCACCTGTTGCTGTCCCATCGGAGCCATTGGTAATTGCATTTGCTGTCTAGGTACCATGGGAATCTACTGTTGTACTTGCTGCATTTGCACTGGCTGAGCACGCAGCATTTGCATTTGCTGCACGGGCTGTAACCCCTGCATCTGTACCATGTTATTTTGGAAGTTCGGGTTTTGATTTCTCAGTTTTGGACCTCTTACATTTTTTAATGTATCGACATTAGAACTTTGTTGAACGACACCATCCTGCACCACATTCGGGCATTCCTGCTTCCAATGCCCCACGCCCCCGCACGCGTGGCATGGTGACATCTTTTTCATCCCCTGCATGTCAATTTGAACCACAACAGTATTCAAGTCTGGACCGCGATTCATAAAACCTCGACCTCTCGGTTGCGCCTGAAACACACCATTCATTTGCGGTTGCTGCTGTATCATCTGTTGAACTCCATTGCCCTGTATTCCTGCCTGTGCAGCCCTTATCTGCATCACCATCACTTTCTCCTTTAACTTTTTCTGCTTCAGCTCGATTTCATCATTACAGTATTTCGCATACTGCAACACCTCATCAACCGGCTTCGCTTGCCAACAAATCAAATGATTCTTAATCATCTGGCTAACCTCTGGTCTCAGCCCTTCAACAAATCTGAACACAAGATGGTTCATGTCTTTCGGCTCAATGGTCTCAGTACCACTGTAATGTTTGAATGCCTTCAACAACCTTTCACAGTAAGCATGAATTGATTCCTTAACCTCATGTGAGGTCCGGTCAATTTTCTGCCAATCAGTCACCTTCGGCGACACTTTCTGCTTCAAAAACTCAATCACTTTATGATAGTACTTCATCACCTCCTCAGAGGGAGCTCCGGTCACCTTATCCCTTGCCGGCTCCTTCGTCAGCCAGTCTACCCCTCTCTTGCATTCAAGCCACAAATCAGGCGGAACAATGATCTCAAACAACGTATTTAAGTCTTCCCAAAGATACTTTGCAAGTTTCACGAACCTATCTGTTTGTTGATACCACTCGATTGGTTTCTCCCTCAACCTGGGATAATCATTTGTAAAAGATAGGATATCTCCTCTGGACCACGGCACATGAATTAAAACTCCACCAGCTGTTTCTCTCATTGGTAGTATTTATATTGATTCTGTGTTGGGTGAAGCTTTAGTCTGACTCGACCCCGGACTGTCTCCTTTCTCCTTATCTCTTTTCTTTGCCCATCTGCCTTCCCACTTTTCTAACGCTCCCCAGATTTGCGCACTTTGCAGTATTTCTTTTAAATGCACTTTCATTCCGGCAGACCTCATGTGCTCAAAGTCTTTTGCGTCCAATTCTAACCTGTAACTTCTTTTCAGATGTTTAGTGTTCTCAATATCAATGTTGTACTTGTCTGCTAGGTTCGCTAATCTCTGATGTACCTTGCCTACTTCTTTAGTAATATTAGGGCACAGATATCTCAGCTCTGCTTCTGTGTATGACTCTAATCTGTTTATCCCCATTGTTCCGTCCACTAGTTCTGCAGCTTCCACTCCCAGTCTTACAAAGTTCAGGTACTCATCTTTCCCTATCCTTTCCGGTTCTACTGCAGTCACTGTGGTCTTCTGTGAAGCATAGGTCTTCTCTAACCACTCATTCAACTGTTGTACTGTAAATCCTTGCAGTGAGATGTTCCCTGCATGCATCATTGGTGATTGTGAAGCATTCGTACTGATTGTCTGTGGGGTTAGCAGACCCAGCCCTGCCTGTCACATTGCTTCCAATGGCGTTTCAACTGGGCTAAGGTCTATCAAGGACCTCGGTTTTTCAACCGCTTGTTCACCCGGGGCCATTAACTGGGGAATTCCTATGGACCCTCCTCTTATTGCATCTTGGGTCATTACTCCCTGATCACATATGCCAGATTTACCTTGTGCATACAATGGCCCCTTGTGGACCAACAGTAATCAGTAACGATATTGCAGCAGGTGTCTGACCTGGTCCTAAACTTCGTGGAGCAGCGACTCCAAAGGTCTGATTCTCTGAAGCCGGAACAGGTATTAATGGTGGACCTGTTACTGGATTATACCCTGGTATCGGTTGTGGCTGCGGCTGGGGCAGCAATTGCGGAGTTGACTCAATCTGCACTAACTTCGATTTTGTATATATCGGGTCTGGCGGCACTATCAGCTTTGTAGTAGTCTCGAGTACCGGGACGTCTGGATAGATGATCTGTATCTGCGGTGGAGGTTGCAACTGTATCTGCATGTCTGGCGCAGTGGGTACACTGACACCATTCTGTATCGAAGCCGTATCACTAGTCTGTACCATATCAGTAACTCCCTTCTCCTGCGTCTGGTTCCCAGGACCCACGCTAGTGCTTGGAACACTGTCGCTCACCCCATAAGGTGGCGGGCGATCATGTAATATTCGGTCCATGAATTCTTCATCGTCTGAATCGTCTTCCTCTTCCCAAGGTCTCTTAGTTTCCTTAGGCTTGCTAGAATCTTTGTCTGTTTTACAAGTGGCTTTCTTTCCCTGCATCTCTTCTCCCTGTGTAATTGCTACGAACAATTTCAATCCATCAACTATTCCCCGTCTCCACATTTTGTTCTCATTATCCCACCTAGCTTCTGCATAAGACTTTTCTGCCCTTTTTAGTCTTCTTTGGAATCTTTCTTGTCTATGTTTAAGAGCCATTAAATCTCAAATCGATAAAGCCTCATACTGAGCTGGCCTCGGAGGTGGTTTTTGTGTACTTAACATCCACCTTAAATTTTCTAGCACCTTCGGATTGAATGTCCCATGTTCTGGGAATGCTAAATTTCCCTCCTTCTCTGTTAATTTGCGCCACTGTTTCATCCATAGACAAGGCGCGACACCCTTTTCTTCCATAACTATGTAAGCTGGACTACCCTCAGGCGGTGTAGACTCCCCTTCACTCGCCATAATGTATGCGTCTCCTTTCAGAGCACTCTTAAAAGCCTTGACAAAATTCATCTTTGAGTTTTCTCTTATTTGTTTTTAATCAGAAGTGACTTTAGTTCCCAGGACACTCTCCACCCACCTTTCTCAACCTATTGCCTCTCACGGACGGCAGCCAATCCGTGCGCGACCCCTCTCGACAACTGACCTATCTCAGCATGGCACCACTGACGTCACACTCACACACTGCAGCTGACAAACCCTTGCGGCTCGTCCGCCCCTTACTGAATTCACACAAAACTGATGCAAAATTACTGCTAGCACCTTTAACAACAACACAAATCTGCCGGTTTACTACAGGAAGGGTAACACATTCGCTTCAGAATTTTACAGAGATTTCACTTGAAGCCTCGGCCGCTACTCTCTCCTTCTCAATTCCCACATACGCAAGCAGAATTCGACCCGCAAATCCTACTCTTGACGTGTCAATGGTTCGTCCTAGTGCACTTTAGAACTTGCCAAATCTCCATCGAAGGTTTCACACATACATTCCGACTCAATCTCGACTTGTCAACCACGCCCGATTGACCTATTAAACCGCACAGATTACAACATAAACCCAAGTGTCTCCTACACTTGTCAATATACTCCGGAGTCTTAGACCACGACGGGTCATCATACCTCCAATTTGCATTATCACAGTAAAACAATTTAAACAATGATTCTCAGTCCTAGGCCCCCAAAGGGCCAAACCGTCGCTCTGCTACCAGAACTGATAACGCGTCCCTTTATGATAATTTCTTTCACATCAGGACTCGTTTTAGGCCAATGAATCTTTTGACCCAGTTGAGAGACACCGTAGGATGAGATAGCTAATCAATATATCAATCAATACATCAATAACATCATCAATATTTATCACAACAATACATTTCACCTTAGTCAAAGTCATTAATCAATTCAAGACGCTACCATGACCTTTCAGTCATGAATAACCACACCGGTTTAGTAGAATTTTATGAATTTTTTATTCCCTATTAGTTACAATCTAAGATTAAGTGCGTTAACCTCAAAACCAAGAAACACAACAGCATAATCACGATATGACAACGTTGATAAGATTTCAATAAGGCAAGAATCACAAACATTAGAATATAACACAGCGTGAACATAGATCAAGATTAGCAGATTATTGATATCGTGTCAGTTCAACAAAGCATTGTCTCGGTCGTTTGTCTATATGCGTCAGTTTGATGAACACCTGTCCTAACCACTGATTAGCATTCGCATGTTGTGCTTCATGCAAAACAATGTAGAACACCAATTTGGAAAACATCTAGCTATGGTCTCTGTCAAAAGCAAGCAGTTGGTACCTAGAAAGGAAAAGCAAACAGACAAATTACAATTGCATTGTCATAATTACCCTCCAAGGATTAGGTCAGCGTACAGGTTCAGTCTTCGTCTTCAGGACATTGGTCAGATCATCACTAGTCAGGACTCAGCTAAGGGCAAAAAAAGGGCACTTCCCTCATAAGGAACTAAAGTGTAAAAGGGGCAGTCTAAGGATGAGGATGGTTTTAATAAAATCTCAAGTCACCAAACAGAGTGACAGAGTTTCTGGATAAAATCAATAGCATTCCCTAACCCACCTAAATGACCTCTCTGTGACATGGGTTTTTATCCCTTTTTTGCAGTACATTCCCCCAAAATTCTATTGGACAATTTCTATACTCCACTATCTTTAACCTATCGTATTAGACATTAGGTAATCCTAATCTTCACCCCATATTAGTTTACAAGTCTTTGATTGGTCCTCGTTATTGACGTCTTCAGAAGTGATACGTCCGGTATGACTTCACTTCTTGATAATTCTTTGCACATTTTTTGGTCAGCAGATCCATTTTATTCACCGGTTTGAATGACCTTGTACATTACATTAATCTACACTGTTTCACTTCATTTATAACATTTATTCCAGAGGCGTAGAGAAGGCGCCTGGGAACGGAATTAACATGGTTACATTCATCCTCCAAGTTTAAGGAAAAAGAACATTGCGGGGTCATGGCCCCTTGTGAGTCAGCACACTGAAAAATAGAAAAATACATATAATACGAGAACCAGGCAGCTAAACTCCGGCTCATGCTAACTTGAAGTCTACGAATATTTCAGCACAGTTTCAATAATGCAAATGCTAATATAAGCTTAATTGAACGTAACATAAACATTTTAATCATCATTACTAGTTCACGTATACATTGGTGGCCACTCATCGTGGTCACAATTTCAGGTGCACATTTAAGCAAAATCGTTATTAATATAGTTTCTATGCGGCATCATCACACATTAATTCATAAACGTTTCATGTTAATATAGATTATATAAGCTACGCTCTCTCAGTGTCATGCCACGGAGAGTGTATAAGTAACTGGGAGACTCTTGCCCTTGGAAGTCTAGACAAACCTATTGCTCCCAATCACCCCATAAGTACACATTTGAGTGAGCAGTCAGAACTGTGAACTGAGTGTAATCAATAATTTATTTGTAATACAAAGCAGGCCTTGTAGTTATTCAATACATGTGCTTCAGCATTCTGTTGAAGAAAATATGTTTTAAAATAGTTTCTTGAATTTTCTTTAATATCAGATCCGAGGCAATTACTCATTTTGTTTGTTGTAGCACCAATAAGTGTGATGAGCATATAAATAACAGACCACATGGGTTATCTAAATGTAAAATTAAAGGATCAGAAGTACTCTCCCGACAAGCAGGTAAGCACTAATTTTCACTTTCTAAGGTCTCCGCTCAAAGTCTAAAAGAGAGTTGCAACAGAGCGGACTATTTCATGCATAACATACAGAGCCTAATTTATAACGAAAATAAAAAATGTGTACTCATATGCTTACATGTATATTTGGATGTCTGAATTTCCTGAAATTCTCAAAGAATGACAGGGGAACGCCTGGAATGCTGAGACAGTCACAGCTTTCCAGCAATACTCTTAATCTGTCAAACAAGTTTAATTACCTTCTCTTTTCCCCTCTCCTGTGACCCAGCCAGAGTCATTGGTTTTATGTTCAACATCGTGACATTTTGCTGTCCAATGTAAATGTACATTTGAACAGTTGTGACTGGCCGGGGCTACAGGTGCGGGGCAGTGTGCATGGGGGTGGGGGGGAGAATTTGAATAAACTTTAAAAGTAAATAAACTTACCTCCGCTCCTTCTCCTGCGCCGCTCCTCAGTCTTGTAGTGCAGACACAGGCTCCCAGCTGCCCTGGGACAATCCTGATGTTGCTAAGAGTAGTATCTGGATTGGCTGAGAGGCCCTGACTGGGAACTCCCAGGCAGACTGGAGACAGCACACTGCGCATGTGTATTTGGCCGGCCAAACAGAAATGTGTTCTGGGGGAGTGCACAGAGCACTCCCTTTGGTGCTCGTCACCCCATGGCCCCGCTCCTTTCACACTGAAGGGATAATAAACATAATTTATTATCCCTTCGTTGTGAAAGCTTTGCAGCTTTTGCTGATGGTGGGGGGGGGGGAGGGAGGTGATGCTCCTCCGCTATAGCATAATTAAAAAAATCACTTGTTTGCTGGAAAACACTGATCAATATATATATACTGTATAATTATATATATATATAAATATGTATGTATATATATATATATATATATATATAAATATATATGTATATATATATATATATATATATAAATATATAATACATTCAATTATGTCTGACAACATAACCCAGAATTCGTTTTTGAATAGAGATTTTGCAAAAGAAACATTCCAAAATGCCCTACTGTGTCCCAGCTTGCTTCTTGATAACAGCACCTCTATCACCCTTAGTTTCTGTGCCACTACTCACACATCTATTTTTAGTAGGGTTGGGCAGAACCACAGATATCACAGAGTTACATAAAAACTCTGCAAGATTCTGCAGAGTTCTGCCAAAGGCTGGAAAATATGCAAGTCTCACTGCAATTTAGTGCTAATGGCGATAGCAGCACTAGAAAATCAGCGCAAATGGCACTATACCTTGCACAAGAGTGCACAGCCATTTGAGTTGATTTTGCTCTTTTGATTTTGAGTAGAAAATTTACTGGAACAGTAACCCTCTGACCGCGACCACCTGCATTAGAAAATCGTGCTAGAGGATGCCAAATCTCTCTCACGTTGGCCAGTTCACATTTTCTAGAGCCTCACAGGAGAAACATTCCACGTGACACGATTTGAATAATTTGGCCGGAAATCCACATTAAAGAGTAAAGCGTGTGACAAAATTTAGCTAATTCCACAGGCGGAATGAAACATTCGTCCATCCCTGATTTTTAGTTAGGTTTTTCCCATATGATATTGTGCCTACAACGCCTTTGCATAGATAGTGTGTATAGAGACAGAACCTGTTTTCCTATGTGTGGATAAAGTTAGGTAGAGTTATGTGTTCATGTGTATTCCTAAATAAACTATTACAGCTGTTGGACCTGGCCCTTCTTACAGGGTCATCCCCAAACTTTTTGCCTTCCTCCTCCTATTTTTTCTGACCTCATGTTGTTGGCTCTAGGACTCTGAACACTTTATCACTGCTGATCAGTGCTAAAGTGCAGGTGCTCTCCCTTCTAAAGTTAGGTATGATTGGCTTACACTTAATTGGCACATTCAATTTACCCATACGTCCCTTATACAGTGGTATCCCTATCCCCAGGGCCTGTAAATTAATTGCTACTATTGGGCCTACAGCACTGCTTGCAGCAGTCACAGAAGTAGCTTTTCAAACCTGTCTCAGGCCTGCTAGGGCAGGGCCTGCATACACAGTTTACTGCCACAGGGACCTCACATCTAAATTTACTTGCCAGGCCTGGAACTCCCCTTTTACTACATATAACTCACCCTTAAGGTAGGCCCAGCTAGCCTTATGGGCAGGGTGCTGTGTGTGCAAAAGGCAGGACGTGTGCCTGGTTGTGTGGCCTGTCCTGGTAGTGACAAACAGTCTCTTTGGTTTCTCACTGATGTGAGTGCTGCCTTGCTCATAGGATTGCATTGGAAATGCCCTACCTTATGTCTAGGTGGTATTGTCTGATCTATGAGGGGTAGCGCAGGCATGTTTGGTATGGTAATGGTAGTGAAAAATACTGCTTACTGGTGTAGGTGGATTTTAGTTCCATTATAGATATGCCACTTTTAGAAAGTGGGCATTTCTCTGTGCTTCTGACTGTAGTGTTTTGCAGCTTAACTCCAATCCATGTCTAGGGCCGAGTGACAGCTGGGTTTTGTGCATCCTTTTCAGACAGCCTCTACACAGGGTGGGCAGAGGTGTCACAGAGGTGCATCTGCATATTGAATGGTCATCCTGGGCTGAGAGGAGAGGCGGGGCACATTT
This sequence comes from Pleurodeles waltl, assembly GCF_031143425.1. Classification (NCBI taxonomy): domain Eukaryota; kingdom Metazoa; phylum Chordata; class Amphibia; order Caudata; family Salamandridae; genus Pleurodeles; species Pleurodeles waltl. Next base: position 366,230,294 of record NC_090444.1, on the reverse strand, counting down.
GTAATGGTTGTGCACTGGCTTCACACAAAGGGCTCATTTACCCCTGATTGATGTTTGGAGCCTGTGCTGCAGGAGAGAAGGGACATTCCTAGAACCAGTTAGGACTGGTTGGAACTTCTTCAATCCCCTTTTGTAAAAGTTGTACAAAACTGAGTATAAGTACAGGTTTTTTTTTTCCCATGTGAGAGAGACACTAATGGACTGACCTGGACACAGGATGCTGCTGGAAGGACTCGCCAGGAACTGCCTTTGGACTGCTGCTGTTGTACTGACCTGTGACCTGCTGGGTCACTAAGGAGAACTACCACTGCCTGCAAACCTTTGTGCTGGCCTGCCTGCTTGGGCTCTGCAGCCCTGTTCCCCATTTTGTTGTCTCCAGGGACTGGGTGGTGTGCCCCCCTGTTCCCCTCCATCTTTCCTGAAGGTACTGGAAGGGCGATTTTGCCTTATGGGACTCCAGGGCAAGAGGAGTGCTTTATTTTGATGAGGGACTGCGTGGAGAGCACCACAACTGCTGAGGTGCGGATAGAGTGCTCCGAATTGTCTGACCGGAGGGCATGAAGAGCGCTCTCTCTTATCTTCTTCAGCACTCAAAAGTGCCCACTGTGTGTCCATGCAGGAGGCTCCCACCTCCCCTGGCGTAGGAGAGGTCACAAGGAGCTCCTTGAGACCTCATGGATGAGCACAATCTTGGTAGTGCCCCCAAGACACAAACAGAGCCCCCCCTTTGAAAGGATCACCTCTGCGACCTGCACAGCCCTCTGAACTCTTTGCTGAAAGTTCCATGGTGGACACTTCTGCTCACCCAGAGGAGCAGAGAAAACAGCCTGCGGCGGAGGACACCGGAGTCCTCTCCAGGGAGGTCCTAGAAGGCCCAGGTGTGCTCCCCGGATGGGCGCAGCTGACTGGGAGGCCGCAGTTGTTGGAGGCGAGCGGCTGCCTGGAGTTTGGCCCTACACAGGGGATCCAGAGGGGTCTGCATACCAGTAAGTGGGCATCGCAGACTCAGCTCGCGAGGCAGGAAAAAGACCTCAACGGAGATCCCATCCTTGCTGAGCCCCTTGTTGGGTTTTGGTGCCTCCTCCCATATGTGGTCTCCCCAGATACCCTCGGTACCCAGGGGGGGCCTGCTGTAGGGGAACCTCTGTGTGTGTCCCCCTCTTCTTTGGATATCATTTTTTTAGGGGCTCTTATAGGAGTACTGGCAGGATGGGAGAGGGAATCCTCACCAGAGGGCCCATCCCTGCCGAAGCCGGCTATTAACGTAATTGCCGTAATAGGAGCCCAAGAGCTCATGTGGTGAGCATGGGGATCCACCCTATAACCCATAATAGGAGCCCAGGAGCACTGGGCTTATACGCTTGAGCTGTGCTTGAGGCAGTCATGACAATGTCTTATCATTCATGATTTTATGTTCATTCTGACATGTGCCTATTGGGGAATGTTTCACCTCATGTGCATTTTTAATGATGCCTAGGCCTTCATGATGGTATGTTTATTGTGACCTGTGCATTTACGGCAATAATGACAACCTGACTACTGCTTGTGTTGCAGACTAACCAGTAACTTATGTGTTTTATGTGACTACTGCTGGCTTTAGCAGAGTACTAGTAACTGTGTGATGTTCTGACAGCTGCTTGTGTAGCAGGGTATTACTGACGTGTTTGGTTTAAGGATGTTTTTTGCAATACAGTTTCTTTTTATATAACTTGGTGCTGGTTTCCTTTGTTGTGTATTTATTGTGTCATGTGTGGTGTGTCTGTTGTGCAATCACTTTACACATTGCCTCTGGGACAGGCCAAACTGCTTGTGCCAAGCTACCAAGGGGGTGAGCAAGGGTTATCCTGGGTGAGTAACTCCCTAACCCTGACTAGAGTGGGTAGGTTCTGCCTGGCATAGGTGCATACACTAGCCAACCGGAAACCCCATTTCTAGCAAACGTTGACATGGTCAGTAGGGCTACACTCAAGATATTAATTGGAATACATTTCTGTCATCACTTCATATATGGTACCTTCCCCCAATATTAAGATTTGCACAATTTTGTTTAATAGCTTTGCCTGAAGATGCATTTTAGAGGGAGAGATTAATTACCCACTGTGTGATTGATTACACTATAATGAATAGTTATGATTTTCATTTTGAGCTTACAGTTGTGAAGCTAATGTGAAAGACAAGCAGAGGCTACCAAGCAATGCCAACATATGTTTAAACAAAACCTACGGTCATTTCATAATATTTTCTAAGCTGCCTAGGTTTGTTTGTCTTCCCCGTGCTAAAGAAATGCAAGAAAATGCATTCTGCATCGTCAATGATGTCTTCTTGATAGCCGGTGTCTACCATAGGCCCTTAAACTGCATAGTGTGTTGAAACAACAGGATAACATGACTTGCCTCGTCTGACTACATGTGCACCCTATTCTCAAGAAACGCAAGCACCAGCCCACTCCACTAAGGTACTTTCTCAGGTCGCCTCAGTTAAGACCCAATTAAGCCTCAGTTAGGTATGACACCAGCCTTAAATTCTCTTTAGTAACTTTACCTGAAGACACTATGAGGAAAGAATATCGAGGTCCATTTATGACCCATACAATATGTTCTACTGTTGAATTAATAGATGCTGACCAGATGGAGGGCAAAGTACTGATACATGTTTTCTGCATTGTATTCCAGGTGCTTCCTATTTCAATATTCTGTCCTGATGATCACACGCCTGAATTATTTTCTTTGATTGGGGTTGAAACGTCAACATTGTATTAGAAATTGTAAAATGACTTTTGAAAGATTCAACAGGCTCACAGTACCTATGGTTATAGGTGTTTATTTGAGACCTCATGCTTTTAACCACAGTTTGGTTTTAGTTTTCATGTAAAAATCACTGCAACACTTATACTAACACATAATTCACTCACACTGCGCCATTATACAGGACCACCTCGATTACTTTACTTTAAATTGTTGAATTTAAGTTTCTAATAAATGTGATATATTACTCACAAACCTCATCGGTACAGAAAGTTCTTTATGATACAACCACTGTCGTGGAGGTTAATTCATATCCTTCCCCCAGAGGGACCAAAACATTTTTCTGTTACATTTATGACCTACGGCACATTTTATAAAGAGAGAAAAATAGACGTGTCCAAACCTCAGTTCTCAGTGAGGCTCCTTTTAGCCAGACGATCTAGAGAAAGGAGGGAAAGAGAGAGGGTGACTGAACAGTGGACTTCTTAGGCAGCTTTGCGTTCGCATTGAGAACTCATATCTCATCACCTACATGTTATCTTTTATTCTAGTTATGTTATGTCACGTTATGTTACATTACATTACATGATGTTACGTTATGTTATGTTTTAATCTGAGCTCCCTTTAATCCAGATCTGACAGTACCAGTGTTTTATAGTGAACATAGGGGCAAATTTACAAGCCTTTTTGCTGCGCTGCCCTGTGTCAAAAGAAAAGGACGGGAATGCGCTGTATATTACAGATACAGCGCATTCCCCTCCTTTTCCCTTGTGCTGGTGCACAATGGGCAGCAATGTGCCAAAGCAGGCACCCTTGCACCATAGTGCAAGAGTGCCTGGGTTCCAGGGATGATTTTATTTGTGCAGGAAGAGACACCTCCCAGCAGAAAAATTATCATGAGAGGGGTTTTCCTCTTTCTATGTGTGCTGCAGAATGCTGCACACAAAGAAAAAGGAAAAACGAGGAGAAATAAAGGTATTTCTCCTCGTTGCTCCTCCCTTATGCCTACCCTGGGGAAGGGTAGGCTTTTGACACGTTGCCAGCTTTACGAAATCTCATAAATCTGGAAATGTGTCAAATGCCGTGGGTGTCAAGTAGGAACACCCAACGTAACGCCTAGGGCAGGACTCCCTGTCACAGGGTGAGGCAATGAAGTGACTTGTGCTGCGTTCCCTCAGTCCATATTTATAAGGCCATGAAAAGCCAAGCAGGGTGACTTTATGTGGCCTTGTAAATATGGCCCTGCAGTGTGTGCCGTCAGACTGTCACTAAAAGTGATGCTCCAGTGGTGCAGAGGGGCTTGTAAATGAAATGACGCACTCAACCCTACGAAAGGAGAAACAACGCAAGGTCTCGCTCGTGAATGAAATCGATGCATCGCAAGCCCTTTTTGACGCACACTCGCCCGTGCGGGGTTATTTTTGACGCACCCAAGGTACATTTTCACGCTAACAGTGTTAGTGTGTGTTTATAACTGCATGAAGACTTTTGTTGCTTTTTAATTGATAACTTGACTTGTGTATTGTGGATTTTTGTCGTTTTGGTCTTGTTTTGTTTAGATAAGTATTCTCTATTTTTCTAAACCTGTGTTGTGTCATTTTGAAGTGCTTTCATTAAGTTACTGTGTGTGTTGGTACAAATACTTTACACCTAGCACTCTGAAGTTAAGCCTACTGCTCATGCCAAGCTACCAAAGGGGTAAGCAGGGGTTAGCTGAGGTTGATTCTCTTTTACCCTGACTAGAGTGAGGGTCCTTGCTTGGACAGGCGGTAACCTGACTGCCAACCAAAGACCCCATTTCTAACAATGAGCAAATACAGATGTTACAGTTTGATTGTATAAAGGTGGCTTTCATTATAGGTAACAGAGTCATCTACTAGTATTTTGATCAATACAGTGCACACAGGTTAGTATTCAATTACATATGCAAACTTTTAATGAATAAATAAATAAGGCACAAAATTGCGTCGTTTCAATACTAATGTGCCACTCTGCTGCTCTGGAAATGCTGGCTATCACATCTGCTATGCTTACCTGTACTAAATGCTGTACATACGGCACATTTGAGTCACTATACATAGCCTCACTCATCCACTGACTTTTCTGTGGTAAGGAAGATAAATGAAATCTGAGACCCCATATTCAATGAGATCTCTTAGTCAACTAGTTAGCTAATAGTCTGATTACGAACCGCTTAGCGTATACAGTATTATGACATATGTTATAACTGGAAACATATGATCTTAGTGTATGTAAACCTCTGTTAACTATTTAGTTAATACATGCAAACCTCCACTAACAGTATGAAAACCTTGGATGACATATTTCATCTAGTTCCTTATTAGTGTCTAGATTTGATGTCACTACTGAACAGAAATATGAAAATGACATTGCTACAATACTGTAATATTATGATGGTTAATATATGCACGGGACCTAGGTTCTACCTGTTTACAAATCCAGTGTATTTGCTTTTTGTACCTTTAGCCTTTGGACCTTTACCGTGCCACGGCACCCATTGTTGAAATTTCACTCATTGTACTGCTCTACTTAATATGCATTTGCAGCGCACACTCCAATACCAGGCCTTTAGAGTAAGATCAACTGTCATGCACAGTAAGACGACTTAAGAAGATTTTATGTTACATGTGTGCACATGCCTCTAGACGTGCCGTATGAGCTAGGAAGACTTTGTCTGACAGCGTACCATCTGTGCAAAGGTAGCACTGTGGCAGACGAGGACCAGGTTAAAGTGCTATAATTCAATTGGGAACAGAAAGTGTACTATTCCTTTTTAATAAAAGTGTATAACGTGTAGCGTATTTTTCACCTTTTGCACCTTATGTTTAAACTCTGTTAGAATTGTAATTTTATATTGGAATTTGGTGCCTGGCTTGTGCTCCAAATTAATATCGGAGGTTATTTTTATCCTAGATTAATACATTTTATGAAAAAAACCATAGTTCTCAGAACCAATCCCAATGAAATCAACCCTTCCATCTGTCTAGATGGGTGAGTTAATTATTGTGCAATATCAAATGTCCCAGTTCACAATAGGCCCATCCTAGGGAGGTTAAACATTTATTGCTGGAAGTAGAGGACAGGGTTTGAATGTCTATAGTCATTGCCAGCAATTCCTAGTAATTAAAGGGGAGGAGGCTTCCGGTGGTGGCAAAAGGGAAATCTCCGTTTTCTGTCTCTGCTACACATCAGGCATCCCATTTGAACATTTTTGAAGGGAAAACACAGTGCTGGGGGGCATAGGTGAGCTTTGTGGATAATATGCTCTGATTCCGAAATGAAATATTTTTTTGAATTCTACGCAGAATTGTTAATCAGGGTGGTAGGGCGACAGCTAGCACTTTAGGAAATAATACCTCTTCTAGATTGGAAGGGTGCCTCATGAATCACAGAAAATCTGCACTGCCATTGATAATCCCCTACATAGGCAGGGAGGGGTGAAATGAGTCAGAAAGAAAGGATCTGTGTAGCTGTCAACCCTTGTCAGGAGCATTTGAGCTGAAATCACTGCTGTTCACTGGCTCTTTGAAATCTCTGAAGGGCTGGTGGAACTAGCTACCTGATATTCTACAGAACTAAAAGATAGTGGATTTGCTAAGTGCCTTAAAGAATGGGGTCCCGTGGATTGTCGGACTAGCCTTAATCTGCTGCTTTGATGAGTGGACTCTAATGGACTGCTGATGTTAGGCATAGTCACCCTGCCACAGACTGCACATCTGGATGTTGTCGACTGTGGATAGGATGCTGCTGAGGAAGACCCCAGCCCCATCAACAGTGCAGTTATCCTGTGGCCGTAAGAAGGAATAAGCAATGATGCCAGAAGCTGTGAGGAGAAAGATGAATAGACATTGTTTGTCATTACATCATCAACCCCACTAACAAGAGTCCGGGGGACCAAAAACTATTTTATATATGGTACTTGAGCATGATGTAAAGTTATCCTGCATGGGTGCCCTAGGGGGAACATGACGTGTTCAAGATATCACTAATGGAGCAACCATATCTTAGCAATGCTGGCTTGAACTTGAACCTAAACTAGCAGTGCTGGCATGTGTGGCGGGATCCCTTCTGCACAGGAGCATCTTGGAGCAGTTCCAGCTCTCTTTCTGTTCCTACCCTGACCCATAGAGAATCAAAATGGGCAGGCAGGTGAGTGAGGAAACTCAGCTTTGCATAGCAAGAAAAGGTGAAGAGTGTCAGATGGGCAAGAAAGCTAGCAGGGCAGTCTGTGGCGAGCATCTCTTGGTCCAATACCAAAAGTGCAGGGGAAAAGGCACTCATTTTGTTTAAAAATAATAAGGGAAAAAAAGATTTCTGAAGAGTAGAGGTCAGTCACATCAAATAACAGCTGTGTGCTCCTTGCTATTCTTTCCTGAAATGACCATTGTTTCTAAGCAATCCCAAAATGTAAGCAGTTCATGGATTGGAATTAGGAGCCCAGAAGAAAACCTGGTTTTGGTGAAATGTGTTTTATTCTCTTTGAGGGAGAGGACAAATGCACATAATTTATATTTGGTTTTGGTCTGGCCAAGCACATGGTGAACGTCTCTAGACTAGAGAGACATTTTATGTGAATGATGATCTTTTTATATGTTCTAGGTCTGCCTGAACAATTATTAAGATCTCAAATGCAAATAACATATGCTTATAATAGAGGTAGTTAGACGGTATTAAAATAATATAGAATGTGGTATCAGAGGTAGTAGGCTTTTCTATTTTAATTTTGAAAACCCCTGGCCAAGCCTCTATAGCTAACCTTTTTATTTGTGAAGATCCATATGTTGTTGCATTATGCCTATATGATGGTTGTGGCTATTTTTGAAGGTTAGGGTCTGTTGGTATGCAAATTGTCACTTGGTATCTCAAAGATAACTGTAATAGACAAAGGGCCTGATTATGACCTTGGCGAATGGGATACTTCCTCACAAATGTGACGGATATTCGGTCTGCATTTTATATCCTAAGGAACTTGTAAAACGGCTAGCGGCATATCCACCACATTTGTGAAAATGGTCAATGTTGTAATCAGGTCCAAAGTTTTGAGAGCTAATCGCCTCCATTATAAATCTTTAAGACATGTGATTTGTTCCCTTATAATTCTACAATACCCCCTTAGGAGGGGGTTTAATTAGTCAATTCCATTACAGTGTTGTAAATAGCTGTAAATCTGTACGATTTATTTAGTTAGTTATGAAAAATAAAATAGCACTAATTAATTAAAGTACCTTTCCTTTTCAAGCAAAAACACTGACAGGACATTGATTTATTGAATGTTTTGCTGTGTGTTGCTGAGTAACCCACAACGCCCCTATGAAACAGTGAAGGGATGTTCTGCTTCACTGTCCTGAGAGACAATTGCTAGCAAAGTTACTTGGATCCCCAGTGCCAGTTTGAGGATCAGACCAAGATTCCAGAAGTAAAAGGTCTCATTAATTCAATTGAAGTCCTGTAACTTCTGATTGCACTGGCCCCCTAAAGCAAACTTCTCACAAGATGTACTAGCTACGTTCCTGCTGCAAGAGTCAGTAGACAATGGGAAAAGGACACTGAGCAGAATTACAATTGCTCTTTTAATAACTAAATTGAGGACTAGCTTTTGAGTTGTCTGCATGATGATGTTATTCTCTTTTATTAGTTCAAATGGAGGCATTGATAGTTGTGTGTTTGTGTATTTCACTGCTGGAGTGAATAACAGACAGCAGGAACCTGCCTGCAGGGAATGCAACATTCTTACCAAGAGACGGTTTTGAAAGTGACTGACATCAAGCAAATTAATATATGTCCCTGCAAGAAATTACAAACTGCATATTGAAGTGCTTAGTTCACAGGACAAGGAACAGAAGCATATATATGTGCAACACAGACTATGCACATATGATTTTTGTGAATTAATCTGTGCAATCAGTGGCCTGGCACAAGATCAAATCTATGCTTGCAACCTACACACCACACTATAATAATCTTTGTAAATCAGGTGCATAATTGCCCATGACTTCTTAATTTTTCTTGGTAGTTTTACATCACAGAATATGGTATGCACTACAGGTCGTTTTCTTCAAGAACTTTAAAAAATGCATACACAACGTTCAAGTAACAGTGCAGACATAACCATATATGAAGTCAAACAACTACAGGCCAGATTCACAAATATTTAGCTGGCAGTAGGTGTGACTTAGGGACTTAAGTACAAACTTTCCCTGGTTTCTGGCAACTGGTGAGGAATTTTGCAAGACAAACCATGAAGTAATAGGGGGTTGCAATCCGACCTATCACATCAGTATTCATGAGGTGAGTCACAAATATCCAATTTACTATAATTAAATGCCATCACAGGACTGGTAGCCTGCTAGGCTCGGAAGACCACCCTGCGTGTGAACGAATTTTAAACAAATTAAACGTTTTTAATGTAACTCATTTTTCCGCAATCGAACATGACTGCATTTAAAAAGAAAAGTGTTTTTTGTTTGAGAGTTGGAAGTGTTCCCATGGATCACTGCCTATTCTCAAACAAACCTTTGTTTAACATTGACAAAGAGGAAAAGGCTTCAAGGGGTCCTCTTCTGATTTGCGAATGGGTTACCACCTCCTTTGAAGGTTCTGCAAAATGTCAATGTTTTGCAACTGGATACCCTAGCGAATTGCTACTTGGAAGGGACACCCTAAACATCCCCTTTCAAATAGTGATTTGCTATGGGCTTTTAAACCAATTTTTTGACAAAGACTAGCAAAATGTGTTTAGAACATAACAAAAAGTCATTTTGTGGTCACAACATTGCAAGTTTTGATATTCACAGGTTTTGAGACCCACAAGTTGGCATTTTACATCAGACCCTTACTCTTGTAGCACTATTGTCTCCTCTTGAGTACGAGGAGAAACCTAGAAGAGACAGGAGTATTGTTGCATTACTACCTAATTCCATGAGTAAATCAGGATTACTGCAAGAGTACGTCACATCTCTTCTCAGAAGTCTTTGTGAATCGAACTTAACAATACTATTTTTTATACTGAACACGCTAATCACAAAATTAGATGCTGCAACTGAATGTGTGCAAAACAAATTAGTAGTGTTCCCCCCACCCTAGTACATATCCTGTTTTAAAGAATAATTTTGGGAATGTTTTATTCAAAGTCTTACACTTTCTATGTGGCCACAAATCAATAAAAATTATACTTAGAAATATATGTTGAGAAAGGGTGATGTATGTAACACAAAAATACTATTTTATTGCTCTCAAGCGTCCGTCAAATCTTCTGTTTAGGAATATTTGAAATATGCCTAAAGTGTATGCGATGGTTCCAGACAGATTATAATATGACGAGTTGCAGTGTTTTTTCATGTGATCATATTCACTGTTTTCCAACGCATAAAAAGCCTCATCATATCAGGTCAAATAGCACTGGAGTGAAAATTGTAGCACGGTGGGCTGCTGTCAAAATGATTGTTCTGAAAGTCTCTAAGTTCCCGTGCCTCCAAATGAAATAAAAAAGCAATAATGGAATCTATAAATTCTTTATTAGTATTAACGCTCTGAAAGATGACTGAAATCATTGAAGTGAGAAGCAAAACCGGGAGGCGAACAAAGCACAGCACACAGTGCAGAAAGGAGAGATCAGAAAGCCACTCACTGTGCTCAACGAATAATTGCATTGAGCTTGCATGTTTACTGAAAATACTGTGGAGCTGCCATATTTTCAAATTGAATCTGCAAAGCTATTTGAAGGGAAGCCCATACGCACTTCTAAAAAATGTGGGTATTTATATTTGGCATGTGTAACTGACACGTCGTATGGAGCAATGTTAGTCATTGGACCATCCATTCGGAATCCCAGAAATCATTTTCCGCCAAGCGGTCAAGGTCAACCTAGTTTCTTGCAAGCATGGCCAGCTCACAGAGTACAGTGAACTCAACTGACTCGCTAAGTACGGAATGACTATGGATCAGAGATTAAACATATCTCTCATTGAATTCACTGGGAGCAGATAAATGCACAGGCTATGAAAAGTTCAGTTTTTTTTAATTAACTACTATAGTGATTTGTGAGTTCAGAAAATGTATTTTACAACATTGACGTTTTACATCCTAACCAGTCTTCCTTGCCCCATGTGTGAGTCGTGTGCATTTGATGCCATGATAAAGTTCATATAGTTGCCATCTACCTGTCATTGTGAGACTCCTGCCCCTAACCTCAATCTAACTTATTCCTGCTCCCCTAATACCCTATCATAGTTATAAACAGAACCTGTACCACAGCTGCACGATGGTATTCAAGTGATCTAAGCTCTAAAGCAAAAAGACAGACCCATGCTTTAAATTAAATTATACCCAAAACACAGCTTGTTTTCCTATTAAATCTTTAAATCTGCATAAGGAAGTCACTGGCCTTGTAGACGTGGGAGAAACATTAACACTTTATTGCTTTACAATTAAGTCTCCATGGGACTGGTGATAGCAGCAAATATTAAATAAGGAGCAGATTATGAGTTTGACGGACGAGAACACCTGTCCGCCAAACTCCCGATAGGGTGGTCAGCGCCATGCTGGCGACCTCCCCGCGGTCCCATTACGACTTTCCAATTGGTCTGACTGGTGGAACCAAGATTTCTGCTGGTCAGCCCAGTGGGAAAGTGGTGGCAGCATTGTTGTCGGCTCATAGTAGAGCTGGCAACAATGCTGCTGCATGCAGGGGGCCCCAGCATGGAGCAGAGGGACCCCCTGCACTGCCCAGGCCATGGGCATGGGTAGTGAAGGGGCCACCTGTGGCCCCTTGCACTTGTTCTCCGCCAGCCTTTTCATGGCAGTTAAACTGGAGAACCAGGTTGTAATCAGCAGGTCGGCAGTGAGTTCAGCAGCAGGTACAGATCTTTCAATTCTTATGTTCTCCTTCAAACCTCTGGATCACGCCTAAGCAAGAACAATGTGGCAGTAGGAGCTGGTGGGTGGAAGAGTCGTAGGGTCTGGGTCACCCCCCCCTCCAAGCCATAATCCTGCATATCAGTGGGTGGCATGGGCAAGGCTAGGCCTGGAAGCTTTGATGTCTGTTCCTTGGCCACTACTAATCCTGTGATGCTCTATGGAGATCCTGAGCAGGAATTTACTTCCAAGGCCTTACATATGATGTAGGTGATGTCACCATGATTCCAACTCAGTATTTAAGTGGTTGCCTAGAAGATAACAGCAAAGAAACTCTGAAGAGGTCACACACCTGCTCTCTTCCATGCAACTATTCTCCTGTCAGATTGTAGAGACCTGCTGTCTGTCATTTACCAATAGGAGAGACACTCAAACCCATACAGCCACATCTTAGCTGCTGTATGTCAATGTACAAATGATAACATTCCCTTTAATTTTAGATGTACATCTCCAGGCATATATTGCCAAGTCATATTGTTTAACCAGTCAGTGTCAGAGGCAAAATACAGAAACCATCTTTTTTTTCTGGCTGAAACTGGACTCAGGACATTGAATGTCTGTTACTGTGTATCAGCTGCTTGAACAGACTGCAATAGACACCAAGTGACAATTAAAGTATACACGATTTCTCAGTATCAGCATCTATAAGTTATGTATTTGATTCCTGGATACAGCTCTTTTTTAAACCAGTACAGCTTTGACCCATCATTGCCACAAGCAAAGCTCACCTGTTTGTCCAATGTCTGGTACCTACTTGCTGTCCACACTGCTCAACACAACACTCATTTTAAAGACATTGTTGCCAGCCATATATAGGAAGCTTCTGATTAGCTATTACAGGTGTAACAATCAATAATTTAGAAAATCCTAACAGTTGTAGGATTTACCATAATTAACAAATCCAGTGCTCCAGTATCCACGTTTCTGCATTATCACTCACTTCACACACATTTTCTTCCGTTGACCTTCTGTCCAGATCCACAAGTTCCCACACAGTAAATAACTGGCGGAAGTGTTGCGAACAGAAGAATCACTAGCAGGAAGCAGGGCAAACTACAGGAGTTAAGAAAGCACAGCAGAGCTTCAAGTACTGAAAAACAACAACTGTGAACAAGTGCCATGAAGGGATCACTCCTTTCTAAGTCTCTCTCGTCTTGCACCTGCAGTAATCTTAGACAACACTGAGTATGTGCGGCTGAGTGAGACAACTTTACCATGCATATGTAAACGAAGAAGAAAATGTCATCCTGGAGACCCCATCTTCCTTACCCTTGCATTTCTCATAATGGCATTTTTCATATCCTGAACTGAGTCATGTGCTGGTCTGAAGAGATTGAACATGGGAGTCGAAGTGGCGGAGAGACGGCATTCTTCTGTGAGTTCTTGTGAAGACCTCTGACATCTGCATAGCACAATGTCCTTTGCAAACTCTTTTTAACAATGTGTGACAAATTACAAAATGTTCTATAAGCAACCCTTCCTGTTGGGTAATTTACATCAAACTGGTGTCATAAATCTTTTGCTTCGAAATTGTACATGGGTAATCTCTAGCTAACTCTAAAACACTATGAGCCAGATGTACCAAGCTTTTTTCTTGTCACAAGTGGTGGGATTGGAGAATCGGGCCGTCTGCGACAAGAAAAGTTCCCTTCCTAATTGCAAGTCACAGTGTGATGTATGATTGTTTTGTGATCGTAAATGCGGTCACAAAACAATCGTAGTTAACACCAATTTCAAATTGGTCCTGACCCAGTCGCAAATGGGACGGGGTCCCCAAGGGACCCCTTCCCCTTTGTGAATGGGTGCACAAATATTTTTTCCTAGCAGGCAGTGGTCCTATTTAAAAGTAGTCAAAGACATGATGGTCTGCTGTCCCCAGCCGGCCACCATCCCTGTGATTAGGGCCATTCTCAATGGGGTCATAAATTGGGACCTATTTCATGAATATTTATGAGGTACATCATTTATGACCCCATTGGGAATCGTAAACAGTGTCATTGACACTCTTGTACATCAGGTTTTGCGAACCGCAAATTGTGCCACTAAGACTCGCAATTTGCGAGTCACAAAACCTGATATTTGTACATGTGGCCATATATTATTTAGTGGATAGAGGATGGAAAAGTGTGAGTGAGCACATATGCAGCTGAAAATTTTAGATTTTAAGGCTCTAATAAAAAAAACTACACACACACTCGTAATCATGCATGGCCACCCGAATAAAGACACAAATCAAGACAGCCAGAAGCACATGTATAAACATACATTCACTTATAAACAGAGGTGCATCCAGTTGTATCTATGAACACAGAAACGCATTTACCCACACATTCACACCCAAATGTATTAACACAAGAGTTTAAACACTTACAGATACAATTTACTGGGTAATGTCCGAGGTAAGAAGTTGATGTTACAAATATGATTCCAAATAAGTGACATGCATCATTGATTTATTACAGTGGATTTAATGGAACAGTTGTCAATGCGTTTGAGAAAGTCCAAAAGAGTAGATGTTTAAAGGAGGCTATGTAACCTGCAAGAAGTAATGTTTATGATGTAAAAGATATGAATATTGTGGCCATCAACATTGTAACCTGACTATAAAAATTCTGGTCAGATGAACAATATGCTGTATCCCACTGACATTCGATAACTTAATAGTTGTGGGTTTCTGAACAGACAGTCGGCAAATCAAAATTGTGCAGCATGCTTTGTTCTTTTTCCATTGGTACAACAAAGAATATATTAATGCATCACACATAACAGCTAATGAATAAGAAAAGAAATGTTGAAAACTGACAGAAAATATATAATAAGTTGTGACATCGTTAGGAGAGAGTGGGGAAAAGCCTTGGTGTACATGTTAAAGAATATAGAGGTGAGGTTGCATCTGACATTTCAACAGGCCAATGAATCTCTAGGAACACAGGGCGGAGAATTGAAAGGAAGTACACCCTAGAGATCGAGGGCCTGATTATGACTTTTGGGATATGGGGCCAGCTGTACGAAGCCATTTTGCATTGTTTAACAGTCCGAATTGCTAGTTCAGGCCTTTAAGAAACATAAATGGGATTTTCAGATGTACAAAGCCCTTTCAGGACTCTACCTAGTAGAAATTGCAATATGTGATACTCTGAATAGGAAATCACACATAGGGAGTACCTATTTGCGATTCCCATTCGGATGTACAAAGCATTTCCTAAATGCGAATTGGGCATTTAGGAAATGCAAATACCACCAACTCCAAGTGGATGGTAACCATGTGCAATTTTAAAAAAGCACCCCAAAATGCTTCTATTGGCAAGAAACGCTCTGCTAGTGACTTTATTAGAGGAGCTGAAACCTCTCTCTGGGAACCGACTTAAACTAGAGAGGGTATGTTTGAAGGATGATATCTGCTCTTACTAATCATGTATAATACAGTGTTAAGATTTTGACATGGGCCTATCATCTCTGAGTTAAACCCATTTATAAGCACACATAAGAGCAAAGAGAACGCTATGAAGTGGAACATGGCAGCCAGCAAGTTAACCCGGTCGGAAGCCCACCTCTATTGTCAAGTTTGGCAACTTTCCCTGACTTTTTTCTTTCCTCTAGAATGCTCACAATGGCTAAAAGAAGAAAAGTTGATACATTTTAGTTTTAAAATCCCTTATGTCTGTACCTATACTGAGCTGGCCACATGCAGGCAGACAGCTGCATAGAGACTTCTGAGCGCGTCCCAGACTAAAGCAACCGAGGTCAGCACTGTCAAGTCGGTGGAGAGAATGTCAATTGAAGGACAGGCCAGGCATGTCTAAACTGAGTGGAAGGGGGCATGGTAATGTGAAGGTGAATCGCTTAATGGAAAGAGGTAACTGATTTGAAATTACATTGGGGTTTAAATCAAACTTCTGCAGCTGCACCTGCTCCAAATGTAGCAAGCAGTTAAGAAGAACAAGTGAGGGAGTAAAGGTGAGACATTCTTTGAGCTCATTAACATTTTCTGAAACAGATCTTGTGAAAGGCCATGAGAGAAACTGACAGGATAATAAACAGCTAGACGTAACAAAGTCTGTCCTAAAACATTTTTAAAATCTGCAGGTAAAGTGTCAAGTAAGGAACGGTGCACTGTTAAGGATAAACCAGGTAGGCAGAATATCAGGTGCACTAAAGTCCCCTGCCTCTCTGAGGACCTTCTCTAAGGAAATTCGAATGATTATTCAACTCAGTAAGTTATGGCGGGGCAAATAGGCATAGAAAGTGCCATGAAGTAGCTAGAGATAACAGTGTAGGAAATTAGAGACCAATGTAAATCAGACATCTATACGGTCGAATCATTTTGTGCCTATTAATTCAGAAGTAGCCTTAGAAAAGTGATTGGAGCCCCTCGCCACGCAAGAGCCAAGAGACATAACAAATTCACAAGGGGAGGTAGAATGCAAGGCACAGGAGTCAGATAAATGCCTATGCAGAACGGATAATTCTAGAGATTCTAAGACTCCAGAAAGAGTTCCAGAAATGCTATCAAACCTGTTGGTAGACATTAAAATTAGCCTTACCATCTTGTAAATAAGTCAAAAGTAAATACATGAGGCCTATCTGAAATTAGAGGAAAAGTTGATTGCGTAACTTGATGCCCTGAGGTCCTGGGCCTTAGTCTGATAGTAATACTAAGACAAAAGAGATTCAAAGACTAAAGCAAAAAGGAAAAAAATTTAGAATAACGCCAGGTGAAATATTATTAGAATCTTAAAAATTGCAGAAGGGCTGGAGAGGAGAGACTTGAAGATTTTTATAGTGAACTTGTAAAAAGAAGCATTACCACATATTGCCACTGCAACTGACTTTCTGCTAGAAATTCACAGGCTTTACAGAAATCCCATCAAATTAAATCCTAAACGGAAGAAACCCCAGAAAACATAGGTGATTTTTTTGTTGTATGCAGTAAAACATTTTAATGTTAATGACCACCAAGAAAGCAAAAACCCTTCAAGAACGGGATATTACTTTCTGTGTCAGATCTGACATCTCTTACTTCACGGAAGACAGACATTGGGAGTTAGAGAAGAGTACAGAGGACCTGAGGAAGTGGAGAGCCAATGTGCAATTTATGTTCCCAGCAATGATTAGGGTCATATTGGAGAGTAAAATGCATAATTTCACTGACCCAGAGGCTGTAGTTGAGTATATACAACATATGAAAGAGGAGCTGAGCTACTATAATTGTTTGGTAAAGTATAGCTCATCGACTGAAATAGAGGATATTGAGTTTATACAGCAAACAAAATTTCAAGAGGAGATCACAACAAATGTAATTGTTTAATACGGTATAATCAGGGCTACTGGAATTATGCTGCAGGAGAGTGCCAAATTATTCAGCTGAGTTAAGTAAATTATGCGGTATAGAAAAGCAAATTATGTGGCATTTTGGGATTTGGCTGCACATGCACGCTTGTGTGTTGTGCTTGCAAAGTCTTTTGTGAAAAAAAACTTAGAGGGGGTTTAGAACCCACCCCTTGCTTACGTGAACTTACCATTCGTTCATTCCAATGCCAATCTCATTTACTTGCTCCTCATTGGCCAACATTGTCTGCTGTCAGTTCCTGCTCTGCTTTTGCCATCGATACTGTCAAGTGGAGCCTGGACCAAGTACATCTTCCGGTCACTGACTACTTCCACTGGCTACCTCACTGTGTAGGTACTATTAGTTTTCTTTACAATCAAGCATTCCATATGCACTGTACTTTTAAAAACTTAGCAAAATTCTCTACTGGTGAAACTTTGGAAAACAGTTTGCCCTTTATTTGTTAACCTCATTAGTGCGGGCGTCGGCCATTGGCCCCAGGGAAAGCAAAAAAGAGAGAAATTATGTATACAGTCAGTCTCTCTCTCTCTCTCTATACATATAGCCTGAGATTGGTAGGAGCGAGCATGCAGAAAAGCCGCAGGAGTATGCCATGAGAAACCTTGACTGACTCGTTGGACACCTGAATGATACAAGACAGGATAAAATGTGGAATGTAGCTCCTTAACCTTACCAGGTGGGATTGCCATCGTCTTCTCAGTCCTTCCTGGACCCGGCATGATCACCTACCTTGCAGTTTCATCCTGGAAGCCTCTACAATAACTGAGTTAGAGAGAAACTACGATTACCAGAATGCAATGTAATTAGTAATGAAGTGGCACTATAAATAGGATTCACCATAGTAACAACATGTGAACTCGAAGAAGACCAGACGGTCGAAACGCGTTGTTCTTTTTGTTTTCAAGTCTTTAAAAGAGTAATAAAAACAAGAAACTTTCCCTCGATGGAGTGCACTGCTAATTCTTGATATAAAAAAATAATAATAATAATATATATATATATATATATATATATATATATATATATATATATTATTTTTTTACGTGTTGTTTTCCATGAGCCACGATCGGCCCCCCAGGACACCATACATGTATAAAAGTGAGATATATATATATATATATATATATAGATATACACACACACACACACACACACAGAGGGAGATAGAGAGAGAGAGATATAGGGATAGTGATAGAGATAGAGATACAGAGAGAGAGAGAGAGAGAGAGAAAGAGATAGCTGTCTTTTGTCAAGTGGCAGTTTTGACGCCATAAAGTAGCGCAGATGGTTTATATGCCTGCTGCAAAGGATATACATGTATTAAGCTGAGTGGATTAGTAAAGCCATGCCTTACCTGTGCTTTAAAACATATGAAATGTATGTGGATGTGGGCTATGGAGATATGAGGGGCAATTTTGCTGGGTGGTACTGAGGGAATTAGAAGAGGAGGTCATGGGAAGCAGAGCACCAATAATGACTGTCACACTGGGTGCCACCAGCGCTAAAGGCTGTGATGATGGGTATGTGGTAAGGTGAAGTAATAGTTTGTCTATTTTGGGTTATTTTCAGTGTCTTCAGAGAATCTGCTGAATCAGGGAAAAAGCGAAGGTAAGGTGACGACATTTACTATTGGACACATTACACACACCCACGAGCAATTTTGTGACTCTATCTGCTTTCTATGTAGGCTAGTACTTTAGAGGGACAGTTTAGCCAGCAGCAGAGATGGCGTCTCGTTGGATGACAGCTGCTCAAGCCCTAACTCAGGATATGGAGGATAGCTCAGAGGCAGGATCAGAGACTGAGACAGCATCTGAGGGAGAGGAAAATGGGGCAGTATCTGGGAGTGATTTTTCAGTCGGCGGAGTCCTATCCGATGACACCTCTTCCAGTGATTCTGAGGGAGACGATGACAACAGTCATGTTGTCCCTTTGCAAGCAAAGTCTGTGCAGTGGGGCAACAGTGGGTTAGCCAAACCCAGAGAGCAGGTGCGTGCGGCCACAAGCACAGAGAGAGTGCTCTCTTGGCAGCCCCCCAATTTACTTCAGCCCCAAATTCCACCTTTTACAGGTGACTCTGGATACGGCCAACTTTTTGCCAGTCGACTACATCCATCTATTTTTGGATGTTGACTTCCTTCAGGAAATTGTGCAGCAAACAAATTTGCGTGCAGACCAATTTCTGAGGGAGCATGGAGGCACTCTAGGGCACCATTCTAGGGCATGCCATTGGACTCCCACTTCGCTGGCAGAGTTGAAGATATTTTTGGGCCTTACACTCAAAATGAGGTTAGTGCAGAAACCCACCTTGCACTCCAACTGGATGGCTGGCACAGTTTGGGTAACCCCCCATCTTCTCACCATACATGAGCAGGGATCGTTTTTGCTACTGCAGCGCATGCTGCATTTCAGTGACAATTCTACTGCATTGCCCCAGGACTATCCAGACCATGACAGGTTGTTCAAAATTCGGCCTGTCGTGGAACATTTGCCTGCCAGGTTTCCAGAGATCTATACTCCTGGAAAGAATATAGCAGTTGATGAGTCCTTGATCCTGTACAAAGGACGGCTGCTGTTCAGACAGTACATTGCGAGCAAAAGAGTTCGCTATGGCATAAAGCTGTGCATGCTATGTGAGAGCCCTTCTGGCTATGTGTACAGCTTGAGAGTGCATACAGGGAAGACTCTACCCTAAACCCTGTAGGTTGCCCTCCCGCTTTAGGGGTCACAGGTAGGATTGCATGGGAACTTGTCCAGCCACTCCTTCACAAAGGTTATAACCTTTATGTGGACAATTTCTATCAGGAGTAGAGATGTTCAATGAGCTCTACAAAGCTGGTACTGTGGCCTGCGGTACAGTTCATTGTAATCGCAAAGTTTGCCTGCAGGAGCTTGTTTGCAAGAAGCTACAGAAATCCCAGAGTACTGCGTTGCATTCCAACGAACTGCTCGCAGTCAGGTTCTTAGATAGGCATGATGTATACGTGCTCACTACAATTCATGATAAGAGCACTTCCCCCATCAGGGTTTGGGGACAGATGGCTGAAGTCCACAGGCCGATCTGTATACTTGATTACAATAAGTACATGGGCGTAGTGAACAAGAATGACCAGGTTCTTTAACTATACAATGCGTGTCGTAAAACTCGCACTTGGTACAAGAAACTATTAACCAACCTCATCCAGATGGCAACATAAAATGCGTATGTTGCTTACAGTGAGACAACCAAAGGAAGACTCATGACTTTCCTTGACTTCAGTCTGGAATTGAAAGCCTCAATGCTGTTACAGAGGCAGCTGCAGCCTCCACCTCATACGTTCTAGATGATGTGGTAAGGCTGCATGGGCGACACTTTGCTGATCGCATTCCTAAAGCACCCAAAAAGGATTGTCCATGTCGTCTCTGTAAAGTGTGTTCGAAGCATGGAAAGAGGCAGGAGAGTCAGTATTACTGTCCCCAGTGCCCATCTCAACCAGGCCTCTGTATCCCTACTTGCTTTACGTTGTATCATACTAAAGCAAAGTTCTGTGAAATCGACTGAGGTGGAGCTGCCGTCGGGTAATCCTTTCAGTGTCAGTGTGTCTGTGCATGGATACCGAACATCCATGGGTCACTGCTCATTAGGCAAGCAGGTACAGAATTTTACTTCATCTACTTAAGGAAATCATGGACTTCCTTATGGCCTGCTTGACATCTATATCCACCGTCAGAATGTTTTAGGTGTTCGGTTCAATTAACGTGCATTATAGTCCCCATACTGCACATACTAGTGGACAGAACATATGCCACATTGTCAAGGAGTACCCTGTGGGGCAACATGTTAAAGGCATGACTGAATTTTGAAGTACTTGTGAGGGAACTTATGTATGGTACACAAGGACCACCATGATTGTCAACGAGAACCAGAGTAAGTGTAATAAGTCAAACAAATGTCCTGTCAGAAAAATTCACCTACATTTCTACTTGTTTGAAAGTGTGCAAACTCAGTTTGTAGCTTCACTTTCAAAGCAAAAGTAGAAGTGTTGGTGAATGAGCCCCACATGATATTTGTTTGACCTTTTACTTTAGAGACCTTAGGTTTCTTCACCAGCATGTCTGCCTTAGTTTCAATGGTAGATATGTTCGCTCAGTTAAAGAGATAGGCCTCCCAAGGCATACTCAACACCCCCAACTTACATCCACAAACTAGTATAACTTCACATGCCAATCATACAGACATGACATGAATAGGTAAAGAAAGCTCATGGTTAGTGTGCCTTCACAGGGATATTGCACAGGTAGAAGGCAGATAGTAAAGGTAGTACAGATGTACATCATCTACAACTATGGGTGCAAACCCATTGGTGCCATCCCAGCACTAAAGCACAATGACACGTATGGGTCAGTGCTTGACCTGCTTTTCATGTTCATCCTCCATCAGAACTTAGTAGATATTCAATTTTCCCCCAACTTGTATCCACAAACTGAAAGGAGTTGGATTTAGCACAGTGAGTGCGTTAAAGGCACATGAAAAGCAGGTCTTCCTGAGCCTCGGTGGCTGTCATGGGAGTCATTAGTAAAGATTTGTTACGCATACGTTTGGTAATGTTGAGGAAGACGGAGGTGGTTACTTGACAGGTGGTAAAATGTAGACAAACGTATTCCTTCCTGTGGAGTATTAATGTGATGGGCCCTTGTCTGGCAGCGGTAAGTTAATGTGAGTGCACTGATTGGTTGGATTGGGCCTGTGGCTGGCGGTATGAAAGGGTTGTTTGTTGTGCGTGAATGGCGTGTGAATGGACCATAAAGAGGTTGGTGCCTGGACGCTGCTTTATGGCCCACCTTCAGAAGGCTTGATTTCAATATTCAAATACTTTGATAAGTATTCATGCTTTGAAAGCATAATTTCTGGAGGTGCTAAAACCAACCAGTGCGAGTGGTGGATTAACTTTAACATACTAGTACCAGGGAAGTCCAAGGGTGCAGGACGTGCGTGGCTCTCACCAGTTTTCGTTCACCCAGAATCCCCATGAAATCACAGATTTTGCTTAAGAAAACACATTTGCCTTCAGTGACTTCAGTGAGGGGAAGTCCTGAAATCTGCAGGCAGTCACAAATTTTCTACCACCCACCATTCCACTAAGTCTCCAGAGAAAAACATTGCCTCTCTTGTGTGGGTGGGCAAGTGACCGCGACAGGGAAGAGCCCAAAATAGATTGTGGAGACATCAAAATTACCTGCCACAAAACAGCCTCGTTTTGTAAGACAGTCAACTAAGTATTTGGCCCTGGGCTCGACGGCCATATGGGGAAACCTACCAAACCGAGACATTTCAAAAAATTAGGCACCCAGGCAGTCCACGGAAGTGTGGCGTGTTTGGATTTCGCAAAGCTTTCTTATCCAGAACACCTGCAAAAGTGAAACATTGATTAAAAACACTATTTCTCCTTGCTTTTTCATCATAGAAACTACAGGAATGTGAAGAGATCCACAAACTTCCTACCACCCAGTGTTTCTCAACTTGTCCTGATAAAAACACAACCCCACTTGTGTGCCTGTGCCTACTGCCTGTATCGGAAAATGTATCACTCCAGGGTTAAGAGTAGCCCTCATGCAAGGACTACCACTGACACTTGTGTGATCCATTCCTGTTGCAGGCACTAGCCTACCCACACAAGTGAGCAATGTTCCCTCTAATTTTTTTCCACTGTGTGCGCAGTGTGCGGTCTCTGTGCGCTGCAGCCAAGGATACTTGAGCCAAGAAATTGACCATTCACGTGCGTGCAGCGCATAACTAGCCAAGATCTTTGGCATTTGCCTCTTCATACCACTAAAGCAAAAAAGGGATATCATTGCTCCATGCAATAGGGCATCAAGGCAGTTTTGTGACCTGGTTGCACACCCCAAGGACATGACCTGTTAAGTGCCACCTACACCCCAGTTAGAGAAAACAGAGGAACATTGCCCGCGGCCTTTAAACGCTGTTTTCATTGACTTCAATCCAGATTCAAATATGAGCATTTTCTGCAATAGGAGAGCACGACTATCGCTCTAAAAGGCTTATTTGAGCTGAGAAAGTGATAATGCAGATAAACAACTATGAAGTATGACAATGATGGAAAAGTTGATAACAGCACATTTCCTACTGTTCTGAAGCATTTCCTAGCTCATTAACCATTAATTTTCAACGTAAATATCACTTGCTCGCTTGTATGCTAAAGTACGCCAAATGTTTAAAACACTCCCCGCGGCATTTAAACACTGTTTTCATTCACTTCAATCCAGATTCAAATATGAGCATTATCTGCCTTAGGGGAGCACGTATATCGCTCTAAAAGGCTTATTTATTAACGTGCGTGCTTGCAGAAGGGGCTTGCGCGATGGGGGAAGGAAAGGTGCGCGCGCGCTCGCGCGCGCGCCTTACAGGGAACATTGCAAGTGAGGTACCATTTTTATGCTGGGTAGAAGGAAGTTTGTAGTTCTCCTCAGATTCCAGAACTTTCCATCACTGAAATGTAAGGAAAAAGTGTTTTTTTTGCATAATTTTGAGGTTTGCAAAGGATTCTGGATAACAGAATCTAGTGAGAGCCCCGCAAGTCACCGCATTCTGAATTCACCATAGGTGTTTAGTTTTCAAAAATGTATAGGTTTACTAGGTTTCCCTACATGCCGACTGAGCTAGAGGCCAAAATCCACAACTAGGTTTTGGGGCATTTCCTTTCTCGGGCACTAGGCCTACCCACAAAAGTGAGGTACCATTTTTTTCGGGAGACCTGGGGAAACTCTGGGTAGAAGGAAGTTTGTGGCTCCCCTCAGATTCCAGAACGTTCCATCACCAAAATATGAGGAAAAGTGTTTTTGCCAAATTTTGAGGTTTGCAAAGGATCCTGATGAGAGCCCCACAAGTCACCCCATTCTGAATTCCCCTAGGTGTCTAATTTTCAAAAATGTATAGGTTTGCTAGGTTCCCTACGTGCCGGCTGAGCTAGAGGCCAAAATCCACAGCTAGGCACTTTGCAAAAAACAGCTCAGTTTTCTTTGGGAAAATGTGATGTGTCCATGTTGTGTTTTGAGGAATTTCCTTTCGCGGGCACTAGGCCTACCCACACATGTGAGGTACCTTTTTTTTCAGGAGACTTAGGGGAATTCTTGTGGGAAGAACATTTGTGGCTCTTCCCAGATTCCAGAACTTTCTAACAACGAAATGTGAGGGAAAAGTGGGTTTTTTTGCCAAATTTTGAGGTTTGCAAAGGATTCTGGGTAACAGAATCTGGTAAGAGCCCCACAAGTCACCCCATCTTGGATTCCCCTAGGTGTCTAGTTTTAAAAAATGCACAGGTTTGGTAGGTTTCCCTAGGTGCCGGCTGGGCTAGAGGTTAAAATCCACAGTTAGGCACTTTGCAAAAAACAGATCAGTTTTCTTTGGAAAAATGTGATGTATCCATATTGTGTTTTGGGACATTTCCTGTTGCAGGCACTGAGCCTACCCACACAAGTGAGGTGCCATTTTTATCGGGAGACTTAGGGAAATGCTAGGTGAAGGGAAATTTGTGGCTCCTTTTAGAGTCCAGAACTTTTGATCACTGAAATGTGAGGAAAAAGTGTTTTTTTGTCAAATTTTTAGGTTTGCAAAGGACTCTGGGTAATAGATCCTGGTGAGAGCCCCACAAGTCACCCCATTCTGGATTTCCCTAGGTGTCTACTTTCCATAAATGTATAGGTTTGCTAGGTTTCCCTGGGTGCCAGCTGAGTTAGAGGCCAAAATCCACAGCTAGGTACTTTGCAAAAAACAGCTCAGTTTTGTTTGGGAAAATGTGATGTGTCCATGTTGTGTTTTGGGGCATTTCCTGTTGCGGGCACTAGGCCAACCCACACAAGTGAGGTACCATTTTTATCGGGAGACCTGGGAGAATGCTGGGAGGAAGGAAATTTGTGGCTCATCTTAGATTCCAGAACTTTCTTTCACCTAAATGTGAGGAAAAACTGTTTATTCTTTTGCCAAATTTTGAGGTTTGCAAAGGATTCTGGGTAACAGAACCTGGTGAGAGCCCCACAAGTCACCCCATCCTGGATTCCCGTAGGTGTCTAGTTTTCAATAATGCACAGGTTTGGTCAGTTTCCCTAAATGCCGGCTGAGCAAGAGGCCAAACTCCACAGCTAGGCACATTCCAAAAAACACTTCAGATTTCAATGTAACAATTTGATGTGTCCATGTTGCTTTTTGGGGCATTTCCTGTTGTAGGCACTAGGCCTACCCACACAAGTGAGGTACCATTTTTATTGGGAGACATGGGGGAATACAGAATAGAAGAACAAGTGTTACTGCCCATTGACTTTCTCTACATGTTCTCCTTCCATATGGAAGACAGTGTGTAATAAAGAAGTGTATTTGAGAAATACCCTGTAATTCACATGTTAGTAGTATGGGGACACCCGAATTCAGAGATGTGCAAATAACCACTGCTTTTCAATACCTTATCTTGTGCCCATTTTGGAAATCCAAAGATTTCCTTGATACCTATTTTTCACTCTTTATATTTCACCAAATGAATTGCTGTATACCCGGTGTACAATGAAAACCCATTTCAAGGTGCAGCTCATTTATTGGCTCTGGGTACCTAGGGTTCTTGATGAACCTACAAGCCCTATATATCCCCCACAACTAGAAGATTCCTGCAGACGTAACGGGGTATTGCTTTTGAAAATCTGACTGCACAGGAAAATGTTAGAGTAAAACGTGGAGAGGAATGTTTTTCACCTGAATTTCAATATTGTTTTCTTTCAGCTGTAAGTTTTTGTAGGAAAAC
Source organism: Pleurodeles waltl (assembly GCF_031143425.1). NCBI lineage: Eukaryota > Metazoa > Chordata > Amphibia > Caudata > Salamandridae > Pleurodeles > Pleurodeles waltl. Next base: position 366,204,480 of record NC_090444.1, on the reverse strand, counting down.
CTTATAGGGTCTACACAAATGACCCCTTGCTGAATTTAAAAATGTGTCTACTTTTCAGAAATGTTTAGCTGTCTGGGATTCAGCATTGGTTTCACACCCATTTCTTTCACTAAGTGGAAGGAGGCAAAAATCACAAAAAATAGTAAAAATGGGTCATGTCCCAGTAAAATGCCAAAATCCACCGCACAAGACACAGCCCAGGAGGGCCCAAGTATCGTCACTGGTCCTGAGACCACCGCACAAGACACAGCCCAGGAGGGCCCAAGTATTGTCACTGGTCCTGAGACCACCGCACAAGACACAGCCCAGGAGGGTCCAAGTATCGTCACTGGTCCTGAGACCACCGCCAGAGTCACAGCCCAGGAGGGCCCAAGTATCGTCACTGGTCCTGAGACCACCGCCAGAGTCACAGCCCGGGAGGGCCCAAGTATCGTCACTGGTCCTGAGACCACCGCCAGAGTCACAGCCCGGGAGGGCCCAAGTATCGTCACTGGTCCTGAGACCACCGCCAGAGTCACAGCCCAGGAGGGCCCAAGTATCGTCACTGGTCCTGAGACCACCGCCAGAGTCACAGCCCAGGAGGGCCCAAGTATCGTCACTGGTCCTGAGACCACCGCCAGAGTCACAGCCCAGGAGGGCCCAAGTATTGTCACTGGTCCTGAGACCACCGCACAAGACACAGCCCAGGAGGGTCCAAGTATCATCACTGGTCCTGAGACCACCGCCAGAGTCACAGCCCAGGAGGGCCCAAGTATCGTCACTGGTCCTGAGACCGCCGCCAGAGTCACAGCCCAGGAGGGCCCAAGTATCGTCACTGGTCCTGAGACCACCGCCAGAGTCACAGCCCAGGAGGGCCCAAGTATCGTCACTGGTTCTGAGACCACCGCACAAGACACAGCCCAGGAGGGCCCAAGTATCGTCACTGGTCCTGAGACCACCGCACAAGACACAGCCCAGGAGGGCCCAAGTATTGTCACTGGTCCTGAGACCACCGCACAAGACACAGCCCAGGAGGGTCCAAGTATCGTCACTGGTCCTGAGACCACCGCCAGAGTCACAGCCCAGGAGGGCCCAAGTATCGTCACTGGTCCTGAGACCACCGCCAGAGTCACAGCCCAGGAGGGCCCAAGTATCGTCACTGGTCCTGAGATCACCACCAGAGTCACAGCCCAGGAGGGCCCAAGTATCGTCACTGGTCCTGAGACCACTGCCAGAGTCACAGCCCAGGAGGGCCCAAGTATCGTCACTGGTCCTGAGACCACCGCACAAGACACAGCCCAGGAGGGCCCAAGTGTCGTCACTGGTCCAGAGACCACCGCCGCAGTCACAGCCCTGGCGGGGCCAGGATGCCACAGCCCCGCTGGGCAATGATGGAACGTCATGCCACACACCAATGTCCAGTGTGGAAATCGTCATGCCACACACCAATGTCCAGTGTGGAAATCGTCATGTCACACACCAATGTCCAGTATGGAGATCGTCATGCCACACACCAATGTCCAGTGTGGAAATCGTCATGCCACACACCAATGTCCAGTGTGGAGATCGTCATGCCACATACCAATGTCCAGTGTGGAAATCGTCATGCCACACACCAATGTCCGTATCAGAACCGCCATGTCAAAGCACCGCTGAACAGGGCAAAGACCGCCATGGCAAAGCACCGCTGAACAGTCCAGAACCGCCATGTCAAAGCACCGCTGAACAGGGCAAAGACCGCCATGTCAAAGCACCGCTGAACAGTCCAGAACCGCCATGTCAAAGCACCGCTGAACAGGGGAAAGACCGCCATGGCAAAGCACCGCTGAACAGGGCAAATACCGCCATGTCAAAGCACCGCTGAACAGGGCAAAGACCGCCATGGCAAAGCACCACTGAACAGTCCTGAACCCCCATGTCAAAGCTCTGCTGAACAGTCCAGAACCGCCATGTCAAAGCACTGCTGAACAGTCCAGAACCGCCATGTCAAAGCACCGCTGAACAGGGCAAAGACCGCCATGGCAAAGCACCGCTGAACAGGGCAAAGACCGCCATGGCAAAGCACCGCTGAACAGGGCAATGCACCGGGTAGTAATGAATGGCCCACCACATCAGTCATCCTTATCCCATGTGCAGCTGGGACAGTGACAGGACACTACCTTTCACGGGGAGACTCATCCAGTCTGGGCACCAGTCACCCCCCAGTACCAGTATGGACCTGCATCAACTTGAGAGACTGTGCCTTTGCACTCCCCAGGATGGCACAGTGGGCAACCCACCCACTGTAGAGACTTGAGAGACTGTGGCTTTGCACTCCCCAGGATGGCACAGTGGGCAACCCACCCATTGTAGAGACTTGAGAGACTGTGGCTTTGCACTCCCCAGGATACATCAATGGGCATGGAGCCGCTTCGTGGATCTGGCTTTGCATTCATCTGGCTGAGGTGCCCCCCCCTTCCATTCCCCCTGAGGTGCCTGTAGTGTTTCTATCTGATGCCCCGGCAGTGTTCTCTCCGATTTTGTTCAGGTATCTATTGTGGGCCTCGCCCATGGATTTTTGGACTGTTTGTGCACGGACATTGTTGTGTACATATCTGCAATACTTCTCAGATTGTATATGTAAATATGAGTGATTTCGGAATACATATATTTGTATATTTTTGTATGACATGTATAGTGGCACATTACAAAGTTTGCCCGAAATTCGCATTGTCTTTGCATTCTTCCGGGGGGATTGTGGGTTGTTACTGTTATGTTTGTGACTGCATTGGTGTGTTGTTGTAATATGCGAGGGTGGGGGTGTTTGGTGGGTGTCCGCCTAACTTTTGCCTCCCTCCTCCCCCGTGTCGTAGGTGCAGTACTCACCTGTATCTTCTGCGCCTACGTCGCTGTTGGTCGTGAAGGAGCAGAAAGACAAGGGCAGGTAGTATTTGCAGTTCCGGGTCCATGGAGTCGTCGTTCCTCGTGGGATGTGTAGAAGGTGAGCGTTTTCCCATAGCAAAAGCTGTTTCCGCCGTGTTTTTATCCACGGTGAATCCGCCCCGGAAAAGGTGGCGGATTGGCCTGTTGTGATACTGTGGGCGGTACATTGTCTTCCGCCTGTCTGTTGGCGGTGACCGCCGCGCTGCTTGTCTGTACCGCCGTGGCGGGCGGTGTGTCTTTGTTGGCGGTTTCCGCCAGGGTCATAATTCCCTTTTTTTGTCCGTCTGACTGTTTGCGGTATTACCGCATCTTTAACACCGTCCACCAGGGTTGTAATGACCCCCTATGTCTGCAATATCCAGGGCTTTAACATCCGAAACTCTGCGACATGAAATCAGACAAAGCAACATAGTCAATTTTGCTGGTAATTGCTTTCTTGATAAACCCGCATTAGCTGGCCATGCGGCCAGGAATTTCAAAATTATATTTACATCCCATAAAGAGGAAAACTTAGGTTGAGGAGGACGTGCTAAACGTATACCACATAAAAGTTGACATATTAAAGGTTGTTCTCCAATAGACTTACCATCTACTCGAGGATGTTTGGCCGAAATGGCTGACCGAAAATTATTAATCGTCCTATAGGCTAATCCTTGTGCTGCTAGATGAGACAAAAAAAAAATCATATGCACTGATGTCCCCACTCCTCTGACTGCACAAATTCAGCCATTGCTTTCAGGCAGAGGCATATCTTTTATGTGTACTAGGCACCAGGGATTGAGAGAGGAAGAATCCAGTGTCCTGCTCTGGCATCCCGAAATTCTCTAGGTCATGAGCGACAACTTGTTCTCCAGAATGAGGGATGAGGTTGTCCCATTGGATCCAATAAAATATCCGCAGATCTCAGAATTTGCACCGGGGCAGCACAACACAGGGACAATGCTGCTGGAAACTATGACTGGGCCTTCCAGCATGGAGTTACCAAGATCATCTCTACTTTCTGATGAAGGACCAGGGAGAGAACTCTGTGAATCATGGAAAAGTGGGGAAATGCATAGCTCAGTTCCCCTATCCAGGACTGAAGGAAGCCGTCCGACCCGAGAGTTATCGGATTGGCATCCAACTGTAAAAGCGGGGAAGGTGAGTATTCAGGCGTTATGCAAACAGATCCACTGAGCAAGGACCCCAAAGATGATTCAGGAACTGAAACACTCTGGGATGTCATTTCCAATCACTGACATCTCAGAGATATCGAGGATTCCAATCTGTTACTACAATCACCTTGCCCGGGATGTATTCTGCTGTGATCAAAATCTGGTGAGCTAGGCAAAAATGCCAAAAGTCCTTCGCAATCTCCACTAGCATCCTGGATCGCGTCCCCCCAAGTTTGTTGATATACCTCACTGCTGATATGTTGTCCATTTTCAGCAGGATACAACATTTCGACTTGAGCGGGACATGGTCTTCACCGCAAAAGAACCTGCTAAAAGTTCTAGGCAGTTGATATGCAACTGTAGCTCCTCTCAGGACCACTGACCCCTATCTTTATCTGTCCACATCTGGCTTCCCAGCCCCATCTGCTGGCATCTGATTCTATGACCACTTCCAGAACAGGGGCAAAAATTGCCCTGCCGTTCCAAGCATCCATGTGAACCAACCACCATTGAAGCTCAGTTTGTGCTTCCTGAGATAAAACAATCAGTTCCGAATATGAAAGACCCTTTTGAAGATGCATAATCTTCAATCTCTGGAGAGCCTGATAATGTAGAGGGCCTGGAAATATGGCTTGAATAGACAAAGCTAGGAGGCCTACCAATCGGGAAAGAATCCTCAAGGAAATCGAAGGAACAGACAATTCTCTCTTCAAGTCCTTCTTGATAGCAAGTCTCTTGGTCAAAGGGAATTTCAATTTGGTCGAGATGAAATCTATCCTGAATCCTGGAAAATCTATCTTTGGGGAGGGCTCTAACTGGGATTTCTCTGTGTTTATAATGAAAGCCAAATCCTGGAGCAATTGAATCGTCCAGGAAAGGTGGAGAAGAACCAGACGTTTCTCCTGTGCCATGATAAGAATGTAATCGAGATACACTATGAGACACACTCCCTTCTCTCTGAGCCACTGCATGACTGGCCGCATGAGTATGGGAAAACACCAACAGGCAGAAGACAGACCGAAAGGAAGAGCTGCAAATTCGTAACACCTGTTTCACCATAAGATCTGTAGGAAATGACGATGAGGTGCGAAAATAGGAATGGTCAGATAAGCATCTTTGAGATCTAAATGGACCATCCAGTCACCCTTTAGTAACAGATCTCAGGGCAGATGAATGCCCTCCATTTTGAAATGCGATACAGAATCCACGTGTTGAATTGCCGCAGATTGAGCACCAGGCGAATACCCCCTCCTTTCTTTTGGACCAGAAATATAGTACTGATAAACCCTCTGGGATGAGGGTGAGAAAGAACATTGGCCCCTTTCTGAAGAAGCGCTTCTACTTCTTGATCTACGAAATTCTTCTCTAGGTGGGAAAAACTGAGAGGGGGTGGAATGAACGTTTGTTCAGGAGTTGAGTAAAACTCCAGATGGTAACCTGCACCCGTCTCTAGCACCCATGCATTGTGTGTGATCAACGCCCAGTTGTGCACAAATAAACTTACTCTGCCCCCTAACAAAATCTCCTTGGGAGAAAGAATTGTTCCCTGATTGAGGGAAAACTTGATTGTATTGCCCTCCTCTGTGAGGTCCCCTTGGATTGGGACCTCTGTAACCTCTGCCTCTTGAGGGATAAAAGTTGGAGTTGGAGTTGGAGTTGGATTGATAGTTGGAGTTACTTCTGCCTCTATAATATGGACGGGAGGTCTGGGAATTGAAGCGGCCTGGCGCTCGACCCCAGAAGGCCACTATTAAAGACCTTCTTGGTTTTAAGAGGTTTGGGCTTTAGCCAAAGTCGAGACAGTGGCCACGTACTTGGCCAGGCCCTTGAAGAATCTGTCACCAAACAAGAGCCCATTAGCCACAGGGCCTGCGTCATAAGGGGCTAACTCCGCCAAATCTAAGATCTTTGTGAGGGGACCAGAAATGTCCAACAGCTTCTCCTGGCATCCCCTGCAGGCTCTATCAATACCTTTTTTCGGGTCCTTAGCGTATTTCTTAAGAAAATTTACCATATGAGGATCGAGTTCAGGAGTCTCTGCGAACTTGCTGGATAGGGCAGGACGAGGGCATGCTGAAAACAATGTGCTGTGAATTTCATTCTCAAAACTTTTCCGGAGTCTAGCTTGGACATACAATGCCACTTCCTGACAAGGGGTCCATTCTGTAGATCTGGGATGCACTAGAGCCTCAGGGTCAAAAAGTAAATTCTTACTAGGGTGAGAACTCAAAGGATCTTCAGCATGTTGCGTCTTGCATTTGCTTTTGCCCTGGGTTTTGTTTGGGGATGACTTATCGTCAGAATCAGAAGAATTTGGAGTCATCAGAAGTATTCAGGGTAGTCTGCAAAGACGGAGTAGCTTTGTGGCTCTTAAAAGGATCGTGCTCATGATCAATCAAAATCGCATTAAAGGATTGTTCTAAAGGGTCTTATGATGATGACTGGCCTGGCTCATTTAAATTGACCTCTGTAGGGGTGGGGTTCCCCAAACCTGCGCCAAGCACCTAACACCAACGTTTAAGATAGGTTGTGCCAAAGGATGCAAGACTTTCACTAAAGCCTTATTCACTGAATCTTGCATGTGGAAGTCAAGAGCCTCCACCAGGCGCTCTTCCGTGTGCTGATCATATTGTCCAGCATCATAAGCCTCATACTGGTCATCATCTCGGTATTGTTGTGCCATGCTGTTTTTCAGTGCAAAATAAGGTTTTGATATATATTAGAGGTCCCAAGGTGGGGGGGGGGACACCCAGGTGCTAAAAAAAGGGGAGGTAACTCTCCTTGCGGTATTTTTCAGTCAAAACTGGAATAAATTGGAGGAGGCAGCACCAGAATCCCCTAGAGCAGAGCTCTGTCATTCATTTCAGCCCCTCCGGGCATAAAACGGGGAGCGCACGAGCACTAGAACTGTATCACTGCTACCAAAGCGTGCTCGCACCGAACTCGAAAAAACTGGTTCGTGCACATGCACAAAATCGGCAATAGACAGAGGACTGCGATCCACACAGCGCGAATTTAGCAAAGATTTATGCCGAGATTACACCAACACAAATTGCCGCGATTACGAGCGGCACTTAACAATAAACAAGGAGCCTGAAGACAAAAAAGCTGCGCTGCAAGTGAAAAATACACATAAAGTAAACCATGCAAATGTAATTTAAAAGTGAAAGTATTTAGTCAGTGTTTTTTAAACATGTCACATAGCAGTGCTAGCTGTTTGGCAGCATGTCTTAAAGTAAAAAAAAATACACTGTGATGGGGTCACCACCAAACGTTAATGCAGTCAATGCTGGCCATGTTAGAGTGCTTTTTTTAATTTAAGACATGCTGCACAGCAGCTAGGGCTGCTGTGTGACATGTCTAAAAAACATTGACAAAACCAATAGATTTCATAGAGGCGAAACCTATTGGCTTTACCAATACCTGTTTGATAGTATTATTTCATTATTTTGTCATTTCTGATCTTGGTAACAGGGTCAGGATACTAGTTGCACCACATTAAAACCTATTTAACACCCAAATATAGCAATAAGCAACAGAAAGGTGACCAGTCCAGATTTCTGACAGACCTGCCAATGCACAGCAACACGTCACTGCATTTTTACTAATTTCTTAACCCTTTGAGCTAGAAACAATTTTGTTTTGTTAAAATCTGCAGATTATGCAGCAGATGATGGATTATGTGGCAAATGTGGTAAATCTATAATCGTGTGAAAATCAGCCCAGCCACAGAGTCACATAATTCCAGTGGCCCTATATATAATCCCAGATAGTGAGCTCAACAAGGCATACATTATGCCTACAAGGGTGTTCACAAGGGTGGGTAACACGTGGTGGGGAGCATGTAAGAAAAAAGAAAAAAATCCTCAAATTTTGTAAATCCAAAAATAGCTATGTCCCTGATCAAATTTTCCATGTTTCTAGATTATCAGTGCTTGGCATGGCATCCTTGGCATGTTTTACCCTCTAACTGTTTTCCTTCAGTCCTACTGTTTGATGACTTTGTTTTTGTTGGCTTTAGGACTCTGTACACTTGACCACTTCCAACCAGTGCTAAGGTGCTTGTGCTCTCTCCTCAAAACATGGTAGAATTGGCTTGTGCAAAATAGGCATATTTAATTTACATGTAAGTTCCTAGTAAGCTGGCATTACCAGTGCCCAGTGGCTGTAAAAGTTACTAGTGTTCCTGCACCACTGATTGTGCCAATCACTTAAGAGACAATTTAAACATGTCCCAGGCCTGCCCTTGCAGCTTCTGTGTGCAGTTTTAGACTGCCATTTTGACCTGGTAAAATAAACCTTTCCTTTTAACACATGTAATTCACCCCTAGGGTAGGTGGCCTTGGAAAACCAGAGGGCAGTGTGCAATGTACTTGAAAGGTGGGGTGTGCCTATTTTAGTTTTACATGACCTAGCAGTGGAAAACTCTTAAATTCGTGCTTCACTACTGCAAGGCCTTCCTCTCCCACATTGGAGATGCCTTATTACATGTAATAAAATTGTATTTCCAAATGGGAGCAGGTAATAAGTTCACGTTTGGTGTCTTTGGAATTGTAAAGAACAATCCTAACTTATGGTGAAGTCGAATTTTAAATTACAGTTTTGAAAATTACACTTTTAGAAAGTTGGCATTTGCCAGCCTTGGTCTTAGTGCCTGCTGCCTGCCTCTAGATCACATAAAAGGGTGTAGTTAAAAGTTGGGATTTGTGTATTCATCCAAGAAAGCCACACACAATGGGGAGATTAGGTGTGTCTGGTTGGGCTATAACTGGCAGGATGTGAGAGAGGAGCTTGGCCCAGATCCATTTACACTTGAATAGGCTGTGTCCTGCCTCCACACAGAGGACTGCATCTCCCCTGCAGTTAGTCTGGAGCCAGGGACAGGAAGGCAGGGCACCTGTGCACTTCAAAGGCATACCTCTAGAAGCTTCTCCCTACTTCAAAGACATAAACTGGTTATAAATATTGGACCTCAGGCACCAACTCCTCAGTATACTTCTGGACCTATGGATAGTCTGCCAGGAAGAAGGACTGCTGTGCTGCCTTTCTGCTGGACTGCTGCTCTGAAGGACGTGAGGCCTGCTGCCCACTTGCCTGGGTGAGAAGGACTGGACCTGCTCTATTGAACCTAGGACTCCAGTGTGACAAGGGCTAGTTGGATCGCCTACTGACTTGAGCCTCTGGGACAGAAGGCTCTAGCAACTTTGAACCCAGCACTGGAACTTTGCCATCTGGGAGTCCACCATGCCAAGTGGTGCTACGCCAGTCCTGGACACTGGAAAAGGGCTTAAGATGCTCGGCCAGCCTTTGTGGAACCAGCAGACCCCCATACATCTCCTCTGCTGTTTGGCGCAACCATGAGCAGAACGGACAAATTGCTGCTGCTGCATGGATTGGACCTGTCATAAAGACCTGCATTGCCTTTGCAGCCTCTTCAAAACCGCCTCTGTGTGATGCATCCTTGGTGGAGGCAGTCGCATTCCTCATCGACGGCAGCCTAGATGACAATTCAAGCCTCAGAATCACAGCCTTACAGCTCATCAAAACCAAAGCATCACCCTTACTGCACGATGCACCCACAATGCCAGATTTTGCATCACAAGCCCTCAATGACGAGATCCTTGATGATGATGTAGGACCTCCCATCGCAGACTCCCCACACTCTGAAATCAACTCATCACTTTGGTTATGTGACGCATCTTTAAACCAGAATTTAAGGTACTTTGTTCAGTGGGCCTAACTGGGTCCCTGTAGCTGACCCGTGCTCTATTGTGGTTGGCCTGATCTTGTGGCTTTGTCCCAGTTCAGTTCGACTATCCACAGTCGGTTCTTTGTGCTTTTTGGCTCTATTGTCTTGAAATCTTTAAAATTGCATTTCTATGGTCCTACTGATTTGTTTTTCGTTTTGGTCTTGTTATAGTTATTAAAATAACTCTATTATTCTAACTTGGTGTGGGATAATTTTTGTGTCTTGCTTTTCTCTTTTCTACTGTTTGACATGACACACACATACTCTACACATTGCCTCTGAATTATGCATAACTGCTCTGGGCCAAGCTGCAAGGGGGTTGAGGACAGGTTAATTTGGGGTTTCCTTGTGCCATACCCTGACAAGGATTGTGGTTGCTGCTTGACCAGGGCTCACAACTCAGTCAACCAACACCGGAATGTCTTACAATCAGAATGTGTACTGATAATGAAGGATCTGGTCTTATCTATAATGATTTTGAGGCTAAGAGTAAGTACTAAATAATTCTGCAATATATTCACAAGGCAATGGGTACCAGTTGATAATAATGCAGTAGACATATCTACTAAAATATGAAAATAAGGCCTTTATGATAAAACAAAGATGAATGTATCAAGTTATTCCTACAGGTCACATCCATTGCACAAATGGGGTTGCTATAATTATCACAGCCAATGCAGGCATTGAGATTGTGAGATATGTCTCACTAGGAAGGGCAATAGTTGATTGGGGAGATTAAAACCCAACAAAAATCTTTAGCACTCTTGGGCTATTATGTTCCAAACACTGAGAACCTAAATTCTTCAAATCAATTGTTCTCAACTCCTTTAGAACTTACCTCTCCAATAATCATGAGGGGGATTTTAACATTCTTTGGATAGCAATCTATGTAGTTCATCATGTCAGGTTCACACTAATTCCCCTAAAATACAGGTTTATCTGTTGTCCATTATGGATGACTTGGGGTGTGCACGGCATGGTGTAAGACAGAAGCTAAGCGCAGAAATTATACCTTTCATAGTATAAAATATGGGCAGTACTGTAGGCTGGATTAATTATTACTGGACAGAAGCAAAATAGATAAGGTCCAAAAGACAAGGACCAAAAGATGATTCACCTTCCCATCCACTTATCAGACCATGCAGCATTATATCTGATAATTAGTGTGCCTACCCAAAAAGCGAACACAAGATGGACAATGGTCATGAATACTGAGGAGTTTTTGATATAAATGCAAGTTCAACACAAATTAATATAGTTTGGGATTCATATAAAAACTTCAAGAGAGAACCATAGGGAATATATCATAGTTTATAAGCAAGACAATTTTGCATCCAAAAAGAGAGATTTCTAGCCGGGAGACAATCTTAAAATCACCCACTTCAGCAGAAAGTGATAAATGTGAAGCAGAACGAGGTTCCATGGAACTTAATCAATAATTTAAAACTTGGGTAGAAGAGAAGGTACAGCAGCGATGGGAGATTAGCAAATTAGTTAATTTAAATTTGGGAAGCTACTGCCATTGAAAGCTGAGTCTGACCACAGTAGGAACTATATTAAATAAGTTGTTGATAAGACATCTGGCCTACAACAATCAGGATAATGAATCAGCTTTGCCCAGTTTTCTTCAGAGGGTTTACACAGAAAATACTAGATCTGAGCCAAAAGCTTCGTTAAAGGATAAACAGTTACCAGAGATCACCTTAAAGCAGCAAATATCATTGAGTAAAGAAATATTAGTGACAGAAATACGTGGAGTACTCAAAAAGGGCCAGGCCGCAGGGCCTGATGGTATTCCCAACAACTATAAATTCCATTAGTTGATAAATTAATTCCAATATGGTTCACATAATTTAACCCTATTCTGCTAGAGGGTCACTTCATTATTGTCCTCATGTAATGAAGCTAACATTACCCTAAAACTCAACCAGACAGAACACCCTCTGATGTCCAATCATATTGCCCCATAGAGTTGCTAAATTGTGACTACACATTTTTGTTAACATTGTGGTCAGTTTAATGAGCAAGGATTGGGAGGGTTTCCTATCAGGTAGATACTTGAAAGCGTTAAAACATACTCTAGTAGGCACTATTAATCTAGCAGGCTTACATTCTTCCCCTTTAGCCATTGTAACCTTAGACAAAACAAAAGCATTTGACCTGTGTTAGAAATGGGGTCCTTGGTTGGTAGTCAGGTTACCCCCTGTTCCAGCAAGGACCCTCACTCTAGTCAGCTAACCCCTGCTCACCTCCTTGGTAGCTTAGCACAAGAACGCAGGCTTAACTTCAGAGTTCTAGGTGTAAAGTATTTGTACCAGCACACACAGTAATCCAGTGAAAACACTACAAAAAGATACAACACAGGTTTAGAAAAATAGGAAATAATTATCTAAACAAAGCAAGACCAAAATGACAAATATACAACATACCCAAGTGAAGTTATTAATTTTAAAAGCAAAAGAGTCATAAATCCTTTTGTAAACAGGGAAAACACTGTTAGTGTTGAAAAGTACCTGGGTTGCATCAAAATACCACGCACGGCGAGTGTGCGTTGGAAAAGGTAAGTGGTGCGTCGATTTCTCACCCGCAAGCGAGAACGTGCGTCATTTCTCCTTCTCCGGTCAGGTCAGTGTGTGTCGTTTTTCCTCTCTGCAGGAGAGTGATGCGTTGATCTGGGCAGCACTCGGTTCCGGGCAGGCGGTGCGTCATTTTTCTGCACCCAGCAAAGTTTGCGTTGAAAATCCTGCCGCACGGTGATAGCAACACCGCGCTGTGTGGGTTACGACATTACCAGCCTCCGTCAGCGATGCAGCTTGTCATTTCTCCAGCAGTGAGCGTCGACCTTCCAGCCACACTGCAAGCACTGTGTTGATTTCAGCAGCGGAGCCGGCAGCGCATCATTTCTTCAGCCACGTCTCAGAGGTTGCATCAGAAATTTCCCTGCAAGGCGGTCTGTGCGTGGATTTTCAATCTTGATTTGCCAGCTTCACCTGTCAAGGCCCTAGGAACTGGATAGGGCACAACTTGGCAGGGCAGGAGTCTCAGCAGAGAGTCCAGGTGCTGGCAGGGGAAGTCTTTGATGGCCCTGAGAATTCAACAAGAGGAGGCAAGCTCAGGACAAGCCCTTGGAGATTTCTTCAGAAGTAGCAATGCACAACAAAGTCCAGTGTTCGTCCCCTTTCACGAGGCAGAAGCAACAACTGCAGGATAGCTCCACAAAGCACAGGCAGGGCAGCACTTCTCCTCAGCTCTTCAGCTCTTCTCCAGGCAGAGGTTCATCTTGATGTCCAGAAGTGATCAAATGTCTGTGGATTTGGATGCCCTTCTTCTACCCATTTTGGCCTAGGCTTACTTCAAAGGAAAGTCTCTCTTGTTTGTGAAACCCTGCCTTGCCCAGGCAGGCCCCAGAAATACACCAGGTGGTTGGAGACTGGATTGTGTGAGGGTAGGCACAGCCCTTTCAGGTGTGAGTGACCACTCCACCCCTCTCTCCTAGCACAGATGGCTCATTAGGATTTGCAGGCTACACTCCAGCTCCCTTTGTGTCACTGTCTAGAGAGAGGTGCAAACAGCCCAACTGGCAAACTGACCCAGACAGGGAATGCACAAACAGGCAGAGTCACAGAATGGTTTAAGCAAGAAAATGCTCACTTTCTAAAAGTGGCATTTTCAAACACACAATCTTAAAATCAACTTTACTAAAAGGTGTATTTTTAAATTGTGAGCTCAGAGACCCCAAACTCCATATGTCTATCTGCTCCCAAAGGTAATCTGCACTTTAATCATATTTAAAGGCAGCCCCCATGTTAACCTATGAGACGGATAGGCCTTGCAACAGTGAAATCCGAATTTGACAGTATTTCACACTTAGGACATATAAAACACATTGGTATATATCCTACCTTAAACATACACAGCACCCTGCCCATGGTGCTACCTAGGGCCTACCTTAGGGGTGTCTTACATGTAAGAAAAGGGAAGGTTTAGGCCTGGCTAGTGGGTACACTTGCCAAGTCGAATTGGCAGTTTAAAACTGCACACACAGACACTGCAGTGGCAGGTCTGAGACATGATTACAGAGCTACTAATGTGGGTGGCACAACCAGTGCTGCAGGGCCACTAGTAGCATTTGATTTACAGGCCCTGGGCACCTCTTGTGCACTATACTAGGGACTTACCAGTAAATCGAATACGCCAAGCATGGCCAATCAACACTACAATTGACACAGAGAGGATATGCACTTTAGCACTGGTTAGCAGTGGTAAAGTGCTCAGAGTTTCAAAAGCCAACAAAAAGAGGTCAGGAAAAATAGGAGGCAGGAGGCAAAAAGATTGGGGATGACCCTACATAAGGAAAAAAGTCCAACAACCTGGTTAATTGGGAGTACTTAATGGCAGCATTAGATCACATTGGTGTAGCAGAAGTACTTTGCCGAATAAAAAAGATGATTCATAGTTTACCTATGGAGAGTGTACTGGTAAATGGAAGATTGACTCTGTTACTTAATATAATGCAAGGATAAGTGTGCCCTTTTTCTCCACTAATATTCAGCCTCCATGTTGAACCAGGTTAAGGATTAAACAATAATATATGCCATTTACCTGGAAACTCTTCTGACAAAATGTAGCTCTCTATGCTGTTGACCTTATTTTTTACACCTATGACATTAATGATGCCTTTCCATGTATGGAACAGGAGGTCAGTACCTTTGGGTTATACTTGGGATACTTAGAAAATACAACTAAAATAGAAGTCATGACTTGGAATTTAAAATGAGAGGGCAGTGAGCGAAAGGAAGAAATAAAATACTTGAGGCTGAAAATTGTTCTAATTTAGTTTAAATAGCTGAGGTTAATCTAAAAACAATAGGTAGAGAAGTTGATAAGTGGATCCAAAATGACAAAACCTTCCTCTAGCAATTTATGACAATTTCAATGAAAACCTGGAAAAAAGGGACATTTTTTCCTAGATTCACATTTTTTTTTACAAAATTTGATTAGGTTTCATTAAAAAAGGGCTAGCTAGAATACAAGGGAAAATAAGTTCATTTATTTGGCCCTAGGAATCTTCTGGAAGAATTTAAGAACACTGTTAGATAAAAGAGGTTTATCACTCCTACATGTACAATTATACTTTTAGGGTTTCAATGAAAGAACTGTAGATTCCTTTTATCTTAAACAGACAAGAAAAGTGTTGGAAGTTATGTCAGAGGGTCTACCTCAAGGAAGTTTTTTATATAAATTCGGATCCCCTAAATATTATTTTAAAATATAGCTAAAATGTTTACAGACCACAGCTAGAGTAAAGTGCGAAGAAAGAACCATATTTTATATTCAATATTTCAGCAGAATATATTCACTTTGAGACTCTCCAGGGAACTCTGAATGCATGGGAGATTACTTAGCTATGTCTCTAAGAGAGACTGGGATAAACAAATGGGGGCAGTTAGTAGATGGTGATAGGCTGTTTTTTTGGGGAATAATGGAAGGAGGCTAAGGGAACATTGCCAAAATTTTAATATTAATAAGTGACTGCATGGCTGAAAACACAGTAGTGGATCAAGTATGAGAAATGTGAAATGGAAGAAGAATTACAAGACAGTTGATCTAGGAAGAAAGCAGTTTCTGTTTAGTATCAACATTTATTTGCGACTGAAGACCATGCCATGAAACCACGGTGCTATGCCTGGGAATTGTTCTCGATGATGGAAAAATTATGGAAAGTAGCTTTGAATATTCTTTATACTATGGTTAAACTTGCTGCACACAAGCGGAGTCATTGTTTTACCTAATGCTGTTAGCAGGTAGAGAAATATACATGAAATTATCCCAAACAGAATTTCCTACATGTGCAGATTAGTGGAAATCTGTGAAATACGCATTGTATTTAGATGCACAATGTTCAAATGAGAAAAAAAATACAATTTTGGGATTCAATGAAGACTTGGTTGATGGTCAATGGTGAGGTCCGATGATTATACCTCATGGGTCAGTAGCAATACTAGGACCATAAGGTTCACTCTCTGATTTCTTACTAACTGGATCACAGGGGTGGTAAAAGAGACCGTAAGGACCAGCACAGGAAAATATTGTAATGATTGGCATGGGCATCCGAGGTAATACAAGGACTAACGAAAAAGAGCACAGAAAAGAGAAACCCCTAACCATACTACTGTTGTAGAGAGTGCAAAAACCCTCTTGAGGGCACATTGTGTCCTTTGATATGATAGAATCAATCATTTATAATATTAAATTAAAAAAAATATCCTGCCACCATGGTCATTGCATTTTACTGTTTAGCAGCGTATTTGCATGTTCACGTTAATATTGCCGACTTTCCTCTCTGTCATCAAGAATTGAAGGCACGTTTTCTGTTTTACATAATCCTGGGCTAGCACTGCAGCTCCAATCATACGATCCCTGATTTAGAGACTATCTAATCTGTGCACCTACCGCACTGGCCGGTGGCAATAATCAAACTCAGTCCTGTTGTTAAATGTTTCTTCAGAACAGAACAGCCTATTTGCAATCGAAGGCGGTTACGTTTTTTGTAGCATTTTGTCCTGGATGAGCTGAAGCTAATAAAACTGTCACTTTTCCGTAATTTCAATAAAAGGTCAGCGATGACAACAGACACTGTGCTTTCTAACAGTCAGTGGCTCAATGAATATTCAAAATGTACCCTAAGGTATTTTGAAAAGGTCAGATATTTGAGAGACAAAACTGTCAGCTTTCTTGCCGCTCTTTCCCCACATTCACTCTCAGTGATGGGCTCTTTGAGTTGCTTGCTGGCATAGGTGCACCGGGGTTGCATTGGCGTAAATCAAAACCGGTGGATGATAGGAATGGATCGTGGCCGAAATAATGACCTGCACAAATATTCATCCACAATAATATGAACTACTACTATATCGTCAATAAGAAAAAAAAAAATACTCACTTCAGCTGCTGTCTGGAAAATGTCAAGCTTATCTGTCAAGCGGGACTGAGAAAAAGGAGGGGTCCCAAAACGCGTTGTCCCCTTTAATTTTTGCATAGGGATTTTGAACAGTGATAGCACCCAAACCGCTGGACAAAATTACATCAAATTTGACAGAAAGGTAGCTCTTGGTCCAGAAAGAGCCCTTTTTGTTATTTGGTGTAACTCCATTCAATTCCCTAAGGTAACTATAACTTGCTCCTGCGCCATGCACAGCTAATTATTCCTCATATTCGATCATTGATGAGATCTTGTATGGCATCTTTGATATTATCACTGCAACATTTGCAATAAAATTATTGATAAAAAAACTGTGCATGGCAAAGACACAAATTATAGTTACCTTAGGGTGAGAGTTATAGTTACTTAAAAGAGCTGTAACTATAACTGCTGAATTTCTATTCTAACTATAACCTCCCTGTAACCTTTATTTTTTCAATGAATTTTTATATATATATATATATATATATAATTCACATAAACACTCGGACTGCAGGAACACCACACAGCGGTCCCGGGTGGGCTCCGAGAGGCCCTAATAAATCCTCCAACTCTCCTCCAAATAACAGGAGACCCAGGACACCTCCAAGGTGCAAATCAATTTATTTCAGCACACAAATCCAACGCGTTTCGGCAGCAGCCTTACTCATGGATACATCATTGTTACAGTGCCCCAAGTTAAAAACCATACAATCCTAGACATAAAAAACAGACAACATCTCAAATCCCCACCAAAAGACACAAAATGTGGCGGCCATCTTAAAGTGCATCTATAAATAAGTTTCACAGTAGTTTGTACCATAGTCCTATCAAAATACAACTCAAATTATTGTTCAAATCCATCAGAATCTTTAAATTAATGTGATATCATAATTCGCACAATAAATAGAGTAGAATTCAATTGCCAAAATACAAAAATTGTAAATAGAATAATTCATTGCATTATAAAAGTTTGTTAACTATGAATGTTTTCAAAATTTTAAAATTCAATATATCACTTAAATCCTGAACATTATTAACTATGCTTGAATTAATTACATATCATCCTATACCATCCAAATAGACCTGTACACCTACACAAAACTTTTGGGGGATCTCATATTTTTGGGTAATCTCATATTGGTATATGGAGCTTCTCTACCCAAGTGGGTAGACAAACAAATTCTTCTATTGTAGAAACCTTATAGACCCCAACACCTGTACCCTTCTACTAAGAATCAAATAGGATTCAAAAAATCACCCCTACTTCACATTCTGTATCAAATGACCACCCACCAAACAAAGTATCGATTACCCTAGATGGATGCTCAGCTCCTCACTCGAATTTAGCCCTACAGGTTCCAACGTTTCGAAGTCTATTATATATTTAGACTCTAAAACACGTAGCAATCAATTGATTTTTTGAATCCTATTTGATTCTTAGTAGAAGGGTACAGGTGTTGGGGTCTATAAGGTTTCTACAATAGAAGAATTTGTTTGTCTACCCACTTGGGTAGAGAAGCTCCATATACCAATATGAGATTACCCAAAAATATGAGATCCCCCAAAAGTTTTGTGTAGGTGTACAGGTCTATTTGGATGGTATAGGATGATATGTAATTAATTCAAGCATAGTTAATAATGTTCAGGATTTAAGTGATATATTGAATTTTAAAATTTTGAAAACATTCATAGTTAACAAACTTTTATAATGCAATGAATTATTCTATTTACAATTTTTGTATTTTGGCAATTGAATTCTACTCTATTTATTGTGCGAATTATGATATCACATTAATTTAAAGATTCTGATGGATTTGAACAATAATTTGAGTTGTATTTTGATAGGACTATGGTACAAACTACTGTGAAACTTATTTATAGATGCACTTTAAGATGGCCGCCACATTTTGTGTCTTTTGGTGGGGATTTGAGATGTTGTCTGTTTTTTATGTCTAGGATTGTATGGTTTTTAACTTGGGGCACTGTAACAATGATGTATCCATGAGTAAGGCTGCTGCCGAAACGCGTTGGATTTGTGTGCTGAAATAAATTGATTTGCACCTTGGAGGTGTCCTGGGTCTCCTGTTATTTGGAGGAGAGTTGGAGGATATATATATATATATATATATATATAGTTACAACCTAGTTTCCATAGGAAGAGCGTCTTTTGTTTTGCCAATAACTTTGTTGCTGCTTGACGAATCTTCACGAAATTTCAAATGTTATACTTCAGTGGGTACAACTGCTGCCTTGATGCAGGACCCAGCTGCCCCCATGTTGATATCTGATTGGCTGCCAACAAACATTTCAACAAGGAAGTGCTGGCAGCCATCTTAGGACTCTGCTTCAGCCAGGTCCCAGAAAAAAAGTAAAAAAAAGGGGTAGGGATAGGGTCACCCTGAGCCCCTAGCCTGGGTCAAGGGGTCCCTTATGGACCTCACCAATACTAACAAGCATTTTTATTGAATCTCAGAAAAATCTGCGGATTTGGATCCACATATTTTTACGGGATTTGTTTTAAAAGGGCGGTCTCCCGTCCTTTTCTTTTATTTGACTCCTTGGTGGGCCAGGTCCCGGTGGAATTGAGAAAGGAGGGTGGCACACTTAGGCTCCCTCCTTAGGCTTATATTAGCCCCAGGGACCACCACCTCCTTTGTGGGAAATCTTTATTTTATATGGAGGTGACCTGTATCTCTCCCCCAAAGTCCTGGGGATTGCCACCTCCCTAGAACTAAATACCAAGTTTGTGCAGAGAGGTTCTGTGCAGCGCCCATGCAGCCCCAAGGACCACCACCTCCCTTGGGCAAGTTAGTACAATTAAGGGGGACTATGTTGCCCTCCCCTTCAGCCCTAGGGACTGCTACCTCCCCGGGGCTAAAATAAGATAATGAAGGGGGTACGGTCCAGGCCCCTGGCCCCAGGGACTATCACCTATCTGAGGCAAAATGTAAGGCTCTCTGGAGCAAAGTTTAAGTTTGGAGGGAAGCCGCGTGGCCCCCCTTGAGTCAATAATGGCACTGGGGACGGTCACCCCACAGATCTGGCACCTGCTATGTCCCATGGTGCCCACACCCAGGATATAGCTGTTTGATCTGAGTTGGAGGGATCTTTGACAGCTCCCACCAAGTCAGAGCAAACACAAGTCCGCTCCCAACAAGCGAGAGCTGCCATACAGCTCTCGCTTGCTAGGAGTGGAAGTTTCCTCTGTTTCCCTGTTTGCAGTCATGCAGGCAGGGAAACAGAGGAAACTGTTGCTCTCACAGACAGGGAACTGCATGTTTAGCAGCTCCCTGTCTGTGACAGCAATGCTGGACAGATGGTCGGGCCCCAGGTGATGGGGTCCCAGTGGCTTAGATCAGCCCCTAAAGGAGGGACCTCCCCTAAACAATAAAATATATTATGAGTCTGGGCCCGGGGATGGGGTCCCTGGAGCTAACATTGGCCCAGGGAAGGGGGCAGCATGGCCCCCTTCCTCCATTGAATAGAGGTGGGTCCCAGAGGATGGGATCCCCGGAGCCTAAATCGTCTGAGGGAGGGGGCCATGAGTTCCCCCCTCCCATTGAATAAAGGTAGGCCCTGGGTGATGGGGTCCCTGGGGGCATAATCAGCCAGGGGAGAAGGGCCGTGCAGCCCCCCAGACACAAAAAAAAACACTTGTCACAGTCATGTACAGATTGCGCTCCAATGGATCAAAGATGCACTCACCTCCAGGAAGGATTTCACATTGTTTTTTACTATGGAATCATACTTGTGTTGCCTTCGCCAAGTCCAGGAATTTAGATTCATTTGTACTTTTCAGAAGTGGAGCTTCAACTGGGGCACCTGCCACATTAATATTTGTAAGTGCTTCCTGTTGTAGTTTAAATTTCTGTGAAATGAGCATTCTGGACAGAACGGAAGCTCACCTGCTTGTTTATCCAACTAAAATCCACAGTTCTGAACAAAATGTCTACCCAACTGGAGCACTTTATACTGGTTGGTTAGCAAATGCTACCTTGTAGGGTATATGTCCAGTGTGTATTCTACACTACTGCTGCCTAATGGACCACAAGGATATGTGTCCAGCGACCTTGTGTGCATTTGGCAATGTGATTGTTTCTCCAGAATTTTGTGATGACATGAATCCTCCTATAGAGAGGCCAACAAGACTTCAAAGATGTCACAGAGGACAACCCAGTGCTTTTCCTGCCAATTTTGATGGTGTGCTCTTGATAGCAAGGAATACGAAGACATCTCCACAAAACAAAGAAGAACTTACTTCATATAGATAACAGGAAGGACTATGGTTTGGTGAAGATTTACGTCTTTGTAGGCTCGTTGGCTGCTCTTTAGGAGGATTTATGTTATCAGAGAATTCGAGAGAAACAGGCAACAGGAACAATCCTGTTGCCAAAACGCACACAAGCTCACTGATGACATTTCCTTGTGCTCCATTACACAGCTGTGCACCATACATACTGGACATTTACCCAAGGAGGCAGAAAGATCTAAACTTGGGTAGATATTTCATGCAAACCTGTGGACTTTTGTCGGATAAAAGGGCAGGTGAGGATCCTTTGTGGCAGAGTCACTCACACAGCTATTGACACACCCACACAGACACTCACAGAGGCACTCAGACACTCATGCACCCACTCACAGACCCACTCAGAGACTCACTCACCCACTCACAGACCCACTCAGACACTCTTGCACACACTCACACACCCACTTCACACTCATGCACACACTCACAGGTCCACTAAACTATAAGACTCACACACCCACTCACTGACCCACTCAGAGACTCACACACCCTCTCAGACACCCATGTACTCACCCACACACCCTCTCAGACTCACACACTCACTCACTCACTCACGGAGCCACTTAGACACTCATGCATCCATTCACAGACCCACTCAGACATTCACACACCCACTCATAGACCAACTCAGTTTCACAAATACACCCACAGACACATACCTACTCACAGAGATACTCTCACACCCTCTTGCACTTACCCTCACAACCAGACAGACACTCTCACACCTACTCTGACATCCACATAGACCCTCTCACACCCAGACAAACTCTCTCACACCCAGAGACACCCTCTCACACTTATTCTCACACCCAGAGAGACAGGCTCTGCAACCAACCCCCACCTTGCATTGGCTGAAGGCAGTGCACGGTCCAGAGCTAGGTAGTTATAGGGGGTTGGCCACAGGCCAGGCCCTGCAGCCAACCCGGCCATGCACAGCTGCAGGCTGTGCGTGACAGTGCTTTGATTAACATATAGTACTGAAAATTACATTACGTTAAATAATCATAGAAATTCACTGAAAAAAACAAAGGTTATCCAGGGATGTTATAGAAAGGAAATAGGATTAAAAAAACATAGAAATTTACTTTAAAAAAAAAAGGATAAAGGGATGTTGTTGTTAGGTTATGAATTCACTTGCACAAAACCAGAGAAATTCAGCAGTTATTGTTAGAGTTATTTCAAGTACTGCAACTTGCACCCTAGGGTAACTATAATTCGGGCCCTTGCCATGCACTGCTGATATCAATAAAATATTAGAAGTCAAATTACTGAAGAAAAACTGTGCATGGACCACAACCTTTGCTTTGGTAAGTGAATATATATTTATATACACATATATATATATATATATACATTTATCTAAGTATTTATATGTATATATATGTGTATACATATATATATGTATATATATATATATCTTCATAGATCACAAAGAACTAGTCATAATGGTAGATCTGAAATTTTCGCAGGTGGATATTTCGTCCACTTAGTAGTGACATACAATCCCACGCTCACATATCTATGGAAACTCAAAAGACTTTGAATTTAACAGACACATACTTTTAAAAGGGAAAACATGCGTCCTCTTGCTAAGCCCCTTTGAGGTGAAACTGCTGGAACTCACATTTGGAACTGGCCACGGGTGTTCTCTCTTTCAGCAAAACACTACAAGCGTTCCCCTTTTCCAAACCACTAACTATCCTCTCAACGCTAGAACGTTCTTCAGTTGTTCCACTGGTTAATATGTCTGCACTTCCACCTGCAATCTTCCTCTACCACACTACATTTTGGAAATGTCGATCTGATCTTCTGTACCTAGCAGGAAACAGGAACAGATCACTATACTATCCACTGCCTCTCGTGGCTAGGTCCATGGCCCATAAATGACCCCAATAAAATACATGTAAAATACCGCATAGCTTCACTGTCTGATGGAAAAATATGAGCTATGCACCATAGACCAGCAACAGGTTGGAAAAGCCCACTTACTTATATTTATTATTATTAATTTTATAATGGTACCTTCTATAATCCATTTAAGTGGTATCAGCTTTGCTCCTGTCTGGGGCGTAACACAGGTCCCTGCAGCCCCTGAGACGCAGGTAGATTTCCAGGGGCTCCACAATCCTTCAATGAGGGCCCCATTCAGCCCAAGACTGATACATATCTGTGAGGTATGGGAGACACTGGGGCCCTTCATCTCATTCTGCAGGGGGGGGGCATCATTTTGCTTCACACCACTGGCTCCTGGGAAGGTTGGTCTTGGAACCTAACAAATGGATGGCGCTAGGCTGGGATAGTTCTACAGCATATAAATACCTAAAGCAAAAGAAAAACAAAAAAGAAAGATCAGACCTTGGACTTTCTGATGTCAATAATATAAATTAAAAATTGAGTTTTCCCTACAAAATGATCAATGGCAATCAATAAATGCTGATCTCAGACAGGACAATGTTTCACCGTGTGATGTACCAGTAAGACGCATACGTTCTGACTTGGATGAGGAAGGAACAAGTGAAGACGTTGAGGGAGCTAGTGGGCAGTTCATGTGAAGCAGAGTAGAGGAGGAGACTGTGAAGTAGAACACATGTGCCGGCTCACAAAAGTCAGCACTAAAAATGCTAATTTACGATAGGTTTATGCTATCGTTTTTGACTGGCTGGTTTATTATAGGGTGCCTTATATGGTTAAACAGTTCAAGGAGCGCTATTTTACTGCTTTAGACGGTGGTCAATGGAAGCATGTCAAGGGAACTTTTCAATGGCACGTCCTGCTTTGCCTGGACATGGTGTAACATTTATTCATATCTCTAAAGTAAACAACAGGCAAAAACAGAATAATCTAACACAAAGCAACACAACAACGCACGTAAACGGAGCAAAATACAACAAAACAGTCCAAACGTAACGTACTTTAACAGCCACAGTACACCTCAACAACATCTTAATATAATACCAATACAAGACAGTGCAAAAAAACCCATCACTAGTGTAACAAACCTCAACACAGCCATTATGAACTAACATTTTTGTTAGACATTCCCACACCCAGGAAGCAGCTTTGGTACTGGGGCCCATTAAACGCATTCCATGTAATAAAATACTGAAAGGAGAGGCAATGCCGGGGAAGGAAATGAGTGGCAGGTTTATTAAAAGGCAACAGCGACCGACCTCCATTTGACTTCATATCTTGTGACAGCCGCAGGACTTCCGTGAGTGTGCAGTCAGATCGGTTTATGTGATCGGAGAGTCCTAGAGTTTATTTTGTGTATGCTAGATAAAAGGCATATTCTGCTCTTCTTATATGCCAGTTAAAATTTACATTCCGAGAAAGTGAATAGTGAAAATGGGGTTCAGTGGCTCATTTTGATTGATTATTAATCTTGTTTCCCTTTTACATAACCATACTTTCAAATTTCGCTTAGTGGGGATTGGAATTAATTCGCTCCAATGCCACAGAGGTACACTGAACATTCAGGCAATCTGGCGAATGCTAGAAGGGCTTGTCGGCTTTTAAGGGGCCATCTCATGAATTAAGTCACAATAGATTTTTACAACCCAACCGTGACCTGTGTTATTGCTATTGAGATGGTGCATTGTCCCAGTCTGAGCCGTGGTGCACACTTAAATCTGTGTGTCAGGTTTAAGGAGAGACATTTTGCCGAATCACTACAAATGTGTGAAGTCACACCCTCACTGGCAACTATGCCTTAGTGAAGGTCGGACCAGCTGATTAAAGCCCTAGTCTGCCTTTAACTGCAAGCAGCAACATGGCCTTCATTTGAAAAGGGGGGCAGCAATACCCTCAGAGGGGTCCCCCTTGTGCCGCTTTCAAAGCGAGCAGTCTGTTTCTATGACTGCCTAGATCAGAGGGCTTCAAACTTTTTGATGCCGGGACCCCCTCTCAAAGATTTTTAGGTGTAAGGACACCCACCTGACAAAGATTTCTAGAACCTGGTACTCCTCATCATTGACAGTAATAAATGTCCCCATTTCCCACAGCAAATCATTTTCACGGTGAGGAAATAATATTAATATTAAACTGTGTTAGAAAACCAAAGGTGAGTCAGTGTGGGTGCGTGGTCAAAGGTGTAACTAAAAACAAAGATCCTCATTTATGAGCCACAAGTCTTCTTGCAACACTGTCCTACGCCAATACAAAAAGAACAGGACTGACCGTATTTATGAAATGCAGTGCATTTCTGTCCTTTACCCCTGCGCTGGTGCACAAATTGCTGCCTAGCACCAACATAGGCAGGGTTGTTTTTGTGCAGGAAGGGGAACCTTCCTGCACAAAAACAATCCAGAGAGGCATTGTACCTCTTTTTCATATATATGTGGCAGAAAGCAACACACATGAAAAGAGGAAAAACAAGGAGAAATTAAAACATTTCTCTTCATTATGCCTGCTCTGGGAGACGTAAGGTTTTGGCACTGCTCCAGTTGACTTGATTTTGTAAATCTGGGGCAGCGTCAAAATCCATGGGTGTTGCGTGGGAACACCCACCGCAATGACCATGGAACGCCTCCTTGACGCAAAGTAAGGCAATGCAGTAGCTTGCGCTGCTTTGCCTTACTCCATATCTATGAGGCCATTCAAAGCCACGCAGGGTAGCTTTGCGTTGCCTCATATGTATGATTGAGAGGCTTGTGCCGCTGGAGAGTAAAAAAAAGTGATGCTCCAGCAGCGCAAGCCTCTCATAAATAAACCCCAAAATATCCTAAGTTGTTTTAAGTCTTTCACCGTCAGGTAGCTACATATAAATTAACAGCCAGCTGAAATGAAAAATAAATAAAAGAAAGTTGTTACTCAATGGGACATGCACTGTAGTGCATTATGAAACCTCTATTAGATAATGCACTGCAGAGGTCTATGTGCAACCGGAGAGTAACAGAATTAAATCCTGGTTGGTGCAGTTGAGAATAGTGATGTGTATTTTTAGTGCCACGAGGTCACAGCCTGTGACAGAAAGCACTGTGAATATGTAAGATAGTAGATTTAAGTAATACCAGAACTTATGTAATACCTTTTTTTTTAAATAGCTGTCCCTTCAACACCTCCAGGTGAAGTAAGTGCTGTGTAACTACAATTAAAAGCACAGACACTTCTTAACTCTTTACACTACCCCTAAAAAAGAATAGATGTTTCTCATCACAAAGCTATGTGACTGGATCAGCTCCCAAGCATCCTTTACAGTACCAGATTACTCTTTACATTTGCAGATCAGCTTGTACAGCACATTTGCATTTCATTCAGGAAGCAGGCACCCTAGTATCAAGGCCTCCTTAGCTGTCTGTGGCTTTCCCAGCACAGAAGACTCAATAAATCAAAGTTCACCTGAGGCATTTTAACAATCGGCTGGGGGAATGCGCGACCCTCTTTCCAGAACTCCAAGGACCCCTGGTGGGTCGCGACCCCCAGATTGAAGACCTCCGGCCTAGATGGTAGAGCACTGCACATGGTTGTGCACACAACATCACACAACTAGAACATATGCTAGGTGTCACCCTCAATAATGCCGGTGGAGACAGACAAGTCACAATTCCACTTTTTCACGACTAATGCAAGCTCAATAGACAAATCCTTTACCATCTGGGAGACCTTTAAGGTTTATATAAGGGGGATCTGTATGAAATAAGTGGTAGGGATGTGAATGGTTCTCTATAAGCAGGCACTCAATGGCGATGCACTGAAAGGCCACTGCACTCCTGAGCGCAGCACACTGGCAGGGGTTGGTGCCCAATGGGATGGGGTTGAAGTGGTAGAACTTTGTCTGGAGGAGGTGCAGGGACTGAGGAAGTGCCCCATTGCCACAGAGCGGGAGGAGCTCGTAGTGGAGCTGCAGGGAGCTGCAAAGAGCAGTGTTGGCTCTGCATATCAGGGTAGTCCCTTGGCAGGATGGCTGCATCGCTCCCCTTCTTGATTTGTTTCCTTCCCCCTACACGTTGTCATGCCCCACGTGTGGATCCTGGGGATAAAACATCCAGTGCACAATAGTGCAGAAATACCATTATTAACACACAGCGGCTAGATAGCTTTAGAATAGTGGAGTGGCAAGTCCCCAGCCCTGCAAGGAGTGCTTGGATCATGCCCATGTTTCATCATGTGAGAAGGGGATAGGTTCAAGATTTTTGTTCATATGTTCTTGTTTCAAAGCTGTTACACCATCTTGATCCACGGGTCTAAGTTGGCATTGATTATCTATGCTACATAATGATATGACATTCCTCCTGTATTGTGATGCTCTGCATGACTGCTGTACGACAAATGTACTAAAAACTTAATAACGGTGTTTTAAAAAAAAATAAAATAAGCAGCATAAAGAGATTGAAAATGAACTGGAGTTCTATAAGATATTCCAGGGAGAGTTAGCCCATCCCCTTTTAGACTTATACCATGTGACTTTTGAAAGTGGGATGCTCCCCACTACCACGAATGAGGCAATTAACGTGGTAGTCCGAAGGGCAGATCAGGATCCTCTTGATTTAGGGTCATAGTCTCCCCTTTCACTTTTAAATCTTGATTCTAAGGAAGATGTTGGCCAACAGGCTCCTACCAGTGCTGCCATGCCTAGCGCACCACAATCAAAATGGGTTTAACTGAGGAAAAAACACAATCCTGAATATACGAAGGCTGTTCCATGTCCTAAGTGTTACTCTTATGACAGCCAGCAGAGTGGTGGTGGCCTCCATAGACACGGAGAAAGCTTGATTTGTTAGATTTGAGAATATCTTGATCCAACCTTTATAATATGAGCTTTGGGGTTAGGATCATTTTAGGCATCCCGTTTTTTAAATCTTTTTATTCATCACCCACAGCTAGGGTCAGAAAGGTTGGGGAGCTGTCGGGTGCCTGACCAGTGCAGTGTGTGACGAGGCAGAGGTGTGCAGTCTGATTGGTGTACTTATGTCATTTCGATGTATACAGATTACCTCCTATTGGTTATATATGATGGCAATAAATGTCTTCCAATATGAATTCACAAACTAGAAAGATTTTGTTGCTGTCTGGTATTTGCATAAACATGACCAAGCCATGCATTTTCCTGTTAACCATAAAGGGAGCCAGCAGTTGGTCTCACTGATCGTGCTTGGGTTACCAGAAGCATCAGAAACATGCATGTACCTCGGAGTATACAGGGACCACAAGATGTAATGCATGGCAATCTGTGAAGAGCAAAAATAACTGCTAGATCCCTTATAGTGTTTTGATGTAAGTTGGTGGCACTATGCAAATTACTTGATTTATTTGCGTACATACCACCACTGCTAAAGAGACCATTCGTTCAGTAACGATCCATGCTCTTTACAGAATTGCTATGGGGAATATGTAGAAGACGAGTTGGACTGGACACATTGTATCTCCCACTGAATGAGGAGGAGCTAGGAATTTCCAATTTTGTCACCTATTATCTGGCGGCACAACCTCAGATCACATATTGTTGGTTTAATCCTGGAGCTTCCTTAGAGGGCACTTACGTACGTGAGGAGCTAGCCCCTATTGATATCCAGGAATATGTTTAGCAAAAACCTGAGCCATTTTGATATTACTTCAGGTGGCAAAACACAATTGGAACACTATTTGAAGTGGAAGGGTGGGAAAAGTCTATTCGCCCCTGAGATTTTACTCTGGGTGCTCTGGAGGTTCTCTACAATTGCACAGATCACAGAAAAGTCTCTCTGAACCAGGACCTGGATAACGTCAGTGGGTTCACTCTATGATTTGGATTCCCTCATGGCCCTTGAGGAAATAAATTCTGCCTATTATCTACCTCTAGGGAAATTTTTTGTTTGAGAAGCACTATCTAATTACACGCCCATGGGCTAAAGGAAAGGTGGTTCCCTCCACTGATGCATTGCTGAAAACCCTTCTTACCTGGGGGAGAGTTCGATACTTCATTTCAGTAACCTATAAACCCATTAGGACGGCTAAGGCCATGAACCTGGCTCCTCTATGTGCAAAATGGATAGTAGTCTTGATGAGAACCTTATGGATTTAGAGTGGGATCAGGCCTTGTGGCATGTACACCAAGCTTCCCAGAATGCTCGGTCTAAGCCCAAATTTCAACCTTGTCCATTGGACATATCTTATGTTCTTATCCTATGATTCAGCTACATGCTATGTACCCTGATACATTTCTTGTTTGTCCCTAGTGCAGATCGGAAGGGGCTGCCTTTGGTCAAATAATATGTTGTTGTATGGTAGTCACACAGTGCTGGTGAACGTTATAAACTATATCTCAGATTTGACAGGAAGGCATGAATTAGGAGGGCCCAAGGCATGTTTGCGGAGTCTCATGTCACAACCTAAAGCTGGTAGTTCACGTAGTAATTTCATTGGCCTAGGCTGACTCCTAGCTAAATGGCAAATTACTAGGAACTGGAGCCCCCCCATTGTGGCCCGACCTCAGTAAATGTAAAAACAACATATGCAGATTTGCTACAGTGGAAATGGAAGCCTGTGCCAGGTAGTGGTACTTCCATACCCAGATTGATAATGGAGTTGGACCCACTGCTAAGAGTTGGTGATCCCAAAATGAATGGCAAGCAGTCTTAGACTATACACCCATTGTGATATATATGAAAATTGGCATCAAGCTCTTAGCAATCCTTTGACCGTACATGCATGACAGTTCATGACAGTTTAGGATGGGTTGTCGTTCATGAGTGTGACTATGTCAGGCTTCTCCAAAGAGTAGCTTGTGAGCTACTGGTACCTCTCCATATACCTGTGTGCAGACTAGCTTATCAAAGCTTGTTTAAAATAATATATTTATCTGTAAGAAATTGGGGTGTTATTTGACTGGGGTGTGAGCCTTGGTTAAGCAGCAACCACAATCCTTGTCAGGGTGGAGCACAAGCCAACCCTAAATTCATCTGTGCTGAACCACCTGGTAGCTTGTCACACAGCAGTCAGGATTAATGTAGAGTCAATGTGTAATGTATTAGTGCAAAGCTTCAAACAATAATACAGTGAAATCACCACACAAAAAGGATTCCACACCGTTACAAAAAGAGTTTTTTTTAAATAAATAATACAAAAACAAAAAACAAAAATCCAATCAGTAGAACTGGAGATATGTGTTTTAAAAGATTTCAGTGAAAATAGCACCAAAAAACACAAATCGGCAACTATGGATAGTTCAGGCTGACCGTAATGGTGCATGGACCAGCCACAGGTACCCAGTTAGGCTCGCTGAACAAAGTACCTTAAATCCTGGTTCGCGGAGTATTGCAAGGATCTGCATGGAAAATGCGTTGCACAGTCAAAGCAATGCATCGGTTCTGAGATGCATCAAGGCTGCGGTGTGAGGTCCTGCATCATCTTCGAGGATTACATTAACAAGGGCTTGCAATGTGAAATCTGGGTCAGAGATGTGTGGTACAGTCGAGGTGAAGTGTCAGATTCAAGAAGTTGAATTATCGAGACTTTAGTCAACAACAGATGCCAGGGCCAGGGCCAGGGCCAAGGATTCGTCACAAAGCAGAATTTCAAACAAAGCTGTGGAGAAAATGTGGGTCTTTGCGAAGGTTCCCATCTACACAGCAGCAGCAATGCATTGGTTCTGCTTAGGGATGCGCTGCACAGCAGAGGAGATGCATCAGTTCCATTGGGTTGATAGAGGCTGGCAGAGCACTTTATGCCCACTTTCAAGTGTCCAGGAATGGGGTGGCACCACCTGGAAGGGTTGACGCATCAATGGCAGAGGCCAGGTACAAGGTTGGTTGAAGCCTGTTGAGTCCCTGAGGCTTCAGATCAGGAAGCCAGACAATTAGCCCTTGGAATCATTCTGCGGTTCTGGGTTCAAGAGATGCCAGTCCAGTCCTCCTCACCAGGCATGGAGACAGCAGGCAGCAGGTCAGCACAGCAGGACAGCAGCCCTTCAGAACAGCAGTTCAGAAGAATGGCAGTCCTTTCAGCAGCAGAGCAGTCCTTCTTCCTGCCAGAGAATCTACAGGTACAGAAGTGTACTAAAGAGTTGGCATCTGAGGTCCGGTATTTATATGAGGTTGTGCCTTTGAAGTTGAAGTGGAAAGAAGGTACTAGAGGCATGTCTTCAAAGTGCATAGGCACCTTCCCTTCCTGGCAGCTAAAGCTTGTTTAAAATAATATATACATCTGTAAGAAATTGGGGTGTTGTTTTACTGGGGTGTGCAGCCCTTTGTGTGGAGGCAGGGCAGAGCATATTCAAGTGTAAGTGGTGATGGACCCATCTTCTCCCTCCCATCCTGCCACTGATGTGCCATCCAGGCACACCTAAGCTCCATATTGTGGATGGCCGTCTAGGAGGAATACATAAAGCCCAACAGTGAACTACACTCAGTCATGTGACCCAGAGACAAGCAAAAAATGGCTGAAGTAGGAAAATGACAACTTTCTAGAAGTGATACTTTCGAGCTAGTAATTTAAAATCTGCGTAAGTTAGAATTTTTCATTTCAATTCCAAAGATACCAAACATGAACTGGTTACCTGATCCTATTTGGAAATTACACCAACTAAATGTAATAAGGTAACTTCAATGTCATCTTATGGGAGAGGTAGGCCTTCCAATAGTGACAACAAATTTAAGAGCATTTCACTATCAGGCCATGTAAAACTAAAAAGTATAATGTCCAACTTTTTAAATACGCTGCACCCTGCCCTCTGGGCTGTCTGGAGCCTACTCTATGTGCAACGTATATGTATTAAAAAGGAAGATAAAAGGCAAAAGATTCATCTTGCCAGGTTGAAATGGCAGGTAAGAACTGCACATACTCAGGCTGCAATGGCAGGCGTGAGACATGTTGGAGTTTTACTTAATTGAGTGGCAGAATTGGTGCTGCAGGCCCATTAGTAGCATTTAATTTACAGGCCCTGGGCCCCAGGCCAACTTTACTAGGGATTTACAAGTAAATAAAATATGCCAATTGAGTATATGCTAATTCTACCATGATTTAGGGAGCCAACACAAGCACTTTAGCACTGGTTAGCAGTTGTAAAGTGCACAGAGTCTTTAAGGCCAGGAAAAATGAAGTCAGCAAAACAGGCCTGAAAGCAAAACGTTAGCAGGAAAACCATGCCAAGGATGCCAGGTCTAACAGTAAGCCAACATTTACACATGTGAGTTCAAGACATAAATGTGTGTATTTTCAGAACTCATAAAATTAGGTAATGTTGTGAGACAAACGGCTGGGTTTCCAAAATATACCTAAAGCTGATACTTGAGTGATAAATTGTTGTTTCATTAGGAAGACATTACTAAACTTACTACCTGGTGGCAGCTGAATTGCAGTTATGGCTCTCATGTATTATCCTCATGCATTCCAAAATGATAAAGCCATTTTCACATTACTGCTGGCAACCTTGCCTGGTGTATTTAGGTAATCGCTGCTAGTAGTCTTGCGTGGTGCGTTCACTAATTTAATCTTGTTTGCATTGTTACAACACTTATAATATTAGCAGCTTTATACTATATTCATTACTATTATTGTTACAACACTTATAATATTAGTAGCTTTATACTATATTCATTACTATTATAAAAAAGGCTAGTGACCCCTGCACAATGTGAATACGTTGTTTTGATATGTATATTTCTGTGTGGGCGGGATGCTGGTAGCTTGGTAAAGAGATGGTTGGGCATTGGATTTTTTAGGTTGAACAGAAGTTTTTTTGCCTTTAATTGTATAGTTGGACTTATGACGTGAGTTGCTACATGTAGCATATATAAAACGAACACCCTGTGTACCACTATCCTTAACTATTGTTCATTATAGAATGTGATATATTGTAAGGGTTTTGGCAAAATGGCACTCTACGTGTGTGTACTCTTGCCTGAATAATTATTATTTTTAAAAAACAATAAAAAAACTTTGACAAAAGAAAATTGGGTTTACAGACAAACATTTTACTTGTCTTTGGGTGGCACCTTTAAAGACTTTGGGGCCGCCCGCCAAGCGGGAACCGCCAGAAGACCGTACCGCGGTCAAAAGACCGCAGTGGTCATTCTGGGTTTCCCACTGGGCTGGCGGGCGACCGCCCGCCAGCCCAGTGGGAAACACCCATCCACGAGGAAGCCGGCTCCGAATGGAGCCGGCGGAGTGGAAGGTGTGCGACGGGTGCAGTAGCACCCATCGCGAATTTCAGTGTAGAGGGCCCCACTTTGAATTTCAGTGTCTGCTTAGCAGACACTGAAAAGTGGGGCCCTCTTACGGGGGCCCCTGCAGTGCCCATGCCATTGGCATGGGCACTGCAGGGGACCCCAGGGGCCCCACGACACCCCTCACCGCCATCCTGTTCCTGGCGGTCGAAACCGCCAGGAACAGCATGGCGGTGAGGGGGTCGGAATCCCCCATGGCAGCGGAAAGTCGGCGGTACACCGCCGACTTTCCGTTTCTGGCCGCGGCTGTACCGCCGCGGTCAGAATGCCCAAAGGAGCACCGCCAGCCTGTTGGCGGTGCTCCCGCGGACCCCGGCCCTGGCGGTATTTACCACCAGGGTCGGAATCACCCCCTTTGTGGCTTCACTGCAAGTGCTCACATTCCTCCTTTCTAGTATCCTTAAAGGTAAAACCACATTTTTCAAACTTTGTTCAACAGGATAACTTCTGTGTCATAGCTCGTCGCACACATTTACGTTGTAAACAACCACTGACCCATCACAGGTCATTTACACAGAGTGCTCCATAAACTTCCAGCCTGGTCTGCTTGTGTTTTTTGGGTTCCAATGCATATAGCATGCTACTGTCTAGAGTGTAAAGGCAAAAGAATCCCACATGTTCTGTTTCCTCACTGTTACACAATAGACTGGAAATACCACCCTACCTGTTCACCGGCCATGGGGAAGAAGCAGGGAAAGGAAAGCTCAGAGCCCTGTGGCTTTCCGGGGAGGAGCCATCTTTCATCAGCTGATGCCCGCAGCGACTGGGGCAGTGCATTAGGAAAGTAGCAAGCCCAATAGATGACTACAAGGGATCAGATGGCACGGCCGAAGGCCCGAGATGAACCAGGCCAGGAATTGGAGGAAGCCAGGAGGGGGGACAGTTACAGCTGTCCACGAGAAGGCTGCTGGCAGGACGCTTCACCCGGAGACGCATGGCTAACACAGGTGTGTAGCCGTTTGTGGTTTTGCAAGAGAAAATGAGCAAGAGTGGGCTGGGGACTACTCTAGCGGGAAGGGTACCGTTCAGCCAAAACGAGCACCAACCACAGTGTGTCAGGAGAGAAGGGAATTCCATATCTTCGGAGTGCTCTCCCGACCGTTTTTAAAAAGCACCATGCGCCGGGATGGTTCTTTTTGTTTTGTTGATTAAAAAAAACATGCAGCCAATAAGGCTCTTTTTGAATAATGCCTTTGAATTTTGACATCTTTAATACAACCCAGGAAAACGTGACATTTCTAGGCACATATAAACAAAGAGAGCACTAACAATTAACAGCGCTGGGTGAAAAGAAATGAAATATCGGCGCCAGGAACACTAAAGTACTAACTTCAACAAACACGTAGGAGACTGGGATCAGAACACACCTGTGTTTTTCTCCTTCTATCGAGGGTGCCAACAAGCCATTTTCCCTCAGACAAACCTGAGACTGAGAAGAAAAGAAGCTAGGCTGAGTCAGTGCCAAGGTGCCAAGGACTACCGTCAAGAATCCTTGCCGCAGGACCACCCACAGTATTACCTTGAAGCACCTGATTTAAATACATTGAGGCGTTCCCAGGTGAGGATCGGGCCCGCCTGTGCCCATCCACAGCTGGACAAGTCTGGGCTTAAGTGGGTTGCACAATCAATGCTGCAGGCCCACTAGTAGCATTTAATCTACAGGCCCTGGGCAGACACAGTGCACTTTACTAGGCACTTATGAGTAAATTAAATAATCCAATTGGGTATGATCCAATGTAACCATGTTTAAAGGGAGAGAGCATATGCACTTTAACACTGGTTAGCAGCGGTAAAGTGTGCAGAGTCTTAAAACCAGCAAAAACAGTATCTAAAAAGTAGAGGGAGGCAGGCAAAAAGTTAGGGGTGACCACCTTAAGGCTGTCAGGTCTAACACTGTGTATATCTGTATATATGCGTATTTCTATTTATATCTATATTTATCTATATAGCTATAGATATATATATATATATATATATAGATATATATATATATATATATATATATATATACACACACATATGTATATATATTATTTATATCTATATATATATGTTAGAAATGGGGTCTTTGGTTGGCAGTCAGGTTACCCCCTGTCCAAGCAAGGACCCTCAATCAGGGTAAAAGAGAATCACCCTCAGCTAACCCCTGCTTACCTCCTTGGTAGCTTGGCACGAGCAGTAGGCTTAACTTCAGAGTGCTAGGTGTAAAGTATTTGTACCAACACACACAGTAATTTAATGAAAACACTATAAAGTGACACAACACAGGTTCAGAAAAATAGAAAATATTTATCTAAACAAAACAAGACCAAATCGACAAAAAATCCACAATACACAAGTCAAGTTATCATGTAAAAACCAAAAACAGTCTTCGTGTAATTTTAAACACATCGCTAACGCTGTTAGCGTGGAAGTATACCTTGGGTCCATCAAAAATAACACCGCACGGGCAAGTGTGTGTCAAAAAGTGCTTGCGATGCGTCGCTTTCACTCATGAGGGAGACCTTGCGTCGTTTCTCCTTTAGTTGGGTCAGTGTCCGTCGTTTCTTCTCTCCGCAGGAGAGAGATGCGTCGATCCGGTCAGGCCTTGCGTCATTTTTACACACCCAGTGCTGTTTGTGTCAGAAATCCAGCCGCACGATGATCCGAAAATCTTGCAGTGCGGATTGTGATCTCACCATCCTCCACCAGCGATGCTGCACGTCGTTTCTCCAGCCGCGAGCGTCGATCTTCCGGTCGCATTACATCCGAGCATTGATTTTCACTGCAAAGCCGGTGGTGCGTCGATTTTTTAGCCGCAGATCGGAGTCACGTTGATCTTTTCCCCACACTGTGGGCTGTGCGTGGATTTCTCACTCTTGGGCTGCCAGTTTCTCCTTTCAGGGTCACAGGAACTGGATGGGCACCACTTTGCAGAGTAGGAGTCTATGCAGAGGCTCCAGGTGCTGGCAGAGAGAAGTCTTTGCTGTCCCTGAGACTTTAAACAACGGGAGGCAAGCTCTAAATCAAGCCCATGGAGAGTTCTTCACAAGAAGGAAGGTAACACAAAGTCCAGTCTTTGTCCTCTAGCAAAGGTAGAAGCAGCAACAGCAGGAGGGCTCCACAAAGCACAGTCACAGGCAGGGCAGCTCTTCGTCCTCAGCTCTTCAGCTCTTCTCCAGGCAGAGGTTCCTCTTGGTTTCTAGAAGTGTTCTAAAGTCTGTGGTTTTCGGTGCCCTTCTTACACCCATTTTGCCCTTTGAAGGAGGCTTACTTCAAAGCAAAGTCTCTCTTGTTTGTGAAATCCTGCCTTGCCCAGGCCAGGCCCCAGACACACACCAGGGGGTTAGAGGCTGCATTGTGTGAGGGCAGGCACAGGCCTTTCAGGTGTGAGTGACTACTTCTCCACTCCCTCCTAGCACAGATGGCTCATCAGGAAATGCAGACTGCACCCCACCTCCCTTTGTGTCACTGTGTTGTGAGAGGTGCAACCAGCCCAACTGTCAAACTGACCCAGACAGGGAATCCACAAACAGGCAGAGTCACAGAAATGGTATAAGCAAGAAAATGCCCACTTTCTAAAAGTAGAATTTTCAAACACACAATCTTAAAATCAACTTTACTAAAAGATGTATTTTTAAATTGTGAGCTCAGAGAACCCAAACTCCACATGTCTATCCGCTCCCAAAAGGAATCTACACTTTAATCATATTTAAAGGTAGCCCCCATGTTAACCTATGAGAGGGACATGCCTTGCAACAGTGAAAAACGAATTTAGCAGTATTTCACTGTCAGGACATATAAAACTCATTAGTATGTGTCCTACCTTAACCATACACTGCACCCTGCCCTTGGGGCTACCTAGGGCCTACCTTACGGGTGTTTTATATGTAAGGAAAGGGAATGTTTAGGCTTGGCAAGTGGGTACACTGGCCAAGTTGAATTTACAGTTAAAACTGCACACACAGACACTGCAGGGGCAGGTCTGAGACATGATTACAGAGCTACTTATGTGGGTGGCATAACCAGTGCTGCAGGCCTACTAGTAGCATTTGATTTACATGCTCTGGGCACCTCTGTTGCACTTTACTAGGGACTTACTAGGAAATCAAATATGCCAATCATGGATAAACCAATTACATACACATTTTGTATAGAAGCACTTGCACTTTAGCAAAGATTAGCAGTGGTAAAGTGCCCAGAGTAACAAAACCAGCAAAAACAGAGTCCAGCACACTTCAACAACCTGGGAAACAGAGGCAAAATGTTACGGGAGACCACACCAAGGATGAAAAGTCTAAAAATATATACTTCCAACCACGGCAGCATTTGGAAACACTCACACCGGTGTCATAATCAATTCAACATAAGCTTCGGTGCCTCATGATCAAGGCGTGTCGGCCGCAGAAACATGTTGGGTATGATTTTATGCATGTCTGCACCGGATTATACCTGCCTTAAATCTACTAAGATTCTGTTGGATTTATTATCGCACCAGAGTGCTTGTTTCCAAATGCTGCTGAGGTTGGAAATGGTTTTATGTTAACAGCTCTTCACCCTAACACACACTGCTGTTATATTATATTATTATATAGATCATTAAAGAGCAGTCCTGTGTTCCTTCCAGCGCTCGCCTGACGAGGTTGGTGCTCAGTAAATGGGCACAGGACCCATTTTATATCCACTCCAGAAGAAATTCAAATTCTGGCACTTCATGCAATATATTATATATATAATTTACTTACCCAAAATATTATTACCATTAGCGGTAAAGGCATTTGCATGGTAAAGGCATGTGTGGTTAAAGCATGCGTTGTAATGTCATACAACCTGGCTAGATGTATTTTACAGAGCTTGCCCTTAGCTGCTTGACATTGTGCTGAAATTTGAACTGGAGGGCTTTATTGAATATAAATCTCACACAAGACCCCACCAGCTTGCCTTATAGTTGTCTTGCAATGCTTAGAAAAAACTAACATTGTGCACACAGTGATTTGCACCAATTTGTACGTCTCATCAAAGCAGGCGTAAGGTTTTTCAGAAAAGGGTTCCAAACCTTGTCGGTGTGCTACACTATACATTACACGTCAAAATTGTGAAAAACATTAATGCATAGTTTTTTGTACTGCAAGGGTCCCCTTCCAGTACAGTACCTATTCTTGACAGAATTCAACCACAGCCCCATGTCTCTAAGCTGTGCTGTCTTCCGCTTATGCACTAACATGTAGTTATCAAGTTATTGCCTGTGACATAGACAGCCTCATCTAATACAGGAGTGGTGCACCACTCCCTTCAGCATAATACACCTTCTTGACTCTAAATGTTTAACCTGAGTAAGAAGAGTCTTAGGCTGCCTGCTGAACGGTTTTATCTATTTTGATAGTACTAGCATAAACATTTAGCTCAGTAACACTCCTTCTTGTGTATTGCATATATTTATGAATGCTTGGTACCATGTGTGTACTCGCTCAGTACATATTTGTAGTTCTAAATTAGTTACAGTGAACTGATCAGTCAGTCCTCCTGACTCATCAAATGCTAGGATTATGTTGTGTTGTACTGTATTTGCATTTATATAGTGTTTGCTACCCCAGCCGAGGTGTAGACGAGCCCTACAGTGGATGGTCACTACTCTGGATCATAAGATAAATGCTTAGTCCAGTGATTAATTATATGCCTTTAATCCAGTTTCAGATTTTGATTAAGTGAATCAGAGTTATGTGTGATCCTTGGTGGGATGTATGTGAGCTCATGTCAAAGGTTGGAGTAGTAAATAAATAAAGGTGATTAGGTATTGTTAGACTGCAGGGGTGTATTTTCAAAGGAGGACAGATTGTGATCTATGAAATTAAGTGTGAGCAACTTTGCAAAAATACAATAATGAGGAATAGAGCAGACAGGTGCGCAACTTAAATTAGCCTGTACTCAAGGGTCAAGGCAAGCAGCAGAAAGAAGGTAAGGAAAGGCCCATTTGATAGAAAGAAAGGAGAGGGGTAAAGCACTCTATATTTTTAAATTAAGGTTCATTTTCCTTGCAGTTTGTTTTGGGAAAAATGGGTCAGGCTTACTAACTTTAACACAATGCAGCACATCAACCAAAGTTGCTGCACTGCACTCTGTCAGTGAGAAAGAT
The DNA here is from genome assembly GCF_031143425.1 of Pleurodeles waltl. Taxonomy (NCBI): domain Eukaryota; kingdom Metazoa; phylum Chordata; class Amphibia; order Caudata; family Salamandridae; genus Pleurodeles; species Pleurodeles waltl. The sequence continues at coordinate 366,165,157 of NC_090444.1, read as the reverse complement.
AAAACAGTGCCATATCTGCAAATATTTGGTGCTGTTTTTGTCTGTTTTTGTATATATATATATACACACACACACATTATCTTTTTAATGAAGTCTTATCTATAGATCTTATATTACCTGAGATGAGCACAGCATCAAAGCTGATGAGACATGACTTAATGCTCATGAGGAAGGGACCCTGGGTCTTGAGGTAGCAGTTCCTTTGATGCTAGAGAAGTGACTTGCACTAGATGACTGACCTGCTTTGGGTACTAGAGGTATTTTATTTTAGCAGATGTTGTGTTATTTTTGATGATGCAGTTGTGGAAAGGTTTGGAGACACAGTTTATAGTTTTCTCTCTCTGTCTGGGTCTATCTGTTAGGTGCAGCTGAGATTTGTAAGTTACTTGTGGTTTAGTTATGGTGTCATCTATTAGACTTATGGTTGGTTGAGGGAATATAAATAGGTGCTCACCTTAAGGTAATTGTATGCTGGGCTATTCTCCCTATTAGGGTTCCTACTATATTATTGGCACATGTATCTTTTATTTTTAATAACCACATTTGAGAATAAAACAAAAAACAGATCATAATACCCCATTTCTAAACCTCATTATTAAGTTTAATTGTTGCTTTCCTACCAGGCATCATCACAAGCCTTCCCCATTTTTTATCCTAGCTGTCTTTCCCAGTATGACATGATCCAGCACTTTCAAGTTAGGCCATAGCAGCATTCGCTATGTTGCTCATCGCTTTAATCAAAAATGTTACAATTGTACCTATCAACAAGTTATTATGCTCACTGAAACTGAGTTTGACAGGCAGTGTGATACCACTCTAGCCATGGAGCTGAGGACTTGCTGAGGTACTCCAAGAGCCTCAGACTGCTGCGACTGAGAGGACGCAACAGCCAAGGCAAATCTAAACAGGGGCGACTAGTCACCAACCCTACGGTGTAGACATCCAGTAGATTTAGACATATGATCCTACATGGGGTGTGGTCCACTTTGAATACCCCAAATGTATAATGTTTTGTAATTTAGGAGTTTCAGGGTGACAGATGATTGTGGGGTGAAAGTGTGGGGGCTGTTATTGTTGAGGGAATTGCACTTTTTCAAGTTTTTACTTGTTCTAGTTTGGTATACCAAGGCACCTTTGTCCACACCCGAGACCATCCATCAAACGCCTTAGCACCGATCCTCAGGATACTTGCCACACCTACCCATAGTCCTGATGGCTGAATTTCCCCTCCTTTCTTGCAATGTTAAAGGCCTCCTAGACCACCTTAAATGCATATTTATCCTTTGCTTTGTCAAAAGACACCAACTGAGCATGGCCTTACTGAAAGAAACTTACGTATAGGACTCTAACTGCCCCTTCCAGGGTGTTAGCCATGTTACTCCACAAGCACTTCCCACTTGTGGCCATGCAGTTCATCCACAACCTAAAATGCCCCTATATCGGAATGGTGGAGACACTAGAAGGACACCATACAACATCCTTAGCATTTCAATATCACCGCAGCTTCAGGAGCAGAGCCTCGACAAGCTTACAAAAGTGACCACCAAGCTGCATCTGGGACAAGGGTCCTTGGTGGTAACTTTAACAGTACACTTAAGCGGGATGAAGATGTGTCAGGCCCCCAATCAGGCACCAACTACACAATGCAGGGCACTAGTCTCTTGGATGGACTCCCTGGGATTATGTGACATTTGACAGACAAGACACCCAACAGAGGACATCCACACACACATCTTAAAACTTTATTCCGCACCAAACTTCTCCCTGCTACTGACATGACACACACGACAGAGGCAAAAAATTTCCTTAGAGGGATCTCTGACCATTCACCAGTTACTCTCCATGTGGGAACTCATAAACACTATAAACTGCCAATCTGGTGTCTCAATGCCTAGTTCATTGTAGATGATTGGTCACTCCTACTTTGAAATAAATGTTGAGTTGGTCAGTGAGGCGGAAACCAAATGGGCAACAAGTAAAGCCACGATCAGGAGGTTGGCCAAACACACCAAAAAGGCCAAATTCAGTGGACAATAAGACCCATATTTTACAGCTGGATGCCAAAGCAGTCTCTGACATGTCTGTTTTCCTCCGCAGACAATGCAAACTTGATAGAGTGTCACTAAGACAACTTCTATTGATGAGACTTGCCCATGCTGGAGAAAATCCACCCAGCTCATTTAAGTGGTAGGGGCTAAAAGTGGTAAATTCCTGTACTGGATAGCCACCAGAGACGCCAACTCATAATTGAACCCCTCTATTACAGACCCATCAGGGCACCCACTGCACACTCCAGTGGAAATAGGAGGAGGCTTTATGGAGTATGCCAACAAGCCGAGGGCTATCTGGGATCAAGCCAGTCCCCTCTTTGACGGACGACTCTTTCCACACCTCACATGCCCTCAGTGGGAATAACTAGACTCCCATTTTACAGAAAAGGAAATAACATCCACAATTCATAGTTTGAAAAGGGGGAAGATTCTCTGTTCTGATGGTTTCCTCTAGAGTATTGATGTAAATTCAGATTCATTATTGACCCACACTTGCTCTATTTTTATACCAAAGCAGAGCGAAACTGTGCCATCCCATACAACCTAGAGTTATATTCTATAGTGGTAATTCCCAAAGTGCAACACCTAAATTGTTGTGCCTCATACGACCCCATTTCCCTGATAAACACAGAAATACATTTTCTTGCCTGGATATTAGCAAGTAGGCTCCAGAGAGTCATCAGAGTTTTAATACACCTGGACCAATGTGGCTTTAAGCCCAACCACAGCACCTACCACTACATTAGGCAAGTCCATCATGGCACTCCATGGTATGCCACTCCAGTATATGCCTCTTGTTTCTATGCTTCTCTACTCTACACTATTCCACTTTATGCATATCTACTCTGCAACACTACACTGTAGTCTATTCCACTCACTACCACTCCACTGTACACCATTGCAGTCCAGACCTCTACTCTATATGCTATTTCTCTCTATGCCACTCCACTGGATGCCATTCCACTATACGCTAATCCACTGTATGTTACTACACTGGACCTCACTGCAGTCTACACTACTCAACTGTATGCCACTCCCATTGTGTATCATTCCACTCTAAACTATTTTGCTCTGTACCACTCCACTCTAACCCACTCTAGTGCACACTATTCCACTGTACGCCACTACATTCTACTTCACTCCATTCCATGTCCCTCTACTCTGCCAGACTATCAATCAATCAATCAATCATTTGCATTTATAAAGCGCGCTACTCACCCATTAAGGGTCTCAAGGCGCTGGGGGGGGGGTCAGTGCTCAAAGAGCCAGGTCTTGAGCTGCCTTCTGAAGGAGAGGTGATCAGGTATGGCGCGAAGGTGGCTGGGCAGAGAGTTCCAGGTCTTTGCTGCCATGAAAGAGAAGGATCTTCCTCCGGTGGTGGCTTTGCGGATGCGGGGGACGGCTGCCAGGGCTTGTCCGGTCGAGCGTAGCGTGCGCGGAGGGGTGTAGAAGGAGAAGCGGTTGTTGATGAGTTTGGGTCCGAGGTTGTGCAATGCTTTGTGTGCGTGGGTGAGGAGTCTGAAGGTGATCCTCTTGTTGACTGGGAGCCAGTGGAGTTTCTTCAGGTGTCCGGAGATGTGGTGGTGGCGGGGTATGTCCAGGATGAGTCGTGCGGCCGCATTCTGGATCCGTTGAAGTTTCTTCTGCAGCTTGATGGTGATGCCGGCGTACAGAGTGTTCCCTTAGTCCAAGCGGCTGGTGAAGAGGGCGTGGGTGACGGTCTTCCTGGTGTCGATGGGGATCCAGCGGAAGATCTTGTGGAGCATGCGGAGGGTGTTGAAGCATGCTGAGGTCACTGAGTTGACCTGTCTGGTCATGGAGAGGGATGAGTCCAGGATGAAGCCGAGGTTGCGTGCGTGGTTGGTGGGCTGGGGAGTGCTGCCTAGGGCGGGAGGCCACCAGGAGTCGTCCCAGGCGGTGGGAGTAGGGCCGAGGATGAGGACCTCCGTTTTCTCTGTGTTCAGTTTCAGCCGGCTGTCTGTCATCCAGTTCGCTACTTCCTTCATACCATCGTGTAGTCTGGTCCTTGCTGAGGTGGGGTTGTTGGTGAGGGATAAGATGAGCTGGGTGTCGTCGGCATAGGATATGATGTCGAGTCCGTGTTTACGTGCGATGTTCGCTAGGGGGGTCATGTAGACGTTGAAGAGAGTGGGGCTGAGGGAGGATCCTTGGGGTACGCCGCAGATGATCTCCGTGGCTGTAGATCTGAAGGGGGGGAGGCGGACTCTCTGGGTTCTTCCGGAGAGGAAGGAGATGATCCATTCCAGGGCCTTGCCTCTGATGGCGGCGTTGCTGAGGCGGCGTATTAGGGTACGGTGGCAGACAGTGTCAAAGGCCGCAGAGAGGTCCAGGAGTATGAGGACCACGGTTTCTCCCTTGTCGGTCAGGGATCTGATGTCATCCGTGGATGCGATGAGGGCGGTTTCGGTGCTGTGGTTAGCTCTGAAGCCGAACTGTGTGGGGTTGAGGGAGTCGTTGGCTTCCAGGGCGGTGGTGATTTGGGCGTTCTCAATCACTTTGGTGGGGAACGGTAGGAGAGAGATTGGCCGGAAGTTTTTGAGTTCGGTGGGGTCTGCTGTAGGTTTCTTTAAGAGGGCATTGAGCTCTGCGTATTTCCAGCTCTCTGGGAAGGTGGCGGAGGTGAGAGATGCGTTGATGACGTCCCGGAGGTGGGGGGCGATGATGTTGTCGGCTTTGTTGTAGATGTGGTGTGGGCAGGGGTCGGATGGAGATCCAGAGTGGATCGAGTTCATGACGCGGGTGGTTTCCTCAGTGGTGGTTGGGGTCCAGGTGAGGATGGTGGCGTCGTTTGTGGTGGGTTCCGGTGGAGGGTTTGTGTTGTTTGTGGTGAAGCTGTTGTAGATGTCGGTGATCTTGTGGTGGAAGAAGGCTGCGAGGGAGTCGCAGAGGTCTTGTGAGGGAGGGATGGAGTTGTTTTCTGCGTCGGGGTTGGAGAGCTCTTTGACGATTCCAAATAGTTCTTTGCTGTTGTGGGTGTTGTTGTCGAGTCTGTTCTGGTAGGCTGTTTTTCGTGCGGCGCAGAGGCGTTGGTGGTGTTGGCGGGTGGCGTCCTTAAGGGCTGACATGTTCTCTTCGTTCTGGTTGAGGCGCCATGTCTTCTCGCGGGTGCGGCATTCTTTCTTGGAGTCCTTGAGGTCGGGGTTGAACCAGGAGTTTTTTTTGTGGTTGTTGGTGTTAGCTTGGGTCTTCAGGGGGGCCAGGTGGGTGGCGCAGTCGGAGATCCAGCTCGTGAGGTTGTTGGCGGCTTCGTTGGGGTCTGTGGTGCTGGTGGGTTGTTTCTGAGCGAGGGTCGATGTGAGTTGTTCCGTGGTGGTTCGATTCCATTGTCTTCTTGGTGGTTGCTGGGTGTGGTGGTGCACGGTGGTCTTCTTGAAGTTGAAGTGGACACAGCTGTGGTCCGACCAGGTGAGTCCGGTGGTGTGGCTGAAGGAGATGTGTTTGCTGGAGGAGAAGATGGGGTCGAGCGTATGTCCGGCGTAGTGGGTGGGGGTGTTGACTAGCTGTTTCAGTCACAGGTTGGCGAGGTTGTCCAGTAAGGCTGTGGTGTTGTTGTCGGTGTGGTTCTCCAGGTGAAAGTTGAGGTCCCCTAGGAGGATGTAGTCTGTGGATGATAGTGCGTGAGGGTTGACAAAGTCTGCGATGTCTTCGCTGAACTTGGTCCGTGGTCCCGGTGGCCTGTACATGAGGGTGCCTCTGAGGGTGGTCTTGGGGTCGCTGTGGATCGCGAAGTGGAGGTGTTCGGCGTCGGGGAGTGAGTTGTCGGTGTATGTCGAGATACGGATGGAGCTTTTGTGTGCGATGGCGATGCCTCCTCCGGTGCGGTTGGTGCGGTCTTTCCGGATGATTTTGTAGCCGTCGGGGATGGCAATGGCAATGTCGGGTGCCGAGGAGGGGTTCATCCAGGTCTCGGTGAGGAAAGTGATGTCCGGGTTCGTTGAGTTGATGAGGTTCCACAGTTCGATGGCGTGCCTGTGGACGGATCGGGTGTTGACCAAGATGCAGTGGAGATTGCTTCCGGGGGAGTCGATTTTGACGGGAGCGGTGTGAGTCCGTAGACAGTTGAAGCGGCAGTTGCTGCAGGTAAAAGGGCTGTGGGTTCGTTTCGGGGTGGCGCGGTAGCAGCCCGGCGTGCGGCCGGGGTTGAGGCTGGTGAGGGTGGTGGAGTCGTAGGTTTGGCGGGGGTTGCGGGGGCCAGGGGTTTGGGCGCTGGGCGAGGTCCAGGCGCGGACGGGCGCAGACGGGCTTGCCTTAGGCGCGCCTTCGGCGCGCCAGCGGCGCGGCCGCCATTTAAGGGGGTAGCCTGGGAGGAGGGGTCAGCTGGGAGGCGGGAGGGTAGGCGGAGCGGCGAAAGGCGGGAAAGAGCGGGAGAGGCGAGGAGCAGGAAGGCGGGAAAAACGGCGAGAAAAAGGCCTGAAAAAGGACGAGGCGGCCAAAAAGCGAGTGGGAAAAACAGTAGAGGGGGAAAAAACGGCGAGTGGGGGCAGGAAGACACGGCGGACACATTCACTCGGGGTACAAAAAGAAGAGGGGAGCGCGATCACACAGGGCAGCAGACACTCGGGGTACAGAAAGAAAAGGGGAGCGCGATCACACAGGGCAGCAGACACTCGGGGAACAATCAGGCAGTCAGAAAACAGTCAACGGGCAAACAGGCAGAAGGCACACAGGAGCTGGTGGCGCTGCGGGGGCAGGGGAGCGACCTACCCTGGGGTCAAAGGTCGCTACCTCTGCCTCGCAGCGGCCGCCATTTAAGGGGGTAGCCTGGGAGGAGGGGTCAGCTGGGAGGCGGGAGGGTAGGCGGAGCAGCGAAAGGCGGGAAAGAGCGGGAGAGGCGAGGAGCAGGAAGGCGGGAAAAACGGCGAGAAAAAGGCCTGAAAAAGGACGAGGCGGCCAAAAAGCGAGTGGGAAAAACAGTTGAGGGGGAAAAAACGGCGAGTGGGGGCAGGAAGTCACGGCGGACACAGTCACTCGGGGTACAAAAAGAAGAGGGGAGCGCGATCACACAGGGCAGCAGACACTCGGGGTACAGAAAGAAAAGGGGAGCGCGATCACACAGGGCAGCAGACACTCGGGGTACAGAAAGAAAATGGGAGCGCGATCACACAGGGCAGCAGACACTCGGGGAACAATCAGGCAGTCAGAAAACAGTCAACGGGCAAACAGGCAGAAGGCACACAGGAGCTGGTGGCGCTGCGGGGGCAGGGGAGCGACCTACCCTGGGGTACACTCTGGGACACTCTACTGTGCGCTATTCCAATCTACGCCCCTCCACTGTACAGTATTTCACTCTATGCCACAACCTTCTACCACACTCTACGCCACTGCAATCTACACCACTTCACTGTACACTATTCCACTGTACATCATTCCGCTCTATGGCACTCCACTGTACTCCACTGTACGCCACTACTCTGTACGCTATTGCACTGTATGCCACCAGGATTTTGTTACTTTACCACCATTTCATGGTAATAGAACATCCACCAATTTATGATGAAAGTGGTAGGTTTTCTTTGAAGAATTCTCAGCTTCCAGAGAATTAGCTTCATCATAGGGATAGCTTGACAGCTATAACTCTGCTGCCGAAATCTCCATCAGCCCCTAAGGAATGGCTTGGTGTTGGGTTATGACAGAAAATAATTTGATTTGTGGAGAAAGTGATAAAATTACATTTCAATTTGTGGATATTTCCATATTCAGAAGGGTTCATAGAAAATCTACCATACGGTTAGAGTGGATTATTCAGCAATGCACTTTCCTTTCCTCATTACTTGTGTACATTGAACATTCTGATGTTGGATTGGTTTCTGATTTAACTGTTCATTTATAAACAGCGAGATTTCCTGACAGCCACACAACCAATCATGTTTTTCCCAGTTTCTATGCAGCTCCTACCATGCACTATATTGGCAGATAATGAACCAAGATTGAATGAGATTAAAAGCCATATTCAGACATGCGGGAAATGCAAAATCAGCCTATTTATTAAGGAATTCCTAGATTCGCAGCTCGAGGATTCCCTCCTTGTGGAGACTCCAGCAGCAGCATTATCATGCCTCTAGATCCCAATGGCAGAGATAATGTTACTGGCAGATACTCCTAATAGCAGACAAAACGTAACTAAACGCTTACCTACGTTCTCTGTCATCAATTGGTAGATTTTCTGTTACTGACCAAAATTCAAAAAGGACTTTAAGGATGTGTACTTATTTGCAGTCTGAAATGGGAAAGCAGGAGACCTGTACAAATTATGTATACTATTTATTTTTGCTCCCATTTAAAAGGAGAGGCAGCACAAAAACTGCACGAAAAAGCATATTCAAAATTGATTGTAATAAAGTAAGTGTTCCTCAGAAATGCAACAATGAAGCATCAACAAATAAAATCACGGAATACTTTAATAATTAATTTGGTTGAATTATATGTGTTGGAGGCACAATATAGGCAGCGCTGCACTTATGTAATAAAGCCACTAAACAAATGATGACTAAGATGTTTAAGAAAAATACCAAACATATTTTTGTGCCATATGTATTTCTAATTATAATTTATATACTGGACATTGGCCATGTCGCACTAAATATAAACTAATTTTATTCTAAGAAGTGAACTACTACTTCATTTAAATTACCACTAAATTCGGCCCCACTGTTCTTAAGCAAGGGGGAGGAAAGGGAGTGAAGAACTACCCTCGAGCCATGAAAGATGTGCAAATGCACATTCCTGCATAACAAAGGGCAACCTAACGATCAGTGCTGCAAACACCTCCAGTCAGTGACTGTCAGAGACTGGAGGATGTGCGAGCTGCATCAGAATACACACCTCGGTAAAGGAAGAGAACCAGAAGCAGCTGTATATGTGATGGGCCTAAAAGTTTTACAGCAACCACAATGAGAGGGAGACATTGACAAATTTGACATTTGCAGCCGCATCCTCGTTATTCAATGGGTGCTAAGCGTCTGCACAAGTGAAGAACGTATATTAAAATAACTTGATTTTTTATTTAAATTCTCCTTGAAAATGTCAAAATCAGTAAAGTTTTAGCATTTATATCTTCCTATATGTAAGTGACAAGTTAATTGGTTCTGAAAATCATAAATCTGCTGAGGTTTTGTTCTATCTTTAGGATGTTGTAGATCCTTTATTTGATGGAACATTATTACTGTTTTTGCTTGTAACATTATAAGTGCCCTTTTTTCCTCAACAGACTTTGACCCCGGGTAAGACAGAGAAAAACACAAAAGGGAGAAGAAAGAGGAACAGAAAGTCAGAAAAAACTTATCAAAAAAGGAAGCAGGGATCAAAAAGAATCTGCAAGAGTGAGATAAAAAAAACAGGGAGTGAGGGAAAGGTTGAATCAAGACTATGTAGCCTTAGTATTCAACACCCTGACATTAGTGCGGGCTGAAGCTTCTGAGCAAAACTTTGGGTACCACACTTATGGGCAAATTTACTAACACGTTGTGCTGTGTTTGCACCACAAAAAGTGACGCAAACCAGCACAAAATGTTTTTCTATTCTGAACTTTACAGCGCAAAACTTGTTTTGCACTGGAAATCGATTAAAAGTAACCTAAAGTTGCACAAAGTGCTGCTTTGCATTACTCAGCATCAAGGGGGCATTACATGGGCATACCCATGCAACCATCCACCCTTTTTGATGCAAAATCCTATCTACCAAAAATGAGAGACAGGGTTATGTGTAAAAAATTAACGCCATTTGAAAGCAGGCACTAAAAGGAGAAATGTTTTCATTTATCCTTTCATTTCCGACTTTGCATGTGTGTTGCACTGTACATCACACATACTAAGTAGGAAAGGTTTTAAAAGTTGTCTAGGCAGAGTATTTTGTACTGGAAGGGAACCCCTCCAGTATAAAACCTGTTCTAGACTCTCACACACACCCTTGTACTACGGCACAAAGGTGTGTGCGTGGTGCTCGGCAGCCAAATTCTGCGCTAGGCGAGGGAAGGACAGTGTCATTTCACTGAAGATATGGTGCTCTCCTGCTCCCTCCCTGTCACGCAACTCCGTGCAGCATCTTTGGCTGCTGCGTTGGGTGACACTTTAGTAAATCTGCCCCTTATTCTTGTACAAATTTAGCACTGATGGAGATCTTAGTTTGTCTCATTTTGAGCCTTAGGCACTAATATTCCAAATAAGAAATTGTAAGTTGCAAATAAAAACAATTAACAATTTGCAATTTCTCATTAGGAAGCAATTACAATGGATTTTGTAGAAGTAGTTGTAATTTCGACTCTGACTTCAAGCTATGAACTATTAGGTTGGTTGGTAAAATACTCAATTGCAGTTGGTCGCCTTTCAACCCACCCTATTAATATGCATGCAGTAGGTTGCAAATTGTGACCCACTACAATTGGCTAAAGATGCAACTAGGTGGACTACAGGGGTAACATGATGGCTGCGCACACTAATTCAAGACTTTTGGGACAGGGTCTCTGATCACATCCCCAAGGTAAAAAGCAAAGCAAAACCTACATAAGTCTAAGACACACATGCTGAGTCTTATGCCTATAACCATGATTAACAAAACCAATTGCATGTTCACACACTTAGCTATGGTCCAAACAAAAAGGGCCACAGCCATCAAATAAAAATCTACACAGGTTCCTGACCTAGTGATGCAAAAGCTTGAGTCTTGTAAATAAGCAAAAACAAAGGGAGAGCCTTAGTTACACAGACAGAAGGCATAAAAAGGCACAAGGATGGGCTGTAATTTTGGATGTTGCATGAAATGAAATGACAGTCCTCCATAGATTTGCATGTTCATGAATAATAACTCCATTACCTGATGTGCTGCATCAAGCTGCACTCTCTCACAGACTGTGTCTACTGATGGTTGAAGAAAGCTATGTTAAGGTACTTAAGTTACAATATCACCAATATGACTATATAACTATCTTCATATGATTATTACTTTTTGTTCCTGTTCAGGTTTTTACCAGATTTCAAACGTAATAATTTGAAGGAAGAGTTTGATTGTTCTTTTGTTTTTCTTTTTGAGCCAGGTACAGCTGGGTGATTAATACTATATGTTAGCTAGTACTGCAAATTGCAATAAACAATAAATTTATCTTTAACAAATGTTGGTTGATGCTACCATGATCACCTCTTTGTGCTCACCCAGACCCATATTTACAAGCGGCCTGCAACGCCGGTGCATCACTTTTTGTGATGCATCAGCAGCGCAGGCTGCTGACCCATATAAACAAGACCACACAAAGCCACTTTGTGTAGCTTTCCGTGGCCTTGTAGATTTTGAGTAAAGCAACACGTTGCCCTAATTTGCATCAGGGAGGCATTTCTATGGGTGTTGCATGGATGTTCCCATGCAACATCCATGGAATTTGATGCATTCACAGATTTACAAGGTTTTGTAAACCTGGGAATGCGTCAAAACCTTACGCCAGGGGTGGTGGAAGAGAGACGCAGCTGGGAGAAATTTCTTTATTTCTCCCTGTTTGTTCCTCTTGTTGTGTCTGCTACATTCTGAAGCACACATAGAAGAAGGAAATGAACTCCATTAATTGTTTTTTTCAGGAAGGTGTCCTGTCCTGCACAGAAAGAATCATCCCCACAACGTAGGCACCCTTGCACTATGGTGCAAGAGTGCCTGCACTGACACTTGGCAGCAATTTGTGCACCAGCGCAGAGTGAGAAGACAGAAATGTGCTGTATCTTGTAGATACAGCGCATTTCTACCCTTTCCCACCCTGCACCACGGTCCTTGTAAATATGGCCCCCAATCTTTAGCAAGACTCAGCCATAAGACTCCAGGCTACCTTCTCCACCTCAGACCATCAGGAACAGACTTGTCTCCATGAGGCTTGACTTTACTTCAGCACCCCCTAATCCTTTCAGAGCTCAAGAAATTGAAACTGATTGCATATATTTGCCCAGAAGAAACATAGATCTTACCCACCCCTTTCTCATTGAGTGTGGAAACTCAGGTATCTACAATAAAGAAATCAGAGACAGAATTCCATTCCTGGAATGCTATGAGATGTCCTTCTGCAAAGAGAACATATTTTTGCAACAGCTATTGACAAGCCCAGTCATTTCTTTTGAATAGTCATTCTTTGTAAGAAATATTTATTGTTGCAGCAAGGCTAAGGAAAGATAGAGTGCAATATTCCATTTGCTGGATCTTTTCAGATATCTCCAGATGTGGTACCAGTATTTGCGAAAGGCTGTTCAAAACCACAGAATATGTACAATGTTGCAGTCATTTTGTTGCCACCTCTAGCAAGAGAAATGGGGGATTAGTCTTGCTTTGTGTAGGTGTTTGAGTGACCAGTGCCAGTTTTGAACTACTTTGAAGAAGTTAAGCTTTAGGTACACTTGTTTCAATTCATGCACTGTACGTCAATCCAATCTATGGCACTCCACTGTACGCCACTACTCTGTATGCTCTTCCACTGTATGCCACTCCAATCTTCGCAACTCCACTGTACGTCACTACACTGTAGGACACTCCGCTCTATGCCACTCAACTCCACTCCACACCACTTATCTCTACACCACTTCACTCTATGCCACTCCACTCTTCACCACTCCACTCTTCGCCACTCTACAGCACTCCACTGTGTAGCAATTCACTGGATGCTGCTACACTGTACACCACCCCACTTCACGCAACTCTACTCTATGCTTTTCCACTCTATGCAACTCCACTCTCTGCCACTAAACTGTACCCACTCCAGTCTATGGCACTCCACACTTTGCCACTCCACTCTACACTATTGCACTGCAATCCACTCCACTCTATATCACTCCTCTCTACAGCATTTCACTCTATGGCACTTCACTCTACTGTGCGACATGCTACTCCACAACAATTCAGTCTACAATCTACTCTACAACATGCCACTCCACTGTACGCCACTCCCTTCTATGCACTTCACTGTACGGTATTGTATTCTACACCACTCCACTCTACAGTATTGCATTCTACAGCACTACACTTTACTGTATAAAATGCTACTCAACTCTACAGTCTATGCCATTCCACTGTACGCCAATCCAGTCTACTCTACAACATGCCACTCTACGCCACTCCACTCTACGCCACTCTACTGTACACTACTCCCCTCTTTGCTATTCCACTGTACGCAACTTGATTCTATACCACTCCACTCTACGCTATTTTGCTGTATCCTCTGCAACTCCACAGTATGCTATTTCACTGTATGCGGCTCCACTCTCCGCTACTCCATTCTACACCACTCCAGTCTATGATACTCCAATCTACGCCACTCTGCCACTCTACTCTCTTCCACTCCACTCTCTGCCACCTCACTCTATGCCACTCCACTCAACGGTATCCCACCATTCTACTCCACACCACTGCACTCTACACCACTTAATGCCACTCCACTCTATGGTATTCCACTGTACGCTATTCCACTTTACAAAACTCTTCCACACAGCACTCCACTCTCTGACTCTCCACTCTACGCCACTCCACTCTGTGTTATTTCACTGCATGCAACTCCACTTTAGGCCACGCCACTCCATGCTATTCCACTAAACGCCTCTCTACTCTCCACTGATCCACTGTACATCACTGCACTGTAGGACACTCCAGCTATGCCACTCTGCTCTATGCCACTCCACTGTATATCACTCCATTGCAAACCACACCACCCCACTCTACACTATACCACTGTCCGCAAGTCCAATCTACACCACTCTAATCTATGCTATTACACTCTATGCCACTACAGTCTATGCCACTCCACTTTTGCCACTCCAATTTATGGAACTCCACTCTACACCACCCTACACTATCCACTGTACATCACTCCACTCTATGTCACTCCACTCTACATTATTCCACTATATGGCACTCCACTCTACAGTATAGCACTACACTCAACTGTACTACACTGCACTCTCTGCCACTTCACACTATTCTACTGTACGTCACTCCACTCTATGTCACTCTTCTCTACAGCATTCCACTTTATAGCACCCCACTCTTCTGTACGACATGCTACCTCAACTCCATAGCAATCCACTCTACGCCATTCCTCAGTACGCCACTCCACGACATGACACTCTACTGTATGCCGCTGTACTCTATGCACTTTACTGTCTGGTATTCCACTCTACACTACTCCACTCTACAGTATTCCAGTCTAGGGCACTACACTCTACCATATAACATGCTGTTCTATACTACAACACTACAGCCTATTCAATTCCGCTATATGCCTCTCCACTGAATGCTACAACATGTCACTCCACTGTATGCCACTCCACTCACTGCACTCACTGAAAGGATTCCACTTAGTGTCACCCCACTCTACAGCACTCCACTCTACATTATTCCACTTTATGGAACTCCACTCTACAGTACAACACTCTACTCAAGTCTACTACTCTACACTCTCGGCCACTCCACTGTAGGCCACTCTGGAATATGGCACTCCACTGTACGCCAATTCACTCTGCACTATTCCACTGTATCCCACTCCACTCTATGTCACTCTTCTCTACCGCATTCCCCTGTATGGCAACCCACTCTCTACTGTACAGCATACTACTACTACATTCCATGAAACTCCAGTTTATGCCATTCCTCTTTACACCACTCCAGTCTACTCTACAACATGCCACTTCACTGGTCAACACTCTACGCACTTCACTGTATGGTATTGCACTCTACACAGCTCCACTCTACAGTATTGCACTTTACCTCACTCCACTCCACTGTATGACATGCTTCTCAACTCTACAGCACTGCAGTCTATGCCACTCCACTTTACTCCACTCTATTGTAAGCTACTCAACACTTTGTTATTCTACTGTACACACCTTCATACTATGCCACTCCAGTTTTTGCCATTCTGCTGTATTGCACTCCAATCTCCACCACTCCACTGTATGCTGTTCCACTGTATGCTCCTCCACCCACTACCACTCCACTTGAAGCCACTACACTGTATGCCACTCCACTCTACACCACTCCTATCTTTGCCACTCCAATCCATGCCACAATGCCACTCTACTCTAAACTACCGCACTCCAATCTATGCCACTCCACTCTACCCTATTCCACCATTATACTCTATGCACTTGCACTCTGCACCACTCCGCTCGATGGTATTACACTCTATGCCACTGCACTGTCCACCATTCAACTCTTCATCACTCCACTGTACGCTATTACACTTTACACCACTCCTCTCTATGTCACTCTACTCTCTGCCACTTCCCTGTAAACCACTCCACTCTACCCCACTTCACTCTATTCCACTGCACACAACTCCACTCCACTCCACTCTATGCTATTCCACTGTATGCCACTCCACTCTCTGCAACTCCACTGTACAGCACTACACTGCCAGACACTCACTCTATGCCACTCCATGACACTCCACTCTATTCCACTCCATTCCATTGTATTCCACTCCACTTTACACCACTCCACTGCATGCCACTCCACTCTACTCTCTACCATTGTATGCAGCTCTAATCTACCCCTCTCCATTCTATGCTATTCCACAATATGGCACTCTGCCCTCTGCCACTCCACTGTATGCCACTCCAGTCTGTGGCACTCCACTTTATGCCACTTCAGTCTACCTTATTCTACTGTACGCCATTCCGCTCTGTGTCGCTTCTCTCCACAGCATTCCACTCTATGGCACTCCACTCTACTGTGCAACATGCTACTCCTCTCCATGGCATTCCATTCTACGCCATTCCTTTTTACACAAATCCACTCGACTAGATGCCACTCCACTGTATGCTACTCCACTCTATGTACTTCACTGTACTGTATTTCACTCTACACCACTACACTCTACAGTTTCCACTTTATGGAACTACACTCTACTGTATGACATGCTACTCAACTCTACAACACTACAGTCACTTCATGGTATTCCATTCCACTCAAACCACTCACTGTACAGTATTCCACTCTATGCCACTCCACTCTACAGCACTCCACTCTACATTTTTCCACTGTATGGCACTTCACTCTATAGTACAACACTGGTAAACTCCACTGCTCTCCAGTCTACACCACTCCACTGTACACCACTCTACTTTAATCTACCACATGCCACTACACTGTCTGTCACTTCACTCTATACACTACACTGTACAGTATTCCACTTTATGCCACTTCACTGTACACAAATGCACTCCATACCACTCCACTGTATGCCACTCCAGTGTACCCACTTCACTCAATGCCATTCTACTCTATGCCACTCCACTCTACACTATTCCTCTCTACACTACTAACCTGTGCGTCACTCTACTGTACACCACTCCACTCTATGCCACCCCACACTATGCTATTCCTCTCTATGCCACTCCAATGTGCGCCATTCTACTGTACTTCATTCCCTTCTATGCCACTCTACTCTACCTTCCTTCGCTCCCTGCGCATCTCTCTTGTACCTCGAAAGCAATTCAGTTATGCAGTGTGCAGACATGAATTGTCATGTTTATCCATTTGCACTCTGCCACTGAGGTCCTGTAAAGTAAGGCCTCTAACTTCAAATTGCATGGTAAATTAGTGGTCATTACCACACCCGGTAAATACTGATATTGCAGAGTATGGCATTAATTGGGTATTGTAATTGCACCTTATTCTGAAACCTGTATGTTGGAATGAGTGATAATTTGTGGCATTGGTGTTTTGTACAGCATTCATCTCATGTTTTGCTTTTTTTTCCTGTAAATACCACATGCAGAAATTAATGGACAATTTGGAATTTTCTTTAGAATGAATAACAAAGGGGGCACGGTTGGGCCACAACAGATGATGGCCACCTGATCTGGGAGCTCTGCATGGTGGCGGGTTCTGGCTGGTGGCGGGGTCAACACAGCTGCCGCAAACACGTACACCTGAGCCTCGGAGACTCCCCATCGCCCGTGTGCACTCGCTCAAATCGTGAGGAATGAGGCGAGGCTGCGGCGAGGACCGCTTCATTCCCCGACAGAGAGGGCCTGGAGTATGGGGTGGAGCCTTGCCATGGTTGCAAGCTGAGGCGTGACTGCAGGGACAGATCACAGCGTCGTGGAGGCTGCGCGGGGCTGCCTCACCTTCCCATCTGCCTACTGTCACACCGCCTCCTCTCCCCCACCTTTTCTCCGGCTGCCATCTGACCTGCAGCCAAGCCACCTGTCTCTCTAAGGGGGTGCCAATACCCTTGAAAGTACGACGATCGAGGCCCACTCTTCTCTGCCCTATTATTGAAGAGCATCAGGGCACGCAGGGCCTCAGGCCAAGAAGAGGGGCCACTGGAGAAACCACACTGGGCCCTGACAGGCCAGCCACAGCGATGGGGAGAGCAGAGCTGATATTCAGAACCCGGCCCCTCCCCCAACGGCTGGGAGTCCAGCAGCACTAATATCCAGCCCATGGCTTCGTACGAGATATAAGGGGTCTCTGCTCACAGCCTTTATTCCTTTGAGGCCCTGCTTCTATAGGCCTCTCCCATACTGCTGCTCAAAGCTGATGAGCGGGATCAGCCTGCCCCCTCGTCTTGTGCCTGTTACTGAGGTGCCACAACCATCTGATGTCGCTTCACTGTACAGCTCCTCTTACTCCGCTGGACTTCCCGCCTGAACCGCCATCATTCATCTCCCCCTCCAACTCAGCTCTACCATACTCAGCCGGCGCGGCCAGAGGACTGCAACACGCTGCAGAGGAAGCCAGCTCCGAATGGACATGGAGCCTAACCCTAGACCGGCACCTGCACAACAAGCACCACCAGTTCTTGGATGAGGGGAACAACCTTGATCGGGTCAGGACTCCACTGGGCTACTCTTGCCGGCTAACCTTGAGATGCCCGGTGGCAAGGTCACGGACAAATCCACAGGCAAACCGGCACAACAGCTACTATTCTCTGAAGCTCTTCAAAATAAGCGCCCTACTTCCCCCGCAGTGGGACACCACCCACCCTCTACACCCGCTTTCCCTCCATCCATGTCTGACAAGGAACAGCCCACCACCATGGACCGAATACTTCAAGAGATCACCGCGGTCAGGCACCAGATCGAGGGGATGGATGCCTCCATATCCTCCTTGACTCTGGAAACTGAATCCATGTGCTCGGAAATAACGGGTTTCCCATCTAGAGTAACGGGAATCTCATTTGACTACAGCCCAGGATAGGGATCAAGACCTCCTCTACCTCCGTAGCAAAATAACAGACCTAGAGGATAGAAGCCGACGAGATAATATTCAGCTGTTTGGATTCCCAGAAAATGATAAGGGTCCGGATGTCCAGGCTTTCCTTGGTTCTGTTCTTCCCAAAATGACTTTGCTGACCTTCGACCCACCTTTGGAGTTCCAGTGGGCACATAGGGTGGGCCCGAAGCGTCCAGACATGGTCTCCAGAACCCACCCGATCATCGCATGTCTTTGCAGCACGGCCAGGACCGACAACTCCTCCAAGCAGCTTGAACCCACGGCCCCTTCCGGATGGATGGGTACGCCATCCGCATCATGGCTGACTATTCCAAGGACACTAATGAACGTCGGAAGGTTTTCCTGGCTCTCCGACCTCGGCTGCACCAGCTGGAGATAAAATATGGCCTTTTTGACCCTGCGAGAATGTGGATCACTAAAAACAGAGTGTCCAAAGAATTCTATGATCCTGAGGACCTGAGGCTTTTTCTAGACTCCTTTCAGCATCAACCCATGGACACAGCAACCTCGTTTTGGCCGTCAGAGCATACAGGGGGCAGCAGCTGTACTTACCCCTCAGGACCAGAATGGGGAGGGGCGATCTCGACAACCGTCCCAGAGGCAGAGACTTAGAGAGGCTCACAAAGATACACGACGACAGGGGTCACATTTTGCAGGCTGTGGTGCTCCACACCCAACTCTCGGAGAGGGACAAATCTCCTTTAAAACCGACCCCAGCCCCTACCTGACACTTGTTGCCAGACACAGTGGCTGCACGCCGTGACGACCGGGACCTGGGAGTACGATCGAGAGGGCCAGGAGAGCTGCTGCTGACCCTTTGGACGGATGAGCACCTGTCCGGATTCTCTCTCTTTGTTGTTCTTAATGTTGTTAATCTATTTCAGCCTCCGTACTGCATGCTACCCTGATCCAGGCACTATGTTTGATTCTTGTTAGCTAATGCTATTCATGCATGGGTCGGTCATACATATTTTCGGTTGAGGAGTCCCATATGTTATTGTTAAGGATACCATAGCTTAGGGGCTTACCCCCGATATCCCACCTTGCTCAATGCCAATCCATTCCCCTTCTCCGCTCACCTCCTCCCCCTCTCCTTCCCCCCGCCCCACTCCCTATGGCCTATAATTCATATGACATAGACCCCCGCGTGCACTAGGCAGCCATGCCTGGTGGTTCTTCGCTGCACTATAGGAGGTGTGCTATTCTCTGGCAGATTGGCGACCTTTCCTGCGAACTGCTAACTGCTCTTTGCCATACTATTATGTTACGACACTACCAATAGACCCAATTATTCCTCTCTACCTAAAGTGTCCCATCTCATCAAAATGTCCCCTCTATTCTTATGAGCCCCTAAGCAGACTGGGCAGTGTGGACAGCTCCCTCTCTCCCCCTTCCCCCCTCTACCTCTCTTTCTTCATCTTTCTCACTCAATTGCCTCCCACAGGATTGATTTGCTCTGCCTCACGGGCCTCCCCTCTCTTCTGTCCCTCTACAGTGCCCCTCCCTCCATAGGCGGCTCATATATGCTTTCTCAGCTGCGGTGGCAGGGAGCGTTCCCCGCCCCTCCGTCCAGGGCCTGGCCGACTGTGCTTGGGGTTCCTGTAGGATAGGACCCGCAGCCTACAGACCGAATTTTAGGGGACCTTGTCCCCTAGCTTACCTTACCTCCCCTTAGTCTCCCTTCTCCTCTCCTTTCTTTTATCTTTTTTCTTTCTCCTCCTCCTTCCCTACCCTCCCTCCCCCATTTCTCTTTCTTCATCTCCTCCACCCTCCTTTTTTTCCCACCCACCTCGCCACCCTTTTCCCCTACTTTTCCCTACCTCTACCCCTACCTCCCCCTTTGTACGGTCCACCCGACGTCCACCAGCCCCCCCTTTTTTCCCTCACCTTTACTCCGGACTTGGATTCTACCCCAGCTTCACACCGTGAGGGACACCTTTCTCTCCTCCCCGATCTGTATAGTCCTGGTTAGTGTGGTGATTCTCCTCTTCCTCCTTTTTTCTTCTTCAGCATACCCACCCCAATAGCCAATATGTCGGGTTACTTTCCCCATGTGCAACACACACTATGGATCCTCTCATGGAACTTGCATGGCCTGACAAACTACGCTAAACGAAAGAAAGTGTTGTCCTATCTCCAATCAAAAAGGGCAGACGTAGCTCTAATTCAGGAGACAAACCTCGATGGCACGGAAACCAACAAACTACGCTGGGATGGGGTGGGACGGGTCCTTTTTAGCTGCTACCCAGCACCGCATGAGGCCGGCAGTGGCACACCCCACAAGTGCGGAGTAGCGATATTACTACGTAGAACCCTTCCTGTCACAGTCATCAAAACATGGGATGATTCAGAGGGGAGATATATATTTGCAAAACTGAAGGTGGTTGACACGTTTTTTCTGTGTGGGCTCTGTATACGCGCCAACCGGCTCCAAGTGGCCTTTTATTCTGCAACTTAACCGCCTCCTGACCGAAATTGGGACGACCCGCTATATCATAGGGGGAGACTGGAACCTTGCACTGGACACGATACTAGATAGGACAGGCCCCATAGACACAGGTAACAATCATGACAGAGCGCTGCTAGCAGATGTGGTGACTGACATGTGTTTAGTCGATTACTGGAGACTAACCCACCCACCGGACAAAGAATACACCTTTCTCTCGTCTGTTCACAGCACCCAATCCCGCTTGGACTACTCCCTGGTGTTGCACACCGTGGCTGCCCAACTTCTAGAAGCCCACATATTAAATAGCGGGTTTTCTGACCATTCCCCTATCCAAATGTCATTCCTAACAGGCCACACCTGTCCTGGCCATAAACCATGGTGCTTTGCGTTGCACAGTTACCATCCTCCCCAGGGAAGGAACAACTGCAGTCCCATGTGTCCACATATATGGCTGACAACGCTCTTTCCGTGACCTCCAAGCGGGTCCTCTTGGCGGCAGCGAAGGCGACCCTAAGAGGTGACATGATGCGCGATGCCGCACTGGCCAACAGGGACCGGATGGTCCGACAGAGAACCCTCGAAGATGATATACAGAGCCTCACCAGGCAATACACTGCCCAGACGTCCCTTGCGCTATGCCATTCTCTGGAACAAGCTTGCATGGCTCACAATGAGCTCTACACTTCACAGGCCAAGTACGCACTACCACGCCTGCGCGGCTGTCACTATGAACAAGACGAGAAGGCCGGCCGATTGCTGGCGGCGCAGCTTCGTCAACGGGAAGCAGCCATACCGCCCATTACATTCTCTACAGGAGAGGTACTAACGCGCCCACAGAACATAGTACATGAATCCGCGGCCTTCTACCAACATCTTTACAGTTCGGAAACAGCTGCAAATACCGCCCAAATCAAGACCTTCCTCACGGCAGCCAATTTACCACGTCTCTCGGTTGAGGGCCAGGCCCTTCTGGACGGTGAAATAAATAGGGTTGAAATAGCCCAAGCCATCTTGGATTTCCCCTACCACAAATCTCCAGGTGAGGACAGCTTCCCTGCAGAATTCTACAAATGGGCAGGAGATGAGGCGGTCGTCGCTGTCCACGAGGCGCTTACAGAGGCGTACCAAGAGGGTTCTCTGGGAGTAATGTCTAACAAGGCCTCAATAGTAGTTTTACCTAAGGCGGGCAGAGATCCCCTGCTTTGCAGCAGTTACTGACCTATATCTCTCCTAAATGGAGACATCAAACTCTTGGCTTACGCAAAGTCATTCCGTCTTTGATCCATAATACCCAGGTGGGATTTGTCCCGGGCCGTACCTCTAGAAACCACATGCGTAGTCTTTGCCACACTCTACATGAATCCCTAAACATGCCGGAGGAGGCCCTTGCCCTCTCCCTTGATGCAGAGAAGGCGTTCGACCACATCGAATGACCCTTCTTGTTCGCCACTATGACACACTTTGGCCTTGGAGAACAATCCATTTCCAAAGTCCGCTTATTATATGACCGTCCTACGGCACAGGTGAATCGTGGGGGCTTCATATCGGATCCTTTCCCCATCGGAATGGGCACAAGGCAGGGCTGCCCCCTGTTGCTGCTCTTATTCTTACTGGCTGTGGAATCTCTGGTGGCCACCATACAACACTCCAAACAGATATCCGGTGTCCCCCTTCCTGGCGGCACCTCGAAAATGTATCTTTCTGCCGATTACATCTTGTTAACCCTAACCGACCTGGAGAGATCTCTCCAATCGTTACTGCTAACCATAGATGACTTTGCGATCTCTTCTGGATACCGGGTGAATTGGGATAACTGTGAAGCACTGCCCCTCTCACGGATAATGACGAAGGCTGCAATCCATGGCCTCCCTTTCTGTTGGACTCCAACCCACCTTAAGTACTTAGGAACTCTTGTTAATTGGGCCTTAGAGCACATGATCGGGGACAACTTGGACCCTCTCGTGTCTCGCATGAAGCAGGAATTCGCAGAGTGGTCGCTCTTGGGCCTCTCCATGTGGGGAAGACTACAGGCGGTTAGAATGGTCACACTCCAGCGCTTCACATACCATCCTGGGTATGCTTCCTTTGCCAGTGCCCCTCTCCACGCTCAGGATGATAGATGCCCTGGTGAGAGCCTTTGTCTGGGGTGCTACTCACCCGTGACTGACACTGGCAAAAATACTTGTGCGGCAATCTTGCAGGGTCTAGGACTCCCCTCAGTGGAACACTACTCCCTTGCCCTACAGCTGTCCCAACTGGCCTATATGCTCCCTTGAACACCTGACCCCCTGCAGTGGGTGTCCACGGAGAAACTTTTGTGGGCCCGTCACGAAGGACTAGGGGGCTTGTATAGTGTGGGCCCTTCACAGCCCAAATGGCCAACCCGATTCTAAGGGCAACGAGCGAGAAGTGGCTAAAGGCCCGCTGTCTACTGGTTGTACACCCCTTCTTGCACACCCAAGCCCCCATAGAGGGTAACGATTGTATCAAAATCGGAGAAACTGTTCTGAGACGGCCCCAATAGAGTACTGCTGACATTAGTAGTATAGCTCAGATCCTGAAAGGGGATCAGCTCCAGCCATTTGCTCAATTAAGCGGGGAGTTTGGCCTTCACCGTCATCAAGAATGGCGCTACCTCAAACTTAAGCATTGTCTGCATAGAAGGTTGGGAACCCCTCCATGGGTGATCAAGGCCTCACCAATCGTCACCTATTTGCAAACGTGGGGCCGACATAAAGGTGTAATGGGCGGCCTTTATGAGGTGTTAGTGAACCATCTTTACTCGCAACCTCTCCTTGGGAAGCTACGACACAAGAGGCAATCCCGACTGGGGATCACCTACACTGTAACGGACTGGTCCGATATCACGGATGCCCTTGATAGAAGCACCCGAGATGCCCCACTGAAGTTCTGCCTTTTTAAAGTCCTTCATGATTGATACTGGACTCCGCTGAAACTTTATGGGGAAGTCCTTCTGACACGTGCGAACTGCTGGTGCTGCGCAGAGCTTTGCTGTGACCTACTACACGTTTTGTGTCACTGTACATCGTTACGACCTCTATGGGACACGTTGCATCGTACTCTCACGGACTCCCTACTGTGAACAACATCCGCTCTCACCATTGCACATCCTCCTCCATGATCTACAACTATCCCCTCCCCTACCACGACCGCAACAGAGATTACTCCATACGGCTCTTGCTATGGCTAAAATTTGCATTCTTTGGCACTGGAGATCTAGCACAACCCCTTCTCCGGCGGAATGGATGACTGCTATGATCCGCACTGCTGCGCATGAACAGGTAATCTACAACTTACAGGACCAGGTGGCCCTGTTTACCAAAGTTTGGAGCCCTTTTCTAATAGGACCATGCCCGCCATAAATCTTCTCTCATGTGTGACCGTCTCCCTTTTCTCTCCTCTTCCCGACTCTTTCATAACCACCCCCCCTCTGCTGGTGGATAGTCTGCACTTTACCCCTCCTTTCCTTCCTCCCCTCTCTCCCCTGCCCCCTCTTGCCCCCTGCTCTTCTGGACTTCTCGTTTACCTGCTCACGCCCCGCATTCATACATTCTATCTTCTAACCCAGCTTCAAGACCATCTACTCTCTGCGGAATCCTGTAGTCTTATACCGTTTTCTACCAACCTGGCTTCACTCCATACTCTCCCGGCTATGGCTATCCTCATTCTTATTCTTATTCTTTTGGCCCTCACCTAGACTTCCCTGCCCATCGCTCCTTCTTCTGCCTGCATTCTCTCCTCCTCTCCCTACCCACCCAACTATCGCTTCTATACCACTCAGCACTCCCGGTCTGCCTAGTGCAGGAATACTGGACCCGCTGTAACAGAGACAAATTCAAATTCTCAGGGAGAGATTAATCTTGTTCATAGCCGCCCCCTTCCCACCTCCCGCAGCCGATGGGGGAGCAGGCTCTAGAGTTTAGGTGCTATCAATAGTGGATAACCTGATCATAATGCCCCCTATATGCTACCGACCTATGCCTAAACCACCCCTCCTGTCCCTCCCTTTACCGCCATGACGAGCAACAACAGAACTGGGTACAACCACTATATTAGCATCCACGACTGGAGATAGTTTCCAAACTATGGAAATCTATACCCTCTGCACCCCGGGGAACGCACTCTAATATGCCTAAATATATTGCCCCCCTAGGGTGCCCGATCGATTAAGAATGCCCTACTCCTAATGACTGTATGGTCCTCCTCTAACACCCTGAACGTTGTACAATGTATCGGGAAGGTCATCATTGTTTGCTCTTTCCTCCTACCCACCCCAACCTCGGAATCTCCCCCTCTCCCCCACTCTCCTCTCCCTTACATCTATTTCCTGTTTTCTCCTGGCTTCATTTATTATAATATACTATACTCTGCTCTGGATGACAATAGGATCCCGAATACTACCCTTTGAGTTGTAAAGTCCTACTCGTTACACTTGTTATGATATTTATAGGCAATATAAACTCTCTCTGTAATCTCTGTAATGCCTTTTGATTTATATTAAAGATTTTTAAAAAATGAATAACAAAAACAATTGCACAGTACTGAACACTTGCAGAATGGGATCTGGCCCCCTGCCCAATTTATCCTTTAACACAAAGGTAGTCTTAATTAGTGTGTCAGAAGTTACACTGTTGATATTGTTATTTTGCACCTCTACACAACCTAAAACCATCCTTTATATGTATGAAGCACAAATTCACACAAAGTGATTATTTGGCAAAAGGAGAGTTTTGTGAAAGCACAGTAAGACAATCTTTGTCTCATAACTATTCTTGCTTTCTAGTGGTGTGTTCCCGGTGCTTAATTTGTAAATAAACATGTACCGGTGCTCAAAGCCCTCCCCTTAAACATGCAGCTGCTGCAATTAAATGTGCGAACATGGAGTACTGAGACAACGTAATCCTGAAGCCATCTCGGAACTCTTCAATCCATTTAAAGTCACTCCCTGCCCTTTCAACTCACTCTTGCAGCTTTCTGCTTTCTATATTGTGACACTTTTTCGTTATTCTCCTCCTCCTCCTTCTTTCCCATATGTCCCTTTTGCTCGTAGTAAATGCTTGAGGCAGGAAAATTACTGCCGGCCCTTAAAAATAAGTGCTGGTGCTCCGCACCCGAAACAACAAGCACAAATTAAACATTGTGGGGGTCATTCCTACCCTGGCGATCTATGACAGGTAGGTGACGGAGGAAGCACCGCCAACAGGCTGGCGGTGCTTCCGGGGGCATTCTGACCGCGGCGGTAAAGCCGCGGTCAGAAAAGGGAAGCCGGCGGTTTCCCGCCGGCTTTCTGCTGCCCCAGGGAATCCTCCACGGCGGCGCTGCAAGCAGCGCCGCCATGGGGATTCCGACCCCCTTCCCGCCAGCCTGGTTCTGGCGGTTTTCACCGCCAGAACCTGGCTGGCGGGAACGGGTGTCGTGGGGCCCCTGCAGTGCCCATGCCAGTGGCATGGGCACTGCAGGGGCCCCCTAACAGGGCCCCACATAGATTTTCAGTGTCTGCGTGGCAGGCACTGAAAATCGCGACGGGTGCAACTGCACCCGTCGCACCCCTTCCACTCCGCCGGCTCCATTCGGAGCCGGCATCCTCGTGGAAGGGGGTTTCCCGCTGGGCGGGCGGCCGGCCTTCTGGCGGTCGCCCGCCAGCCCAGCGGGAAACTCAGAATGACCGCCGCAGTCTTTTGACCGCGGTACGGTCTTCTGGCGGTTCCCGCTTGGCAGGTGGCGACCGCCGCCAGCCAATCTAGGAATGAGCCCCTGTGTGTTCCAAATTGGGACAGGTTTATGATCAACCCAGCAAATAACATTTGTGCCACAGAACAACCATTTGAGAGTCACTTTATTTCTTAGTTTTGCTGGTGAGGTGATGATAGAACAATGTTTACCATCACCACTGAATGTGTACTACGCAGCACTCTAATAGAAACAGGCATATTTTAGGTTTTCCTACCAGCAGTTTGGAACTTATTTAACTGTAAAAAAGCAGTAATAACGTGAGAAGGTGCAAAAATTGTTGTGCCATTTTGTACTGTTTATAGTTGGACCATACACACACAAAAGCTGTCCGTTATGCAAGATGCAAGACCAATAAATAATTATGCATCTGAAAATAACGAAAAATGCAAAACAATGTTAATAGATGATGTGCCTAATCTGCACATTCATCTGATTATTCGGTTCCAGAAAAAATATAAATAAATTATTTTCCACTGCAGAAATGTTCCTACATGCTATTGACTTTAATTTCGAGTTTGTATATTGCAACAGGGTCCGGTTTCCCTGAAATGTGTTAATTCATTTTTAAGTAGCCTGAAGAGGTTTTACTGAAGGCCACAGTCGCAGCTAGGCCAGAATCCATAAGAAAGCGCTTATGTCCCGTTTTTTCACCTACCTGAGCGGCATGGCAGACCCTTTCTCCTCCTGGGCAACCACTTCGACCCCTAAGCCTACTTTGATTCTCAAAGCAACCCTAGTCACTCAGGCAGACTTTTAGAAGTGACCCGTACTCTCTTGTCTCGAGCGAAGTTAGTTGAGATTCATTGAGAAGAGTGCAATGTGTGCTCCATGACAAAATGGGAGATCACAGTTAGAAAATAAGGCTTCACGTTTGCAAAAATATATATATTTTGAAAGAGCACAAATGTATACAAATATTTTATTTCACAGTAAAAACACATTGTCATCTTGCAATACCGCATCCGTGCAGTAAGTTGTAGAATGGAATGCCCGACACCCTCCGGGTGAAAACGCTGGCCCTGAAGGATCCCTGCTTAGGGGTGGACGTTATCACCTGCTTCCCAATCCGGTGCCGAACAGTCGGCTCCGAGACTTTGTATGTAAGCTGGGTCCATAGGAAGCCGTGTTGGGTCCTCGCTGTTTGCCCATCAGAAAGGTTTCATCCTCAGGCATGTATCCTTTTGCGTTCTTTGTTTTTTGGTTTGTTTCTCCTCTCTTCTGTGTGAAGTAAAACATGGGAGGGAGGGCCTCTCCTATTATTTGTGACCAGTTCTGCGTGTCCGGACGGAAAGCGGAACCGAGGTGGTTAAATAAATAAGGGGCTGCGCTGACGCAGTTTCTATGCAGACTAGCTAATGAGTGCACGTGTGGTTATTATGTGCAGGGCTGGATGCGGCCTTCCACCCACCCTAAAGGTGCAACGATTGGGCTATCCGCAACCCTGCGTCGCTTCCAGATCGGCGATAGACTGAAGGAGACTGGGGCTGTGACTCCGCGCCCCGGTGTCAGCAGCATCTGGTCTCAGACAGGCAAGTGGCGTGCGGTGCTCCGATCTGTCAGGCGCGTCCCGCCTCTTTGCCGATAGGGACCTTCAGAGTCCCGGAGCCCCGTCAGGCTGCTGCCGTCGCCTGGAAGGCGCGCGCGCAGCATAAGAAAGCTGCAGGCGGCCTCAGTGGAAAAAAGGGACTGGAGGCAGCGCTCCTGTCCAGCAGCACCACGTGGGGCGTGTGCAGATCGTCGCATGCACACCCCCACCTTCAGGCAGCGCGCCGCTCGGGCTGTGCTCCCCAGGGAGGGGAACACAGCACAGGAGCCAGAGGGGCAGGAGCCCCACTCAAGTGAGTAAAGAGGGCAGGAGGCCCTGAAGAAAAAAAATATATATACAATAGTACAACCATCAGCAGAAGAAAAAAAAAAAGAGAGACATACACACAAAAGGAAAAAAAGAAGGGGTGGAAGGAAACAAAAAAAAATATATATATACATGAATAAATAAACAACCAGTAATAAGAAAGAGAACATCAACAAACAAGTGCAGCCCCAGTGGGGGGGAGAAAAAAAAAAAGAGAAAAACATATACAGAGGTAGTGGCAAAAGTACCACCATAAGAAACCTAAGCACACCATGAGCGCCCCACCACAGGAAAACCCCCAGGCACCCGTGCAAGCAGGCCCCAGTGCCCACTCGCCAGTAACGGCACTGCCACCATTCAGCCAACTGATTGACCCGGCCACAGCCTCGCCAAGATGGCGCTTATGGCTAAACCGATTAGAAAGTTACTTCTGCGCCACGAGAGAGACAGACGGAGTCGTGCGCAGATCTCTCATGCTGTTAATGGGAGGAGATCAGCTGCAAGATTGTTTGATGCACTCCCCAACACTGGCGATAAGTCGGACTTCAATGCGGCAGTGGAAGCTCTGAACAAGCATTTTGACACACAACTAAATTCAGACTTTGAGCGTTTCAAACTTCGACAGGCTCAACAAACTGATGTAGAATCAATGGACATGTTCTAGGCCCGATTAAGGAAACTAGCAAGCTCGTGCGTAGGCCTGAATCAACAAGAGATCAGAGCACAGATCATTCAAGGATGTCGCTCGAATGCACTAAGGAAGCTCATTCTACGCCAGAAGGGTATGCCCCTCGATGACATTCTATGTTAGCGCGTTCACACGAGCTATCAGCGGTGAGACCAGATGCCATAGTGGCAGTAAGGGGACAGTCCTTAGCAGCTGCGTCAACCGCACACCCGGTCCAGGTGAAGGAAGAGCAGGTGGATGCCATCCAAACTCGTCAACCATCAGGACGAAAGGTGAATTTTGGCAGACAAAACGCACGCACCTGCCGAAGCTGTGGGTATGATCACAAACCACCCATGGCGTGCCCCGCGAAAGGAAAAACATGTGGCAAATGTGGCAAAGATAACCACTTTGCGAGAGTATGCAGCTCCGGCAAAGGCTGGCAAGGAAACAAGAAAGGAAGAGACACCAAGGTCAGAAGTGTGACCACAGAGGCTGATGATTCTGGTGAGACTATGGCTCAGAGGACTGCAGTCTTCGAAGAGGATGAAGACGAAGACATCTTTGTCATCTCGTTCACTGGTGGGAGGCAACAGAAAAAGCGATCTCCACCCATGAGCAATGTCCACATCAACGGCAAATCGGCGACAGTGCTCATAGACACAGGAGCATCGGTGACTGTGATGGATGAGACTCTATTCAGACAACTGACCCCCGCACCATTGCTTTCCCCAACTACCACTAAAATTTACAACTATGGGGGCAGAGAACCGCTTCCTCTGAGGGGCATGGTGGAGGTGTCAGTGTCCAGCGGGCCGGTGTCAGCACTGGCAAGGTTCTATGTGGTGGCTGGAGACCGAGGTACTCTGTTGGGGTGCCACACTGCGGAGGAGCTTGAATTAGTATTTTTCGCGCGACAAATATATGACTCTCACTCTGAACGTCTAGTTAATGAGTTTCCGCAGCTCTTTGAAGGCCTGGGGCGACTCAAAGGTAAAAGTGTCAAACTACACATAGATCAAAGGGTTACACCTGTTGCCCTCAGACACCGACGAGTTCCGTTTCACCTGCGCCCCGCCGTGGAAAGGGAACTACAGCTGCTTGAAGATCAAGGAGTGATCGAGAAGGTAGAAGGGCCAACACTGTGGGTGTCGCCATTGGTAATAGCGCCAAAACCTAAGCAATCTGGTGCCATCCGCTTATGTGTCGACATGCGCCTGCCCAATAAGGCTATTAAAAGAGAGCGGCATATAACGCCTACAATGGATGATATCATAGCGGATCTGAATGGTGCACAGTGGTTCTCGAAATGGACCTTAATGCTGGGTATCATCAGCTGGAGCCCAATAGTAGGAATATCACTACCTTTTCAACGCATGTGGGACTTAGGCATACAAAAGACTGAGCTTTGGGGTATCCTCGGCCGCCGAAGTATTCCAAAATGTGATTAGGGAGACGCTCTCAGAACTGCAGGGGGTAATCAATTTGAGTGATGACATCCTCATATATTCCAAAACCTGAGAAGAACATCATCGACACCTAAGCGCTACACTGCAGAGGTTATCAGAGGCAGGTCTAACACTCCACAAGAAGAAGTGTGTGTTCTATCAGACGTCCGTGGAGTTTTTCGGCTATGTCTTTTCAAAGAATGGTCTACAAGTGGACCCTCGTAAAGCGGATACTATCCGTCAAGCACCGATTCTGAAGAATACCACAGAAGTGAGAAACTTCCTGGGCATGGCAAGCTATTGTGGAAGGTTTATCCTGCAACTTGCGACCATGGCAGAACCCCTCAGACAGCTCACAAAGACTGGGCATCGGTGGGAATGGAACCCAATGGCGGACAAGGCGTTTGCCGACATCAAGACAGTGCTAATAGACAAGTCAACAATGGCATACTTTAACCCCCACTGATGAACTGAGGTGGTGGTAGATGCAAGTCCAGTAGGGCTGGGCGCCGTTCTTCTACAGGAGTGGGTTCTGGTTGCATATGTCAGCAGAGCATTATCTTCAGTGGAAACACGATATGCCCAAATAGAACAGGAGGTTTTGGCGATGCGGTGGGCGTGTAAACATTTTCACTTGTACCTGTATGGCCAAGATTTTCGGGTGGTGACGGATCACAAGCCTCTAGTTGCACTGTTTGTCGGCTGTCCTTGTCCGGCACCCCCGCGGATAGAACGGTGGACTGTTCTGTTGAAACCTTACCAGTTTACCGTCGTCTATCGGCCAGGAGTGAACAACCCTGCGGATTATTTGTCTCGCCACTGTGAGAAAACAGGGCTGATTGCAGAGGCCCCATAACTTTTTGCCCCCATTTTCCTCTTTTTGCTGGTGTTTTCCTGACTTTGATGGTGCCCTGGGTACTGCTAACCAGTCCCAGGGCCTGTGCTCTGTGTAAAATGGATATGCAAATTAGGCTAATTATAATTGGCTAAGTTAACCTACCTATAAGTCCCTAGTATATGGTAGGGCATGTAGGTTTAGGGACCACAGCATAGGTGGTGCACACCTAGGTGCACTGCTGAGGTGCCCAGTGTCATTTTAAAAGCAAGCCTGCCTTGCTGGCTGCTTTTAAATTAAAGTTATATGCAAATTCGACTTTGGAATTAAAGGTACTTCCAAAGTCTTAAACTACCTTATTTTTACATATAAGTCACCCCTAAGGTGTGCCCTATGTGCCCCTAGGGCTGGGTGCCATGTAACTATAAGCAGGGACTTTATAAAAATAGATTTATGAGCCCTGGTGAGGTAAAAACAGCCAAATTCGTTTTTCCCTCATTGAAGTAAATGGCCTTCATAGGCTAGAATGGGCAGACTTTATTTTAAATTTTAAAGTCTCCTTAAATGTTACATACCAAGAATTTGGTATCAAATTAATTGTTGTAATAAATCCCACAACTTCCAGTTGTGGGATTTAATATAACTTGTTCAGGTAAAAAGCTTAGACTTTACCTAAAAAGTTGCCAATTTCAGCTCTGCATTGTTTTTGCTGCTGTGCTCTGATTGGCCAGCCTGCAGCAGCTTCTGCCAGGCTGCCTTGATGAGGTGTGAAGTGGCCAGGCTTCACACAAAGGAATGTGCTTGGGGGAGAGAATCCCCCCTCAGCAGATGGTGAGGCAGGAAGGGGGAGGGCTGCCAAACTGGTCTTCAAAGGCAGAGAAGGACATTTGGAGCACCCAGCAACACCCCCACATCCTGCAACCCCAGACAATTAGGTGCCCCCTTGATTAGATTAGGAGAGGGCAGGAGAGGGGTATGTTTATGATTTTTAGCCACACCAGTGGGTGGGCTCAGCCAGATGTAACCTCCAAAAATCAGATTCATCCATGTTGGATTTTTAGAGACTGTTACCTTCTGGGATGGATTTTTGCCACACTTCCCAGGAAGTGGTCATCACAGGGGGACGACCCTGTCCCTGATTGGAGAACCAGGGCCCCCCTGCTTTTCACCCAGGAACAAGGATAAAACTGGCAGACCTGCACCCACACCTCAGATCCCCACCAAATTTCAAGAAGAAAGAACTTAAGGAGAAGAAGGACTGCCCTGCTGGACCCCTGGCCTGCACCTGGAACCTGCACTCAGAAGGACTGCACCAGCTGCACACTTGGGCTTCACCACAAGAAGGACTTTGCCTGGCTTCAACTGGTTCAAGAAGGGACTCCCTGTTTGCTACAGGTGAAAAATTGCTAACCAGAGTCCCCTGCACCAACTCCTGAAGAAAGCGACCAGCTGACCACTGTCCAGTGGCCAAAAAGGAGTTTGCGCCAGATGCATTCTGGGAGTTGAAGTCCGCACCCCCCAAGGACCATCACAGAACTTCTGGACCCTTGGGGTGAGCTGTGGACCCCAAAAGAACCTTAAAAGAACATCTGGGTGAAGCCCCAGAAGTTTGGAAAAGATTTGAGAATTTTTGGAAAAAAGCTCCAGAGAGGGACCGACCCGCCATGGAAATTCTAGCCGGCTTGCCTCAACCGCGACCCGGCCTGACTTCGTGGTTCGTCCCGGTAAAGAAAAACATCCAAAAAAGAGACTAAGTCCGAACGTAAAAAGTTGACCGGGACCTCCCAGCCATCGTATCCGAGAAGGGCTCCATGGACGTCGGATCAAGATCCAGGTTTACCCCGGTCGAAGGATTTTCATCTCGAAAAAACGACTAAGTCCGAAGGTAAAAGTCTCCACCGAGGAAACCCACATCGCGTATCCGGACAAGGTCTCCAGGAGGTCGGATTCAACTGGCAGGTTCGTCCCGGTGAAGAAAAACTTCAAAATAAAGACTAAGTCAGAAGGTAACTTTTTAACCGAGGCCTCCCACGACCTGTAGCCGAGCAGGGCTCCATCGCGGTCGGCCTGAAAGTTTGACTTTGCCCCGGTCGAGGTGCAACCAGATGACCCGATTGGCGCTTTTTGTTTCTAAGCTCTAGAAAAGTAATAATTCTTTAAAAATTCATATCTCCGGTTCCCCTGAACCGATTTTAATCGTTTTTGTGTCATTTTAAAGATAAAAATATAAACTATTTTTATAAATTGGTTTTGGATTTTTAAACTGTTTCCTGTGTTTTATTTAATTACTGTTTTGTGATATTTGAATGCTTTACACTTTGTCTCCTAAGTTAAGCCTTGACGCTCGTTGCCAAGCTACCAAGGGTTGAGCTGGGATTAATTTACTGAGACCTAACTGTACCTATGTGGAGGTTAGTGGCTTGTTGCTAGGTGTAGGTACCTACCTGCCCTACCAATAACCCATTTTCCAACATAATTGGAAGCAGCGACGGGATCCTGTACTTGTGTTCAATATCACGTTACAGTTTTAGGTAAAACAAATTAAAAATCCTTTAAATTGTCCTAGTGCAAAAATTGTTTTTAATTTTTAATTTGGATTAATTTCAATTATAGAATTTTTGTAATTTTTCTAAATTCTTGTTTCCAATTTTTGCAAAAAGTTTTTGTTGACACAAAACTAGGGCACCATGGAGCTTGATCTGGCTAGCCTACCCACACTGACAGTAGTCCATCTTAGGGGGTTGTGTATTGAAAGAGGGTTGCCTGCAACCACTGATCCCAGGAAGCAAATCCTGATCACATCCCTGACAGCATGGGCTGAGGCCCAAGAGGTAGAGTCAGAAGAAGCTCCAGAGGAGGGAGAAAGAAGGGAGGATGCAAGCTCTAACCACTCAGGGGAGGGAAGGCATCTGAGCCTAAGTGAGGATGAGGAAGAACGGTCCTCAGTAAATACAGTCACTAGGGGCAGACCCAAAGCTAGTGGTGGGAAGGGGGTCCTTTCAGGAGGAGAGAACCCATCCATCAGAGAAAGAGAGCTGGAAGCCCAGCTAGCATACATAGCTTTGGAAGCAGAGAAGCTGGCCCTAGAAAAGAAAAAGTGGGCATACAAAGAGAAAAGAGATGGAAGCAGCGATAAAGAAGCTGAGGTGTCCATGGGTGGGGGAGTTTGCCCCAGATTACCCAAAGGGGTGGTTCCTGCCTATGTAGAGGGGGATGACATAGATAAGTGGCTGGGGGCCTTTGAGAGGGCACTCCAAATGAGAAGGGTTAGGCCTCAATACTGGGGTTCCCTTTTGTGGGAGTTGGTCCCCAACTCAGGGAGGGATAGGCTTCTGACCTTAAGGGGGGAGGAGGCAGATTCATACCCTAGTATGAAGAGGTGCTTAGCCAAGAAGTTTGGTCTGACCCCAGAGCAATATAGAATGAAGTTCAGGGACACCCAGAAGGTCAGTACCCAGTCTTGGGTTGACTTTGTGGACATTTCACTAAAGGCACTAGAGGGCTGGATTATTGGTAACAAAGTATATACTTATGAGGGGTTATACAATCTGATCATGAGAGAGCACATCTTGACCAATTGTACCCAAGAAAGGTTACGCCAGCATCTAGTGGACTCTAAGCAGACCAACCCTAGAGAGCTAGGGGAGGCAGCTGATGAGTGGTTGAGAACCAGGGTGGTTGTCAAGTCCCAGGGGGGAGACTCCAAGAAGGGGGGGACAGGTCCCCAAAAACCTAAGGAGGGAGGTGGTAAGCCCACCACAGAGACTCCCTCTGTACCCCAGAACCCTAAGAAGGAGGAGAGTAAATCCCACTCCCACTCTGACAAGCAGAGACAGGGAGACCCAGGGTTAAAAAAACTCTTGGAGAGTAGGGCTTGCTTTGACTGTCAGCAGACAGGTCACTTCAGAGGAGATGCAGCCTGTCCAAGGAAGGTGGTTAGCACGGGGCTGTCCAGTGTAGCCATAGAGGAGGATTCTTCAGATGATGAAGTCCTCCTAGCATTGTGCTGGGAGACAGGACCAGATGGTAAGCTGGTGATCCCTGAGGGTGGGAGTAGGCACTTCCACCACATTCAAGTGAATGGGATCCCTACCACTGGCCTGAGGGACACCTGTGCCAGTCACACTATAGTGAGTGACCGGTTAGTGACGCCAGACATGTATGTCCCAGGAAAGACAAAGAAAGTCAGGATAGCCACAGGGGAGGTCACCTCCAAACCTGTAGCCATAGTGCCCCTAGAGAGGGAGGGTATCCTTGACTGGATTAGGGTGGTAGTCAGTGCTGACCTCCCCCTAGATTGTATCCTGGGCAATGACCTCCCAGAGGTGAGTCTGGTCCCAGATGGGGTGGTCGCCCAGGGCGCCCCCCCCAACCCAAAGTCCTGGGGAGTCAGTCCCTACAGTTAGGAGACAGGGGTCCCCAAGAAAAGGAAAGAAGAAAAGGAAGGGTAGGCCACTCTTAAAGAGAGTTCCAGGGAGCCAAAGGCCTTCTGCCCCAGTAGGGGGGGAGCCCAGAGTTGGCACTGGTGAGGCCTCACCTGACCCCAAGGAAGTCCTGAGTAGTCAGGCAGCTGTCCAGATGCAAGGTGTTGCCCCTGCACTGACAGAAGGGAGAGTGGAAGGAGGGTGTCTGCCACAGGAGGTGGTAGCCCCCCACTCTAGACAGCAAGAGGGGTGCCAGGACCCCAAAGTTGCCCTTAAAGCAGCTCAGCCACCTGTCAGTGGAGAGCTTAGGGTGTGGTTCTGGGTACTGACAGCTGTCAGTAGCCTCTGCTGGGTGCTAGCCTTCCTGGCAGCACTGTACTTGGCCCCAGGGCCAATAGTAAAGTAGGCCCTCTGACCCTATTGGTCATGGTGGGGTTGCTCAAGTGTTGGGTGACCTCTTTGGGTAAGCTAGGTGTTGCCCTAGCAAAGTTTGGAGTAGGGGAGGTGGGCACCTCACTATCCAAGTTGGCAGAGAGAAAGGAGGAAGACCCCCCTAGAGGGAAGTTTCAGTTTGAGTTGGGTCCTTTTACTGTTGGGATGGCTTCACTACCCATAGGGAGTGACCCTGACAGGAGGATATAAGGCAGAGTAGGCCCTGCAAAGGGACAGCCAGTTTTCTTCACTGTCTTCCTCGCCTAACAAGCCAGGAAGACTCTCCCAGGGTTGGGCTGAGTCTCCTGGGCGTGTGGGCTGGGGGTGGGGGGTTGTGTGAGAAAACAGGGCTGATTGCAGAGGCCCCATAACTTTTTGCCCCCATTTTTCTCTTTTTGCTGGTGTTTTCCTGACTTTGATGGTGCCCTGGGTACTGCTAACCAGTCCCAGGGCCTGTGCTCTGTGTAAAATGGATATGCAAATTAGGCTAATTATAATTGGCTAAGTTAACCTACCTATAAGTCCCTAGTATATGGTAGGGCATGTAGGTTTAGGGACCACAGCATAGGTGGTGCACACCTAGGTGCACTGCTGAGGTGCCCAGTGTCATTTTAAAAGCAAGCCTGCCTTGCTGGCTGCTTTTAAATTAAAGTTATATGCAAATTTGACTTTGGAATTAAAGGTACTTCCAAAGTCTTAAACTACCTTATTTTTACATATAAGTCACCCCTAAGGTGTGCCCTATGTGCCACTAGGGCTGGGTGTCATGTAACTATAAGCAGGGACTTTATAAAAATAGATTTATAAGCCCTGGTGAGGTAAAAACAGCCAAATTCGTTTTTCCCTCATTGAAGTAAATGGCCTTCATAGGCTAGAATGGGCAGACTTTATTTTAAATTTTAAAGTCTCCTTAAATGTTACATACCAAGAATTTGGTATCAAATTAATTGTTGTAATAAATCCCACAACTTCCAGTTGTGGGATTTAATATAACTTGTTCAGGTAAAAAGTTTAGACTTTACCTAAAAAGTTGCCAATTTCAGCTCTGCATTGTTTTTGCTGCTGTGCTCTGATTGGCCAGCCTGCAGCAGCTTCTGCCAGGCTGCCTTGATGAGGTGTGAAGTGGCCAGGCTTCACACAAAGGAATGTGCTTGGGGGAGAGAATCCCCCCTCAGCAGATGGTGAGGCAGGAAGGGGGAGGGCTGCCAAACTGGTCTTCAAAGGCAGAGAAGGACATTTGGAGCACCCAGCAACACCCCCACATCCTGCAACCCCAGACAATTAGGTGCCCCCTTGATTAGGTTAGGAGAGGGCAGGAGAGGGGTGTGTTTATGATTTTTAGCCACACCAGTGGGTGGGCTCAGCCAGATGTAACCTCCAAAAATCAGATTCATCCATGTTGGATTTTTAGAGACTGTTGCCTTCTGGGATGGATTTTTGCCACACTTCCCAGGAAGTGGTCATCACAGGGGGACGACCCTGTCCCTGATTGGAGAACCAGGGGCCCCCTGCTTTTCACCCAGGAGCAAGGATAAAACTGGCAGACCTGCACCCACACCTCAGATCCCCACCAAATTTCAAGAAGAAAGAACTTAAGGAGAAGAAGGACTGCCCTGCTGGACCCCTGGCCTGCACCTATAACCTGCACTCAGAAGGACTGCACCAGCTGCACACTTGGGCTTCACCACAAGAAGGACTTTGCCTGGCTTCAACTGGTTCAAGGAGGGACTCCCTGTTTGCTACAGGTGAAAAATTGCTAACCAGAGTCCCCTGCACCAACTCCTGAAGAAAGCGACCAGCTGACCACTGTCCAGTGGCCAAAAAGGAGTTTGCGCCAGGTGCATTCTGGGAGTTGAAGTCCGCACCCCCCAAGGACCATCACAGAACTTCTGGACCCTTGGGGTGAGCTGTGGACCCCAAAAGAACCTTAAAAGAACATCTGGGTGAAGCCCCAGAAGTTTGGAAAAGATTTGAGAATTTTTGGAAAAAAGCTCCAGAGAGGGACCGACCCGCCGCGGAAATTCTAGCCGGCTTGCCTCAACCGCGACCCGGCCTGACTTCGTGGTTCGTCCCGGTAAAGAAAAACATCCAAAAAAGAGACTAAGTCCGAACGTAAAAAGTTGACCGGGACCTCCCAGCCATCGTATCCGAGAAGGGCTCCATGGATGTCGGATCAAGATCCAGGTTTACCCCGGTCGAAGGATTTTCATCTCGAAAAAACGACTAAGTCCGAAGGTAAAAGTCTCCACCGAGGAAACCCACATCGCGTATCCGGACAAGGGCTCCAGGAGGTCGGATTCAACTGGCAGGTTCGTCCCGGTGAAGAAAAACTTCAAAATAAAGACTAAGTCAGAAGGTAACTTTTTAACCGAGGCCTCCCGCGACCTGTAGCCGAGCAGGGCTCCATCGCGGTCGGCCTGAAAGTTTGACTTTGCCCCGGTCGAGGTGCAACCAGATGACCCGATTGGCGCTTTTTGTTTCTAAGCTCTAGAAAAGTAATAATTCTTTAAAAATTCATATCTCCGGTTCCCCTGAACCGATTTTAATCGTTTTTGTGTCATTTTAAAGATAAAAATATAAACTATTTTTATAAATTGGTTTTGGATTTTTAAACTGTTTCCTGTGTTTTATTTAATTACTGTTTTGTGATATTTGAATGCTTTACACTTTGTCTCCTAAGTTAAGCCTTGACGCTCGTTGCCAAGCTACCAAGGGTTGAGCTGGGATTAATTTACTGAGACCTAACTGTACCTATGTGGAGGTTAGTGGCTTGTTGCTAGGTGTAGGTACCTACCTGCCCTACCAATAACCCATTTTCCAACAGCCACCCATCCCTAACCACGAACAATGACTCTCAGGAGAGCGATTAGGAGAGTACAGAAATATTTGTCAACATGGTGGTGCAATCGGCATGCCCCAATGCCCTAAGTTTAGGAGACATTGTGGACGCCTCCAAGGTCGATGCAACACTTAACCAGGCCAAAGAAGCACTTGATCACAAGATATGGAAGCTCTTCCTGGAAAAAACTAAAGTAGCCAATCATGAGTGTAAAGCAGCGATGGAAGGAATGTGGAGGGTGCGAGATGAATTGTCCACAGATGGACAAGGACTGGTCCTGCGAGGAAGGAGAATTGTGCTGCCTCAGAGTCTGTGGGCCAAAGTAGTGGAGCTAGCACATCAAGGCCATCAAGGCGCTGCAAAGACTAAGGCAAGATTGCGGGCCAAGGTATGGTTCCCCGGCATGGACAGTCAAGTGGACGAGCTGGTGGGAAAGTGTCATTCCTGTGTAATCACCTGTAGGAAAGTACCATCTTGCCTGGCATGTTACCCCCATATTTCACTGTATATATGTTGTTTTAGTGTATGTGTCACTGGGACCCTGCCAGCCAGGGCCCCAGTGCTCATAAGTGTGCCCTGTATGTGTTCCCTGTGTGATGACTAACTGTCTCACTGAGGCTCTGCTAACCAGAACCTCAGTGGTTATGCTCTCTCTTTGCTTTCCAAATTGTCACTAACAGGCTAGTGACCAATTTCACCAATTCACATTGTCATACTGGAACACCCTTATAATTCCCTAGTATATGGTACTGAGGTACCCAGGGTATTGGGGTTCCAGGAGATCCCTATGGGCTGCAGAATTTCTTTTGCCAACCATAGGGAGCTCTTACAATTCTTACACAGGCCTGCCACTGCAGCCTGAGTGAAATAACGTCCACGTTATTTCACAGCCATTTACCACTGCACTTAAGTAACTTATAAGTCACCTATATGTCTAACCTTTACCTGGTAACGGTTGGGTGCTAAGTTACTTAGTGTGTGGGCACCCTGGCACTAGCCAAGGTGCCCCCACATCGTTCAGGGCAAATTCCCCGGACTTTGTGAGTGCGGGGACACCATTACACGCGTGCACTATACATAGGTCACTACCTATGTATATCGTCACAATGGTAACTCCGAACATGGCCATGTAACATGTCTAAGATCATGGAATGGTCACCCCAATGCCATTCTGGCATTGGGGAGACAATTCCATGATCCCCCGAGTCTCTAGCACAGACCCGGGTACTGCCAAGCTGCCCTTCCCGGGGTTTCACTGCAGCTGCTGCTGCCAACCCCTCAGACACGTTTCTGCCCTCCTGGGGTCCAGCGAGGCTTGGCCCAGGAAGGCAGAACAAAGGACTTCCTCAGAGAGAGGGTGTTACACCCTCTCCCTTTGGAAAAAGGTGTCAGGGCTGGGGAGGAGTAGCCTCCCCCAGCCTCTGGAAATGCTTTGATGGGCACAGATGGTGCCCATCTCTGCATAAGCCAGTCTACACTGGTTCAGGGATCCCCCAGCCCTGCTCTGGCGTGAAACTGGACAAAGGAAAGGGGAGTGACCACTCCCCTGACCTGCACCTCCCAGGGGAGGTGCCAAGAGCTCCTTCAGTGTGCTCCAGACCTCTGCCATCTTGGAAACAGAGGTGCTGCTGGCACACTGGACTGCTCTGAGTGGCCAGTGCCAGCAGGTGACGTCAGAAACTCCTCCTGATAGGCTCTTATCTGTGTTGCTAGCCTATCCTCCTTCCTAGGTAGCCAAACCTCCTTTTCTGGCTATTTAGGGTCTCTGCTTTGGGGAATTCTTTAGATAACGAATGCAAGAGCTCATCAGAGTTCCTCTGCATCTCTCTCTTCACCTTCTGCCAAAGGATCGACCACTAACTGCTCAGGACGCCTGCAAAACCGCAACAAAGTAGCAAAGACGACTACTGCAACCTTGTATTGCTGATCCTGCCGCCTTCTCGACTGTTTTCCTGGTGGTGCATGCTGAGGGTAGCCTGCCTCCTCTCTGCACTAGGAGCTCTGAAGAAATCTCCCGTGGGTAGACGGAATCTTCCCCCTGCAACCGCAGGCAACAAAAGACTGCATCACCAGTCCTCTGGGTCCCCTCTCAGCATGACGAGCGTGGTCCCTGGAACTCAGCAACTCTGTCCAAGTGACTCCCACAGTCCAATGACTCTTCAGTCCAAGTTTGGTGGAGGTAAGTCCTTGCCTCCCCACGCTAGACTGCATTGCTGGGTACCGCGTGATTTGCAGCTGCTCCACCTCCTGTGCACTCTTCCAGGATTTCCTTTGTGCACAGCCAAGCCTGGGTCCCCGACACTCTAACCTGCAGTGCACAACCTCCTGAGTTGTCCTCCGGCGTCGTTGGACTCCCTTTTGTGTCTTTGGGTGAGCTCCGGTTCACTCCTCTTCGTAGTGGCTGTTCTGGCACTTCTGCTGGTGCTGCCTGCTCCTGTGAGGGCTCCCTGACTTGCTGGGTGCCCCTCTGTCTCCTCATCCAAGTGGCGACATCCTGGTCCCTCCTGGGCCACAGCAGCATCCAAAAACCCTAACCGTGACCTTTGCAGCTAGCAAGGCTTGTTTGCGGTCTTTCTGCGTGGGAATACCTCTGCAAGCTTCTTCACGAAGTGGGATATCCATCCTCCAAAGGGGAAGTTCCTAGTCCTCTTCGTTCTTGCAGAATCCACAGCTTCTACCATCCAGTGGCAGCTTCTTTGCACCCTCAGCTGGCATTTCCTGGGCATCTGCCCAATCTCGACTTTGTCGCGACTCTTGGACTTGGTCCCCTTGTTCCACAGGTACTCTCATCCGGAAATCCACTTTGGTTGCATTGCTGGTGTTGGTCTTCCTTGCAGAATTCTCCTATCACGACTTCTGTGCTCTCTGGGGAATATAGGTGCACTTTACACCTACTTTTCAGGGTCTTGGGGTGGACTATTTTTCTAACCCTCACTGGTTTCTTACAGTCCCAGCGACCGTACACAAGCTCACATAGGTTTGGGGTCCATTCGTGATTCGCATTCCACTTTTGGAGTATATGGTTTGTGTTGCCCCTATACCTATGTGCTCCTATTGCAATCTACTGTAACTTTACATTGCTTGCATTACTTCCTTTTGCTATTACTGCATATTTTTGGTATGTGTACATATATCTTGTGTATATTTGGCATCCTCATACTGAGGGTACTCACTGAGATACTTTTGGCATATTGTCATAAAAATAAAGTACCTTTATTTTTAGTATATCTGTGTATTGTGTTTTCTTATGATATTGTGCATATGACACCAGTGGTATAGTAGGAGCTTTGCATGTCTCCTAGTTCAGCATAAGCTGCTCTGCTATAGCTACCTTCTATCAGCCTAAGCTGCTAGAAACACCTCTTCTACACTAATAAGGGATAACTGGACCTGGTGCAGAGTTTAAGTACCCCTTGGTACCCACTACAAGCCAGGCCAGCCTCCTACATCACCTCAGGGGAGCCACCTTGTTGTTCCGTGGTCACGGAGCCGGCTAGTGTGAAGCCATGGACAAAAGTGAGTATGGACTTTGGGAGCTTCCCGGATGGGCGGCTGACGGTCGTCATCATTGACTCTTGCACAAAGTTCCCCGTTGTGGACGTCGTGTCTTCCACGGCGTTTGCGAATGTGA
The DNA here is from genome assembly GCF_031143425.1 of Pleurodeles waltl. Lineage (NCBI taxonomy): Eukaryota > Metazoa > Chordata > Amphibia > Caudata > Salamandridae > Pleurodeles > Pleurodeles waltl. The sequence goes on along the minus strand of NC_090444.1, from coordinate 366,122,557 downwards.
GGCCGGTACTTCAGAAAACGTTTGCCATGTTTGGCCTCCCTGACGAAGTCACAACAGACAATGGCCCGCCCTTCCATGGACAGGAGTTACGGTCTTACCATGAAGGATTGGCCATACGTCATCGCAGGGTTATGCCCTACTGTCCGCAGGCAAATGGGGATGTTGAAAGGTTTATGCGAACTCTAAACCGAGCCCTCAGAATAGGTGTGGACAAAGAGAAGACAGTGAGAAATGTCTCCAAGAGTTCTTGAGTGCTTATCGCCAGACCCCTCACAGTACTACAGGGTGTGCCCCGGCCACACTGATGTTTAAAGTCCCACCTAGGGATTGCATTCCGTCTGGTCCTCAGTGGACCGCACCCGAGCTCGATGTCGAAGCCACTCAGAAACGCAGAGAGTGTACTAATCGTAAAGCCACTGAGTGACGGCGAAGTCAATACAGAGGTTTTCAAAAAGGAGACAGAGTGGTGGTGAAGAATCGCCGGCCAGGAGGGAAATTCCAGACTCCGTTTGAGCCCGAACCCTGGCAGGTTGTCAGTGTAAGGGGTGCCATGGTGACAGCAGCTCGAGGCAGTCAGAGGGTCACCAGAAATGTATCACACTTCAAGAGAGCAGGGATTCCAGTCATGACCCGGGAGGACGACGCGGTCGACGACTCCACGTTGGAGTCCACTGCTGATGAGGCCAGGAACGGGGATGCTCCGGAGGTGACGCCAAGTGCCCGACACCCTCCGGGTGAAAACGCTGGCCCTGAAGGATCCCTGCTTAGGGGTGGACGTTATCACCTGCTTCCCAATCCGGTGCCGAACAGTCGCCTCCGAGACTTTGTATGTAAGCTGGGTCCATAGGAAGCCGTGTTGGGTCCTCGCTGTTTGCCCATCAGAAAGGTTTCATCCTCAGGCATGTATCCTTTTGCGTTCTTTGTTTTTTGGTTTGTTTCTCCTCTCTTCTGTGTGAAGTAAAACATGGGAGGGAGGGCCTCTCCTATTATTTGTAACCAGTTCTGCGTGTCCGGACGGAAAGCGGAACCGAGGTGGTTAAATAAATAAGGGGCTGCGCTGACTCAGTTTCCCTGCAGACTAGCTAACAAGTGCACGTGTGGTTATTATGTGCAGGGCTGGATGCGGCCTTTCACCCACCCTACATGGGTGTTCGTACATTTCCTTGCTTTTCAATTAGCAGTTGTAACTACAGACGGGAAGCTGTTTTACAATCAAATTGTTTTATCTTTTGTTTGAAATGCAGCATGTAGATTAGTGTGAATGCTTTAGGTAACTGCTTCCACCTCAGATGCCTGAAAAAAGCGTTTATCTTGCCACACGGTGACGTTTCACACCTTTTCAAAATACGGAGAGTAGCTATTAACAGGTGATAGAGGGGACAGGCCTTTTTCAGTGTTGATGGCAGTTGCTGCTTTCCTGGAATGCTTTGTTTTTACTCTTTCATCCTTCTGAACCCAAACAGAATGTCTTTGTAGGACATAGAACAGCAGGTTCCAGCTGATGCAGATCTCGAAACAGACTGCAAACCTAGATATAGGATTGTGCAATGGTGGGAATATCCTAACTTTTCTGTTATAGTTTTCAAATAGGGCCATTGCTTTGCAAAGCCGAATTGCACTTCATAGGACAACATTTTTGAAAACATAAAGAATGCGTTTCTGAGTATTAGGTAAACATTATCTGCGATGAAGCATCAGACCATTCTACTATGCCTTAAATTACCTATTTTCTGCCATGCTGTGCAGTGCTGTTTACCAAACCACTGCATGAAATCACAAATCTTTCAACATTATTTATAGAAATATTTTTTAAATTATTGTATAGACTTACATTAAAAATATATGCATAGGATCTGGAAAACCTCTTTGACAGTCAGCAGCTGCGGTATAATGTTCCACCGCTCATTTACTAAAATATGCATTACCTAGCACAGCAACCAAAGTTGTTGAACTGTGTTTAACATGGGACAAAACAGAGCAGCACCATGTGCACTAATAAATGGCACAGCTGCTGTCATCTTCAGTGTGGCACTTCTCAAGGTTGCCTGGCACCACACAAATAACTTTGCTTCAAAGTACAAAGGTATAAGCATTATATCTAGCATTGTTTTATACTGAACAGGTTCCCTTCCAGTACAAAATACTATATCTAGACATATTTTAAAACTTTTCCCACATTGTAAATGTGTTGTGCAGTGCAGCAAACATGCAACTCCATCCTCAAGGATGCAGTATTTTTTGGTGCAAATCTTGTCTACCTTAATTAGGAGCTAGGGCTTTGCATAAAAAAACACAAGTAGCATGCAAACACTCATGTACCACCAATGGGATGCCCTGGGTGCAAAGTATTGAAAAGCACTCCAGTCTACGCGACTCCACTATACACTATTGCACTCTACACCACTCAACTCTATGCTATTCCACTCCATTCTACACTATTCTACTCTAGGTCACTCCACTCTACAAAACTGCACTCAACAGTATTCCTCTCTACGCAACTCCATTCCACCGTATTCCACTCTGCGCCACTATACTCTGTGACTTCACTTAATGCCGCTCCACTTTACTCTATGCCAATCCACTCTACGCTCTTCCACTTTACACCACCCCACTCTATTCCAATCCACTCTAAGCCATTGTACTGTACAACATTCCACTCTAAGCCGCTCTCTAACATTTCACTCAACTCTACGCTGTTTCACTCCATGCAACTCAACTCTACGTCACACTAAGACATTCCACCTTACACACTCTACTCTGCACTATTCCTCTCTATACTATTCCGTTCTGCGCTTTTCCACTTTACACCACTTCACTCTACGCCACTTTGTGACATTTCACTCTACCTCACTCCACTCTGTGCTATTCCACTATATGCCACTCAACTCTATGCCACACTAAGACATTCCACTCTACGCCACTGCACTCTATGCCACTCCACTCTATGTCATTCCACTGTACATCACTCCACTGAACTCCAGACCTTTTTAGGCTATTCCACTTCACTGTACACTACTCCACGCTACTTTACTCCACTGTATGCTATTTCACTTTACTGTATTCCACTCCACTCTATGCCAATCCAGTCTACACCACTTAACTCTATGTTTTTCCATTGTACGCCACTGAACCCTACACCACTCCACTGCTTGCCATTCCACTTTACACCATTCCACTCCATTCTAAGGTATTTGACTTCATGCCATTCCACAGTACACCACTGTACTGTACACAACTCCACTCTGCCACTCCACTCTACCACTCCACTCTACACCACTCTGCACTACACAATTCCACTTTATGCCACTCCACTCTACACACCCCACTTTAAGCCACTCCACTCTACCCTACTCCACTCTACACCACTTCACATTACGTAACTCCACTCTATGCTATTCCACTATACACCACTTCACTTCACGCCAGTGTACTGTACAACATCCCACTCTATGCCACTTCACTCTGTACCACTCTACTCTAAGCTATTCCACTCTACACTGTTCCACTGTATGCCACTTGACATCATGACATCAGCCCTGGCAAATTTTATCAGACTAGCCCCCATAGGGTGCATAGCTAGTGAGCCCGACCACAACAATAAGGTTTGGTGGGGGGGTCTCCCCCCATGAAAAATTTGGGAAAATAATGGCAAAAATGGTGTATTCAAAGCATAGTAAATGATGACCATACAGTGCACCAGGGTAAAGCAATTCTTATTGGGGCTCTTCAATGATTCCCTCACCATCACCTTCTAATATTGCCTCTCATCTCTCCATAGCCCCTCTCTCACATGTGCCTCTCTCACATTTGTTCTATAGCGTCACTCTTACCAGCATGAGTGTTGAAGCACTTTACATCACACACACACTCACAATTGCTCTATAGCGTCACTCTTATAGCATGGTTGTTGGAGCCCTTTACATCACACATACACACACATACAAAGGCAATGACTCATACATGTGTAAATCAGTGAATAGATAATGTTACATAAGACAAGGGGACTACAAGGTGTAGGATTCACACGTCATCCATACTGGTAGGCATTTTTTAAGAGTGCTTGGTCTGGGGAAGCATTAACTCAGGATTCAGAAAGTAACACAGTGCTTAGGGTTACCATTGAAAGACTTGTGCCTTCCTAACTGTCCAATAAACAGCATGTTACTGCAAGAGCAGCTACCTGCTATACTTCATGAAAGAGCTCATGAAGAGCGACATCCTAATGTCTGAGGCTAGGAAAAAATAAATATTTGAAAAATATTACCACTTATCTTTTCAATTGGAAGAAGCTTCTCTGGGAGTAACTTAATTTTTAAATTGTTTTTGTTTCCTTTTCTGCTTTCAGGGTAAACACCCAGACCACCCCACCTCCTGTTTTTTTTTAAACCTCTTACCTCTATTTACTTCTTCACACCCTCAACCTAGTGCTAATCTGTGCCAGTATTTTCTACTGCTCAGCACTGGCACTTATTTTACAGGGCTGGTACTATCACTTTCTTTCAATTTTTTAAAGATGAATTAATGAGGCACATCAGCTGTACTTTTCACAAATCGTCTTCCAAGGTGCGCTCACTTTCAGCCATTTTGTCAAAGCGCCTGCACCATGCCTTAGACTCTTAATGGATAATTATAGTCTGGACCTAGTACATGACTCAGATGAGGTGAGGCAAGCCTCGAACAGCAGGCCCAGAACGTTCTTAGCAGTGAAGGAACATGACGAGCAGCCAAAAGTACAGACTTTATGCTTGCCTGTGTGCCTGGCTTCTATTAACAAAATATTACACAGAGTCTCTGTGTCTCCCTAACTAAGCTGGCACTGCGGTGGGCCCACAGTTCTCCTTACCTCCTAAGAAACTGCTTGTGTCATGTGTGCTGCCAAAAGGTATGTATTGGGGTGAGGAAAGATGGGGTGAATGTATGTCATTGTGCCTTCTTTTTTCAATTAGAAATAATGCCTGAACCTTGGACCTCTTGTTGCCCTCACCCTGGTGTACAGAAATGACTGGCATTGTATGCAATTTGCTGCCTGGGACAGCCTCTTGGGCACTCTGTTGCTGGATGCTGAGCCTGATGGGACAGCTGGAATGGACTTCAGTTTGAATCTGAAAGAGAGTGCTTCTCTTTCTGCCTCCTCTAGTACTGGGCCTCATTGAACATGCCTGGCGTCACAAAAAGAGAGAAGCATTTCAATAACTAACTAATGTCACCTTAGCTCCAATTGCAAATATGTGTGTTTTAATTTCATAATTGCAGACTCTAGCTATATCAAGGGCTGCTTACTTTTCAAAATGAAGCAAGACAGGGAGAGCTAAAGTCTAGGCCAACACGATCAGCAGGACTCCCAAATCCAGTGCTTAATTTGAACTGGTGTTTGCAAGTGGTGGCCAGAAGCACTCAATTTTAGGGACTGGAATGGAATGAGAGTGAAAGGAAAAAATGGGTAAAGATGCAAGAAGGGAATGACTGGAAATTAGAGACAAAGGTAAAAAGTGAGATAAAGGTGCAGGGAGTGTTTGGTGGTAGATGAATCAAATGTGAACACCACATTCGGCAGCGCTGCTAACGAGGTTCTGAGAAAAAACTTTGAGCCTCAGTACTTAATTTTATTTTACAAATTAGGTAATGCCTGAACCCTAAATACTCTTAACTCACTTTATCTTTACCCGCCCCTGAACCCTCAAAGCTCCTTACCTCCCTTCACCTCTATATGCCTCCAAACTCAAAAAAACACCTAAGTGCCTTCACCTCTACCCCTTCCTGAACCCTAAAACCCCTTAATACCCTTTAACACTACCCACCACTGAATCTCAAAAAACCCTTTCACCCCCTTTACCTTTTCCCACCTCTATCCGCCCATGAGCTCTAAACCCTAAAACTCCTTACCTCACTTTACCTTGACCTGCCTCTAAACTCTAAAAACTGATTACCTCCCTTTATCTCTATCATCCTTAAACACTTAGGGGCATATTTAAGAGCCCCTAGTGCCATCCTAACGCCACATTAGCATTATTTTCTGAGGCTAATGTGGCATTAGAAGGGCAAAAACACAGCACCATATTTCCAAAGTAGCGCAATGCATGCATTGTGCTACTTTGTAACCCTTTGAGCTACATTATGCCTGTGCCAGGCATAATGTATGCAAAGAGAGCGTTCCCACCATTAGGGGAGCCAAAAAAAGGTGCAGGAAAATCTAACAGATTTCCTTGCGTCATTTTTTTGGGCACTTTTAAAGCCTGTTCAGAGTAGGCTTTAAAAGGGGTTATGCCTTTGTATACAATGGGCTCCTATGTACCCTGAAGGAGTAGCGCCAAACGTTTAGCGCTACTCTTGCAGAGTACATCAATAGCATTAAAAAAATGATGCCATTGCCCCCTACTCTGCACCATGGTGCGCCGTATTTTAAATACCGCGCACACATGGTGGTCGTAGGGGGGTTCTAAAAGATGCAAGAAAAGTGCAGCGCCCATAGGGGCAGATTTAAAACAAAGTGTTGCAGGGTATCTCAGCATGTGACCTTGCTGCACTGCCCTGTGCCACAGGGAAAGATCAGAAATGCACCATATTTACAAAATATGGTGTATTTCTGTCCCTTCCCCCTGCGCTGACACATAATTGGCTGAATAGCGCCAACGCAGGCACCCTTGCACCATGCTGCAAGGAGCCTATGTTGCATGCAGGATTGCTTTTGAGCAGTAACGGACATCTTCCTTGCAAAAACAATCCACAGAGGTGCTTTCCTCTTTCTATGTGTTCTGCAGAATGCAGCACACATGGAAAGAGTGGGGAGACATACGGTTTTGATGGATTACCTGGTTTACACGTCCTTGTGAATCTGAGAATGCATCAAAACCCATGGTTGTGACATGGCAAAACCCACTGCAATGCCCATGTAACACCCCCCTGATGCAGAGCAAGACAACACAGCCACTTGTGCTGCCTTGCCTAACTCCATATCTGAGGCCATAAAAAGTCATGCAAAGTGACTTTGCATGGCCTCGTAGATATGAATCTTCATTCTGCACCACCGGAGCATAAAAGTGACGTACCAGAGGCGCATGTGGCTTGTAACTATGCCCCTAAAAATGCCTTGCCACCCTTACTATCCTGTACCTTAACCCACCCCTGAGGCCTAAAACTTCTTTTAAAAACGTTACCTCCTTTAACTCTTATCCATTCCATAACTCTTAATCTTCCTTTTTTAAAATGAAATAGTAATTATGACATTTAAAAAAACATACTTTCTTGTGATCTGAAGTACCACATAGAAATGTGCCAAAACTGCCTGTGTGGTGCTTACTGGTGCGCTAACCTCCAGCAGAGTTAGGACTGCTGGATAAAGACTGTATACCATTATGACAGACATATTTGAAAGACTGTCATATCACATAGGAGTGCTTAGAAACAGCAGAACAGCATACGCGTAACAGAAGTGTGGCATAAAGCACTAAAAAAAGTTGTCCTTGTGCTGTTTGCTTGTAACACACAATTCTGAGGCTACTGCAGTGCGCAGTTGTGAAACTGATTTTAGTCATAAGGTTTCTACAGCACTCCTGATTCCCCAACAGTAAAAGTTTCAGCATGTGCCTAACGATGTTTGATCAGCTTTGGATTTCGTCTGGCTAATGTTATAATTTTAAGATTTTAATAAAGGCGTAATAGTGTACTCAAAGGACTGGGAGGGTTATGGAAATTTAGCAGGTGCATTTTGCAAGTGCTGTCCTTTGGCAGGTCAAAGGCAGGGAACGATTGCTGCATTACAGTGGCAGAGTAAAGGCAGACAGGAAACCATACTGAAAATGTGTATTGGATATTTAACAAGCGTTTTGCACTTCTGTGAATAAGTGTTAGCTGCCAAAGGTGTGTCCAGTATTAAATTCAAGAAAGCTTTGCTTGAAATCCATGGTTTCAATGTGCCATTGTTTTATAGCTCGATGTGACTAAACTTAGGTGGTCATTCTGACCCCGGCGGTAAAATGCACTTACCACCGGTCAGAAGACCGCCATAACACCGCCGCGGCCGCGGAAACCCGCCACGGTCATTCTGACCCGCAGAAGGCAAACCTCCGAAAATCCGACAGCCACAACCGACCGCCAGACCAGCGGTCGGCGGAAAGGTGGAGGTGACAAAACCTCCACCGCCACGCCAACAGAAATACGCCCATGCCATTACGACCCACGTATCCACGCGGCGGTCATTCAAACGCGGTATTCCATTGGCGGGACACACCGCCGCGGTCAGAATACACACAAACGAACAAAACCCAGCCACATTGGATGATTTGAATCCCACACACCTGATACACATACACACACCACTCCCAAACACACAATACAATATAAAACACACACCCACATCACCCACAAACCCCTACGCAAAAAAATTCTGAAAGAAGGCCAGAGCGAGACACCAGCATCCACAAACTAACAGCCACAGCCACTCAACACCATCACCCACACACTATCCACACACAAAACAACACACACCACCACACTCAACACACTTAACTACACATACTCCACCCCACACATCATACACACCACCCCATGGCACCCCAAAGACAACCCCGCTTCACAGACGAAGAACTCAGGGTCATGGTGGAGGAAATCGTTCGGGTAGAGCCCCAGCTGTTCGGCACACAGATACAATACACCAGCATTGCCCGGAGGACGGAGCTATGGCAGAGGATTGTCGACAGGGTCAACGCTGTGGGACAGCACCCCAGAAATCGGGAAGACATCAGGAAGCGATGGAACGACCTACGGGGGAAGGTGCGTTCCATGGTATCCAGGCACAACATCGCCGTGCAGAAGACTGGCGGAGGACCCCCACCTCAACCCCCACAATTCACATCATGGGAGGAGGAAGTCTTGAGCATCCTGACGGCCTCGCAGGAGTCGGCGGAGGAATGGATACTGGTAAGTTGAAGCTTTACTACTGCTTCCCCCCCACCTGCATGCCAAATCATACCCCAACCCTCACCCCCATCCTCGAACCCCACCCTCACCCCCACCCCCACCACCATCCTCACCCCCACCACCATCCTCACCCCCACCCCCAGCACACCTATTCCCCGCCAATGTCTCACCATCACAACCGACACATCCCAAAACCTAGGCCTGCATGCGTCCACTAAGCATGGACACCCATCACCAAAGCATGCCCAATGCATATACACATCCCCCCCACAAGCCACCCTCACCAAAGCCCCCACACACGAATGCCAGCACTTGGGGACACGAGAACCCATAGATACACCCATATGCCACACATTGAAACTATAACCATACCTCTATACCCCTGCAGGACCCGACCGTCAACACACCGCGGCGGAGGGGCCAGAATTCTCCACACCCCCCACCCAAGAGGCCGTCAGCGATGACAGCAGCTCTGTCGACCTGGACACCGATGACCAGCCCGGATCATCGGGGACCTCTGGACAGTCGGTTCCCCTCACACAGGCCCAGGCCACTACAGACCCAAACCCCTCTGGGAACACCAGCACAGCTCCCACCCAGCGGGCCCATGCCTCTGTCTCCAGGGCGCGTCAATCTGCGGTGTGTCTACCACTACAGGGCACCCAGGATAACCCACCACCCCAACAACAACAGGGACCTGGGGGCAGTGGTAGTGGGCACACCGGCCAGGGGGCAGAGGCCCAGGGAAACAGGGCAACTCGGAGGGCAGCTGTGCGACAGGGGGGGGACGGGCCCAGGGAACCCACTCTCCACGAGGTCCTCACCACCATCATGGGAGCATACAACCGCTCCCAGGAGACGATGGCGACGGTACTGGCCCGGTTCCAGGAGATCCAGGTACTGCAGGAGGAACACTATCGGGGGTACAGGGAGGACATCAGAGCCATCAACACCACCCTGGTTACCATGGTAGGGCTGCTGCAGGACCTCGTCAACACCCGGGCGGACACTCAACAACACCCAAGGGCCCCTGCCACTAGCCTGGACCAAGAACAGCCAACCACCTCCGCCGGCGCTAGTGGACAGGAGGCCCCCGCACAGCAGCAGCCCACCAGACCCCCACCTCCTGCAGGAGAAGAACCACCCCGCAAGAGGGCCCTGAGATCTCGCAAGAAGACAGAGTAGGATGTCAAGACCCCCGCCAGCAATGGATACCACCTGATGTCATCCCACTGTCCCACATTGTCACCCTGTCCATCCTTGAACTGCCCATGCTCCATCTCTCCACAGGCCTCTGGACAATGCACCTGTGTGACTGTTACTCTGGACTCTGCCATGGACATTCCTTCACCATAGCCCCCACCCACTTGAAACCACCCATCCCATTTTGAGCACTTAAATAAATACCTATTTTGCACAAAACTATCTGGAGTCTGGCTGTGATTTCAATATATTGTAATTGACATGACAGTGCAAATATGTCCTTGTACATGGTGAAGTCAACAAACAGCTGCCACAAAGCTGTAGTCCATGGGGAAACGAAGCACAGGACTCGTAGTGGGGACCCCAGATCTGAAATAGGGAGGGAAAAGCCACAACTCAGTCATCATACACTGGGGCAAATAGACAGGCAGCAGAGATGCAGGAGAGTAGTTCACATTTACTAAATTATCTTTGAAATGTTACCTGTGTCCTATTGGAAGTACTGTTCAATGATTCTGTCCCTGTTGTCTGTTTCAGCCCCGTCGTCTTCCTCCTCGTCACTCTCCTCAGGTTCCACAGCTGCCACAACACCACCGTCTCGACCATCCTCCTGCAGGAAAGGCACCTGGCGGCGCAAAGCCAGGTTGTGAAGCATGCAGCAGGCCACGATGATGTGACACACCTTCTTAGGTGAGTACATTAGGGATCCACCTGTCATATGCAGGCACCTAAACCTGGCCTTTAGGAGGCCAAAGGTGCGTTCGATCACCCTCCTAGTACGCCCATGGGCCTCATTGTACCGTTCCTCTGCCCTGGTCCGGGGATTCCTTACTGGGGTCAGTAGCCACGACAGGTTGGGGTACCCAGAGTCCCCCACTAGCCATACACGGTGTCTCTGTAGCTGTTCCATCACGTAAGGGATGCTGCTATTCCTTAGGATGTAGGCGTCATGCACTGACCCTGGGAATTTGGCATTTACATGCGAGATGTACTGGTCAGCCAAACACACCACCTGGATGTTCATTGAATGGTAATTTTTTCTGTTCCTGTACACCTGCTCCCTGTCTCTTGGGGGAACCAAAGCCACATGGGTCCCATCAATGGCACCAATGACGTTGGGAATATGTCCAAGGGCGTAGAAATCACCCTTCACTGTAGCCAATTCGCCCACCTCAGGGAAAATGATGTAGCTCCTCACGGATTTCATCAGGGCAGACAACACTCTGGATAACACCTTCGAAAACATGGGCTGAGACATCCCAGAAGCAATTCCCACTGTTGTCTGAAATGACCCACTTGCCAAGAAATGGAGTACTGACATGACCTGCACCAGAGGGGGAATCCCTGTGGGTTGGCGGATGGGGGACATCAGGTCGGGCTCCAGCTGGGCACACAGTTCATGGATAGTGGCACGGTTAAGACGGTAGGTCAGGATAATGTGGCGTTCTTCCATTGTCGACAGGTCCACGGGAGGATTCATCCGTCTCCTCGCCCAACCCAGCGGACGGTGCCTAGGAAGGACAACATGGAGCACACAGTCAAGCAACCCACAGGTACGTACTCACAGCTAGCACAGTAAACGATTCTCTATGCAGTGAATGGCGTGTCTGAGTGGCTATGCAAGGCCTAGGCCTGTGTGACGCAGTTGAAATTGAGCCATGTGGGCCCTGGAAATGGCGGCTGCCTGACCTGTGAAGTGTGACAATGGGATGTGAGGTCAATGCGCTGGCGTGGCACACCGCGGCGGGCGGCGGGCGAAGACCGCGGCGCGAAGCCGCATTGGTTAACATTGAAGCCTATGGGTTTCAGGAGCCAATGGCGAAGGGCGCCGGCGGTGGCGGGACGCACCGCCGCGGTACGCACCGCCGCGGACGTGACCGCCATTTTCTATCTACTTATCCACTTGCGACTTGAACTTTCACAGGAGAGGACCTATACTGCAAGTGTTGCTGTGACCTCGGTCTGGAAGGGACAATGGCTGCTGCGCCTGGGGAAAGGGCCCCTGCCTTCACTGGAGAGGAGTTGGAGAAACTTGTGGATGGGGTCCTCCCCCAGTATGCGCTACTCTACGGTCCTCCAGACCAACAAGTGAGTTTAATTCAATCTGGATTTGGGGCCACTGGCTGGCTTGGGGGCATGGCGGGGGGCCTGGCGGAGGGCCTGGCGGGGATGGGGGGCATGTTGGGCCTGGCGGGGGGCATGGCGGGGATGGGGGGCATGTTGGGCCTGGTGGGGGGCATGGCGGGGGGCCTGGCGGGGATGGGGGGCATGTTGGGCCTGGCGGGGGGCCTGGCGGGGATGGGGGGCGTTGGGCCACTGGCAAGGAAAATGCTGACAAACTTGAACGTGGTATTTCTCCCTCCCTGTACGTGTCACATAGGTCCGCGCCCATGAGAAGATCGGGATTTGGCGTGCCATCGCCAAGGAAGTCCGGACCCTGGGGGTCCACCATCGACGGGGCACCCACTGCCGCAAGAGGTGGGAGGACATCCGCCGCGGGACCAAGAAGACCGCCGAGTCTCTGCTGGGGATGGCCTCCCAACGTAGGCGGGGTGCCTGCCGTCAACTGAGCCCCCTGATGTTCCGGATCCTGGCGGTGGCCTACCCTGATTTGGATGGGCGCGTGAGGGCAGCACAGCAGACACAAGGGGGTGAGTACAAGCATTATCTACTCTGTTGTCGCGCAGTGGAGGTGTCTGGGTGGGGGAGGAGGGCTGGGGGTCCCCCTAGGCCAAGGCGATATCTGTAGGCTGGGCACCCCCGTAAGCCCCTGTGTCCCCAGCCACCACCCTCAGTAGTTTGTCAGTACAGCCATCCCTGGGCCGTGTCATCCATGGGTGCAGTTGTCAACTCTAGGCGTGTAGGGCATGTTCCACGGAATGCGTAGCGGACCCCAAGTGCGCAACTTAGTTCAGGGGGCATCTGTGTCTGTCATGTCCGCTAACTGTACCGGAGATCCATGTACTCAATATCCCTTTATTTCTCTCTCCCCCCCCCTTTTTGTTTGTCTTTCTGTGCTTGTGTGCATCAGCATCATCAGGCGGAGGAGAAGTGGCATCGGGGCAGGAGGGAGCTGCATCTCACATGGCCCAGGAGGGCCATGCCACAGAGTCAGACTGGACCAGTGAGACGGAGGGCGAGGGGAGCTCCACGACGGGGACGACTGGACCCTGCAGCGACACGGACACGTCCTCGGAAGGGGGCTCCCTTGCGGGGGTGGCACCATCCGTGCCCCCCGCCATTACAGGTACAGCCGCCACCCAGCGCACCATCTCCGCCCTCCCAGCAGCCCCTCAGCGTTCGCCCCGTGCCCGCTCTGCCAGGAAGCCGGGCATCTCCTTCGCCCCAGGCACCTCAGGCCCTGCCCCTGTTACCCCCGCTGCCCTCAGTGAGGAGGTCATTGACCTCCTCCGAACGCTCATTGTTGGGCAGACTACCCTTTTGAATGCCATCCAGGGGGTGGAGAGGGAGGTTCATCGCAGCAATGCGTACCTGGAGGGCATTCATTCGGGTCAGGCTGCCCATCAGCGATCGTTCCAGGCTCTGGCCTCAGCACTGACGGCAGCCATTGTCCCTGTCTCCTGCCTCCCTCTACTAACTCCCTCCTCCCAGTCTCCTGTTCCTCTGCCTGTCCCACCCACACCATCAGACCAGCCTGCACACACCTCAACACCCAAGAGAAGCTCATCCAAACATAAGCACCACAGATCACGCAGACATTCACACACGCAACATTCCGATGCAGACATGCCAACAGTCACTACCACCTCTGTGACCCCCACCTCCTCGTCTCCCTCCTCCCTCCCTGTGACGTCTACACTCACACCTCCATTCACCTCACCATCAGCCAGTGTTTCCATCACCAGCACACCCTCCACTCCAGTCCGCACACGTGCAGTCACCACCCCCACTGCCATTTACACGTCCCCTGTGTCCTCTCCCACTGTGTCTGTCACCCCCTCTTCCACACCACACAAACGCAGCCACCCACCCACCCAACAGCCATCCACCTCACGACAGCCTATCCCTCCTGCACCTGCACCCAAAGACAGCAAACGTGACTCACCTACAACCACATCCTCTCCCTCCACTCCCATTCCCACTGTACCTACCACTCTCCATTGTCCCAAGAAACTCTTCCTCGCCACTACTAACTTCTTTCCTGACCCTGAGCCCCCCCCTCCTTCTCGTCGGGGTAAGAAGAGCACCTCAGCCACCACCAGCCCTGCAGCCCCCTTGACAAGGGTGCAGGGGTATTGGAGCCCGCCAGCCCGCATGTCTGGATCTTCGCCCAGCAGCAAGGGGACAGCCAGCCCACCCCCTGGGAAGAGGAGCAGAAGGCGGAAGGGGCGCCGCAGGAGCCCGCCTTCTACATCCCCCCCGGACACCACCCAGAGACAGTCACCAGCCACAGCTCCAAAGGGAGGAAAGGGCCACAGGCCCACGACTAAGGAGGGCAAGGGCAGCAAGTCGGAGAGGTCAGGCAGCAGGCCTGCTGCCCAGGAGGAGCCCACAACCCCCATAGCCGCTGCCCCGGGAGGAACCGGCACAGCTGCCCCGGGAGAGCCCACCACCCCCATAGCCGCTGCCCAGGGAGGACCCAGTCCAGCTGGCCAGGAGGGCCCCACCACCCACAGCCCAGGTGGGCATTGAAGGAGCACCATCCCCGCTGCCCAGGAGGGCCCCACCAGGCAATGAGCAGTTGGCCATAGACCGGCCGCCGTCTCCAGAACCGCTGAACTGGGCCCCGCCGTCTCAAGCACCGCTCCGCTGGGCCCCGCCGTCTCAAGAACCGCTCCGCTGGGCCCCGCCGTCTCAAGAACCGCTGAACTGGGCCCCGCCGTCTCAAGAACCGCTCCGCTGGGCCCCGCCGTCTCAAGAACCGCTCCGCTGGGCCCCGCCATCTCAAGAACCGCTGAACTGGGCCCTTCAAGGCAAGGAGCGCTGAACTGGGCCCCGCCGTCTCAAGAACCGCTGAACTGGGCCCCGCCGTCTCAAGAACCGCTCCGCTGGGCCCCGCCGTCTCAAGAACCGCTCCGCTGGGCCCCGCCGTCTCAAGAACCGCTCCGCTGGGCCCCGCCGTCTCAAGAACCGCTGAACTGGGCCCCGCCGTCTCAAGAACCGCTCCGCTGGGCCCCGCCGTCTCAAGAACCGCTCCGCTGGGCCCCGCCGTCTCAAGAACCGCTGAACTGGGCCCTTCAAGGCAAGGAGCGCTGAACTGGGCCCCGCCGTCTCAAGAACCGCTGAACTGGGCCCCGCCGTCTCAAGAACCGCTCCGCTGGGCCCCGCCGTCTCAAGAACTGCTCCGCTGGGCCCCGCCGTCTCAAGAACCGCTCCGCTGGGCCCCGCAGTCTCAAGAACCGCTCCGCTGGGCCCCGCCGTCTCAAGAACCGCTCCGCTGGGCCCCGCCGTCTCAAGAACCGCTCCGCTGGGCCCCGCCGTCTCAAGAACCGCTGAACTGGGCCCTTCAAGGCAAGGAGCGCTGAACTGGGCCCCGCCGTCTCAGGAACCGCTCCGCTGGGCCCCGCCGTCTCAAGCACCGCTCCGCTGGGCCCCGCCGTCTCAAGCACCGCTCCGCTGGGCCCCGCCGTCTCAAGAACCGCTGAACTGGGCCCTTCAAGGCAAGAACCGCTGGCCCTTTGGCAGACGTGGCAGGGCAGGATCTATCTCGGGCAGGGCTGCAGGATGTCCTCTGGCCAACTTGCCTCCTCCAGTGGCAGTGGGGTCTGTTATGGACTGTATGGACCGTGGCTTTGCACTCCCCAGGATGGCCCAGTGGGCAGGCCACCCACTGTATGGACTGTATGGTCTGTGGCTTTGCTCTCCCCAGGATGGCCCAGTGGGCAGGCCACCCACTGTATGGACTGTTTGGACTGTGGCTTTGCTCTCCCCAGGATGGCCCAGTGGGCAGGCCACCCACTGTATGGACTGTATGGACCGTGGCTTTGCACTCCCCAGGATGGCCCAGTGGGCAGGCCACCCACTGTATGGACTGTATGGACCGTGGCTTTGCTCTCCCCAGAATGGCCCAGTGGGCAGGCCACCCACTGTATGGACTGTTTGGACCGTGGCTTTGCTCTCCCCAGGATGGCCCAGTGGGCAGGCCACCCACTGTATGGACTGTATGGACAGTGGCTTTGCACTCCCCAGGATGGCCCAGTGGGCAGGCCACCCACTGTATGGACTGTATGGACTGTGGCTTTGCACTCCCCAGAATGGCCCAGTGGGCAGGCCACCCACTGTATGGACTGTTTGGACTGTGGCTTTGCTCTCTCCAGGATGGCCCAGTGGGCAGGCCACCCACTGTATGGACTGTATGGACCGTGGCTTTGCACTCCCCAGGATGGCCCAGTGGGCAGGCCACCCACTGTATGGACTGTATGGACAGTGGCTTTGCACTCCCCAGGATGGCCCAGTGGGCAGGCCACCCACTGTATGGACTGTATGGACTGTATGGACTGTGGCTTTGCACTCCCCAGAATGGCCCAGTGGGCAGGCCACCCACTGTATGGACTGTATGGACTGTGGCTTTGCACTCCCCAGAATGGCCCAGTGGGCAGGCCACCCACTGTATGGACTGTATGGACTGTGGCTTTGCACTCCCCAGGATGGCCCAGTGGGCAGGCCACCCACTGTATGGACTGTGGCTTTGCACTCCCCAGGATGGCCCAGTGGGCAGGCCACCCACTGTATGGACTGTTTGGACTGTGGCTTAGCACTCCCCAGGATGGGCCAGTGGTCATGGAGTCCCCTCGTGGATCTGGCGTCGTGTACTCAAGTGGCTGAGGTGCCCCCCCTTCCCTTCCCCCTGAGGTGCCTGTCCTATTTTCTTTCTGATGCCCCTGCAGTGTTCTCTCCGTGGAGTTCTTGTCGTGGGACTGGGCCTTGCCCCTTTGCACAGGACCCCTGTGATCCACGGACAGTGGTTGGACTACATTTAGTAGCTGTGTATATTTTGTACATAGTTTATTTATTTATTGGGATTACTGGTGTACATATTTCAATATATCTGCCCGTTTATGATCTCTTATTTTGGTCTTTGCATTATTTCGGAGGGGGGTGGTTTGTGGGTTGTGACAGTGATCTGTGGGAATGCATTGATGTGTGTGTTGTAGTGGGTGTGGGTGGGTGGGTGTGTGCCGGTAATCTTTTCCCTCCCCTGTGTCGTAGGTGCAGTACTCACCGATGTCTTCCGCGCCGCCGGGCGTGCTCCTGGTATATGAGCAGGTATAGGAGTGCGGGGATGACCTGCAACTCTGGTTCCATACTGCCGGAATCTCGCTTGGAGTGCGTAGAGGTGAGCGTTTTCCCGTTCGTAGTCTGTTTCCGCCGTGTTCTTATCGGCAGTGCTCCCGCCCCGGAAAAGGTGGCGGATTGGTGGGTCGTGATAGGGTGGGCGGTACATTGTCTGCCGCCTGGCTGTTGGCGGGGACCGCCGCGCTGTTTGTTTGTACCGCCGTGGCGGGCGGAGTGTTAATACGGCGGGCTGTGTTGGCGGTTACCGCCAGGGTCAGAATTGCATATTTTAGACCGCCGGCCTGTTGGCGGCTTGGCCGCCGCTTTATCACCGACCGCCAGGGTCAGAATGAGGGCCTTAATGTCTTATTTTCTGCAATGTGCTAATGAACCAAAAGGTTAATGAAATCTGTGGATGAATCTTTTCTTTTTTTCACAAAGTAAGTGTTGTGCAGTTATGCTAGCCTTCTCTTGTAATTTAGGACTTTCCTCTTTACATTACACGAACTCTGTAAAAATGTAAATGTAAAAATGTAACAAATTATCAGAACAGTGAGTTTGCTATGCCATCTTCCTAGCGTTAACAAGATGTTCAGATTGTATCTTAGATTGTTCCAATGCCGTCTCTGTGGAAACTTGCATCCTATGTGTTCATTTTCCGAAAACTTTCTAAAGGGTTTCGCATGAGTAATACCAACCCGCATATAATGTATACAAATAGGAACAGCAGAATAAGGTCAAATAGGCATTCTGAATGTAACTTCTGCAAAATTACAAGTAGGAATTTGTGGGCCTAAACTACAAATCTCATGCAAGACATCACTCACATTGTGCTACAGTGAAGCATCGGCATTGTTTTCATTAGCACATCAGATGCTATCATTGTAAGTGTCTCAGTAAATAGGATGATGCCAAATGTTCGCGCAATGCAGCACTCTAATTGTTCATGCTGCGCTGACTGACTTTTACTAAATTTGACATGAACCCTTCAAAAGCAATGTAGTATTTGAATTGAATCTGAACTGGGTTCATTAATGATTTCTCAAAACGTACAACGACATAACCATGTGTGACTTTAACCTTCTTTGATATAAAAAGTGGTATTCTCACACACTCCATCCAGGTCAAGATTACATCTTTGTTTCAGTGAACCTGGCCCATGACAACCACACCTAACACTAAAGCTTTTAAATGGTAATTTAGGGAAGCTACCCTAGCGACCTGCACTGCATAAATACACAACTTCTAACTTGTAAACAGTTTCACCTGGGACAAGCTAAAGAACACGTCAAACTTAAGGATCTCTGGAAGCCGCCTGGAAAAAAAGGCTGATTTTGACAAGTTCAGCTTATCATATTACAATGGTGAGTGCTATATCATGTTACATTCAATGTAATTTTAAACGCTTGCTCAAGACTAAAATAGGAATTACTTGCTGTGATTTTAACAAATATTCAACTTAGAAAATATTCTTGCAAATATTAATAGTTGCAGATGTGCTAAAGATACGCTCCGTGTAGATAAGCTGTTTTAATTGAAGTTTGAAATGTAATATCACTTTGTGTTTTTTTTTTCTGCCTAGCCTCCGGCACAAAGATTGTCTGCAGAGAATGAAGCAAATAATTATATTGAGAAACAAGAAGACAAGGATATCTGCACTGTGAAGCTTATTAATGATTACAAAGGTATTGTGAAATAATGTTCAGATGCTCTTGTTTGTAGAGCAAACCACATTTAATTGGTATTTTGTGTTCTGCATGCCAAATTGCTTTTATACACTGATGCTGTGCTATGGCCAGAGCCACTGTAATCATGTGATTTTGCTGCAATTGCTGTATAATTGTGGATTTCCTGTATTTGCCCCATAAACTATCATGTGCTGCATAACTTGCAGATCCCCCCCCCCACCAAATGTGTATCTCACTCAAACATGTCAAAAGCTACTAAAACATGGTGACACAGGTCCTGTGCAGTGGAATGCCCTTCGCAAAGGTTCACTAGTCATTTTTCAGTTGCTTTTTTGCTGCATTTGGGTATACAACTGGTACTAATAAGGTAAAATCTTTCCCAAATAGTGTCCCATGTGTAACTTGTCAAAATAATAAATAAACAGTACCACAACATACGCGTCATTATGCCGCATAGTTTATGTATTTTGTGCCTAATTTATACAACCCTGCTGCATAATCTCAGTATCCCTGACTATGACTCATCATGTATTAAGCATAACTTTCAAAAGAAATTTGTGTTTATTCTAAGATGCTTGTTAGGATTTCTTCCAGCTTTACATTAATAATAAACATTTATCTGTATTTAAGGCATGGAGGATTTGCAACCAAAGACATCTGCAAGGGAGAGTTTTTACTGGAATAGGCTGGACCTCACATTGAAGTCCAAGAAGGTGAAAAACGATGTTTGCATTATTCTCCTACAAAGGCTGCCTATCTCTATTTTTACTCATTTAAAGAAAATAATTTTGATAAGGGCCTACATGTTTAATCTGCAGGTTAATGGTTATTTTGTGTTTGTGTTTAAAGCTGTGCAACTGTACTCTTATAGTGGCTACATATTTCAATAATGAAGTGGATTATATTTATTTTAGCGTGGATGGCAATGGTGGAAGAGCTGGTCATTTCATGAATGATGATCATATCAATCCAAATGCCAAAATGAAATTGGTAAGATATGAAAACACTAAAAAGTTTGTGAAGTGTTTACTTTGACCAATTATTTATAATGCTAATTTCATCCTTAGACCGCTGATAGAAAAGGAAAGCCCCATCTCTGTGCATTTGCAATAAAAGATATTAAAAAGGTTGAAGAAATTGTTTATGATTATGGTGATGGAGACAGGTATTGTATTTCACTTTTGGTGTTGGGGAAAATGTGTTGATGTGTTGATAATGTGTTGTTTATTAAGCACATATGAAATACTGGAAATACGTTTGAATTAAAGTTGAGCGAAACAGATAGAACTTCTGATTATCACAAGCCATGTATGACATTAATATGAATGCCTTTACCATGCTACCACCGTGTAGCATTTACAACTCAAACACACACACATATATATAGCTTTAATTTCCCCCAAGCCGCTATTTTTTCAATTTGCTCCTAAACTTTCTTTACCACTTCTTGCCCATAAACCCTAAAATGAACAATACCTTCCTTTACCACTACCCACCCCAAACCCTAAATTTAATATTATTATTTTTTTGGGGTGGAACTGTCAAACTTTTTAAATTTACTCCTAAACTTCCTTAACTACTACCCACCCCTAAAACAAAAAAATTACCTTTACCACCCTTTACCCCTTCCCAACTAGAGCCCTAAATGTAGCCTTACCTTTACCTAAATAAGTATATCTGTATATATATTCCAACGTTGCCAGACATCCGAGGCTGCTAATTCAGTAGCGGTCCAGGCGTGGACCTAGCCATCCACATATTATTGCCAACAATCCTCCTGTTAGCTACAAGCTTTTCTCTGCTCACATGATTGATACTAAGGGAAGAATGGAAAATTCTGTGAATGGTGGTTCAGAACTTAAGTTGCAATTACTTCACGAAAAACTTGAAAAATTGTCGAGGAAGGAGATTTGTAAGTGGTGGGAGATTGAATCTTTAAAAAAATACATAGACGTGGAAAGAGTACAGAGAGGTCTGAGAATATATAGTATACCTACGTATGAAGATACGGACCCTGATATGCTTGAGGAGTGGGCGGAAAATTCAAAAATTAGCTTACTGAATATGATGATGATTTTAATCAAATATGCGATTAAGGATAGGAAGAAGATTCTGGAAGAGATTGAGAAAGTTTCAACAGAGATTGTATTATTGACTTCAGAGGATGCAAGTTTAAGATGAACTTGGAGAAAAAACTAAACAATTTTGAAAGAGATATCATGTCTAAGAAACAACGCAAGTTCCTACGAGATTTTAAAGATTACCAATCGGGTAGGATCTTAACATTCCCTCGCAAATATGATCATATGTACGCGGAGAATGATAAAGAACTAACAGTTGAGAACAGCAATAGGGATTTTACGTCGGAGGTGGAAGAGAGTGATATCTCAGATGGGAACCAGTCCGATGTCTCTGATTCCCTTTTGGAAAAAGGTCCTGTTGCAGATAAAAATGCGAGTAGGTCTAATTTTTTAAAACAATTTTGCCTCCTCAATCAGGGAAGGGCAGACCAAAGAAAAGAAACACTCCCACAACGGGGCAGGGGTCGAGGTACAAGAGGCAGAGGGAGAGGAACCGGGCAGCCAAGATACGGGCAAGGAAAAGAAGAACTCAGGCAAACAGGTGTAACAACCAGAGCCCGGAAAATTATGTGACAACAGTAGTAAATATATCAAAGCGAATATTAACTGAACAAAAAAGAAGCCTCTTGGCATTAGGCCTGTCGTTCTGCCCCAGAACAGATTTTGATTATTTACAAACAAGAAATGACCTCTTCCATCTGGTTAGAAAACTGAAATTAAAGAAATGGTATCATACAAAGCTCACTTCAGAGGTGTTGGGAAGTGATAAGTACAATGTCAGTACATTAACCATTTCTGATGTGGAGGTATTGCATACGCTGTCAAGCTTACATGATGGTATTGAGGCTCATGAGGATCCTGTACTGAACTTATTGGATTTGGGCATAGAATTGGATTGCCCATGTCCCACTAAGTTTAAACCGAAATCTGTATTTTTACCATCTGTACAATGTGAAGCGATTGATGTTTTTGAAAAGGATGTTATAAAGCAATTGAAGAAAGTCAGATATCAAATGAGTAAGAACGAACAACAGAATTTGACTAAGGTACAAAGTGAGGCCCTTCAAGGTTTGAAGGATGATAGTAGCATTGTAATCAGACAGTCAGACAAAGGGGGAAATGTTGTTGTTCTGGATAAGGATGCTTATTTAGCGGAAGGATTGAGACAGGTGAATGATCAAACCTGCTATATACCAGTAAATCTGATTGATGTCAAAAAATCTAACACCCAATACTTTGAGATGTTAGTGGATTGGAGGGATAAAGGGCTGCTCAACTGGGAGGAATATCATTTCCTCAAATGTGACTCACCAGTAATTCCCATTCTGTACCTATTACCGAAGATACACAAAAATACTGTGAATCCCCCGGGGAGACCTATTGTTTCTGCTATAGGGTCTCTCCTGGAGAACACGTCTAGGTACATTGATTACTTTTTGAGACCTTTTGTTGAAAGTCTTCCATCTTATATTAAAGATACAACACAGTTTTTAAGGATTTTTGATGGAATTGAATGGGAAGAGGACTATCTTCTTGTAACGATGGATGTTACTAGCCTGTACCCCTGCGTCCAACATGATTTAGGGTTAGTAGCAATTCAACATTTTCTAAGGGCAAGATCACTTTCATTTCTGATGCATACGGAAATGATTTGTGATATGATCAGTTTTTGCCTTAATAACAATTTCTTTCTCTTTGATGATAAGCTGTACAAACAAGCACAGGGTACGGCTATGGGAACTTGCTTTGCACCAAGTTATGCAAATCTGGTGATGGGCTGGTGGGAGGAGCAAATATGCACTAGCTCACCCGACTTTGATGAAAGAGTCATTTTATGGTGTTGCTTTATAGACGACATCTTTGTGATTTGGAAGGGTGACGAGACTTCGGCTAGAGTTTTTGTAGCCTTTCTCAATAACAACAACTACAACTTACATCTAAGCGATCAGAGTAGTAAACAACAGATTGCATTCCTTGATGTGGAAGTTATAGTCCAAGAACAGTCACTAAGGACCAAACTTCATAGAAAATTTACGGCGGGTAATAGCATATTGAATGCGAACAGTGCCCATCCACCAAATCATATTGCCAGTATTCCCTTCGGGGAATTTTTAAGAGCCTGCAGGATTTGTAGTACTTGGGAGGACTATCAGAAAGAAAGTGACAATATGCTTTCACATTTTCTAGAGAGGGGGTATAGGAGTAAAATGATTCTTCAAGCTAAAAATAAGGCGGACAATATAAAGAGAGAGAATCTAATATACCCCAGCGTGGACTTAGATGAAGGTGATCAAAAGATAAGATTTATTACAACTTATTCCAATCAGTCACATGTCCTGAGAAAGATATTGAAAAGGAGTTGGCATATACTACAGAATGATTCCACCTTAGGTAGTACCATCCTGGAGGCACCTGCGATTACGTTTCGCAAGGGTAGATCGTTGAGAGATGATCTCAGCCGGAATAGAAGAACTAGGGATAGTGTCAGAGCTATGTCCATTGATCACTCTGTGGGCTTTTTTTGTTGCAGACAATGCAAGGCATGCAAATACAGTAAAAACTGCCTTAAAGTATATGGTGAGAATGGGCATTAGACGTACCAAATTCGAGGACATTTTAATTGCAATACAGATTTCTGTGTTTATTGTTTGATGTGCCCTTCTGGGAAACTTTATGTGGGCAGTACAATACACAAGGCTAAAAAGAGGGTTCTTGAACACATTCGAGCGATTCGTAATTTTGATAGAACATACCCAGTTGCTAGGCATTTCCATGATAAACATAATGGGGATGAGAGGTTGTTGAGTTTTGCAGTCATTGCTCAGATTAAACCCAGTATTAGGGGAGGCAATAGAGAGAGAAAAATTAGGATTTTGGAATCAAAACTGATTATTAGACTCAGCACCCTGAGCACTGGGGGTTTAAATTCAAGTGAGGAGATGAATGTGCATTTAGGTTAATTGAAGCTGCTGGACATGTGTACATATATATTTTTTGTCAGTTATTCTAATCATATTTTATTCAATTTTGTGATAGATGTGACAGTGTGGGAGGTGTTATGATTAGTGGTAGGTAGTAAGAGACACATATTTGCACACATGTATAGCAATTGTTTTGAATATTAATATAGGGCTGTCTAGGTATATTTGAATTATCTTTTGATATTTACAGCATTTTAAATATTTAAATATTTAATATTTAATATGGATGTCAATCAAATGATTATAATTAATTAGGTCATGGAGAGTAATTAATGTGGATATTTTAAGAAACAGAACAGTATTCGGTGAATATGATGTTTTCGAGAAAAAAAAATTGGACTATTTTGGATATTAATAATAATTAATATTTCATATTTCATATTTAATACCATATATGTAATGAATGTAGAAAACTGCTCTGGACCATTTGGGTTATTAACAGTATTTAGTATGTAATATTTAATATTTTATATGCAATATGTAAGATATTTGAATGATTAAATTGAGATTCAATGAATTTATGTACAAAGAGAGCAAATAATGTGGATAATTTTGTAATTGTAATTGTAAGATCACGTCAGGAAAGGCAAGAATGCTTGATATTATCTTCGGAATTTTTTTAATAAAGTGCCTCCTAATGCTGCAAATTGGCGTAATGGCGCATCTCTTTTATTGGAGAAATCTGTTTGGATATATATATATATATATATATATATATATATATGCAAGTTCACACACACATATATTTATTTTACTATTCAGTTAAAATTAATTTTCCACAAACACCCCTCACACACACATATATTTATTAATATTAAATCAAATTTATTTTTCCCCAAACAACCCTTTTTATTTAATCCTAACCTTCCGTTACCCACTTCCCACCCCTAATCCCTGAAAATACCCATACCTCCTTTACATAACTCATTACATTTTTCTATTTTCTTGGGGGGAACCACCAATTCTCCTTTTTCACATTTCACTCCTAACCTTCCTTTACCACTTCTCAACGTAAACGCTAAGATTCCTCATACCTCCCTGTACCTCTACCCACCCCAAAACCCTAAATTTAACATTGTATTCCCAAATCCCTTTCTGTAAATGTACTCATAACCTCCCTTTGACACTACCCAAGCGCAGTCAGCTGGTGGAGGAGGTGGCGGCAGTGTAATTCAGGGCAGGAGCCCTTTAAATCAATCTTCGCGCTCCCGCCTCGTGGGAAGCGCGGTCAGCTGGTGGAGGAGGTGGCGGCAGTGTCATTCAGGGCAGGAGCCCTTTAAATCAATCTTCGCGCTCCTGCCTCGTGCGAAGCGCGGTCAGCTGGTGGAGGAAGCGGCGGCAGTGTTATTCAGGGCAGGAGCCCTTTAAATCAATCTTCGTGCTCCCGCCTCGCGGGACGCGCCCGGGCAAAGCCCGGGCCAAGGGCAGGCCCGTCCTGCGCCCGTCGGCGACTTGAGGAGGCTGGGCTGGGCCATACTATTTTCTTCCTGGTACTGGTACTGGGGTTGGTGATCAGCGATTGAACCCACCGCAGTCGTGAGGATAACACACCGCAATAGGTGAGCAGCATTTGTACCTTTCTGACATTTTATTTTTTTCAACAGGGCCCCAGTGGGGTTGAAACAGGGTGGGAACAGGGGAGGTAAAGTGCCTACAGTAAAAGGCTGATCAAAAAATACCTGCTGGATAATAGGAGTCCAATGAGTCAGGATGGGCAGAAGGAAGGGGGGGCACCCTTGGAAAAGGACGGTAACAACAAGACCCTAGATGGATTTCTCCAAAAAGCGGTTGGAGCACTAGAAAAGGAAATTCAAATGGTGGAGCGCCGTCTAACTGCCCCCCCCACTGACGGTAGTTAATTGCCCATCCTTGTCCCCACCGCAAATTTCAACACATCCCCTCCATCCACCCGATTTACAGTCTGCCCCGGCTATCTCACCTCTAACTAACCAAGAGTCAATTGTGGAGACCCAGGATAATGCCACACAGCCATCAGAACTTACACAGCCACTCTTAGACAGGTCTGTACCCAATCAAGAGCACAACACAAACGGTAAAAGAAAACGAGGCGAGGTAAATCTAAGGAACAAACGGGCCCGCATTTTGAGCTCCCCCAATCACGGCGCACCAACTCGGAACAAGGACTATATATTAGCTCAAACATCTATTGATGATCGTTCAGCAATTGATTATATAATTGAACACATAAAAGACGAGATTTCCAAAAGGCTTCACCCTATAGCAACTCGCGTACAAGCCATTGAAGAGAAACTGGAAGGTCTTATCAAGTCCAAGCACATGATCACCCCCCCTCTCACCGGACTTGCAGTTTTCCTGCCAAATTCTCCCCTCGAGCCTACTAGGCAACAGCGCCAGTAACCTCCCCCCATCATTGGGTATGGATCACAAAAACTTTCAATGAACTGCCCTGATCCTCTGTACCAACCAGTGAGGGCTTCAACTGCTAGGCTGGCTACCGCCTCAAAGGACAAGTGTTCTAAGACTGCCAACCCCTTTCCGAGGGGGAATGGAGGAGTTGCTTCTTCCAATAACATGGGATCAAAATCCTACAAAGATATCCTTGATCAGAACTATTCACCAATAGATCGGATGTATAGGGATGAAGGAACCAACCTGAGAACTTTACATCTACCGCCGGAATCCTGCCCATACGTTCTTGTTATCACGAGCGTCCCTAAACTTAAAACCGATATTTCCGAATCATTCACAGAACTGAAAAATAAGGTCATACATTGGTTACATAGCAACGCCAGATTTGCATTCCATAGGGTACCCTCAATATTAATGGTGAGGAGGGTGGGTTGGGTGGCTCCACTTAAGGATCCCGGTACGGGGGATTGTATTGATATCAATTTTGATTCACCCACCCTTGTCCAGCAGCTCTCTTTGAACGTGTGCAAATCCAACCCTCTAGGGGGAGAAGTATCTTTGTGTAGACTCCAGGCTTTCTACCCTCATATAGTTTCATCAGCTATTAAGGGGGTGCCAATGCCACTTAGAGGTTCTACTAGCTCTCAGATGCAGCCTGCCCCCCAGTCAGGACGTAGCTCCGTTTCACCATCTCTTTCTGAAATTGATTGACCAAAAATCAGCCCCGCGCATGGCCCACCTAAGCCTCAAGGAACTAGAAATTGGGATAAGAATTATCTTATAACCGGAACTATTGAAACACAAGAAATAGGAATAGGCAGTCCTGAGGCTGATCAGACTCTTACTGTAGACATCAGAGGCTCCACACTAATCCTCTCACCAGCCCAGGATGGAAAATAGTCCCTCTCTTTTCCTGTGATCAGAGCATGGAGACCTGCACTTGGGGAGCTAGTAAAGAGGGTAAGGCTTATGAGATCAACCCAGCCCCGGATTTAATAGGTCCCAGTAACCGCGGGTCCACTCCACCTGTCCGGGCATTTGAACCGACTATGCCAGGCCCGATCTAAATGGGGCGAGTAACACCATGGGTGACAATGTAGCGGAAAATCTAACTGAGGCTAGTCTAGCTATGATTGAAAGGGGTACTAAACCTCCCCATGGCACTTCGTTTGCAAGAGGGTACTCTACGGCCAAAGCTTCCCAAGATAAAATAGATGGTTTAGACACAGTTCTTAGTTGGAACATTGGAGGGCTGGAGAATAAAATGGGTATCCCTGAATGGGGCAAATTTATAGATAAACATAAAATATGCCTTTTTCACGAAACGTGGGCATTGGAGCCCAAATATAGAATTGGTTTCAAAAGCTATTGGGTCCCAGCAAGCACGGCGACCTCCGGGAGACCCTCAGGCGGGCTGCTCATGTGGCTTAGCTGCTCCCTCAAATGTCGGTTTGAAATAGTAGATATGGGCTGTCCCAATCTGATGGGTTTATCAATACCATCCCTTAAGGAGAAACCGCTCCTAATAATCAACATCTACAACAGGAGCCTGGGTAGTAAATATGAGTCAGACGCTTTGACTATTTTGGACAGTTTTCTTTCCTGCAAAACCTCCTCCCACTTTATTCTTATCGCAGGGGATTTTAATGTTACCTTTGAGCCCTACTCGTTGGCCCATGAACTACATAAAGAAGAGGAAGCTTATTGGGGTATCCCCCAATTGGTGTCAAGCAAAAGAGCGAGAATGAACAGATTAACACACCAAGTCGCGGACATTACACTGGCACATGGTCTTCGGGCCTGTAACGGTCATTCCCGCTCGGACGTTGACCTTCATCCTACATTTAGGCGTGGAGCCCAGAGGAGCCTGATAGATTATATTTTGCTTGACATTCGGTTGTGGGGACATATGGCTGACATGAAGATTTTAGAACATGAGGAAAGTGATCATGAGCCACTGATTTTATCGGTTAGGAGCCTATCACCTCTACTTGAAGCTCCTTGCCCCAAGATTTACGAACAGCAGCCCGCACTGACAAACAATAGATGAAATGTCAAATGGGAATTTGTGAGCACTGACTCAGGTACTATGATATCCTTATATAGCCAGTTGGCTGACCATATGGAGCGTATGCCCCTGCTTTTAGAAGATGGTGAAGGGCTTATAGCAGCCCACACACAATTATTTAATTCTTTAAAATACCTTTTCACCAAAGAGATTGCTAGCAAAGCAAAAAAAAAGTGTAATGCAAGGTGGTTTAGTGCCGCATGCAGGGAAGCACAGCACAAACTATTGAGAGCTCTAAGAGGGGGCCAGACAGAGCATATAAGGCAAGCAAGGAAAAATTACAAACAGGAACTTAGTAGAGCCCGCAGGAGATGGGATGAGCTTAGATGGGCTTCCCTTCTGGAGTCTGCAAAAGCTAATGATACCTTGAAATTCTGGAAACTGGTGGCCGACGCTAGTGAAGAACCTAACCGTTTGCCTGGTGCCTCAATACTCCCTGTAGAGTGGACAGATCACTTTGGCCGATTATATTCAGGGCCTACAGATGTTACTACCAGGGAATTGAACCATATTATTACTTTTGAGACCTCCCCAATCAAATTCACCCTGGCAGAAACCAAGGCTGCGATTGTTTCACTGAAATGGGGAAAGGCCCTAGGCCTTGATAAAATCTCAGGTGACCTGTACAAGACAAGTCCGGATATATGGGCCCCATACCTGAACTTGGTCTCTAATGCAGTAGCTGCAGGAGCACCTGTCCCGAGTACCTGGAAGGGAGCGGAGATAGTTCCTATCTTCAAGAAAGGCAGCCCCTCTGACCTTGCCAACTACCGTCCAATCTCCTTACTTGATAATTTCCCAAAACTTTTTTTGCAAACCAAGTCCTGTTTCATCTCGAAGAATGGATTCTAGAAACCAATGCCATCTCCAATTTGCAAGCAGGGTTTAGGCCAGCAGTTAGTACCATAGATCAAGTCTTAAGATTCCTAACAATCAAATGGAAGACGGTGGAAATAGGAGGGGGTAACCTGTTTGTGATCTTCATTGACCTTAGAGCCGCATTTGATCTGGTCCTCAGGAACCAGCTATGGCTGACATTAGCCAACATGGGCATCCCAAATGGTCTTTTGAAACTTATGGCCCGACTACACGAGAACACCTATGCACAAATTAGGAGTGGTAAGGATGGCGATTTAAAAGATCCAGTTGCCATCGAAAGAGGAGTCAGACAGGGCTGTGTCCTAGCCCCTATCCTTTTCCTCCTATATATAAACAATTGCATTAACTATCTAGCAAACTGCACCAATGACTCCCCTAAGTTGGACGGGAATAAAGTGCCATGCCTGCTCTCTGCGGATGACACTATCTTGCTGGCCAAAACACCCATGGGAATCCAAAATCTGGTTAATCAGTTCTGTGTATTTTGCAGAGATTTCGGGCTGGATATCAATGCCAAGAAAACAAAAGTTATGATATATAGTACCCCGAACAAGAAGGTAAAAGCAAATATAATGATGGATTCAGTCCTTTTGGAGAGGGTAACGGAGTACGATTATCTGGGCATCAGACTATCAGATAAGGGCAGCTGGGATGCAGCCATAAGAAAAGGGGCACTCATTATCAATCAAAGAAGTGGAGTGCTAGAACGAAAGGCTAATACTGTAGTAAGCCCCCCTCTGATTCCTATTCCCGAAATCTATAAAGTCCAAATCCGTGCTGCTGCCCTGTACGGAGCGGAACTCTAGGGGTTCATACAGACAACTTGATACCCTCCAAACCAAAGAAAACAACTTCTTCAGACACATATCTAGGCTAGGGAAGGGCACGCCGATGATTCCTCTAAGATTAGACCTGGGTATAAATAGCATCAAAGATACAGCATGCTTAAGGCCGCTTCTATACTGGGTTCGACTATGGAAAACGGAAGAACTTGAGCCCTTCAGGACAGCAATCAAAGATCTTATACCACCACTCCAGGGATGGGAAAAAGTTTGTTGGTTGAGGGAGATGAAATCTGCCTGGGTTAAGCTGGGCTTCTCCCATTATTGGGAAAATCCTGAGATGATTCCTGCTAATGCCAGATTGCTGATCAAAGAACGATACTGGGGAAAAATCCACGATGAGTCTTTTCATTGTAATGGGCCAGGTCGGCTGACAGCAGAGTTTCTGCTGGTCAAACACGAACCCCGGCCTGAAAATGTCCTGGATCTCCCCATACCAGCACGTGCCCGAGCCTTATTCCTTCAGTTCAGATACGGAACATTAGAGGTTAACAGCTTTACGGCCCGTTGGCCGACTAACAGTCCCGTGTCTGATAAATGCATAAACTGCCACTCATGCAAGGAAACTCCTGAGCATGTTCTATTTTTCTGCCCCTTGTATAAATGTCCTAGAGGAAAGTGGATTATTCCCTTGTGCAAGGTATTGCTATTACAAAACCGAACCAGTGCCTACAGATTATGCAAATATGACACTTCCACGCTGATAATAAACTCTGTTTCTAAATATCTGTCAGCAGCATGGACAATTCGTAGCAGGACTACTTTAGACCCTAATCTACTGGCTGAAGAGCGGTCCAGCAGCTAGTGGATGAGGATTTTTAGACAGTTAGGGAATTCAAATATAATTATCTGTGTTGATTTATTCATGATGTCAGATTTTATTCATGTCTGTGTTTTTTAGCGGATTCTCTTATTTAAACCGATTCACAGTATCTTAGCACATAGCACTTTGCAAATGGTAAGATTTAATTCCCCTGATCAATTTACTTAAGACATGAGGGTAACTCTATGGTACCCTTTTAAATGTCTGGTTTCTAATTTTCGCAAGTACGAAGTATTTTACCCCTTGTATGAATGTCCTAGAGGAAAGTGGATTATTCCCTTGTTCAAGGTATTGCTATTACAAAACAGAACCAATGCCTACAGATTATGCAAATATGACACTTCCATGCTGATAGTAAACTCTGTTTCTAAATATCTATCAGCAGCATGGACAATTCGTAGCAGGACTACTTTAGACCCTAGTCTACTGGCTGAAGAGAGGTCCAGCAGCTAGTGGACGAGGATTTTTAGACAGTCAGGGAATTCAAATATAATTATCTGTGTTGATTTATTCATGATATCAGATTTTATTCATGTCTGTGTTTTTTAGTGGATTCTCTCATTTAAACCGATTCACAGTATCTTAGCACATAGCACTTTGCAAATGGTAAGATTTAATTCCCCTGATCAATTTACTTAAGACATGAGGGTAACTCTATGGTACCCTTTTAAATGTCTGGTTTCTAATTTTCGCAAGTGCGAAGTATTTTACGAAGTATTATGAATCATTTTTTATGTATAACTTGCTCTAGAACAGTCTTTATAGGTAACATTAGAAAAGATTTGGTATACTATCTGTTTTAAACCGATTCATAGTATCTTAGCACATAGCACTTTGCAAATGGTAAGATTAAATTCCCCTGAACAATTTACTTAAGACATGAGGCTAACTCTATGGTACCCTTTTAAATGTCTGGTTTTTAATTTTCACAAGCACAAAGTATTTTACGAAGTATTATGAACCATTTTTTAAGTATAACTTGCTCTAGAATAGTATTTATAGGTAAAATTAGAAAAGATTTAGGGGGTCATTCTGACCCTGGCGGCCGGTGATCGCCAGGGTCACCGACCATGGGAGCACCGCCAACAGGCTGGCGGTGCTCCCGAGGGCATTCTGACCGCGGCGGTTCAGCCGTGGCCAGAAAGGGTAAACCGGCGGTCTCCCGCCGGTTTACCACTGCCCTTGTGAATCCTCCATGGCTGCGGAGCGCGCCCCGCAGCCATGGGGATTCTGACACCCCCTACCGCCATCCTGTTCCTGGCGGGTCTCCCGCCAGGAACAGGATGGCGTTAGGGGGTGCCGCGGGGCCCCTGGGGGCCCCTGCAGTGCCCATGGCATGGGCACTGCAGGGGCCCCGTAAGAGGGCCCCGCAAAGTATTTCAGTGTCTGCTAAGCAGACAATGAAATACGCGACGGGTGCAACTGCACCCGTCGCACCCCTGCAACTACGCCGGCTCAATTCTGAGCCGGCGTCCTCGTTGCAGGGGCATTTCCTCTGGGCCGGCGGGCGCTCTTTTGGAGAGCGCCCGCCGGCCCAGAGGAAATGTCTGAATGGCCGCCGCGGTCTTTTGACCGCGGTGCGGTCATTCAGCGGCGGTACCTTGGCGGACGGCCTCCGCCGTCCGCCAAGGTCAAAATGACCCCCTTAGTATACTATCTGTTTCTCTTTTAAACTGTCCTGGTAAATGGTATTCAAAAAGCTAGGAGGCACCAACTGAGGAGTACTATTTAACATTCGGTCCGTTGGACAAGCAGTGTATTAATTGTTATTGCTTTTCTCTTTTCGTGATGGTTATGATCTCTGTTTTTTCTTGTATGTATGATTCATTTTTATGCTTTTTAATGGTCTAATTTTAGACCGAATAAACTAATAAAAAAACTACCCACCTCGAAACATTAAAATACCCATGCCTCCTTTTACCACTGCCAATGCCTAAACCCAGACAATTAATACATTTGTCTTTAATTTTAAGATACACCAGAGACAAAGCAGAAGGTACAACATTTTGAAACTTGTGCACAGCAACACTCACTATTCCATGATGACAATGCTGCAACTAGGGATGAAGCAGAAGAAAGCAGATTCCAGGTAAAATATTTTAATTCTTGTTTAAATAGTGAAAGGGTGACATGTTTGATTCCATTGTTTAATTTGAGACATGTTCTTTACATCTTTATATGCAGTACAAGGTGGTAACTGTGCATAACTGATCATCTGTACCGAAGTATATTAGGCTGATGTTGATGAAAGTGTTAGAGCTGCACTTTGTAAAGAATAACTTTTCTTCAAGCTAATCATCCCAAAATATACATGTAATATAAAAAGTACCAAATAAGTATGAATGTATGTATATACATGTATAAATGTGTGCATATATATATATATAAAAAAATATGTGATATAAAAAGTACCAAATATATATAAACGTATGTGTGTGTGAGTATATATATATATATATATATATATATATATATGTATATATATATATATATACACACACACATATGTATATATATATATTTGGTACTTTTTATATCACATATTTTTTTTATATATATATATATGCACACATTTATACATGTATATACATACATTCATACTTATTTGGTACTTTTTATATTACATGTATATTTTGGGATGATTAGCTTGAAGAAAAGTTATTCTTTAATATATGTAGAAGATATAACACAAGAAAAAGAAATTTATAAATATGTTATGTACTAAGCAGAATGAAATTATTATTAAAAAAAAAGAGTTGAAGGAGAATAGGGAAAGAGACCCTGATGATACTCTAAAAAATGATACTCGCATTGTAAAAATGAAATTTCTTCTTATAAATGTTAATAGAGCAATATTTATACTTATAATTACACTTATACTTATATTTATATATTTATGATGATTTTTATATGTATACTGATATGAATAATGTACAATCATATTTATATATATTTATAATGTTTTTACTACTTAATAACTTGGTGGTAATTTAGTGAAATAATAAGTTATGTGGCTGTGTACATACATATTTATATATTTATTTAATTATTTATTTAATTGAATAAGTTCTTAATTGAATCAGTTTTGTTTATGTCATTCATTTAAAATCTCTTCTAGGATATTTACTTGAACGAAAATAATGACTTAGTCCTGTTTTTATGGTGTTGTCAAGATGGTATTTAAAGGATAGCACATTGGTTGAATTATACACGTGATCAAGGCTGCTTATCAGCTGAAACGCGTTGTGTTGAATAAACACTTCTACTTTTGAATTCCTGAGTGTGCGTTTTCTCCTTTGGAGAGTTTGGATTCGTGATATAATATAATTAACCGGAGTGTTCTGCCGGTTGTAACGCACCACCCCTCTAGGGCCTCTTGGAGCCCGGCTGTGAGCATTTCTTGTGTGGATTTATATTTCTTTTGGGCTCCGTCTGGCCAGCCATTGACACGCCAAGGATCGAAGATCGAAACCTTTTTAAGTACTTCTTATCGTCTAGAATCTGGAAGGAGAAGCGTGAGCTTATCCAAAGAACTATACGTGCCAACACTGTATTGACACGATGTCTACATTGTAGCCGTTTTTTCAACACCAGCTGTCTACTTGAACGCCGCAGTGATTACGGCGTATCTGGAAAATAGTGTGAACCTGCAATTCCAATTAGCGTACTTACAATCTTGGTGACCGCGAGGGTGGAGACCCGTGGCTAGACTGCAACTACTGTAGTTTGTGGTCTCAGTAAAATACGGCGAAAAATTATCATCGGAACAGCGGTGAGATTCATATTTAATGACTTTTGGAACTTATATGTGATCGTATGCAGCTCATGATTTATAACGGAAGGCTCGTGAATGTTGGATAAACCTGAAGACTATCAGTAACATTTCGATTAATTGCACGGCTTCTAACTGTGAATTATTGATTCGGACGCCGTGAAATTTCGGCCTTTTCCTTATAGTTGTGTAACCGCATGACTCTATGGCATCTTTACCTGTTTGGAGTATACTGACTGTAAAATATGCAATTGCGGTGTGATTAAGGTGTTTTATTTCAGTACAGCAGTGATTTACTAAAACAAAAATCTCAATCTCTCATCAACTTCCGCTGCATGAGCTTTTGACTATGTACAACGAACGAACTGCTCTCTCAGGGACATAATAGTTTCTTTAAGAAGGCATAGAATATCTAATTTCATTGGATGAGTCTTGGCAAGGGGAACTGGGTACTCTACCCAGGGGAATTCATTTGAAGGGTATTAACTATTTTTTAGTTGTATAGTTCTTTCTTTCTTTTTCTTTTTCCTTTTTTCTTTTCACTTGGATTTGGGAATAGGTACACAACATGGATGATGATATAGACCATGAGAGGAAATTAGCTGCTCAGGTATTATTTGCAAAGACCACTATTAAAGGGAAATTACCGGGAAATGAAACAGGATGCAACAATGATTTAAATACATTACTATATAAATTGGAAAAGTTTTTCAAACAAGAAATATCAAAATGGTGGGAAGCCACTTCCTTACAGAACTATATCGACCAAGATATGGTCCCGAGAGGATTGAGAATTTTTATCACACCATCATATGAATCATATAACCCTGAAATGTTCAAAGAATGGGCAGAAAATTCAGCAATCAGTTCAAAACATATGCTTGAAATCTTGGTAAAATATGCATGGCGTGACAGAGAAATTTTGTTAGTAGATATTAAAAAAAATAAAAGAAGATTTTGCCTCTAGGACTGAAAAAGAAACTATTTCTCGTTTTCTTGAAACAATGAAGACCAAATTGAAAAAATATGAAGATGATATAAAGATTAAAAAACAACAAAAGCTTCATAGGGATATAGGAGACTATGAAAGTGGTAGAATCCTAACTTTCAGTAGAAAGTATGACCAGGATCCAATTATTCCATACCAGTGGATCAGCCCTCAACTTCTGAAAGTGAGTTGAAAAGCACAAGAGAGACTGATACCTTAAGTTCTACAGACAGTGAGATCTCTAATGTGGAAATTACCAATAAGCCGGCCACTTTTTTAGACGAGTATCGCCTGCTGCGACGCGGCAGGCAAGTCCCG
Organism: Pleurodeles waltl; assembly: GCF_031143425.1. Lineage (NCBI taxonomy): Eukaryota > Metazoa > Chordata > Amphibia > Caudata > Salamandridae > Pleurodeles > Pleurodeles waltl. Next base: position 366,086,371 of record NC_090444.1, on the reverse strand, counting down.
TACAAACAGAAAGGGGAGGGACAGAATTACAGAGGCAGGCCAATGGGCCGAAGAGGAAGACGAGTCGGAGCCAGAAGAGGAGAGATAGATCTAGAATCTGTAACAAGAAGAGATCAAAGTTTGGAGTTAATGGGAAAGACAACAAGAGGCTCCAATGTATCGACATAATGGATAATGAGATGGTGAATAAAACTATTATCAATTTATCAGATTATCAGCTCATTGATGAGGATAAAAAAACATTGTGCCTAGGCCTCTCTTTCTGTCCTACTGTACGTTTTAATTATGCAGAAACTCGAATAGATCTGTTCAAATTTATCAGAAAATTAAAACTAAAGAAGTGGTTCAAATTGAAAGGAAATACTGACAATCGCTTAAAATCGTCAATGCTCAATGATAGTAATGAATATGCTTTATCTATCAGTGATGTTGATACTTTAGTAACTCTTCACGAATTGGAACAAGATCAAGGTGTCCAGGTTGATGAGAAGAGTTTGTATCAGACTTTAGATGATTTGGGTATTGTATATGACTGTACAGTTCACTCTGGTTTTAAACCTAAGTCGACTTTTTTCCCAAATATGAATCACGACAATATTGACACCTTCCATGACATGGTAGTCCAAGGATTGACACATTTTCATCATCGAACTTGGTTTAAACCCAGACAGAACAACAATATGACATCTAAACAGAGTGAAACTATCAGACTATTGGCAGAAGATGGTGTTACTATCATCTGTCCGGCCGATAAGGGAGGTAATGTAGTACTCTGGAAAAAACTAAAATATGTTGATGAGGTTATGCGACAATTGAGTGACACTCAATTCTATAAGGGTGTGACTAGAGATGTATATATAAACAGCATCACAGGAATTTGGAATCTCCTAACAGAGTGGAAAGATAAGGGCCTTCTGTTATGGGAAGAGTATTGTTTCTTAAAAAAGGACTTTCCTAAGTTACCTTTATTATACATCCTCCCTAAAATTCACAAAGACAGGGATAATCCCCCAGGAAGACCTATAGTTTCCTCATGTGGTAATGTATTAGAAAATGTATCCAAATATGTGGACTTCTTTTTGAGGGAGTTTGTTATGAATCTACCCTCTTATGTTCAAGACACAATTTTTTTTTTAGGTAAATTGGAGGGTATTATTTGGGAGGAAGATTTCTTACTTATTTCCTTAGATGTAAACTCTTTATATACTATCATCGATCATGAAAAGGGTATACGAGCATGTAAACATTTCTTGCATACAAGGTCTCTTAGATATTTGGCACATACTGATATGATTATCGATATGATAAAATATTGCCTGACTAATAATATCTTTCTATTTGACGGCAAGCTCTACAAACAAGTACTTGGGACTGCAATGGGAACTTGCTTTCCTCCCAGTTTTGCCTGTCTGTTTTTAGGTTTATGGGAAGAAGAGATCTTCAAAAATGAAGAAAAATATCCAGAAATAAATCAGGCCACATTGTGGCTCAGATATATTGATGACCTTTTCATAATCTGGAAAGGATCTGAGAGTGAGGCTATACGATTTATTAAAAAACTCAATGAAAATGATTACAACATCAGATTAACATATAACATCAGCCGGTCTTCGATTGAATTTCTGGATACTAAAGTTAAGATCAAAGACAAGATGATTCACACTGAACTTTTCCGTAAAACCACAGCCGGAAATAGTTTACTACATGCTACTAGTGGACATCCTGATAAATTAAAATGGAGTATCCCCTATGGTGAACTATTGAGAGCTAAAAGAATAAGTAATAAAGTTGAGGCATTTGAACAAGAACAGAGACAGATGATAATAAGGTTTAAACAAAGAGGTTACCCGGATTGGGTAATTAAAAAGGCTACAGAAAAAATTAAGAAGGTAGAGAGAATTCAGACCCTCTTTGATAATACGGCCAGAGCGGAAAATGAGAATAGTGAAAACATCAGGTTGATCCTAACCTATAATGAGGATACTACCCAGATTAAAAAGATCTTCTCAAAACATTGGAATATCTTGAAATGTGATCCTGTTATAGGAAAAGAGATTCAGAAGTGGCCTTTGATCACTTATAGAAGAGGACGTAATCTTCATGATATGTTGAGATCAAATGATGTCACTTCTATCTCCCAAATAAAAGAACATAACCTACAGGGATTTTTCCCATGTGGACATTGCAAAGCTTGCCGCAACAGTGTGATTAGGAAAGAATACCCCATTAGTAAACCAGGAATGAAGAGACAAATTAATCAGTTTTTGACATGTAGTACTCCTTTTACTATCTATATATTAGAATTCCCTTGCCATCTTTGGTATGTAGGTAGTACGAAACATGCTGTAAAGAAACGTATTCTTGAACATATGCGTGCGATTGCATCAAAGGATCCACATTACCCTGTAGCCAGACACTTTCAAGATTTCCACAATTCTGATACCACCTTACTATCCTATTTTGGTATCGAACATGTGCCAGCACACCATAGAGGTGGCAATAGGGAGCTAACTCTACGGAAAAAAGAATCTAAATATATTGCGGATTTAGAAACTAAGACACCGAGAGGATTGAATATTGGTGAAGAACTCAATACTCACTTGTGTGATGATTAATGAATTCGGTAAGTTTATGAGGAATTAAAGTACTGACTTTTCTTATTATGAGCAGCAAGAATTTTTGTCAATAATTTTTGTAAATTCTTGCAATTTTTGCAATTTCTGTAATTTTTTGTAAAATTTGTAATTTTTATAATTTTTGTAATTCTTGTAATTTCTCTCATCACTTTTTCTTAATGGTTGGAGTCTGGATAGTTTTTTAATTTAATAGTACCTACTCTTCTACATGGTTATTGACCACACATAAAAAAACAGTGACAAGTTTTTCGTTATGATTTTGGATGAAAAGTGAAAATATTGATATTGTTAAATATCTTAGGAGTATAGTATTATATGTAGAAGATATAACACAAGAAAAATAAATTTATATATGTTATGTACTAAGCAGAATGAAATTATTATAAAAAAAAAAAAAGAGGTGAAGGAGAATAGGGAAAGAGACCCTGATGATACTCTAAAAAATGATACTCTTATTGTAAAAATGCTATTTCTTCTTAGAAATGTTAATAGAGCAATATTTATACTTATAATTACACTTATACTTATATTTATATATTTATGATGATTTTTATATGTATACTGATATGAATAATGTACAATCATATTTATATATATTTATAATGTTTTTACTACTTAATAACTTGGTGGTAATTTAGTGAAATAATAAGTTATGTGGCTGTGTACATACATATTTATATATTTATTTAATTATTTATTTAATTGAATAAGTTCTTAATTGAATCAGTTTTGTTTATGTCATTCATTTAAAATCTCTTCTAGGATATTTACTTGTACGAAAATAATGACTTAGTCCTGTTTTTATGGTGTTGTCAAGATGGTATTTAAAGGATAGCACATTGGTTGAATTATACACGTATCAAGGCTGCTTGTCAGCCGAAATGCGTTGTGTTGAATAAACACTTCTACTTTTGAATTCCTGAGTGTGCGTTTTCTCCTTTGGAGAGTTTGGATTTGTGATATAATATATATATATATATATATATACATATATATATATATATATCACATGGTGTGTGAATGTATATGTATTACAAATTCAGATGCAAAAACAACTGCCTAGTTATCTTCAGGCTTCTCTATTCAATGAAAAGGCATTTTGGTTTTCTAATAAATTTGCCACAATTCAATGAAGCTGCACTAAACCTAGAAGTCAAATTGCACATGTGGCCATAATTCAGCAAGTGAAGTTTCATGTAGCTCAGTCTAGGGAAAATTAAAAGGTTAGACAAAAAAATATGTATTTTTTCCATTTTATGGGAATTGCTTCTCTCCACTACAGAAAAGAATGATGTTGAATTTATTGTCTTCTAGAAAACAAAGGTCAAAGAGCCATCATTATCTGAAGACAGTGGATCAGAATATAACCCTTTGTCTGAAGACAGCATGAGTTCTTCTGATGTATTCACCACAGATGAAGATGACGATCCAATTGCACTAAAGGCCACTGCCATTAAAGAGCACAAAAGAGAGAAATATATTGCTGGTGAATCACAGAAAAATCAAATAAAACAACCTCAAGTTTCTGTGAAAAACATGCTTAGGCAGCAATGGAAAACACAAATATGACAAAAAACATTACTGCTTTTATTATGAAAAAGGCTACACTAAAATTGCCAGACATTATGAGCAAATGCATCACAAGGAGACAGAGGTAGCAAAAATATGTAATTACAAATTTGGTTGAAAGGAGAGATTAGGATTGTTACAAAGATTGAGGAACCAAGGAGATGTTCAAAACATCTCTACGATTTATAGATTAGGAGACGGCTAAATAGTAACAAAGCGTCAGACTTGTGGACAGGCCTCTGGAAACAATTATTTGCCATGTGCACATTGCCTTGTACATTTGTAAAAAGGGATTTGTAGAGACATGAAAAAAGATGCACGAAAAGTGAAGAAAAGAAGTGTGCTGGAAAAAAGAAAGGCCAAGCAGAGGCAGCTTTAATATTACCCACTGGTCTATTGTTAGAAAAGAGCATGACAAACGTCATAAGCAGAATGGTACATGATGGCATTGCAGCAATTGTGTGAAATGACCCTCTCGTAAAACTCTGTGAAAGGCTTTATTTACAAAAAGGTGAAGTGATTCATCAGCATGCAGATATAAGAAATAAAACGTGAGAACTAGCTAGACTGCTCCTGAAAGTTCGTAAATATGACCACACAATCACTTCTGTTAAGGATTTTATAAGTTCCAAAAAGTTCAGTGATTTAATTAAAGCTGTTAGATCAATCACTGGCTTCAGCAAAGAGAATAACTAGAATGCAGTTCCATCAACTGCAATAAAATTACGGCATACATTATTGAAGATCACTTCAATTTTGGAGGGGGATGCTCTGAGAAACAATGATGAAGACCTAAAAACACGAGCTAAACAGTTCAAAAAACTTGTTTAGTTTGAGTGGACAATGCATATTTCAGCAACTGCATTACAAACATTATATCAGCAGAAGTGGAACAAGCCTCAAATGCTACCATTAACAGAAGATATACATAAAGTTCACAATTTTCTTAAATTCCTTGAGCAGAATAGCAAGAAAAAATTGATAGAAAATCCAAATGTTGAGTCTTGGTACAAATTATTCTGTTTAACAGAAGACGAGAAGGTGAAGCTTCACGACTTCTGGTGAAAAGTTACAAAGAAAGAGATGAATCCCCTATGCAGGATGATATTTTAAAAAGTCCATCAGAACTGGAGAAGGAGCTTTGTGATGGGCTGATTAAGATTGAAATAAGAGGGAAAAGAGGAAGGAAAGTTCCAATTCTCCTCACTAGAAACATAAAGCATTCAATTGACACTCTTGTTGCCACAGACAAAATGCTGGCATCGATGAGCACAACACATATGTTTTTGCAAGGCCATATTTTAGTTCCATGGGAAATATAAGAGGGAGTGTTTGTCTGAGACAATTTGCACATAGTTGTGGTGCAAAGAAGCCTGAATACATAACATCCACCCGATTCAGGAAGCATGTGGCTACTATTTCATAGTTGATTGATTTAAAATCTACTGAAGTTGATCAACTTGCAAGTTTTATGGGGCATGATCTAAATGTCCACTGAGAGTTTTACATAATCCCTGAGGATACTTTGCAACTGGCAAAGGTTAGCTGAATCCTCATTGCTGTAGAAAAATGAATGCATCTCTTCAAAGAAAGAAAACTTGATGAGATTGATCCTGATGCAGGTGAGAAACAGTTTTGGTATCTCTTACTGACACATTTTGAGAGGGAACGAAGAACACAACTCTAGTCAATGTGTAAAGCTATTGAAAAGTACACCACTTTATCATCCCCTACACACAAGCAAAGATATATTCCTTTTGTGTTTGTGTAATTATATTCATTTATGTCTATCTTTTAGTTATATCTGAAGATTCCAATTCTGAAGATGAAGAGTCAGGATCTAATGATGAAGGAAATACATGTAATTATGAAGTGGATCTAAAATACTAACAAAGTGCTTGGAATCAGGATTTCTCCAACAGGTATGTGAAAAACAAAAGATATAATAAAATGTTTGCCATACCAGATTATTTACTGTATGGGTGTACAATGTATGCCCAAATGAGTGGTATCAACAGCTGATTTTTGTGATCCCCACATAGGATGAATTTAAATAGAAAGAATATGAATGAACATAATTTGCAGGGACACTGGTTTTAATGAAAATTGTTTATTGATAGAGTCCCCTTTATATATAAGCAGTTAACGTCCTGTGTTTTTTGATCTTACATCTGCAGGCAGCTCCAGCATCTAACCACCCTCTAGGCACACGATGGCCTCCGTCTGATGATTTCTCATTAGCACTTTTCCGTTCTAGGTCAGCAGGCTGAGCATGGCAGATTCAGAGAGGAAAACTGCTTGGATATCCCCCATGTGCTGTGAGAAACTTTTGGCTGTGGGAGCTTGTTGTGGAAAAATAAAAAACTTGCAACCAATCTTCCTGACAAATATGCAGTGGAAGACCAGGTGTCATTTTTTTTCTTTTCAGAAGCAATTCCCTCTAATTTGACTCAAACAACATTGATTAAAAAAATGCACAGTCAGCAGAATTTTCTGAATATGGTAGGCTGGCCTAACTCGTCCAGCACTACTTCAGTCCTGTGCCTTTGTTTGCATCTGGTTTCATTTGGCTTAGAGGTTTGAGTCAAAGCCATATTATGCTATGTTACCAAATCTGGCTTTGTGCCAAATCCTAGGGTATTTGTTCTTTTGTCTTTCAACCCCACTTTATTATATATTGTAAGGAGCATGGCCCTTTGCAGCATAAACTCATTTTGTTCCTGCGCATGTTGACTACATGTGCAAAATTAAATACCTTTAGTGAACATAGTTGATCAATGTGGTCTTTTGCGCCACTTGGCCACCTGGGCCAGGAGGGGACATGGTATATTTTGTTATTTTCCTGCATATATAATGTAGTTTATGTGAAATCACATCTTGCGTGTGTGTCAAACCCTTTGAAATATGTTTTGGAGGGTGTACCTGAAGCACAAACTCATAAAAGACCATGTTGTCTTGCCTTTATTCCATAGCACAATGCTTAGGGTTTCATGGTTCTTTAAGCATGCCAGAGCGATGACATCATCAGCAAGTGACACACTGTAGATATGACACTACACAATTTATTACTGTTTGCATGTTTGGTATTGTTTAGAGCACTACATTGTGCAAAGATTGGCTAATCTAGGCCCATGTGTTTAGTGAACAGACAAACCTAAGCACCCTGATGCAGTTGATGGTTGTGGAGGTTGTCCACTTTAACACAAGCTCTGACACAATATCTTTTGGGAAGTAAATGCCATCAATGTTGGACAATAATATATCTGTAGAGAGCCTGTCCAACATAATACAATTACTGCTAGCTATAATTAATATATTATTTCTGATTATGTCTCTCTCTGTGTTAGCCCAGCAGTGTAGATTTAATTGCACTTGCAACGTATGTCAGAGTTGCCATGCACTGACCCATGAGTGGCAAGATTTTATGAAGAGGTGTGGTGGAAAGTTCATTCAATGAATCTACATGAGAATAAACTACATAGGCCATGCTTATCTTGAAAATATGGCACATATTAACCCCTCTCTAACTAATGATGGATAACATTGGCATACATCAATGCAATGGGTAGACAAAGGTGCACTGCATATTAGTCAGTTATATGTTACTAGTAGTAGTATATATGATAACAAATATAAAATGTTGTTTTTCTTTCCAAATGGTGTTGGGCTCATGTCTTGAATGGAGCTAATGAACAGTGATCAATTGGGAGTTAAGACAATTTGAGCACATTTTTAGAAATTCCTATTCTGATCTCAGCTTATTTACAGCAAATGAACGCTCAAGATTTGTTTACATTTTTACCATTTTTCTCACACAGGGAAGCATTTAAGAAACCAGTCTTATACGGAAAAAGAAGCCATTGAAACATTCATGTACTCATTCATTAAAAAAATGAAAGTTCCTGGTAAATCCGAATGTGAAACATGCCTTACTGCCTGTCCTGCACTTACAGACTTTGGAAAAGATTGGAGAACGGTGAAAAATTGCATACACAATCGAACTGTTACAATCAAAAGAGGACCGCAGATGGTTTTTAACCAGTAGGAGCCACAGCAATAAGGTTCTAAAATCAATTGTCTTAATTGTTTCTTTTTACTTTCCCCCTTTCATTAATTTTTTTAAATATTCCAGTAAGCTTATTAAAATTTGCCTTTAGCCTGTCATTTGTGTACTTTTTACTTTTGGGAGAGAAATATCAGAAAAGAGTGTGATGAGTTTGGAGAGACATGTAAACTAAGTCAGTGAATGTGAAATTTTAATTTTGTATTTCCTTGTGTGAGAACCTTCAACATTGCAGTTTTACAGACAAAAGTCAAAGTTTTTGATTGTGTAATAATAAACGGAGTTAGATTGCACACAATTGGCTCCATATAATTATTTCTACAGAATTACTGAATATTTAGTAATTGCATAGAAATGCAAATTGTCGAGCACATATTGGAAGTCCTACCACTGTTTAACATTTATTTTGAAATGCAATTGTCCATGACTTTGTTTCATGTTGATGAACCTATCAAGAGGAGCACTGTTTTGCCTCCTTATTAGTCCTTTGAGGCTCCCCTTCTTAAAAAGACATAACCAGAACAATTTTTACCTCACTGGCAGGACATTGAGGATTGTTGTTGAGACAATTGTCCATGTCTCAATAGCAGCCTTAATCCATGTTTGTTGGGAAACAGGCGGCCTGGCAATGAAGCAATCAAGTAGAAGTAAATGATCTTCCATGTGGATGAAAGGATATTGCCATCCCTTGTCTTCCTACTTCTAATCACAGCTGTCTTGATCTTCCAGTTGTTGGGTATGGTACCAGCTGCGGACATTTGAAAATTATTTTCTCTGAGTTGGCCAGTGTAAAGACAATATAGACATGCTTGCAATCAGGAAACCAAGATAGTCTATAGAAATGACAGTCAATGTGACATGTACTGAGATGCTTCAAAAACAGCATGTGAGTGCAATTTCAATCAGTGAAGAAAAATAATGTAAAAAAATAATTGGACTATTTAAAAAAACATTTGAACTAGAGCATTTAGATCACAAAGTGTACTATAGGAATAACTCCTCCTGTACGTTGAATATAAAACAGATAACAAATACATGTGATCATTATTATATGCTGATAACCCACAGTCATTCTAATAAATAATATATTCAAACTTATAAAAACAGTAATGAAATATGAAACCAGTTCACTCACTAAGCAAAACAGAATACTTTGGAAGATCTATGACTCATATAGGAAAAATGCGTAGCCATTTCTTAAAAATATTTGTTTCATTTTTCCCAGACCTAAATGTTTGGAATGCTTGGATTCAACAACCTTACCTAAGATGACCTTAAAGCAAACCAAATTCTTGCATCTGAATATACCAGAACACTTAATAGATAATTGGTCACCAACATAAGTACATCAAAGATTTGGAATAGAACAGATTCCTTCAAAGATCTTTCATCCCCATAAAACATTATATGAAACTCATCACAATCTGCCTTTTTCTCTTGCCCCAAACATATACATTAATGTTATATACTGGTATGGGTCCTATTTTATATGGTTATCTTGTACTTTAACAATGCCACAGAGAAAGTATTCAGTCCTGGAACGGAACAATGTACAGTTGTACTGTGTGCTAGTGGCATCTGTATATTTGTTATATTATTTTCAACGTTTGCACTATTCTACATTTTAAATGGATGGACACATGATTTTATATGGTATGATCATTATTAGTGGCAGCACAGGATTATGAAATGGGAATTTCCAGCTTAACCTGGAGGTGAAGTATATCTTTTTGATTTGGTGTATACCATATAGTAAATTCTGTAAGTAGTTGGTTTTAGTAAACATTTACAGGGACTATTAAAACATAAATCAATCCAAATAACTTGAATTGTATTAAATAGAACACTTTCACAGTGTGTTAGATTTAAACAGGTCAACAACAGGGATCATCTCCTTGCTCTTTGACTTATGGGCATGCTACAAGCATAATACTGTCTGAATATCATCTGACATCAATATTGTGCCCTTAACATTGTCTACAGGAGAAGAGCCACATTGCAGTAAATAATAGAAAGCCATGCAATAAGGACAACACTTGAGCTACAAGAAAAGGTCTTATATATTTTGTAAAATATCTCTATAATTATTACAGGCACATTTCAATAATGTGACTTTTATAATAAAAAAAACAATTGTATTCCTGCCAATGTGAGTTTGTTTATTTTTCCATTAAGGGAGGCCTAGCAGCATTAACAAAATCTCCTTGTAAGACACATGTTCAAAATAGGTGTTCCTAAACTGTGCCAATATTTAAACCTTGTTAAAGGTTGCTATATTCAACATGTGCTTATTTTCAGAATGTCTATGTTCCCATGAAAAATATAGTTGCACAACTGTCAAAGTGATTTTACCTACTCCGACACAAACAGACCACCAGTCTAACTCTTAAATAAGAGTTTAATATCCTATGTTCTAAATGCCCATTTCCGAAAACGTGCGTTTTAACTGTGTGAAGGAAACCTATCTTTAACAGGAGCACTTTTGTTAGGGCTCTTTTACATGAAAAGGCTTTTGCTAGACTATCAAATTATCTATATTCCAGAAGAAAAGGTTCACCAGCCCATTTGATAAAGACCAGCTGCATAATTCAATACACTGACATAAAACATGTGGCCTTCATAAAAATGTTTTGTCTACTTTGTGAAAGACTCCTACTTTAATATGGATATTTTGAGGTATTTATTCCTCCAGCATGACAGCTGTAGGTCAGCCAAAGTAGCCTACTCTACTCTTACACAATCAGCCTATCAGCTCATTTCAGGAACCGATTTTGTATGACTTGTGTATAAGATTTGGCCTTCAAACAACAGAATCTTCAAAGCTGTCAAAGACCATTGTAGTTAACATTGGCACATTTTGATAATATGCCTTTTTCTACCACTGCCAAAGTAACTTTTTCTACTTTTGAACAACAAAATCAAAAGTTGTGTTCAAGCATTCCTGTCTTACACCCTAAATAAAAAAAATAGACTCCGAAATGAATTTGTCAACTTTGAGAACGTTTCCCATATTTGCATGTACATATTTGGTGAATGTGTCTTTTCCTACATCAAAAGGCGCTTGCTCAACTGCCAATGCAATTTTTTCTATGCTTGCACAAAGTAACAAACACCTGTGTCCAGGAAAACAGGGTATATGTACTACTTACAAACATTGTATTCCCAAACAAACCAAATGTTTTAACGCTGTTAAACAAGGTTCATGTTTGTATATATGCCTGGGTCTTTGTGGAGGGTGCCCTAGGTAGCTAGACAAGAGTACCGAGAGTACATGAAATATTTGAGAGTAGGAAGCGCTTTCGAAGGAGAGGTCTGTTACATTCTTGAATTCTACCTACAAAAATAACAAAGACATGGCAGTCCCTAAAAATATTTATCCAATGCAATAAACTAATAGACTTAAAAATAATCCACACAGGGAGTTTGTTGCAATCGAAAATATTTTTATGGGGACGTATTCATCTGGTGGTGACTAGAAAAAAGAATGAGAACTTAGGTATATAGATTCAAACATGTGAGTGTGAGGTCAAACACAGATGAACTGTGGATGCATTTGTCCATTAAGTCACCAGGCTAATACTATCTGTTTAGGGTCTTCATCATAACTGTAATCACATACTATGTCTGCAGGATGTGGACATAACTATCATCACACACTATCTTTGACATTTTAATGTAATTATAATTGTGCACTATCACAGTAGGGATTTGAACATCACTATAATCACACACTAGCTCTACGGGGGCTTGAATATGACTATGTTAACACACTGTCTCTGTGCGGACCTGTGTGTCCCTATAGTCACACACTATCTATGGGGGGACCTGGGTAACAATATATTCATACACTATCATTGCGGGAACTTGAACATCACTATATTAACACACTATCTCTATGGGGACCTGGTTATTCCCTATAGTCACACACTATCTATGTGGGGACCTGGGTAACATTATAATCACACACTTTCAATGCGAGGACTTGAATATCACTGTAATAACACACCGTCTCTATGGGGACTTGAACACAACAGAAATGACACATTATCTCCTTGGAGACCTCAACATAACTGTAATCTCACACTGTCACTGAGGGGACTTGAACATGATTAAAAACACACACTTTCTCTGTGGGGATCAGGGTAACAATATAATCACATACTATCTCTGTGGGGACATGGACATCCCAATAATCACATACTATCTCTTTAGCAACCTGGGCATCAATATAATCCCACATTATATTTGCGGGGCTTGAACAAAACTATCAGCACACGCTATCCAAAAAGGGACTTCAACATATCTATCCAAAAAGAGTATCCCTACAGTGACTTGAACTTGACTTGATACACTATTCCGATGGGGAGTTGAGCATAAGTATAATCACACACTATCTGTAGGCACCTTGGTATCACTAATCACATTAATCTCTGAGTATGACAATCATAATACACTATCTCTCCAGGAACTTGTACTTGACTATCATAATAGTCTCTATGTAGAGATGTGAACTTCAATATAACCACACAATATCTCTATGGGGACTAGAACATCACTATAAGCAAACACTATACCCGTGGAGAGCCAGGCATGACTATTATCAGATACCATGGGCCTGATTGCGACTTTGGCGGTCCCACCATGGGACCCCCAAAGCTGCGGAGAGGATAACACTGCCATGGTCGTGAGCCCCCCCAAAGCGTATTACAATGTTCCCGCCAGGCTGACTGGCAGGAACATTGTATTACGCATTCCTGGCGGGAACAGTGCAAAAATATTGACCTCAGCTCTCATAGCACTCCAGCACCCTGAGAATGTGCATTGGCTGCCCCCTGAGTGCCCCAGCACTGGCTTTCCACCAGTCTTTCCATTCCACCATGGAAGGCTGGCAGAAATTGGGGTTGTAATCAGCCAGTTCAGTTCCTCCGTGGCTGGTTACAACTGCGGCCGCCGCCGACCCATCGGGAACCATGAACCTGGTGGGGACGGTAGTCCCCTGGTGGGTCAGTCCACCATGGTTGTAATGTGGCGGATGGAGCGTCACCGTTGTGGTGGTCAAGCCATCTCTGGATGGCTGGCAGTCGTGGGACCGACAGCCTTGTAATCAAGCTGTATGTCTTAGGAGATTTTATTATGCCCATAATAACTCACCCTCTGTGTGGTAATCTGGGCATCATGTTAATGTTATACAATATCATATAACTTCAAAATAACTATCATTACACAGTATCTCTGTGGGGACTTGATTGTGAATATATTCACACACTATCTCTGTGGAAACTTGAAAATTACTATACTTAAATGCCTCTGTGGGGACCTGGGTATTACTACAATCATCCACTATCTCTTCGGGGGCTTGACAATGTCTAACTTCATGTACCTTTAGTGTCGGCTCTAGAATATCACTATAATCACATGCCATTTCTATGGGACTATTATTACACACTCTTATAAAAAAGGTGATGCCTGGTGGTGAAGATGATAAAAAAGGACCCAGTAATCATGGCTTTCCTATATCCTATTTCCTATCTGACCACAATGCAAGATCTTTGGCCTGCAGATGAGATTAACTATGTATTGTTTCCTTCTCCCTTAACATGTGTGTTCACGTAGTAATACATTAAATATCTGTGAATCCCTTTCAATGGACTTGATATCCTAGGGTCTTCTGGTGGGAAATGCATTATCATCAAAACCCATTTTCTGTGTGCCATTAGGATACAAGGAGCTACATGTATTTTAGACACAACACTAGAAAATAGCACTTTGCTATTTGTTCATGAATACATTCAATCACACATGACCATTTTTGGAGTAAGTCCTCACAAGGTTAGTAACCCATTTTTTAGGTACCCATAAGGATGGTTCTGTGCGCGTGGTTAAATATTTGCAAATATGAAGCAGGATCCTGTATCTGGAATTTTTTTGAAACATTTTACTGTAATTATTATATTTTAAAAGCAATGGGAAAGGTTAGTCTCCACAATGCAGGTATTCACACACAGTCCCCACAAGGTTGGTAACACGGAAATTAGGAGAATAGAAGAACAAATGAAAGGGAGAAAGAGTGTGTGTGTGTGTGTGCGCATGCACATGCATGTTTGTGTGTGTGTGTGTTTACCCCACACCTGTCGCACATTACGGGCTTCTTATAGCTTATGAGAGCAGCAAGAAACCTAAATCTGAGCCTTATTACAAGTGCCTTAAGGAATATCTGATATTTAATTTACCAAAACATATCCAAAACTCCATGGTTCAGAATTAATTCTGAGCAATAAATAGCACACATTATAAGTATTTACCCTGAAATTGGGAACAACTTGCACATTTCTCAATAAATATTGGGTCTTTTCCCTATTAACTTCCAGTGTGTTTGACCTGCTGAAATTTAACAGAGGGTGCAAACTTTATTGCACCGGGATATTACCTGGGGCAATAAGCATCTTACCAGCTGTAATTGAGACTGCTGAGTTGGAGTTGATTTTTACAAAGTTTTAGTCTGTTAAAGTTTTCAAATCCTTCAAGTCTGTACTATCTCTGGTCAAGTTAGTAAGCATATTTCTAATCTCATTACTATTATCCGGTATATATGCGCAACAATGACGCTCATTACGCATCCTACAAACTCCGCCATTTTTAGCTAAAAGAATTTCTAAGTCAAGCCTGTTTTGGAGAGTCATCGCCCTCTCCGCAGCAAGTTCAGTATCCATTAGGAGTGTAGCTCCCAAAAACTTTGTCAGCATGTTATTCACAATAGTAGACAACTTTAGAATCTTTATTGAATTTAAGATAACTCCCACTGGAGGAATTATCGCCCCAAATATGTCTCCCACTATACCACCAGCGGCCTCTCTCTTCTGTCTAGTATGATGTAATTCAGACAATTTTGGAATCCTTTTCAAATCGTCAAGTTGATATATCTTTGGGAAAATTATCCCCAAGTAACATGTCCCATACCATCCCTTTGGAAGACGGTAATAAGCATTAAGCCCACACATATAATAGATCCCTGGGATCGCTGGATCCTGCCCATTTAACATGAACGTCCATTTACTCTGAAACAAAAACACATGCTTACATTCACTCATTCCCACAAACACATTGTCATAATATGATTTCAGCCTAGATATACAAAGCTTCCCTACATGTAATGCATCTAAAGCTAGCTTCCCTTGCTCTCTAATTGCATGATAACTTTCACTAATAGCAAAAGCTCGCTGCTGCAATCCTTTTTCCAATTTACCCTTTAATGCTCTCCTTCTATCCTCCGTGTGATCTAAAAAGCTTTTCTCTACAGGTGTAAGCAAGTATGTCAAATTATTGCGATGTGCATAAGACGTACTAATTGTCAATGTCGGCTCAAAGAATCCTTTAACTAACTTTATAGTGTCTAGCTACACCACTCAAATCCTCTATTATAGGTACATAAGAAAACACCAAATCATGATTAGAATAGAAGTATTGGACCTCCTCCTGGCGATAAACTCTTGTTAGTAGCAGACTACAGCTTATCCCATATGTTAACAGCAAGCTTTGATAGGTAACCGCCTCTTGTACCGAAACAGGAATCTGTGTGCACACAAAGCAATCCTTCGCCTCCATTGTCTCAACATACTCATTTAGCAAGCGATATAAAACGTTAGTAGAAAGTTCCCCTTTTGCATTAGTTCCCTCATGCAAATATCTCTCATCCAGCTCAAACTTCTCCCAAGCTGTTAGTGCAGTGGTAGTCTCAGGAATTGTAGCATTGTTAGACCCACTCTTATCCGTTAGTGTCATACCCACAATCACAATCAATATCATTCACACAATAACTAAACCAACACTCAAGTATTTACAATGCCTAATCCCTCCATTCTCCTGCCTAGTGTTAGCCATGATCTGTAAAGAATCAGAAAGTGAAGGATAGTTAATTCAAAACAAGAACAACAGAGGATGGTTAATAATTCTCTTCTGCAGCAAAGGTCAGAACAAGTAAATCTTCTTTCAGCGATTATTTACAGCTTTCAATGTTTCTCCCAGGATCCTTTTATCAATTTAGGTTAGCAGCTTGTCTAAATCGGTTTTCAGAAGTCAACGCAGGTTCTCAAAGTCTCATCCGGTAATTTCTCAGTCTCTTTATCAAGTTTGATCTTAGCTCAAATCTTTACACCCTTTTGGTTTCTTCAGCCAGACTCCTGTGCCAAAGTATTGACCTGGGATCTCTCGATCAAAACAGAACGCCAGGAGCTCCTGTTGCCATTCAGCTGTTGTTGCATATGATCATTCAGGACATGCATACCTTCTATTTGCTACTCTCTTCCTTTTCAACTTGCGATCACCTTGCAACTCTCCTTCACTTATATCTTCTCTCCTTGTTGTGTCAACTTCTTCTTCTTCTTGTATAGCATCTTCGACAACCATTTTTCCCCTTTTCACTTGCAACTCTGGCCACTTGTCTCCTTTCAGTATCTCTCTGGTCTTTGATCCTTCCTGTGGCAACCCTTCTTTCTCTCTTGACTCTATGGTATTTTCACTTGATGGACCTGCAATCTGCTCAGGAGGAGTCTGGACACTCTGACTCTCTTCCGCCTCAACTCCTTCGCCTTCTGGGTCTGTCAAGTGCTCTGGCTCATTCTCAAAATCATCTGCTTCTGAGAGAACCTCTCTTTGACTAGGTTCCCCTGTTGCTTCGGTTGAGATAGGCTCACTGTCACCTCTCTGGATCTCTTCTCCTTCGTCTCTTACTGGAGTGACCAAGCCGTCCTGAACGGGCTCTCCTTCTGTTTCAGTTCCACTTCAATTACTCTCCGGCCTTGAGACTTCCTTTTCTGTTGTTGGTACTTTTAACAGCTCAACCTCCTCATCAGTCGGGCCATTTCAAATTTGTGGCTGCACACATTTTCACCATTCTCGATTTCAGGGTACCATTCATCTGTTCCACTAGTCCTGATGCCTAAGGGCGGTAGCTACAATGCAACTTCTGCTCAATGTTCAGTGCTGCACACAGTAACACAACCACCTCATTGCTGAAGTGACTTCCCCTATCTGATTCTAAAGAGATCGGAAAACCGAAACGTGGTATCAATTCCCTAAGCAGCAGCTTCGCTACTGTGAGGCTGTCATTCCTGCGTGTAGGATAAGCTTCAATCCAATGACTAAAGATACACACAATCACCAACACATATCTCAAACCTCCACACACAGGCATCTCAATAAAATCCAATTGCATTCTGCTAAATGGTCCTCTGGCTCTCCCAATGTGGCTCAAATTCACCACACTCCCTTTCCTCACGTTCATCTGTTGGCAGATGATACAACGATGACATATCGTCTCTGCAGATTGTCTAAATTTTGGATTAAACCAGTCAATCTTGAATAACCTGATCATGGCATCCCTCCCAATGTGTGCTTGGCCATGGTAAAACCTTGCAAATTGTGACAAGAGACTGTTTGGCAAGACCATTTTCCCTTCGTTTGAAACCCACAAATCATCTGGTCTTTGTACGTATTGCATCCTAACCCAAGAACGCTTCTCATCTTTGTTGGCACGACCCTGCAACAGTTTTAGCTCTTCTAACATGTCAATCACCCTCAATGCATACCCTGTAAATGTCTCATTTTCTTTTTCAGGCAACAATTCCCATTGATCTTTAAACAATATACAGTTCAATGCGCAAAACCTTGCGACTTGATCCGCATATCCATTTCCCATTGAAACAAAGTCTTGTGACTTCAGGTGTGCACTGCATTTCACCACGGCAATTTCATGAGGTAACTGAATCGCGTGCAACAACTCCTTAATTCTTTCACCATTTTTCACTGGAGAACCAGAAGAGGTCAAATAACCCCTCTGTGACCATAGTTGACCAAAATCATGGACAGTTCCAAATCCATATCGGCTATCAGTATAGATAGTCACTC
The DNA here is from genome assembly GCF_031143425.1 of Pleurodeles waltl. Classification (NCBI taxonomy): domain Eukaryota; kingdom Metazoa; phylum Chordata; class Amphibia; order Caudata; family Salamandridae; genus Pleurodeles; species Pleurodeles waltl. The sequence continues at coordinate 366,068,200 of NC_090444.1, read as the reverse complement.
TCATCTGAGTAGAGACATGACAAGCTCTGGTAAGAGCTACCAGTTCAGCTAAATGAGCAGAATACACTCCTTGAAGCCAGGATGCTTCCAGAATACCAGAAATCGTGCATACAGCATATCCGGCTCTCAGCACGCCTACTGAGTCTCTCAAACATGAGCCATCGACAAAGGTAATTTGGTCATTTTCCTCCAATTGGATATCTTTAATATCAGGTTTTGGTTTGGTGCACATTTATGTTACCTCAAGACAATCATGTTCTACATCTTCCACATTTTCAACCTCTGTATTTTCACTTGGAAGCCAAGTTGCCAGGTTCAACACTGTACATCTCTTTAACGTTACATTTGGTGACCACAATATAATCGTTTCAAATTTGGTCAATCTTGCATTGGTCATGTGCTGCATTTTCGTTCGTGTTAGGAGGATCTCACCTGAGTGAGGGACCATGACTGTTAGAGGATGTCCCATCACTATGCCTTCACACTGTGTGAGGCTTTGTCCAACTGCTGCTACTGCACGCAGACAACCCAGTAAGACTACTGCAACTGGGTCCAAAGTAGCTGAAAAATATGCTACCGGTCGGTTCACACCTCCATGGACCTGTGTCAAGACAGACAAAGAACATGCATCATGTTCATGACAAAGCAGAACAATCAGGCATACCTAAAGTTGGAGCCCTACACATGTTCTTCCTTAACTCAGTGAACGCTCTCATTTCCTTCTCTCCCAAAACTATGGCATCCTGATTCTCCTTGACCGTCAGCCTCTGCAATGGCTTCGAAATGACAGAAAAATTTGGGATCCACTGGCGACAGTAACCCACCATTCCTCGAAACATCCTAACATCTCTCCGTGTCGTTGGGGGATTCATCTGTAACACTGCTGTTATTCTCTCTCTGGACAATTTCCTGGACCCTTTCTCTATCTGATGACCCAAATACTTCACCTCTTTCTGACAATATTGCAATTTCTTTGGGGACACCTTGTGCCCATTCTTTCCCAAGTGATTTAGCAAAGCAATCGAATCGTACTTGCACTCGTCCCTTGTTTCAGATGTGATCAACAAATCATCAATGTACTACACTAGAGTCGATTGGAAAGGCAGCTCCAATGACTTCAAATTCCTCTTCAATATCTGATTGAATATGGAAGGTGATTCCGAAAACCCTTGAGGAATTCAACACCAACAATAGACCTTGTCCAAAAATGTAAAACTGAAGAGAAATTGGCTGTCCTCGTGAAGAGGCACAGAAAAGAAAGCTTGGGACAGATCAATTACTGTGAACCATTTTGCATTGCATGGAATCTGAAACATAATCACAGCAGGATTTGGCACTACTGGGCAACATTTCACTACTATGTCATTGATCTTCCTCAAATCTTGGACAATCCGAACCTTCCCACAAGGCTTTCTCAGTCCCATTATTGGTGAATTACACGACTACTCAACACCTCTTTCAGGACTCCCTGTTTCACAAAATCTGCAATGATTTGCTCAACCTTTAGAAGGACATCTTGTGCCATGTGATACTGCGGTATCTGGGGGAACGCAGCGTTAGGCTTCACACTGACTTTTACTGGTTCTACTCCTTTTAGCAACCCTGCTTCTTTCCCTGTCAAGTCCCACACCTTTTCTTGAACTGTTCCCTGTAAGTCTGTCGGGAGATCAGCCACTGTGAACATCGGAAAAAAGTTAATCAGAGGATATTCCTCATTTGTTGTCTCAGTTTCAGGCTCTGAACCCTGTTCCTCCCCTTCATCATCACTGTTTGTCTGGACCTCAATTACCTCATTGGAACAGGTGATTGAACACCTTGTCTTGCACAATAAGTCTCTTCCCAGTAAGGATACGAGACTTGAATCGCAAACCACAAATCTGTGCAATCCTTGGAAAGTGCCAAGCTCAACCTGAACCAGATCTGTGATCAGGTTAGTTAGGAGTTGGTTTGCTACTCCCACTACCTTAACTGTCCGTCCCAAAAGGGGCAGTTTCGGAACCTCTGCTCTTCTGACTGTAGAGCGTGTAGCTCCTGTGTCAACCAGGAAAGAACCCTTGTGACCCATTACCTTCCCCTGAACATAGGGTCCTCTCTGATCTACCATTCATTGTTTATTCCATTCTCACCACGCAATGGGTACTGTTGCACTGTGTGATTCTGACTTACTCTTTGACCTGTGACCTGTTGAGGAAGCATCACCTGTTGCTGTTCCATTGGCGCTAAGGGCACTTGCATTTGCTGTCTGGGTACCATGGGGACCTGCTGTTGCGCTTATTGTAACTGTATTGGCTGTATACGTGGCATCTGCACCTGCTGCATGGATTGAAAACCTTGCATCTGATTCACATTATTCTGAAAATTTGGATTTGGACCTCTCAATCTTGGTCCTTTCAAACTTTGGAATGTACTGACATCATTGCTTTGTTGATTAACACCATCCTGCACCATCATTGGGCACTCCCACTTCCAGTGTCCAACGACCCCGCAAGCATGACAAGGTAATATCTTCTTCATTCCCTGTGCATCGTTTTGAACTACTACAGTGTTCAAATCTGGACTGCGGCTCACAAAACCTCCTCGACCTCTACCTCTCACTTGCGCCTGAAACATCCCTTTCCCGGCTGCTGCTCCATCTGCTGTAGACAACCTCCCTGCATCCCTGTCTGTGCTGCCTTAATTTGCATCACCATCGCTTTCTCCTTCAACTTTCTCTGCTTCAACTCAATCTCATCGCTGCAGTGCTTTGCCTTCTGCAACACCTCGTCAATCGGCTTTGCTTGCCAGCAAATCAAGTGATTCTTAATCATCTAGCCAATCTCAGGTCTCAACCCTTCCACAAACCTGAACACAAGGTGATTCATGTCCTTCGCCTCAATAACCTCTGTACCACTGTAATGTTTAAACGCCTTCAACAACCTCTCATAATAGGTATGTATCGACTCCTTGACTTCCTGAGCTGTTCGATCAATCCTTTGCTAATCAATATTCTTAGGCGAAACTCTCATTTTCAGAAACTCAATCACCTTATAATAATACTTCATCACATCAGGAGATGGTGCCCCTGTGTTTCTGTCCCTTGCCGGTTCCTTCGTCGGCCAATCTACTCTCCTTTTGCACTCAATCCACAAATCAGCTGGAACTATGATCTCAAAGAGAGTATTCAGGACTACGCAAGTTTCACAAACCTGCCCGTCTGCTGATACCACTCTATTGGCTTCTCCCTCAGCCTGGGGAAATCATTTGTAAATGACAGAATATCCACTCTAGTCCAAGGTACATGGACGAGAACCCCTCAGGCCGTCTCTCTCATTGGTAACATCTTTACTGTACCTGTATCCGGTAATGCTTTAGCTGACTGCTCTATGCAATCACTCTTCCTCTTGTCTCTTTTCTTCATCCATCTGCCTTCCCACTTCTCTAAGGCTCCCCAAACTTGTGAACTCTGCAGTATCTCCTTGAGGTGTGCCTTCATTCCAGTAGACCTCATGTTTTCGAAATCTTTGGGCTCAAAATCTAACCTGTAACTCCTCTTCAAATGTTTGGTATTTTCTAAATCTATACCATATTTGTCTGCCAAATTTGCCAACCTGTGGTGCACTCTGCTCACTTCTCTAGTTATCTTTGGACACAAATACCTAAATTCTGCATCCGTGTATGACTCTAACCTGTTCACACCCATGCTCCCTTCAACAAGTTCATTGGCTTCCATACCCAACCTCACAAGGTTCAGGTACTCTTCTCCTTCTGCTCTCCCTGCGGCCACAGGAGCAGTCTGTGGAGTATTAAGCTTGTCTAACCAATCGGTCAGCTGTTGTGCTGTTAAACCTTGTAATGAGATATTCTTAGCCTGCACTAAAGGTGTCTGTGGTACATTCACACTCGAGATTTGCGGTGTCAGCAGTCTCAAACCTGTCTGTCTCATGGCCTCTGGAGGAGCCCCAATCGGACTGAAATCTAACAAAGACCTAGATCCTTCAAATGTCAGTTCCACTGGAGTCGTTCCTTGGGAGCTTCCTACGAACCCTCCGCTTGTCATATTTTGTGTCATTAGTCCTTGATCACATACACTAGGCCTCGTCTGTGCATACAATGGCACTGGTGGACCAACCGTAATAGGCAAAGATATGGCAGCTGGTGTCTCTCTGTTCCCCAAAACCTGTGGAGGATTAACTCCCATATTCTGGCTCATCACTGGTGTCATGTCTGACTGCGGTCCTGCGACCAAAGTATATCTCGGAATAATTTGCGGCTGCACCTGTGGCAGTAAAGGTGGAGTTGGCTCCATCTGTATCAACTTTGGGTTTCTATATGCTGGCTCTGTCGGTACCATCAGATTAGTGGTAGTCTCTAAAATGGGTACATCAGGGTAAAGTCTCTGAACCTGTGGTGGTTGCAGCTGTGGTCGATCATTCAGTAACTGATTAAGGAACTCATCATCATCTAAGTCATCTACCTTTGACCAGGGCTTCCTGACCTCTTTGTCTTTGAAAGGACTTTTGTCAGTCTTACAAGTAGCTTTCCTCCCTTTATCTTCACCTTCTTGAGCTATCGCTGAAAACAGCCTAACTCCATCTATTACTTCTCTCCTCCAAACTTTCTGTGCACTATCCCACCAAGCCTCCGCTAGTGTCTTTTCTGCTTTCCCCATTCTCCTCTCAAATTTCTGTTGCTGTTGCCATATTGCCATTAGTTCCCAGATTGCTAACGCCTCAAACTGTGCTGTTCTCGGAGGCGGCTTCAGATCATTTAGCACCCTCCGCAAATTTTCTAAAACCCTCAAATTGAACGTTCTGTTTTCAGGAAATGCTAAGCACCCCTCTTTCTTCGTGGCTTTGCACCATTGCTTTAGCAAAAGACACAGCGCTACACCCTTTTCTTCCATAACAATGTAAGCCGGTGTACCCTCTGGCGGTGTAACCTCCCCTACACTTGTGGTAATATATACGTCTCCCCTCAAAGCACTCTTTAAAGCCTTGAAAAATTTCATCTTTACGTCTTCTATTGTGTTCACAATCAAATCAGGAAGTGACTTTAATTTCCAGATCTCTCTTCGCCTACCTTCTCAACCAATTGTCTCTCACGGACGGCTGCCAATCCGTGCGCGACCCTTCTCACTAACCAACCTATCCCAGAGCAGCTCAAATGACTGCTCACTCACACACTGCGGCTGACAAAGTCTTGCGGCTTGTCTTCCCACTCTCGCTTCACACAAACTAATACAATATATTGCGAGCACTAACCAAAATAAACAAAAAAATTGTCGGTTTACTAGAGGAAACCGTAACACAATCGCTTCAGAACTTTACAGAGATTTTGCCCAGCCTCGGCCGCTACTCTCTCCTCAGATTCCGCATTCGCAAGCAAAATTTGACCCGCAAATTCTACTCTCGACTTGTCAATGGATTATTGTTCTAGTGCACTTTAGAACTCACCAAGGGCCAGATGTATGAATCTGGCCCATTGCGATTCGGTAATTACGATTTTTAAGAAATCGCAATTACCGACTCGCAAAGGGCCATGTATCACATTTGCGATTCGGTAATTGCGATTTCTTAAAAAACGCAAATGCAATTACCGAATCGCAAATTGCGATACTGGCCCGATTCGCATCTATGGGCCTGTTGGCACACAGCTGCAAATTTTTTGCATTTCCTAAATTGCGATTTCTGAAACAGAAATCGCAATTTGGGAAATGCAAAAGGCCAGGGTGCTGGGGGCCCTCCTGCACCCCAATTTTTTTTTTATTTTCCATGTAAAGTACACACATGCCAAAAGGGCATGTGTGCTTTACATATTAATTTTAAAAATGCAGTTTTACTGCATTTTTAAATTTTGCACAGGGTTACCACCTGGTTGCAGACAATGGTATTTTGCATGTGCAAAATACCATTCTGCGAAAAATCGCAATTTGCGATTTTTTGCAGAATTGCCTTGCGACCTGGATTTTGCGAATCGCAAATTGCGATTCCCAAAATCCAGGTCGCAACGCAGAAAATCGCAATTTTTGCGATTTTCATTTTGTGGTCTGGGAATGCCTTTGATGCATTGCAGACCACGATTTTGCACTCGCAAACGGCCGATTTCGCAGTTTGCGAGTGCAAAATCATTTGATACATCTGGCCCCAAATCTCCATCGAAGTTTGCATTCACTCACTTTTGACTCAAACTCGACTCGTCGACTTCACTATCGACCTATTAAACCGCACAAATTACAACATAAACCAAGTGTCTCATACATTTATCATTATACTCCAGAGTCTTAGACCACGCAGGGTCCGGACATCATCAACAACCACGTGGACAATTTTTTAACACAAAGCGCCACACTCACATGAAGTTCCCCGACTTCCCTACTCTCATATTGCGGAGTATGCACACTCCTACTAAAATCCTCACAAACATCACAATTCACCTGTGATATGCATAAGCTGTGCAAACGCAAAACCCTACTTCATTCACACTGTCACTAGAATGCGAGAACATATTCAAACTCCCTTCAGCAAGCTTTGAGATTCCGGGAAAGTCATTTGGGACTTATGGACACATCATGTCTCCAATTTGCATCCTTGAAAAAGAAAAAAAACCTCAAAACCCAATTTATTTGGTACACCTTGCCTACCTCCAAACCACACCCACTTTCACACCGGGCCCAAAGCCAAACCAATTCAACATCAGCAGAGATAGGACGGGGTAATGTCTCAAGATAGCATAGCTCAGAAAACAAATTACTTCCCTCAGATGGAGGAGAAGTTAGTATCAGACAAGAATGGGTTAGAGGATGGATTAAAGTGGCAGGACAATTTAACTTTAAAGTATGGGTTTGGAGTGTCCAGAAGAATGGCAAATGACAAACATCTTATGGCAACGGAAAATGGCAAATGTCCCCATTAAAGTGGAATAAGGAAAGTGTCCATGTTTTCCTTGGATTACACTGTTAAATCAAAACTGTCTAACTATTCCCTAATTCCTCATTGGATAAAGTTTGGTGCATCGTTATCTCTGTCCAATAATTCGGAAAGCACCTTACTAGAATTTTCCCCCATTTACAGTTACCATGTCGCGGATTGGTCCATGTTATTGACGTCTTCAATGGTTGGAATGTCAGGTAGAAAATGTTACACTTTACGCTCCAGTCAGTGTCTTTATTGTCTTCTCCTAGTACGGTTAACCTTCCACCTGTTGCGAATTACACTGTTGCATCCAGCAAGAATGTTGCCTTGAGCAAGCTGGGTTCTCATGAGAAAGAATTTACTACGGCTACACACATATAGCTCATGGAAAAATACAGCTTTGTGCCCTTCAGGAAAACAGAGCATTTACACATTAGAAAATGCAATTTAATATGAGGCCAGGCAGCTAGGCCCAAACCCTCGCTAAGCTAAGGCCCTCTAATTTAATAAAGCAAACTCTTAACGCATAACTCTAATTATGATATACTAATACACATTCAAAACATTATAGTATAATAATTCCGAATTAATAAGCCTTTCATTAGTCTTCGTATACATTGGTAGCCACTCCCCGGGGGCACATTTCAAACATGTGCATTATTTTCTATGTTAACACATTTTCTATGCAGCTTCATCACTCAATATATTGCAAGATTATGTAATTAATATTAATTTTAAAAGACACACTCCAACAAGTCTCTGTCATGACTAGAACATTTCATAAGCGTGACAGAAATAAATGAAGCACTGCCACCATGCTTTGAAATAAATAAAGATGATGTTGAAACATAACAATCAACGCTTTCAACAGCAGCTAAGATGGTTCCGTTAATAAATTGTAATACTAAAATGTGCATTAATGTGCTGACTAAGTGACTGAACCAGGAAATTCCAGCGAATATATATACACTTTAAAATATGCATGATAGTAAAGAACTACTGTCTGAATAATATACATTACCTATTTCTATTAAAGGCTCAATTATATTTGTAAAGATAGACGTTTTACCAAATATTTTTGTTCTACTTATATCCAAAACAATATAGCTGGCAGTCTGCGTGAAAGGAATCACAATATATATACGAGCAGGCAGAACAGTGGATGCGGACTTCTAACTTTTATTTATTCTTGTGACACTGTAATTAAATAAAACTGTCTTATGTGAACTCTCATTTCTGAAATTAATCAGTATAATGTGATGATTACAATTTGTCAGAACCCTTGCTCAGTAATTTCGTTGGATGGATAGATGTAAGTTGAAATAGGAGTCAACTTTCCATGTCATGGGCTGCCTTCAAAGCATATCAGGGTCTGGGGAGCTAGGATGAAGAAATTCAACATGATAAAAAGCATGATGCTTGACCTTATGGGCATGGACTGCCACAGAAAATCTTTTGCACAACATGGGTGCATGAGACTTTTCCCTGACTATTGGCGCAGGCTTGCTAAAATCTAGATGGCATGCTGTAAATATTATTTAGCCATATGTAATTCTATGTCAGGACCAGAGGCAAGGATTATGCTATTCTTTCTTCACTTTATTGAATAGCAGCCAAGAAAAATTAATAACAAAACTACTTATCCCAAGAGCACTAGGGACCAGGAAGTAAAAACAAACATATCCAATAGTGTGGAATAGAACAGCAACAGCCAATCAGCACAAATGAGTCCCATTGTAGTCCGTCGTCAGTGTCTGCAACTCCTCTTTCTTCGCTGCTCGCGGCTGAGATAAGTGTTCGGTTTTCCATTCTCTCATGTTTCAACCGTATTTTATATGTATTTATAGTATTGAACTGTAATATTTTAATCGTTTACATTTTAGGGAACTGAGGCCCTCATTGCAACCCTGGCAGTCGGTGTTAAAGCGGCGGCCAACCCGCCAACAGGCAGGCGGTGCAAAAAATGGAATTCTGACCCTGGCGGGAAACGCCAACACAGACCGCCACTTTAACACTCCGACCGCCACGGCGGGAGAAACAAACAGCGCGGCGGTCACCGCCAACAGACAGACGGCAGACAATGTACCGCCCACCCTATCACAACTCACCAATCCGCCACCTTTTCTGGGGCGGGAGCCCCGCCGATAAAAACACGGCGGAAACAGACTACAAACGGGAAAACGCTCACCCTGCACACTCCACGAGGAATCTGGACAGCATGGAACCAGAACTACACATCCTACCAGCAATTGTCTACCTGCTCCTCTACCAGGAGCACGAACGCCGGCGCAGAAGACAACAGTGAGTACTGCACCTACGACACAGGGGAGGGGGGAGGAGAAATGAATACGGGCACACACATACGCGACCCCCCCCCCCCAACTACCTACACACCAAGGCAGAGCAACAACTCAGAGTGACACCCCCCCCAAACCCCCAGAAGAATGCATAGACAAAATAATATGTTATTGGAATTCAAATATATTGTAAGGCTAAGTAAATAAATAAGTTTAACATCCCATAACTATATACACATATGTACATTGTCCCGTCAAAATTGGCTTTCTGTCATTGTACGTGGGCCAATGGTCCTCAACACATGGGCAAAGCCCACACATGAGACCCGAATCCATTGGAGAGAACACTGCAGGGGCATCAGATAGGAAAACTACAGGCACCTCAGGGGGAAGGGAAGGGGGGGCACCTCAACCACATGAGTCCATGACGCCAGATCCATGAGGGGCCTCCATGGCCACTGTTCAATCCTGGGGAGTGCAAAGCCACAGTCTCTCAAGTCCCTACAGTGGGTGGCTTGCCCACTGTGCCATCCTGGGGAGTGCAAAGCCACAGTCTCTCAAGTCCCTACAGTGGGTGGCTTGCCCACTGTGCCATCCTGGGGAGTGCAAAGCCACAGTCTCTCAAGTCCCTACAGTGGGTGGCTTGCCCACTGTGCCATCCTGGGGAGTGCAAAGCCACAGTCTCTCAAGTCCCTACAGTGGGTGGATTGCCCACTGTGCCATCCTGGGGAGTGCAAAGCCACAGTCTCACAAGTGGATGACAGACTCCAGCGGTACTGGAGGAGTCTTGGTGCCCAGAGTGTATCGTGCAGCCCTGTCGGACACAGATCCGGGCCTGCCCCTTCTGCCAATGTGTCAGCGGTGCTTGAGTTGAAGGGCCCAGCGGAGCGGTGCTTGAGAGGAAGGGCCCAGTGGAGCGGTGCTTGAGAGGAAGGGCCCAGAGGATCGGTGCAGAGACGGCGGGGCCCAGCTGAGCGGTGCTTGAGAGGAAGGGCCCAGCGGAGCGGTGCTTGAGTTGAAGGGCCCAGCAGAGCGGTGCTTGAGTTGAAGGGCCCAGCGGAGCGGTGCTTGAGTTGAAGGGCCCAGCGGAGCGGTGCCTGAGAGGAAGGGCCCAGCGGAGCGGTGCTTGAGAGGAAGGGCCCAGCGGAGCGGTGCTTGAGTTGAAGGGCCCAGCGGAGCGGTGCAGAGACGGCGGGGCCCAGCGGAGCGGTGCTTGAGAGGAAGGGCCCAGCGGAGCGGTGCTTGAGTTGAAGGGCCCAGCGGAGCAGTGCCTGAGAGGAAGGGCCCAGCGGAGCGGTGCTTGAGAGGAAGGGCCCAGCGGAGCGGTGCAGAGACGGTGGGGCCCAGCGGAGCGGTGCTTGAGAGGAAGGGCCCAGCGAGCGGTGCCTGAGAGGATGGGCCCAGCGGAGCGGTGCTTGAGAGGAAGGGCCCAGCGGAGCGGTGCAGAGACGGCGGGGCCCAGCACAACGGTGCTTGAGAGGAAGGGCCCAGCGGAGCGGTGCTTGAGTTGAAGGGCCCAGCGGAGCGGTGCCTGAGAGGAAGGGCCCAGCGGAGCGGTGCTTGAGAGGAAGGGCCCAGCGGAGCGGTGCAGAGACAGCGGGGCCCAGCGGAGCGGTGCTTGAGAGGAAGGGCCCAGCGGAGCGGTGCAGAGACGACGGGGCCCAGCGGAGCGGTGCTTGAGAGGAAGGGCCCAGCAGAGCGGTGCTTGAGAGGAAGGGCCCAGCGGAGCGGTGCTTGAGTTGAAGGGCCCAGCGGAGCGGTGCCTGAGAGGAAGGGCCCAGCGGAGCGGTGCTTGAGAGGAAGGGCCCAGCGGAGCGGTGCAGAGATGGCGGGGCCCAGTGGAGCGGTGCTTGAGAGGAAGGGCCCAGCGGAGCGGTGCTTGAGTTGAAGTGCCCAGCGGAGCGGTGCCTGAGATGAAGGGCCCAGCGGAGCGGTGCTTGAGAGGAAGGGCCCAGCGGAGCGGTGCAGAGACGGCGGGGCCCTGTTCAGCGGTGCTTGTCTTGAAGGGCCCTGTTCAGCGGTGCTTGAGACGGCGGGGCCCTGTTCAGCGGTGCTTGTCTTGAAGGGTCCTGTTCAGCGGTTCTTGAGACGACAGGGCCCTGTTCAGCGGTGCTTGTCTTGAAGGGCCCTGTTCAGCGGTTCTTGAGACGGCAGGGCCCTGTTCAGCGGTGCTTGTCTTGAAGGGCCCTGTTCAGCGGTTCTTGAGACGGCGGGGCCCTGTTCAGCGGTGCTTGTCTTGAAGGGCCCTGTTCAGCGGTTCGTGAGACGGCGGGGCCCTGTTCAGCCTTGCTTGTCTTGAAGGGCCCTGTTCAGCGGTGCTTGAGACGGCGGGGCCCTGTTCAGCGGTGCTTGTCTTGAAGGGCCCTGTTCAGCGGTGCTTGTCTTGAAGGGCCCTGTTCAGCGGTGCTTGTCTTGAAGGGGCCCTGTTCAGCGGTGCTTGAGACGGCGGGGCCCTGTTCAGCGGTGCTTGTCTTGAAGGGCCCTGTTCAGCGGTTCTTGAGACGGCGGTGCCCTGTTCAGCGGTGCTTGTCTTGAAGGGCCCTGTTCAGTGGTTCTTCACATGTGTCTCCAGGGCACCAGATCTGGCCAATATATGGTGTTCACTCGCCATCTGACTTCTCGCTTGCGGGACCCTCCTGTGCTGGTGTTCAGTGCCCGTGGGTGTCCTCCTTCACCCCCGGAATGGGTCTGGTGGGGCCCTCCTGGGCAGCTCGCCTGCTGACGGACTTGTCGGCCGTGCTGCCCTTGCCATCCTTGCCTGATCCTCTGTGTCCCTTGCCTCCCTTTGGAGATGTGCCAGGTGGCACCCCACTTCCTGACGGTGACAGGGTGCTGCCTGTGGAGGCTGCCGTCTCTGTCCTCTCGCGCTGGCCCTTGCCTTTTTTGGATCTCTTCCCAGGGGGTGGGCTGGCTGTCCCTTTGCTGCTGGCCGATGTAGCTGCCCTCAAAGGTGGTGGACTCCAATATCCCTGGACTATGGTCCTTGTAGGTCCAGGGCTTGTGCTGGTTGAGGTGCTGATTGGACTTTTACGAGATGGAGGGGGTGCGTCAGGTGATGGAAAGAGGTTAAGTTTGGAGAGGAAAAACTTTTTAGGAGCAATGGGAAGGGTAGGTGCAGTGGGTATGGGAGTGGAGGAAGAGGATGTGGTTGTAGGAGAGTCAAGTGTGCTGTCGTTGGGTGCAGGTGCTTGTGACGGAGGCTGTCGTGAGGTGGATGGCTGTTGGGTGGGTGGCTGCCTGCGTTTGTGTGGTTTGGAAGAGGGGGTGACAGACACACTGGGAGAGGACACAGGGGACGTGTAAATGGCAGTGGTGGTGGTGACTGCACGTGTGCGGAGTGTTCTGGTGTGTGTGCTGGTGATGGATGTAGTGGCTGATGAAGTGGTGCATGCAAGTGTGAGTGGAGACGTCACAGGGAGGGAGGAGGGAGACGAGGAGGAGGGGGACACAGAGGAGGCAGTGGCTGTTGGTATGTCTGCATGTGGATGTTGCTTGTGTGAATGCTTGTGGGATGTGTGGTGCTTATGTTTGGATGAGCTGACCTTGGGTGTTGAGGTGTGTGCAGGCTGGTCTGTAGGTGTGTCTGGGATAGGCAGAGGGACAGGGGAGTGGGACTGGGTGGAGGGAGTTGGAGGAGGGAGGCAGGAGACAGGGACAATGGCTGCCGTCAGTGCTGAGGCCAGAGCGTTGAACGATTGCTGATGGGCAGCCTGACCCGGCATTCAAAAGGGTAGACTGCCCAACAATGAGCGTCCGGGGGAGGTCAATGACCTCCTCACTGAGGGCAGCAGGGGTAACTGGGGCAGGGCCTAAGGTGCCTAAGGTGCCTGGGGCGAAGGAGATGCCCGCCTTGGTGTGCGAGCGGGCACGGGGCGAACGCTGAGGGGCTGCTTGGAGGGCGGAGCTGGTGCGCTGGGTGGCGGCTGTACCTGTAGTTGCGGTGGGCACGGACGTTGCCGCCACCACAAGGGAGCTCCCTTCCGAGGACGTGTCGGTGTCGCTGATGTCTCCACGTGTCCTTGTTGTGGAGCCCCCGTCGCCCTCCGTCTCACTGGTGAAATCAGAGTCCGTTGCATGGCCCTCCGGGGCCATGTGAGATGCAGCTCCCTCGTGCTCCAATGCCACTTCTCCTCCGCCAGATGATGCTAATGCACACATAATCAGGAAGAGCAGACAAAAAAAGGGGGGGGGGAGAAATAAAGACATGTTGAGTGCATGCATTGTCAACACAGTTGGCGGAGAGGACAGACACAGAAGCCCCCTGCACTGCGCCGCACACTTGGGGTACACTACTCAATCAGTGAGACTTGGCCTACAAGCCAATGGACGACATCTGCACACATAGGTGACACAAGGCCATGGATAGCTGTACTTGGCACCCTACAGAGCTGGAGGGCAGGGGCACAGGGCCATGCCTTACGGAGGAGACTAGCCTACAGAAATCGCCCTGGCCTAGGGATACCCACATCCCTCCTCGCCCACCCAGACACCTCCACTGCGCGCTAAGATAGCAGAATGTGCTTGTACTCACACCCTTGTGTCTGCTGTGATGTCCTCACGCGCCCATCCAAATCTGGGTAGGCCACCGCCAGGATCTGAGACATCAGGGGGGTCAATAGACGAGTGGCACCCCTCCTACGTTGGGAGGCCATCCCCAGCAGAGCCTCCGCGGTCTTTCTGCTCCCGCGGCGGATGTCCTCCCACCTCTTGCGGCAGTGGGTGCCCCGTCTGTTGTGGACCCCCAGGGTCCGGACGTCCTTAGCGATGGCACGCCAAATGTCGACTTTCTGATGGGCGCTGACCTATGTGACACGTACAGGGAGAGAAAACAAAATATCAACATTTTCTGCATGCTCGATGTGAGTGTCCCCCCATCCCCACCATTGCCATGTGGCACATGCTCTCATCTGTCGTTTGATGCATGCCTCATACGCTCCCCTCCGCACCTTTGTTCATTCACCCCACTCAACCCAGGCATTGCCCACCAAGCATGGTCCCAGTGCACTAACCTGTTGGTCTGGAGGACCGTAGAGTAGCGCATACTGGGGGAGGACCCCATCCACGAGTTTCTCCAATTCTTCAGAGGTGAAGGCAGGGGCCCTTTCCCCAGTCGCAGCAGCCATTGTCTCTTCCAGACCGAGGTCATAGCAGCACTTGCAGTATAGGTCCTCTCCTGTGGATGATCAGGTCTCGAGTGATTAAGCTGAGAGAAAATGGCGGTCACGCCCGCGGCGGTGCGTACCGTGGCGGTGCGTCCCGCGACCGCCGGCGCACTTCGTCATTGGCTCCTGAAACCCATAGGGTTCTATGTTAACCAATGCGGCTTTGCGCCGCGGTCTTCGACCGCCTACCGCCACAGTGTGCCACGCCAGCACATTGACCTCACATCCCATTGTCACACTTCACAGGTCAGGCAGCCGCCATTTCAAGGGCCCACATGGCTTAATTTCTACTGCGTCACACAGGCCTAGGCCTTGCATTGCCAGTCATACAAGCCATTCAATGCATAGCGATTCGTGTACTGTGCAAGCTGTGGGAACGTACCTGTGGTTTGCTTGACTCTTTGCTCCATGTTGTCCTTCCTAGGCACCGTCGCTGGGACTTGCGAGGAGATGGAGGAATGTTCCTGTGTACAGACCGCTGGTGGACCTGTCGACAATGGAAGAAAGACATGTCATACTGACATACAGACTTGACCGAGCCACTATACAGGAACTGTGTGCCCAGCTGGAGCCAGACCTGATGTCACCCATTCGCCAACCCACAGGGATTCCCCCTCTGGTGCAGGTTCTGTCAGTACTCCATTTTTTGGCAAGTCGATCATTCCAAACAACAGTGGCCATTTCCTCAGGGATGTCTCAGCCTATGTTTTCTAAGGTTTTGTCCAGACTGTTGTCTGCCCTGATGAAATACATGCGGAGCTACATCATTTTCCCTGAGGTGGGACTATTTGGCTACAGTGAAGGGTGATTTCTATGCCCTTGGACATATTCTCAACATCATTGGTGCCATTGATGGGACCCATGTGGCTTTGGTTCCCCCCAGTGAAAGTGAACAGGTGTACAGGAACAGAAAAAGTTATCATTCTATGAATGTCCAGGTGGTCTGTTTGGCTGACCAGTACATATCCCATGTAAATGCCAAGTTCCCTGGGTCAGTGCATGACGCGTACATCATGCGAAATAGCAGCATCCCTTATGTGATGGAACAGCTACAGAGACACCGTGTGTGGCTAATTGGTGACTCTGGTTACCCCAACCTGTCGTGACTACTGACCCCAGTGAGGAATCCCAGGACCAGGGCAGAGGAACGGTACAATGAGGCCCATGGGCGGACTAGGAGGGTGATCGAGCGAACCTTCGGCCTCCTGAAGGCCAGGTTTAGGTGCATGCATATGACAGGTGGATCCCTAATGTACTCACCGAAGAAGGTGTGCCAGATCATCGTGGCCTGCTGTATGCTTCACAACCTGGCTTTGCGACGCCAGGTGCCTTTCCTGCAGGAGGATGGTCCAGAGGGTGGTGTTGTGGCAGCTGTGGAGCCTGTGGAGAGTGAAGAGGAGGAAGACGACGGGGACGACACAGACACCAGGGACACAGTGATACAACAGTATTTTCAATAACACACAGGTACGAATCAACACCACCATTTTACATGTACTTACAGTCTCCTGCCTCTCTACTGTCTGTGTTTCCCCCCAGTTTATGTTAACTGAGTTGTGACTTTCCCTTCCGTTTTCAGAGATGTGGGCCCCACTGCGTGACCTCTGCTTTGTTTGCCCATGGACTACAGCTGTGTGACAGTGGTATGTTGTCATCACAATGTAACTGATCATTTTGGCACCGTTATGTCTAATACATTTGTTCAAAATACAAGCAGACTCCAGATAATTTTAGTGCAATAAGTGATTTTATTTAAGTGCTAAATTTAGGGACATGGTTGAAAATCGGTGATGGGTGATGGTGGAGTAATGTCCATGGCAGAGTCCAGCTTTTCAGTCTCACAGGTGCATTGTCCATATGCCTGTGGAAGGATGGAGCAGGGGCAGTTCAAGGTTGGACAGGGTGACAATGTGGGACAGTGGGATGACATCAGGGGGTATCCTTTGCTGGCGGGGGTCTTGGCATCCTACTCTGTCTTCTTCCTAGATCTCAGGTACCGCTTGCGGGGTGGTTCTTCTTCTGCAGGAGGTGGGGTTCTGGTGGCCTGTTGTTGTGTGGGGGCCTCCTGTCCACTAGCGCCGGCGGAGGTGGTAGGCTGCTCCTGGTCCATGCTAGTGACAGGGGCCCTTTGTGGTGCCACCTGGTCCCGCAATGTGGTGACAATCTGGGTAAGAGCCACGACGATGGTCCCCATTGCGGAACTAATGGCTCGGAGTTCTTCCCTGAACCCCATGTACTGTTCCTCCTGCAGTACCTGGATCTCCTGGAACCTGGCCAGTACCGTAGCCATCGTCTCCTGGGAGCGGTGGTATGCTCCCATGATGGAGGAGAGGGCCTCGTGGAGAGTGGGTTCCCTGGGCCTGTCCCCCCCCGTCGCACAGCAGCCCTCCCATTGCCCCTGTTTCCCTGGGCCTCTGTCCCCTGGACCGTGTGCCCACTACCACTGCCCCCAGGTCCCTGCTGTTGTTGGGGTGGTGGGTCAACCTGGGTGCCCTGTAGTGGTGGACACACCGCTGATTGACGTGTCCTGGAGACAGAGGCATGGGCCTGCTGGGTGGGAGCTGTGCTGGTGTTACCAGAGGGGGGTAGGTCGGCTGTGGCCTGTGGCTGTGTGAGGGGAACCGACTGTCCCGAGGTCCCCGATGGGCGGGGCTGGTCATCTGGGTCCAGGGAGACAGAGCTGCTGTCATCACTGGGGGCCTCTTCTGGGGGTGGGATGGACATTTCTGGACCCTCCTGGGCGGTGTGGTGGCGTTCGGGTCCTGCAGGGGTATAAGAGTATGGTTATTGCTTCTGTGTGTGCAATGGGTGGGTGGCCGTGGACCCCAGTGCTGGGATTCCCTTGTGGGGGCTGTTGTGACGGTGGCTTGTGGGGGAGATGGGTATGTGCAGTGGGCATGCTTTGGTGATGGGTGTCCATGCTTTGTGGACGCATGCAGGGCTGGGTGTTGGGATGGGTGGGTTGTGATGGTGAGCCATTTGCAAGGAGTTGGTGTGATGGGGGTGGGGGTGAGGGTGGGGGTATGATTTGGCATGCAGGTGGGGTGGGGGGAATGAAGTAGTGAAGATTTGACTTACCAGAGTCCATTCCTCCAGCTACTCCTGCGAGGCCCTCAGGATGCAGGATGTGCAAGACTTGCTTCTCCCATGCTGTAAATTCTGGGGGAGTAGGTGGGGGTCCGCTGCCAGTCTTCTGCACCGCAATGTTGTGCCTTGATACCATGGAACGCACCTTCCCCCGTAGGTCGTTCCACTGCTTCCTGATGTCGTCCCGATTTCGTGGATGCTGTCCCACAGCGTTGACCCTGTCCACTATTCTTTGCCATAGCTCCATCTTCCTGGCAATGGTGGTGTGCTGCCCCTGTGTCCCGAAGAGCTGGGGCTCTACCCGAACTATTTCCTCCACCATGACCCTGAGTTCTGCGTCCAAAAACCTGGGGTGTCTTTGGGGTGCCATGGGGTGGTGTGGATGAGGTGAGGGGTGGTGTATGTGTTGTAGAGTGTGGTGAGTGTGGTGGTGTATGGTGTTTTGTGCGTGGATATTGTGTGGGTGATGTTGTGATTTGCCTCTGTGTGATGGTGTGCTCTATTCTGTGCTGTCTCTCTCTGGTCTTCAGTCGCAATTGTGGTCGTAAGGGTTTGTGGGTGATGTGGGTGTGTGTTTTATATTGTAATGGGTGTGTGGGAGTGGTGTGTGTATGTGTCTCAGGTGTGTGTATTTTGAATTGTCCAATGTGGCTGTGTTTTGTAAGAGTGTGTGTATTTTGAGCGTGGCGGTGTGTACCGCCAATGGAATACCGCGGTTGAAATACCGCTGCGGGGATTTGTGGGTCGGAATAGCATGGGCGTATTTCTGTTGGCGTGACGGTGGAGGTTTGGTCATCGCCAGTTTTTCGCTGGCCGTTGGTGTGGCGGACTTTTGTTGTTGTCGGGTTTTTGGCGGTTTGCCAGTTGCGGGTCAGAATTACCGTGGCGGTTTACCGCAGCGGTGTTATGGCGGTCTTCTGACCGGCGGTAAGCGCCTTTTACCGCCGAGGTCAGAATGACCCCCTGAATTCCTCTCTGCAGTCGCTGGAACATTTCTCTTCGCTCCTTCGCGACTGCTTGTATTTGGTGCGACTCACTGTTGTGTGTCGGCTCCGCAGGGGACGTTTGAATCGCTGATGTGCTCATGCTCAAGCACTCAGTTTCGAACATTCTCCTCATACTGGAGCCGATCGCGGGATAAGAGCAGTCCTGTTTGCCTGCAATTACGCCCCTTTTTAGGGATCTGTATTGCCATTTCTTCAATTTTATTCAGATGCCCTGTTACTTCAGGGTCTGTACATAGTTACATTTACACCCTTTTTACAGGGTCTGTATTATTAAAACTCCTCTTGGATTTGGGACATGTTTCTTAGGCAATTATTACCCAGTTAAATTACTTGCACCAGAGGTGTTAATGTCCGTCTTACAAAAACCTTTACAGCTACTGCTGTTTTTTAATACACACTGACACACAGTCTTTCATATGAAAGCCTCCTTAGTGTTTTAATACAGATATAATTATTTATATATAAAGAATAAAAATGGAATTAAATGGAGGAGGAATTCTTTGATGTGGTAGATGCTTTTTTTTACAGCGCAGTTTCTGAACCCATTGCTCCTTTAGAGGAACATTTGTCATTACAAATTTCAAGAGAGTGTGCTAAGATATATATTTCTTCACCTCTCCCTTCATCCCCTTGCTCTGCAAAACCTTCCTGAGGGCCCTACTCCTGCGAAGCGCCGTCACGCAGCAGGAGTCAATCAAGATATGTTTGAGAGAATCAAACAAGCGTTCATTTTTTATGATAATAACCCGGCTACGGATTCTTCCTCATCCATTACTTATGATCAGTATTCTGATAATTACTTTGATCCTGATGAAGAACCTGGTCCTTCCAGACCCTGGCATCCTTCTTCTCAGGCTCTCCCTGATTCCATCCCTGAGCCTTCTGACATGCTTGATCCTGATTGCGTTGTTCATCCTCGGTCTTCTGATTGGGCCCTGTCTGACAAAGTTGCCACATATGTAGCGGGTCGCATTCGGAAACCGCTGGAAAAAGTCTTCCATTAAAAAAGTTTTCCCCTCTAGTATTTTTACGGTGCCAGTCGAGGCATGGGCCGCTCATCCGGCCGCCTATACTCTCAAAACTCCTTCAGAGGACAAGGGCCATGGTCAGGATAGCCTCAAGACCAAACCTGATTCACCAATTTCTATCCAACCAGAGCCCGGCATTTCAGAAACCGAGGGAACAGAGGTGTCTCCACTCCCGCTTATTCAGGTAAGAGTTCTCCCTTCTTCTCTTCTAATAGTAGGGAGCCATCTGGCGAATTTTATCCAGGCTTGGGCGTCACTCACAACAGATGCATGGTTCCTACAAACAGTCAGAGGCTTTCACATAGAATTCCATGGGAACCCCACACAGATTGTTCATCCTCAACCTATTAAATTTTCTTCTCAGATCTCGCTTTGGTGTACACAGAAGTTCAAGCTCTGCTAGAAAAAGAAGCTATCTGTCCTACATTTCCTCATCCTCGTGGCTTCATAAGCAACATTTCCTCGGTCAACAAGGCAAATGTCGGCCAACGACCTGTCATAAACCTTTGCGACTTCAACAATTGGCTTGTATATCAACACTTCAAAATGGAAGGAATTTACCTCCTTCGTGATGTTCTGCGCCCTCTAGATTGGTCAGCACGTTTAGATTTAAAAGATGCTTACCTTACCATTCCAATTTTTCCTCCTTGCAGGCATTTTCTGCAGTTCATTTGGCATCAACAAACCTATGAATTCACCACCCTTCCATTCGGTCTTCCCTCAGCCCATTGGTGTTTCACCAATGTTCTCAAACCAGTGGTGGAACACCTCAAGGCTCAGGTTATTAGTCTAATCGTCTACTTAGACAACATTGTTCTTTGGGCGCAGTGCCCTCGGAAGTTGACTCTTCATTTGCAAATCACTATCAATCTTTTACAATACCTAGGTTTCATTATAAACTACTCCAAATCTCTTCTGGTTCCTTCCCAGAAAGCTGTTTTTCTAAGTTTTGTAATAGATTCAGTCTCAGTCACTTTGAGTCTTCCATCGTGGAAAATTACAAAAATTCACCACAAGCTTCGACGACCCTTAGTCAGACATCGGATTTCTCTACGCCAAATTGCCCATTTAAAAGGCATTCTCTCTTCCTCCATCCAGGCAATTTTTCCTGTCCCCCTCCATTATTGAGCTCCCCAGCATCTCAAAGCTGCACACCTTTGCAGGGGTTATTCTTACACTCACATTATTTCCCTTTCAGAGGAAGCTTGGAAGGAGATTCGTTGGTGGCTCTTCCATATGGAGGCCTGAAATGGCATAGCAATTGTCGGGTAAGCACCAGATCTAATCATAGAGTCAGACGACAGCAGATCAGGCTGGTGCGCTCTTTGTGGAGATTTTTCCATGGACAGATTCTGGTCTACAGAGGAACAGAATTTACATATCAATTGTCTGGAACTCTTGCAGCTGGCTCACTTGCAGACAAGTGCTGGAAAAAAGATTCTATTTAGACATGTATCCTCCTCAAGAAGGACAATATCTCGGCCATCCATTGTATCAATCATCTGGGTAGGACTCGATCTACGATGTTGTCGGACCTCACAACCAGTTTTTGGCAATATTGCCTAACTCGTCAAATCTCTGTCACAGCAGAGTACCTCCCGGGCCGCTTCAACCAGATGGCGGATTTTGAATCCAGAAACCTTTGAGACTCCAGTCTCTGGAAGCTCCATCCAAATGTCTTTTTCAATCTCAACGACTTTTTGCTTCCAGACTAGATCATCAACTTCCCAAATTTTACAACTGGTGGCCAGACCCATTAGTTGCAGCCACAGATGCTTTTCTCTAGAATTGGGTTCAAGAGAATGGTTACACCTTTCCTCCTTTTATGATGATCACTCGCACTTACACTCAAATTCGTCATCAGCAGGCCAACTTAGTCCTGATCACTCCCATTTGGAGATCTCAAGTTTGATTTCCAGTTCTTCTGGAACTTTCGTGGGGTCTTCCAATCCAACTGCCCCTTTTTCCCTCAGTCCTTTTCAATCCGGATGATATGCCTCACCAATTGGTTTTGCAAGGCTCTCTGTCTCTAATGGCGTGGCTAATTTCAGGGAATGATGGTAGATCCCAAGCCTTTCAGGCCAGACTCAGGAGTCTGGGCTCCCAGCAATTCCAAGCGATACAAATCGGCTTGGTTTCGCTGGTCTCACTGGTGTTTGCGACGGAATCTCGATCCCGTGGACGCTGATGTAGTGCATACAATCGATTTTTTAGCCAGTTTAGCTTCGGAGGGATTAGCCTACCACTCTACAGTATAAATACTTTCAGATCTGCCATCTCGGCTGGACCCTCTCCCTTGAACGGGTGACATCGGGAGAACACCCTCTTGTGTGTTGTCTCCTTCGTGGCATCAGGCTTTCCCTTCCTCCTGAACCACATTATTCTTCCCTTTGGGATGTCAATCATGTTTTGAATCTATTTTTGTCTTGGAGCCATAACTGTTACTTATCCAGGAAAGGACTCTTAGCGAAGCTGGCGATGCTCCTCTGTTTAGTATCTTGCAGATGTGTCTCAGATGTCCGTGCTTTGGATATTTCTGCTAGATCTTTTTCTCCTTTGGGTGTTACTTTCACGTTAAGTAGAATAACTAAGGCCCTCATTACAACCCTGGCAGTAAATGCCTCTTACTGCCGCGCAGAAGACCGCCAACATACCGCTGTGCACGCGGAATTCCGCTACAGCTATTACGACCCACAGCTCGGAATCTGCCATAATACAGACACCCACACAAGTCTGCCACACCAAAGGTCAGTGATAAACTAGCAATAACAAAACCTCCACCGTCATGCCAACAGGAATACGCCCACACTATCACGACCCACGAATCCACGCAGCAGTCTTTCAACCGCGGTATTCCATTGGCGGTACACACCGCTGCGCTCAAAATACACACACATTTACAAAACACAACTGTTGGACCTGGCCTTTTTAACAGTGTCATCCCCAAACTTTTTGCCTCCTTCCTCCTAGTTTTTCTGACCTGTTGTTGTTGGCTTTTGAACTCTGGGCACTTTACCACTGCTAACCAGTGCTAAAGTGCATATTCTCTCTGTTGATTGGTTATCCATGATTGGCTATTTGATTTACTTGTAAGACCCTAGTAGAGTGCACTATATGTGCCTAGGGCCTGTAGATTAAATGCTACTAGTGGGCCTGCAGCACTGGTTGTGCCCCCCACTTAAGTAGCCCCTTAACCTTGTCTCAGGCCTACCATAGCAAGGCCTGTGTGTGCAGTTTCACTGCCAATTCGACTTGGCATGTAAAAGCTCCAAGGGCTTGGATAGAGCTTGCCTCCTGTTCCCTGAAGTCTCAGGACCAAAAAGACTTCTCTTTTTCAACTGGAATCCTTGTGCAGCGAAAAATTCAACGCACAGCTTGCTCCGCGGTGAAACATTCACCGCACGCCGATTCGGAAAGACGCCGCTCGACGCGACGCCTGCGGTGTGACCAGAACTTTGACACATGGCCTCGTTTGGACAACGCCGCCCGACTTCCAGAGAGGAAATGACGCCTGCTGTGAGAAAGAAAATTCCACGCACAGCCCCCCGGAACGATGCGCAGCCGGATAACAAGCTGAGGAATCCACACACAGACCCTGGGACATCTGGTAATCCCGCGATCCACAGAAGAAGACGGCCCGCGTGCCGGAAAACGATGCACGTCTTCCCCCAGTGAAAAATAACGACGCAAGTCCGTGTGTGAAGGGGCAAAACCAACGCATATTAATATAAAGTTGTGACAAAAGGAGAAAAATGCAGATGCTAGAGAGAGAGAACCGTTAGAGAGAATAGATGTTCGCGGTTAGGCGTGGACATTCAAAGAGACTCAAGATTCTGTCATTGGGCTCATGCTCTTAAGAGCCTGATGCGTTGCTGATTGATTGATGACCTGAAGACGAAGATTGACTTTGTTGCTGATCCATACCGTGGATAGTTAGCTGTGACAATGTGACTGATTTACTTTTTGTGCCTTTTCTTCCTAGGTACCAACTGCACTGTTTTATAGTCTTTCTCTTAGCTAGATGTTTTTCTTAATTCATGTTCTAAATTGTTTTCGCATGAAGTCCCACATGCTAATGCAAATTTGGGTTAGGTAGGGATCCTTTGGGTGACGTTGACAGTGACAAATGATTGAAGAGCTGGTTGCTGAACTCTGATATTAATGTTGCTTTATTAATCTTTGTTGGCTTCTGCTGAAGCATTAGAGCATATGATTTCTCAAATGCTGATTAGATGATGTTATCGGTGGTCACTAATGAACTAATTCTGAGATGATTGAATAAAGTTTGAATTAACCTCATTGACTTAGTATTGTAACTAATAGGGAAATAAAACTGATAAAACGTACAATTGCATTGAGGTTATTCACAAATTTTCTGCACTATTGTCTAATGAATAATGTTGTATTAGTGGTTATTGATTTGTATATTGATCATTGATGAACATTAGTTACTACATGGCTAGGATACTCCATGTGAATCAAAAGGTTAATCGGCCTGTACGCGTCCCTCTGTAAGTTTACTTACTAAGGACCAGGCGCGCTAGCACCATCAACACTAGCTGGGGTAATACAGTTCTCTCTATAAAGTATTTGCCTCAGAGTATTTTGCACCTGAGATTTCCCATCTAGTCAGAATGAGTGGAAATACATGTACATATATTGATCGGGTTAAAGTATTCAATACTGCATGAACATTTTTGTAGCATAGAGTGAGATGAGGATGTACATGGCCAAGGACCTAAAACAAGCGTGATATGTTTGTAGAGCTCTATTGTGTACTGTGAGTCAGCCTGTAGTACCTGCTGAATGTCTAACAAAGGGCAGGGGTTGAACAGAGGCAGGTACTTAAGCTGATCTATTCCACTTAGTTTTACTGCTCAGTACTGGATGATTACCAAACCACTGCTCAGGATTCTGGTCAAGCAGAATGTGAGGTTGACCCAGGTATTTTGAATATTAAGTAGGTGGTCGTTGTGGCCATTAAAATGACAAATGTGTAAATGTGTTTATGGTTGATGGGAATTAACTAATGAGGGAGAATGAGTTTGTGGGTGTAAAGTAAGGTGGGAGATAGATCGTTTCAGGTGAGTTCCTCACGACAAGTAGAATTCATAGATAGATGTTGCAAAATATTGCCTGGTTCACAGAGACTTTGTACTACTGTGCAGCTCACTGAAATGTTAAAAACTTCCTTTTTTAGGTTCAAATCTCAGGGAGAATCAAGATCGGATAATCAAGACAATCTTGGAGGTTGATTTAAGTTTAGAGATACAGATGTATTTGTAACCTAAAGAATGTACAATACCTTGAATGCTAAATTGCCAATCATTCCTGTTCCCTCTGATAGGAAATGGGACTTTTATTCTGATAGAGAATCAGTAGTTATGTAAAATGTGACATCTCAGTTCAGTTATTGAGTGTGTGTACTACACTTTATGAAAGAGTTGAATCGGAAATTGCTGAAATAGGCTATTTATGTCTGTATGTCGTGCTATTGCCTGAGGGTGGGAGGAGAGCTCAGCCTTCGCCTCAGAATATGCTAAAGGCACAAAATGCAAATGCAGGGACACACCAGAAGGGGCACCAAGGGTAGCAGTTTACAGCAGTTGTAACCTTCCTGGTGCCATGGTGTGAAATCAGTGATAACATGTGAAGGGCCACAGGAACCCACATGGACAAAAGGAATCAGTCTGCAGAGGAAAGCAAGCATTTGCAATGTAATGGGTCTCGCATTTGGTTGCGTTATAGCTATTAGCGTTGTAAACTCCTAACTGGACTTTTCTTGCCACATAAATTGAAAATGAAAAGTAATACACTTTCTCATAAGCGAGCCAATTGAAAGCACCACGGCCGCCATGAGTGTGAAGAAGACACACAAAAGGAAAAAGAAGTTAGCTCGCAGTCAAACGTATAGGCAAAAGTGCAATCAGCCATGTAACAGGGTTGATGCCCAACACCGTAACCAAACCACCCCAAGAAGGGACAAAAGTAAAACATTTACCAATGGAAACAAAGGATTTTTGAAGGACAAGCCCATTAACGAGCAATAGTGATGGGCGTGATTAAAAGCTCAGATACATACCAACACGTCGGAAAAGCAGTGCTTGGGCTCTGCTTTCCTCGACCTAAAAACAGAGGTGCTTTAAAGGGCACATGAAGATATCAGAGTGAAGAGAGGCAGTGAAATGAGACAGGGGGACGGTGATGGGAGAGAAATCAATAGTGACCAGAGAAAAGTAACCACAGCGGCAAAGGTGGCCGCAGTGGGGTGGGTGGGACAAAGAAAGATGGGAAATGGCTTTAGAGAGAGTAGACAGTGACATGAGAGAATGAAAGAATGAAAGAAAGAAAAGCGCTAGAGAGGGGTTTAGAGATAGAAGGAATAGGCAGTTTCAATAGAAAGATGGGGGTTAGTGGTAGAAGAGGAAAGGGTAGTGACAAGATAGAAAAAGAGAGAAAAAGGGGTCAGGAGAGGGGGAGAGTCAGTAACAGGAAAGACAGGGTGTGCCATAACTGTAGCGAGTGAATGGAAAGAGGACAGGAAATAGAGAGATTCAGCTCTAGTGACAGGAAAACGTGTGGGGTAGTGACAGAACAAAGAGGGGTAGTAACAGAGAGATGGGCACCAACAGAATGAGGTGGCTGTGATTAGTCTCAGTTAACAAGCAGGGAAACGGCAGAAGACAAAAATATAGTGACCATAAGGGGGCAGTGAGAAGAGGAAGATATCGAAAGAGGCAGTCACAAGAGGGAGCAAAAGAAAAGGGTAATGACTGGAGAGAGCTAGAGAGGGGGAACCGACAGAAGGGATTGAAAAAGAGAGAGAGAGAGAGAGAGAGAGTAACAAAAGAGAAAAAAAGGCAGAGCATGCAACAGCTTTACCATGTCTGTTTTTTTTATAAGAAATGGCAGATAAGAAGCATAGGGTGAGACTAAAGTGACAGAAGGGGTGGTTTACAATCCCTCTAACATGTAAACTGAAGAAGCTGAAAGATGATGTTTTTCTTTTTAAAGCTAGAAACTGTATAAAACTCATGAAGGCTACACATTCCTATTACAGGGCAATTTAAAGAAAGCAAGGAGAAGCTGTGAGAGCTGAATTAATTACTAATGACTTTCATTTATTTTGGGTTAAGAATTTGCATGGAAGTATGCTAACACAGAAAATAATGTGCAACTTGTAAAATGTGCCCACTTGAGTGGCCACAATTAAATACGTAATGCTTTTAGTGAATGAATATTATTATTAACTTAATGTGCACATATAGAGAAAAATGTACTAATACATCATGATAACCCCTTCTGTGCCGCGGACGTAATGGTTACGTCTCGCGGCACGGAGCCCGGAGGGAGCGCTAGCGCTCCCTCCGTGGGGTTCCTCCCCACCCCCCCAAGGCGGGGATGGAAGGGGAAGACCCTCCCCTCCCACACCCCATGTAATGACGTCAGCGCGCGATCGCGCGCTGACCTCATTACCCACTGACGGTCGCACTGGAAGCCATTTGCTTCCAGTGCAATCACAGGAGAAACAGGTAAGTTTCTCCTCCAGCGGGTGGGGGGTTTGGGCCAAAGAGGCACCGGGGGAAAGGAAAGGCTTTTCCTTTCCCCCGGTGTCTTTTTGAGCATTCCTGCTGCCCGATCGCATTGCGGGGGAATGTTTTGGGGGCCTATTTATGTTGGCCATTTCTGCACCCCTTGGGGGCAGATCGGCCTATTATTTTTAGGCCGATCTGCCACCAAGGGGGGCAGAATCCACTAGGCGCCAGGGATTTTTTTTTAAAACTATTTTTAAAATGTTTGTATTTGGGAGCGGCCCATTGGGCAAGGGTCGCTCCCTTTTGGGGGCATGTTTATTGTGGCCATTTCAGCCCCCCTTGGGGGCAGATCGGCCTATTATTTTTAGGCCGATCTGCCCCCAAGGGGGGCAGAATCTACTAGACACTGGGGATTTTTTTTTTTTGTTCTAGAAAATGTTTGCATGTTTGGGAGAGGCCCCTTGGGCAAGGGTCGCTCCCTTTTGGGGGCATGTTTATTGTGGCCATTTCTGCCCCCCTTGGGGGCAGATCGGCTTATTATTTTTAGGCTGAATCCACTAGACGACAGGGATTTTTTTATTTATTTACTTTGAAACTATTTGCGTTGGGGAGCGGCCCTTTGGGCAAGGGTCGCTCCCATTTGGGGGCATGTTTCTTGTGGCCATCGGCCTATTATTTTTAGGCTGATCTGCCCACAAGGGGGGCAGAAGCCACTTAGACACCAGGGATAGTGTTTGTGTGTGTGTTAGTGGAGGGGGGGGCAACCCCTTGGGCAAGGGTCGCCCCCCTTTGGGGGCACGTGTACCAAGACCATTTCTGCCCCCCTTGGGGACAGATCGGCCTACTATTTTAAGCCTCATAAAACGCCAGGGATTTATTAAATATGTTTATTTAAGTGGGGGGGCATACCCTTGGGCAAGGGGCACCCCCCCAAGGGGGGCATTGAACTGTTGGCCATTTCTGCCCCCCTTGTGGGCAGATGGGCCTATTTTTTTTAGGCCCATCTGCCCCCAAGAGGGGCAGAAGCCACTTAGACACCAGGGATAGTGTGTGTGTTAGTGGAGGGTGGGCGGCCCCTTGGGCAAGGGTCGCCCCCCTTTGGGGGCACGTGTACCAAGGCCATTTCTGCCCCCCTTGGAGACAGATCAGACTATTATTTTTAGGCTGATCTGCCCGCAAGGGGGGCAGAAACCACTAGAATGCCAGGGATTTTTTTAATATGTTTATTTATGTGGGGGTGTCCCCTTGGGCAAGGCCCCCCCCCCAGGGGGGCATTGAACTGTTGGCCATTTCTGTCCCCCTAGGGGGCAGATGGGCCTATTTTTTTAGGCCCATCTGCCCCCAAGGGGGGCAGAAGCCACGTAGGCACCAGGGATATTGTGTATGTGTGGTTTGTTTTTTGTTCCGGGGTGGGCTCTTGGGGACACACTACTAAATGGTATTTTCTGCCCTCCTTGGGGCAGATAGGCCTATTTTTTAGTAGGCCCATCTGCCCCTATGGCAGAATCCACTCAGGCACCAATTTCTAAATGCTTGATGGTGGGATGTTTGTCAACTGACGAAGTATTTGCGTTTGTGATAATTTTATTTCCTCCTTTTTGTTCTAGTTCAAAGCTTTTGCTTTCTTTGCTGTGGCTCCTTGCGGTTTTGGCTGTGGTTGACCTGCGGTTTGCATAGTTGCATGTTTTAGGTAAGTAAAAACAATTTACTCCAAAGGAGTATTGTTGCCATGCATGAATGACATGTTTGTAGGTGGTGTACTAAATGCAGTTTTGTGTGAAATTGTCCTTAGATTTGTGCACAATGATATTTGTGTTGTCTTATTTCTAATTTGCTTTTCTTTCTTTCTTTTTAGTGGGATATCATTGGTGATTCCTGTGTCTGTGCAGAGTAGTTGCTGTTGATTCAAGCTTTTTCAGGCAAGTGAACGGTATAGTTTGTGAGTTTATAACTCTTACTAATAAACCTACACTTTATTACGTATCTTACACAGTGCAGGTTGTTGGTGGTGCATTTGTCCAGATAATTTTTGTAGGAAAGGTCATGGCTAGCCGCAGGATGACCGCTCAGCAGGTGGTTGGTATGCTTTTTGAGTCATTGTCTGATCATGATTATGAGACGGACTCTGCATCTGAGGCAGAGGAGGAAGTGAGGGATTCTGGCAGTGAAGTTTCTGTCGGAGAGGAATTTTATGATGAGGAAGCCACACTCAGTGCAGATGAAGGGCCTGTTTCAGAGGAGGACACTGATGTGCCATTAGTGCAGCAACCTGGGGCTGAAAGGTTTCCCGTTAGAAGACCTGAACTCTGGGTTGCCCCACACATGGAGCAGCCATAGTTGCCTGCCTTTACTGTTCTCCCGGGGTGTAGAGTCAATACTGAGAACTTTTTGCCTGTCAATTTCTTTGAGTTATTTGTGGATGATGTGTTTTTGGAAGAGATTGTTGAGCAGACTAATATGTATGCGGAGCAGTATTTGAGGGACAACGCTGCTAGACCTAGGCCGCACTCTAGAGCTGCCCAGTGTATTCCCACAAATTTGGAGGAGATGAAAAGGTTTTTAGGTTCGTCTCTTTTGATGGGGTTGATAAGGAAGCCGTCACTGGCTTCTTATTGATCTACTAGTCCCTTGATGGCAACAGCTATATTTCCTGCAACAATGAGTCGTAATCGGTATTTGCTTCTTCTTAGGATGCTGCATTTCATTGACAATGCATTAGCCTTGCCACGAGATCACCCTGATTCTGACCGTCTTTTTAAGATTAGGCCTGTCCTTGATCATTTTGTAGATCGGTTTTCAGGGGTCTATGTTCCAGGCAAAGAAATAGCTGTGGACGAGTCTTTGGTCCTCTTCAAGGGTCATTTGGTTTTTAGGCAGTACATTCCTAGCAAGAGGGCACGATGTGGAATTAAATTGTATATGCTGTCTGAAAGTAGTACAGGATATGTGTATAATTTCCGTGTCTACACTGGTAGGGATTCCAGTATTGACCCCCCTGGTTGTCCTCCCACTTTTGGAGTTACTGAGAAAATTGTGTGGGAACTTGGTAGACGACTGTTCAACAAAGGTCACCACTTGTATGTAGATAACTTTTACACTGGAGTGCGGTTGTTCAAGGAATTGCTTAGAGTGGGCACTGTTGCTTGTGGCACAATTCGTTGTAACCGGAAAGGCTATCCAAGGGAGCTTGTCTGTAAAAAACTTGAGAGGGGACAGTGCAGTGCCTTGGGGAATGATGAGCTGCTAGCTTTGAAGTTTTCAGACGGGAGGGATGTCTACATGCTAAGTACCATCCATGATGAGAGTACTTCCCCTGTGACTGTTTGGGGCCAGGTTGCTGAAGTGCGCAAACCTGTGTGCATTTTAGATTATAATAGGCACATGGGAGGTGTAGATAAAGTTGGTCAGAAGTTGGAACCTCATACTGCTATTCGTAAGTTTTACGTTTGGTATAAGAAGTTAGCAATTCACCTCTTCGAATTAGCAACTTTTAATGCTTTTATTGTGTTTAAGGATAGGTCTCCAGAGTCAAAGATGACATTTGTGAAATTTCAGGAATCAGTGATAGAGAGCCTTGTTGTGGTGGAACAGTCCAGAGTTCCTAGATAAGCAGTGGTGGAGGATGTGGCTACATTGAAAGATCGCCACTTTGCTGAGCACATTCCTCCCACACCCAAAAAAGACTTTCCAGCTAAGAAATGTAGAGTGTGTTTTCGAAGAGGTATCTGGAGGGATACTCAAATGTACTGCCCAGATTGTCCTTCAAAGCCTGGGCTGTGTGTGGGTGGTTGTTTTAAGAATTACCACACCCAGAAGAATTACTGGGAATAACCATGAGTGTAAACTCATGTCTGTATTGTATTTTCATGTGTTCAGTTTCATGGTTAGCATTTCTGTCATGTACTTAGTTAGAGCTTTTGTGTTTGTAGTTTTGTAATTATTTCTAATTAGTTAGGGATTTCTTTGTTTAAAAAAAAAAAAAAGTGATGCCATTGTGTGTGGAGTGGGGCTTGGCTGAGGGTGTACATAGTGCACATATTGACTTGCTGTTGGCTACTGCAACACACTGCCAGCCAAACACCAGACCACACACTCCCATCAGCTGGTGTGATTGTTGTATCAGGCATGTGGGCGTATGTAAGTGATGGGCCCCACCGCTCCAGCACAAAATTCCTTCTCCCCAGCATTCCCCTCAGTCTCCCAAGTAAAATGACACCTCACTTGTGTGGGTCCCCAAAGCAGAGTCAGCCTAAAGATGTACAAAAGAAGAATATGTCCTTTTCAACTCGCTGTGCTATCCCCTCTATCTCTACAAGTTTTTGGCCTTATTGAGTTGCAAGCACCTGGCCCACCCACACAAGTGAGGTATAATTTTTATCGGGAGACTTGGGGGAACACTGGGTGGAAGGAAATTTGTGGCTCCTCTCAGATTCCAGAACTTTCTGTCACCGAAATGTGAGGAAAACGTGTTTTTTTAGCCAAATCTTGAGGTTTGCAAAGGATTCTGGGTAACAGAATCTGGTCAGATCCCCACAAGTCACCCCATCTTAGATTCCCCTAGGTCTCTAGTTTTCAGAAATGCACAGGTTTGGTAGGTTTCCCTAGGTGCCGGCTGAGCTAGAGGCCAAAATCTACAGGTAGGCACTTTGCAAAAAACACCTCTGTTTTCTGTCAAAAAATGGGATATGTGCACATTGTGTTTTGGGGCATTTCCTGTTGCGGGCGCTAGGCCTACCCACACAAGTGAGGTATCATTTTTATCGAGAGACTTGGGCGAACGCTTGGTGGAAGGAAATTTGTGGCTCCTCTCAGATTCCAGAACTTTCTGTCACCGAAATGTGAGGAAAATGTGTTTTTTTAGCCACATTTTGAGGTTTGCAAAGGATTCTGGTAACAGAACCTGGTCAGAGCCCCACAAGTCACCCCATCTTGGATTCTCCTAGGTCTCTAGTTTTAAAAAATGCACAGGTTTGGTAGGTTTCCCTAGGTGCCGGGTGAGCTAGAGGCCAAAATCTACAGGTAGGCACTTTGCAAAAAACACCTCTGTTTTCTGTCAAAAACTGGGGCGTGTCCACGTTGTGTTTTGGGGCATATCCTGTCGCGGGCGCTAGGCCTACCCACACAAGTGAGATATCATTTTTATCGGGAGACTTGGCGGAACGCTGGGTGGAAGGAAATTTGTGGCTCCTCTTAGATTCCAGGACTTTCTGTCACCGAAATTTGAGGAAAATTAGTTTTTTTTTGCAAAATTTTGAGGTTTGCAAAGGATTCTGGGTAACAGAACCTGGTCAGAGCCCCACAAGTCACCCCATCTTGGATTTCCCTAGGTCTCTAGTTTTAAAAAATGCACAGGTTTGGTAGGTTTCCCTAGGTGCCGGCTGAGCTAGAGGCCAAAATCTACAGGTAGGCACTTTGCAAAAAACACCTCTGTTTTCTGTCAAAAAATGGGATGTGTCCACGTTGTGTTTTGGGGCATTTCCTGTCACGGGCGCTAGGCCTACCGACACACAAGTGAGGTACCATTTTTATTGGGAGACTTGGGGGAACATAGAATAGCTAAACAAGTGTTATTGCCCCTTGTCTTCCTCTACATTTTGAACTTCCATATATAAGAGAATGTGTAAAAAAGGCGTCTATTTGAGAAATGCCCTGTAATTCACATGCTAGTATGGGCACCCCAGAATTCAGAGATGTGCAAGTAACCAATGCTCCTCAACACCTTATCTTGTGCCCATTTTGGAAATACAAAGGTTTTGTTGATAGATATTTTTACTCTTTATATTTCAGCAAATGAATTGCTGTATACCCGGTATAGAATGAAAACCCACTGCAGGGTGCAGCTCATTTATTGGCTCTGGGTACCTAGAGTTCTTGATGAAGCTACAAGTCCTATATATCCCTGCAACTAGAAGAGTCCAGCAGACGTAACGTTATATTTCTTTAAAAAATCTGACATTGCAGGGAAATGTTGCAGAGTAAAACGTAGAGAAAAATTGCAGTTATTTTCACCTCAATTTCAATTTTTTTTTTTTCAGTTGTTATTTTCTGTAGGAAGCCCTTATAGGATCTACACAAATTACCCCTTGCTGAATTCAGAATTTTGTCTACGTTTCAGAAATGTTTCGGTTTCTGGGATCCAGCATTGGTTTCATGCCCATTTCTGTCACTGACTTGAAGGAGGCTGAAAGCACAAAAAATCGTAACAATGGTGTATGTCCCAGGAAAATGCCAAAATTGTGTTGAAAAATTGGGTTTTATAATTCAAGTCTGCTTGTTCCTGAAACCTGGGAAGCTGGTGATTTTAGCACCGTAAACCCTTTGTTGATGCAATTTTCAGGGAAAAAAACACAAGCCTTCTTCTGCAGCCCCTTTTTCCCAATTTTTTTAAACAAAACGAAATTTTCACTGTATTTTGGCTAATTTCTTGGCCTCCTTCTGGGGAACCCACAAAGTCTGGGTACCTCTGGAATCCCTAGGATGTTGGAAAAAAAGGATGCAAATTTGGCGTGGGTAGCTTATGTGAACATAAAGTTATGAGGGCCTAAGCGCGAACTGCCCCAAATAGCCAAAAAAGGCTCAGCACAGGAGGGGGAAAAGGCCCGGCAGCAAAGGGGTTAATGATTTCATGCTATGTATTTGTTTTAATAACTTTAGGCCATAAGATTGAGAGGTTTGAGCCTACTTGGTAACACCTCATGTCAAAATGCAATGTTTAATAAATTATCGAAAATTTATTGTATGCCTAGAAAAGAAAAATTTTCTCTGTTCACACTAGGATGACCAAGCGATTTACAAATGTCTTAAACTTTCTCATGAGAACTACTCGTAGAATCATGCGGTACTAGAAAATGATACATAGTAAAAGTGATGCGTGAGACTGAGACGTTTCCAGGAATGAACAATGGATGTGCTGACTGGAGTTTGGATTGCAATAAAATGTTATCTGATGAACCAGATGATGGGAACAGAAGAAGAGGAATCAATCATCAACGTGGGAAAGACCGTTTAGCTATATTTTAGATATAGACTTTAATTTCCATTGGCTTTAATATAAACATACAATTTTCTGGCCAATGATGTTTTTGAGAAGATACTTTATGCAAATGTAATTTACCCTGATCGTTTTTTAGACAATTCAGTCCTTTGCCTGATGCCTTCGAGTTCTTATCCCGATTCCTTTGAGTTCTTATCCCAATTCCTACGAGTCTCATCTTTCTCATTCCTGTTAGAGTGCTTTTGTGGAGCACCTCAGTTCCATGTATTCTTCTAATTTCGAAATGCTGATTCCTTAGTTTAATGCCTGTAAATTGGTTTGGCTAACTTAGAGCCCCACATTGGCTGTGCCATTCCTTTCACTGTCCCAGGTTGATGCTGACCAGACGGTTGTCCAACTGATGAAGAGAATCACAGCTTGCTGATCCATACCGAGGAGAGGTATAACCAAATATTATTGTCCTTGTTGTAGGTTTTGTTCTTTGTTTCTAGGTACCAACTGCTAATTTGGATAGAGCCATAGTTAGATATTTTCTAAATTACTTTGACAAAACTATTTTGCATGAAGTCCAACATGCTATTCTAATCAGAAAGGTAGTTAGGGGGCCTGGAAATGTTAACTAATTGCAATTAACTAAGAGTTGATGTTGTTCATCTGTGTAATTTAGATGTATGTCATTTCTATTGTGCAACTGTTCTTGTTATTAATTTGTGCTGTAATTCTTGAATGCTCTTGTTAAATTAGGATTCTTTAGAAGATTCGGTCAGCCGGTGTTATTCATGTATGTTTATCATTTGGTTTGAGACTAACATTAGCATTGTTAATCTGAGGAAATAAACATTTTAACTTTACTAAAGGTGTTATTCATGGCCAAATGGGTCATGGTGTGTAAAGACTATTGACTCCAAAATAATTTGATAATGTTTATTGATTAAGATGTTGCATATGTAGAGAATAGATGACTTATTGTGGAATCACTCTAAACGTAATCAATAGGTCTGTCAAACCTCTAACACTTCTCCTTATAAATTAAACTATAAAAGACCAAATGAGGACAGACACGCTAACAGAAATGGTAGCAGAGTTGGATGGTTAGTCTCCATAAGGTCCTTTTCTCCATAGATCTTGCTAGAAGAGTTAGATGGGTTGTCTCCTTAAGAGGTCAATATAATTCACAGACTTGGTAGGAAAATTGGAAGGTGTTTCTCCACAAGAGGCCACTAAAACCCCAGAGGTAAAGGTTAAAACTTCCAGATACTATAATACAAAGTTAAAAGATTATGGGGGTCATTATGACCCCAGCGGGAAATGATGATGTGGCGATAGTACCGCCAATAGGGTGGCGGTAAACACTGCCACATTATGACATTGGCAGGTTGACCTCAGCCAACCTGCCAATTTACCATTTATACCACAATGGCGGTAGCAGCTGCCGGGCCGTAGATAACAATCTCCAGCCTGGTGGCCGGTATTGTACTACCGGCAGCAATTTGAGCCTGCCTACTGCCATGGTTTTCGTGGCATTCGCAACACCACGAAAACCATGGCGGTAGGCCCTATCACTGACAGGGAATTCCTTCCCTGTCACTGGTAGGAGGCTCATCCATCCCCCTAAACACCCCCCAGATACCCCACCCCACCTCCATCCACGCACCCCCCTTTCGTTCCCCCACTCCCCATTGACACACACTCGCAGATACGCACCAAGCATACACACACTCACTCACACTGTTATACACGCATTCATTCACGCATGCATCCATTCATTCTCGCACACATCCGTACACACATTCACATTGACACGCATTCACATTTCCATTTGTATGGGCATTCTCACACATGCATACACCCACGCAAACAACACTATACACACAGTCGCATTCACACACATACTCACACTCATACATTCATGCACACACCCCCCCCCACACACACACAATACCCCCACCCCCTTCCCTGTCGAACAGGGAACAGGATGGGGCGCTGCTACTGCCAGCAGCACCTGCCAGCAGAACACGGCCAGGCCGTATCATGTGTCATGATAAGGCTGACGGCGGTCTACTGGTGTGGCACAGCTGGTGGTAGCAGCGCCACCTTACCACAATCCGCCAGTATGGCCACAGCCGGATTTTCGCCCTTCTTGTGGCGGAAGTCTGGCTGTGGTTATTATTTGGTAGACGGATGGTAGCCGCAGTGACAGTGTTTTGGCGGCTGTCACAGCGGCAGTAGGCAGTTTATACCGCCATTGTCATAATTCAGGCCTGTGTCTCCCTAAAGACTACCATGACTTTCCCGAAACCTTTGAGTTTGCCAAGGCTTGTTTGAAGAGGGTCTCATCATTTCTAGTGAGAGTGTGATTGAAATAGGTTTTTCCGCTTGCACAGCTTAAGCAAATCTCAGGTGAATTGTGATATTTGTGAGAGAAGAGGGAGTCTGCATACTCCAATTAAGTTTTTAAGGAGTTTGCGTACTCCAAATGAAGTTGTTTAGGTACTTTGTGTACTCCAAAGTGTGAGAGTAGGAAAGTCGTCGAACCTCACATGTGTGTGGCACTTGGTGCTCAAAAATTGCCCCTGTGGTTGTTGGTATACGGGCCCTGCTTGGTCTTAGACTCCAGAGTATTGTATAAGTGTATGAGACACTTAGGCCCTCATTACAACCCTGGCAGTCAAAGACCTTCAGGGTTGAATTTGCCGCCTGTTGGCGGTACAATTCGCCATACTTTGACCGCGGCGGTAGCCATCCGCCATCGTTGTCCCAGCGGTTGGGATTATGACTCCCCTTCCCGCCAGCCTGTCCATGGCGGTAGAGACCGCCATGGAAAGGCTGATGGGAAGGGTAGTCATGCGGCCCCTGGGGGCCCCTGCACTGGGCATGGGCAGTGCAGGGGCCCCCAGGCACAACTCCATCCTGCTTTTCACTGTCTGCACAGCAGACAGTAAAAAGCACGACGGGTGCAGCTGCACCCGTCGCACGGCTGCAACACCGCCGGCTTCATTAGGAGCCGGCTGCAATGTTACGGCCGTCATCCCCGCTGGGCCTCCGCCGCCTGCCAAGGTTGTAATGAGGGCCTTAGTTTATTTTGTAATTTGTCTGTTTAATAGGTCAATCAGCCGTGGTTGACAAATGCAGAATGCTTGTTAAAGTGAGTGATAGTTTTTCGACAGAGATTTGGTGAGTCCTATGTGCACCAGGAGGATCCAGTGATCGGTTGGCAGTAAAATTTGCTGGTCGAATTTTGCTTGTGAGTCAGGGAAACTGAAATAGAAGGAGTATCTGTCAGAGCAAAATGCTGCAATGAAAAATCGGTAAGGTTTCTGAAGCAATTGTGTCACCTACCTGTTGCATTCAATTTGCATGGATCTGAGTTGAGGAGGACCAGCCAAAAGACTTTGTCAGATGCTGTACATTTGAGTGTGACATCATTGGAGCCACGTTGTGATAGGTTGGTTAGTGTGAAAAGCCACGAACGGATTAGTGGACAGCTGTGAAGCGTAATTAGTCAAGGAGGTAGGCGAAGAGGATTTTGAGATTGAAATTCACTTCCTGATTTGATTGAAAGTAGTGTAAATTACAGAAATATTTTTGTTAAGCTTTTAGAGGGAGATATGATCATTCCAACTAGAATAGGAGAAATGGCACTGCCAGATGGTACACCCGCCTATTTTGTATTCGAAGAACAAGGGGCCAGATGTATCATACAACCGATTTGCGATTCTCAAATAGCGATTTTTAAGAAATCGCTATTTCAGAAATGCAAAAAGGTATGTATGATTTTTGCGATTCGGTAATAGCGATTTCTTAAAAATCGCAAATGCTATTACCGAATCGCAAATAGAGAATCTGACCCCATTCACACCTATGTATCTGCAAATTTTTTGCATTTCCAAAATTGCGATTTCTTAACCAGAAATCGCAATTTTGGAAATGCAAAACCCCAGGGTGCTGGAGGCCTAAGGCCCCCCTCTGCTGCACCCCAATTTTTTTGGGGGGACATGCAAGGTCCACACATGCCAAAAGGGCATGCGAGCTTTACATGTACATTTTAAAAATGCATTTTAAATGCATTTTTAAATTTTGCACATGGTTACCATCAGGTTCAACCTGATGGTAAATAGCGCCTCCTCAATGCCCAAATCGCATTTAGGAATGGCTTCATACATGTGCTAAGAAATCGCAAATAAGGAATCCTTATTTGCGATTTCTTATTTAGAGAGTCGCAATTTGCGACTCTCGAACAGGGTTGCAATTTTAAGGAATCGCTATTTTTGCGATTCCTTAAAATTGCGTTCAGAATGTCTTTCATACATTCTGAACTGGCTTTTTGCATTCGCAAACGGGCATTTGCACCATTTGTGAATGCAAAAAACCTTGTTACATCTGGCCAGAGGTGCTGCACCGTGTCTTTGGCTATAACAGTGGTGCAAAGAAACAGAAATAGATGGGAGCTTAGCATTTCCTTCCCATGGACATTTAATTTGAGGATTTTAGAAAATTTGAGGTGAGTACTGTATGATTTGAAACCTCCTCCGAGACCTGCACAGTTTGAACCATTAGCTATTTGGGAATTAGTAGCTAGACAGGAACAGAACTGAAATTTGAGAGAAGGATGAGAAAAGCTGAGAAGACTGTAGCCAGGGCAAAATGGTATAATAAGCAGAACTTTTGGAGGACTAAGACTTTTCAGGGAATTATGTTGTTTCCTGCAATTACCCAAGAGAATGGTAGCGAAGCTAAAAGGAGTACCAAAAAGAGGGATTCATATCCTTCCGAGGACAGAGAGCAGAAATCCACAGAGTCTACGAAGTCTTTTACTTGTGATAAAGTGTGAGATGATGATGAGTTTATTTCACAGTTATTGAGAAATCGTTTCACACCATACACAGCACATGAGAGAGGTTAAGTACTAGGGTAGACCCTACAGCTCCGATACCATTCAAATCTACACAGAGCCATATACAGGTTAGCCATAGTGTTCCAACTACTTCTGTGATTCAAAAGCCTATGCAGCAGATGGACATACACAGACTTTATCCAGATGTACCTATTGTAGATACTGCAACAGACTTAGGGGGTTATTACAACTTTGGAGGAGGTGTTAATCCATCCCAAAAGTGACGGTAAAGTGACGGATATACCACCAGCCGTATTACGAGTCCATTATATCCTATGGAACTCGTAATATGGCTGGTGGTATATCCGTCACATTTGGGACGGATTAACGCCTCCTCCAAAGTTGTAATAACCCCCTTAGTCAGCGGTTCCCAATCTGTGCGCCGCGGCACCCTGGTGCGCCAACAAAGCTATCCAGGGGCGCCGTGAACAGATTACACCAAGCATACAGTTTCAGAACCACTTGGGCTGTAAAGTAGCTCGCTTAATGCCAGCAGAAAGGATTCTGTGCAAGACACATAGAACCCGAATGGGACGTGCTTGACACATGCATTTAGCGTTTAAATAAGGTTAATTCCTCTACGTTTACAGGAATCGGAATCATGTTGGCTTTACAAACAGATTATACCATTAGGTTTCTTAAACAACTTGGTGACATTAAATGCAGTGATTTATCCACCAGGTGGCACTGTGAACAAGATCACAAACAACAGATGCATCAGTGGGTGCCAGAAACACAAATTATATGGTTCAAAACAGAAACAACCTGGTTCCCTTCAGTGCAAGGTAAATAATTCAGTTTGTAAATGGAAATTATAAAGTTTCCACATCCCGGGTGTGCCCGCCTCTGATTCCCTGTATCTGAGGAAGAGTTTGCAAGAGTTCTAATGACTGCTGATAGTTTTAATTGTTTCAGTGGAGCTTGGGTTGCACGTGAATAAGTGCAGAGAATTGAGATCACTGGTCGACACATTACTCGTATTTGTGATGATCGTGAACTAACCATCCTTCCACTAATACTGTTTTTAGCTTTAGCCTCCGTCACTGGGCAGTAATTAAGATTAGCAGTTTAACCAAGAATTGATTTAATGGTGGGTATGAACGCTGTTCGGTCAGTGATGGTACTGTTTAGCAAATGTAATAAAAAAACCAGCACTTGGGCCCAAAGTGCCATGTCTGAAACCCTCAGCCAGTCAGCACATCTCATTTGACGGCAGCTTGTTGCCAGGGGTTTTCAGCGCACAACTGTAATGAAAAAAAAATACATGTCCCATAATACAACATTCTGCTGGGATACATTACCAGAACTGGCTGATGGTTAGAAGCACGACAGCCGAACACTTGGCAATCTGAGGATTACATTTACCCAAAATGTTGGCCAGTGAGAGCCTCTGGGTTGGAGAGCACACTTGAGTGTGCACAGCTTTGAGCGCAGGAGTTTGGGGAAATTACACCTCTAAGTTCTGTTTATCTGGTACCGTCAGGGCCTGTCTTATTTTTAAGTAATATCTCCAGTTTAAGTAACCAGATCTACTCGTTCCTATCTGGTGGAAGTTGTCATGCACAGGAGGTGCTCTCTTGAACCTGCAATTGCACCACTAAGCTTATCCACACTTACTTAGGCTGTCGCCAGTCACTGCTAATAAGCGTCCACCTTCAGTTGCCTACTTCTCTCTGCTGTATGTGTAAACGTGTGCTGCTCTGTGAAACAACGATAGTGGCACCAGCGTGTTGCCAGTGTAGCATAATGGCCTGAGTCAGCAGGAAAGAGTCTTTGGTTTCAGGCAAGTTTTTATTTTATTAGCTGGGAAATGTGTAGGATGAAAGAGAGTTTAGTTTACATTTGGTGACGGTAAACTGCTTGCATGATGATTTGGAGTTGTCTGGGGTGTACATTAATTTTGAAACATTTTTAACCCAGTAACTGTGTCCACTGGAGAAGTTTAGCTTAAAAATCTGGTCTAATTTCAGTATTGTTTGGTCGAGAGGCCGATACAGATTTAAATAGTAAGCTTCACACATTACTTAATTGGATAAACACCTTTATTACCCCGTCTTTGCTCTTTCTAACAATAATAGGTAACAGTGTGGTTGAATGGCACCGCTTGACCAGCCTCTTGCCATCCACTTAATATACACACATTTTTAATACTCTTCATTTAACAATAGATGCAGCCTCTTTGAATTCATCCAGTGTTTTTGTGGTGTTCTGCTGGGTTAGGCCTTTGGTGATTCATCCACTATCTGGATATGTTTTACTTTCTTATGTTAGAAAATCACAGACCAGTCCTTTAAATGGCGCTATCCAGTACAGAGTACCTTCACTTCTTCAAATTGAAATATCTAGTACTTGGACTTCTCTGAAGTGGTCAATACTTTTAATGGGAGAGAAATTGCACTTTTCAGTACCAAACAGGTACTTTAGGTTACTGAGTGCATTCACATTTATATTTCCATTTCAAGTGGCCAGTATGTTTTTCTTGAAATATAAAAAGATAGTTTATTATAGTGATATCTGAGCCCTGTGTTCTGTATCTTGACATTCATTCGCAAGACACCAAATGTCAGGACACTGAAAACAACTGACTGCAGTGATATTATGTAAGGTACCAATGAGAATTTTTTATGTTGTTCCCTACTCATCTCCCTGTCCACTTGGCTCCCAGGAGTGAGCCCCAAGCCTAGAGGCAATTGCTGTAAAGCAAAAAGTGGTTAAACAATTTTTTCATGTGGAAACCCCACTGTTGAAGAGTATTTTTTC
Source organism: Pleurodeles waltl (assembly GCF_031143425.1). Taxonomy (NCBI): domain Eukaryota; kingdom Metazoa; phylum Chordata; class Amphibia; order Caudata; family Salamandridae; genus Pleurodeles; species Pleurodeles waltl. The sequence goes on along the minus strand of NC_090444.1, from coordinate 366,026,546 downwards.
TGACTTAACAAAATTATAACAGTTGTTTAATAAAACAACTTCAGATAGTTATGTTACATCTGCGATTATAATACCTTCAACAGCTTTATCCCAATCATTTTGGGAATAAAAATGGAAGTATTCCTGAGGCCAGGATTATATCCCCCCACCTGCCAAGAAAAAGTAGCATAATGGGGAGCCGTGGCCAACGGCCAATAGATAAAGGGAGCCGGGGGCCAAAAAAGTTTGGGAACCACTGCCCTTAGTAGTGCCGACAGGACAGACTGTCCACATGAAAAAGTTTTATTAGAAGTCGATGCTGATCCAGATAGAGTCTGCCCCAAATTTTATGTCCCAAATACAGACACAGACGATCCTGAGATACACCCCCATAACAGGATCACAAACAGGGATGACTGCATTGACAAGTCAGAATACAGGAATAATGTACCCTAGAGATCCAAATGTCTGACCAAGTCCAGATGCTGTGTCAGTGCCAGTTACCATAGGTCCAGTTATACCATTGTTTGCCCAGGGAAAGGATAAGAGCAGTGAACAGAAAATCCTGAACACAAGAATAGGAAGGGAGAGGTTCAATGAAAGGACAAGAATGATGACTCCCATGAGATCGACATTTCATGAGAAAGGTCTGTTAATTGATTTGAGTTCTTTTAGGGCTCCTCCAAGTAATCAGGGGAGATTGGACATAGGTCCTGATCCAAGCATGGTAACATCAGAGACCCCGAGCCTAATGTTACAGCAAGTGCCCAGTGTGAGTTATAACACCATTTCATTATAAGGTTTAATAGCTCAGCAGTTAACCGAATAGTTAGAGAAGATGAGTAGCACCCAAAGAGATTCCAGTGGAGAAAGTGTACTAAATTTGACCAGTCTTAGAATAGAAGCTGAAGATTTAATCGAAGGAACGATAGGCCTAGACAGATTTGACTCATACCGTGAAGGGGAGTTGGGCTACTTGTGCTAAGTGATTACCAACAAAGCAGTATCTGTGCATCTGAAATTAGCAGATCTGGCAGAAAAATATGATGTAGAAATTGAGAAAACAATGCATTTAAACAGGAGTTACAGTTTCAAATTTGACTCAAAGGACTTTGAGAACATGAAAATACTGGAAATGAAAATTCACATTAGAGAATTAATTCAGAACATTCAAACATGGGGAGCCCTAGATAAGTGGGAAGGCCAATGGGTGAAGAAAAGAGAAAAGAAGAAAAGGGATTCTGTGAATCTTACTGCAAATGTGCAGCAGGTTGTGGACCCAGTGAAAATATTAACTATGAAAGAAATTCTGGGACGGAATTTTGTTCATGTCCCTTGGAGCAGAAGTGACATTTTGTCATTTACAAATGATTACCCCAGGTTGAGAGAAAAACTAGTGGAATGGTACCAACAGGCAGATAGGTTTGTGAAACTTGCAAAATGTTTGTGGGAGGATATGAACACACTATTAGAAATTGCAGTTCCAGCAGATTTGTGGATTGAAAGCAAGAGGAGTGTGGATTGGCCAACAAGAGAACCAGAGAGAGATCCAGCCACAGGTGCACTATCACCTGGTGTAATGAAATACTAATATAAAGTGATTGAATTTCTGAAAATTAGAATTTCACCCAAGAACATTGCTGGTAGAGAATAGACAGGACAGCTCAGGATGGGAAAGAGTCAATACATGTGTACTATGAAAGATTTTTGCAGACTTGTAAACATTACAGTGGGACAGAAACAATTGAGCCGAAAGACATGATTTATTTTGTATTCAGGTTTGTTGAGGGACTGACAACTGAAATTAGCTAGTTGATTAAGATTAATTTGATTCGTTGGCAGGCAAGGCTGATTGATGAAGCGTCGCAGTATGCAAAGTACTGTAGTGAGGAGATTGAGCTGAAACAGAGAAAGTTGAAAGAAAAGCAATGATGATGCAGGTTAAAGTGGCACAATCAGGAATACAGGGAAGTTTTCGACAGCAGCAGGGTAACGTGTGGTTGCAGAACCAGGTGAAAGGTAGAGGTTGTGGAGGAATGGGAAATTTGAACTGTAATCCTGATTTGAATACTGTGGTTGTTCAGAATGATGTGCAAGGAATGAAAAGGATGTTACCTTGTCACGCTTGCTGCAGCCTTGGACATTGGCAGCAGGAGTGTTTGATGCTAGGTCAGGAAGGTGTTGCTCAGCAGTTGAACAAAATCAATTCTTTTCCAAATATGAGAGGACCAAGAATGAGGGGTCAAAATCAAAATTTCCAGAATAATGTGAACCAGATACAAGGTTTTCAGCCCAGGCACCTGATGCAAATGCCACGTTTGCAAATGCCCCAGCAGCAGCCAATGCAACCTCAAGTCCAAATGGTATATAGTCAACAAATTCAGATACCTCTAGACCCAATGGATCAGCAACAGGTGATACTTCATCAGCAGGTCATAGGTCAAAGGCTTAACACGAATAATAACACAATACGCCAATATCCATTTCACAGTGACGATGAAGCGAATGATGATTGGGTGAGTAAAAGTTCAGATGAGGAGGAATGTGTGTTAGCAGCTTCATTAGAAGTAGATCGAGAAGGGTCCATATGTAGAGGGAAAGGTAATGGGCAATAAAGTCTCTTTGTTAGTCGATACAGGAGCCACAAGCTCTACAGTGAGAAGCAAAGAAGTCCCAAACTTACCCATTTCAGGGAAAACAGTACAGATTGTAGGAGTGTCAAATCAGTATTTGACAAACCCGATTACTGAACCAGTCTCTGTTAAAATTGGAAACTTTAAAGGATTGCACAAGTTTGTAATCTGCGACTCGAGTCCGGTTTCCTTACTAGGAAGAGACTTGCTGTGCAGTGAGATGTTTCATTACTTTTTCGAACTATAACATTGTCATTCAAACAAATAGTGATAATGAGATGACTTGGTTTATGGAAATCCTGAGGGAAATTTTAGATTGTTCAGGTTTTAAGGAAGATTAATGATATTGTGATCAAGTGCTGTCCAGTGGTGCCAAATCCAGCAGTGATATTGTTTCAGATCCCCTGCGATGCTGAATGGTTCACAGTAGTGGACCTATAACAAGCATTCTTTTCTGTACCTCTTCATGAGGACAGACAATTTGTTTTTTATTTTAAATTCTTGGATCAATGTAATTGTTGGTGCTGAATTCCTCAAGGATTTTTTGAATCACCATCCATTTTCAATGAGATACTGAAAAAAGAACCTGAAGTTGTTGTTAATGCCTTTCCAATTGACATTGGTCCAGTATATTGATGAGTTGCTAGTTGCCTCAAAGACAAAAGAGGCATGCAGGCATGATACTATTGCGCTACTAAAACATTTGGGAAAGAATAGACACAAATTGTCCCCAGGAAAATTGCAGTATTGTCAGATTGAATTGAAATACTTGGGACACCAGATTGAAAAGGGAGCTAGAAAGATTTCCTGGGAAATAATTACAGCTATGTTACAGATGAATCCCCCTGTCACGCAGAGAGATGTCCGAATGTTTTTAGGTCTGGTGAGCTATGGTCGTCAGTGGAATCCTAACTTTTCAATTATTTCTAAGCCATTGCAGAAGCTGACTCACTAAGAGGTTACTGACCCCCTAGTGTAAGACCAAGTTTCATTAAAGCCTTTACTGAGTTGAGAGAGTCTGTGTAGCGCCCTGGCTTTGGGAATGCCTGATTACACAAAACCATTTATGTTGTTTTGTCATAAACGTGATGCATGTTCTTTGTCTGTTTTGACGCAGGTCCATGGTGGTGTAAACCGCCCAGTAGCATATTTTTCAGCTACTTTGGACCCAGTCACAGCAGCACTACCTGGCTGTCTGTGCACCATCCGAGATTGAACTGAGCCTCACTCAGAGTGAGAGCATTGTGAGCACTCTCATGGTCACTCACGTCATTGAAGTTTTGCTTACTCAAACCAGGACCCAACATTTGACCAATGCCAGACTGACTTGTTACCAGACCGTGATCATAGGGTCCCCGAATGTAACATTGAGAAGGTGTACAGTACTTAACCCAGCAGCTTTGCTTCCCAATGAAAATGTTGAAATTGATAAATTGAAGGAAGTTGAACATGACTGTCTGAAGGAAACTGAATTGTGCACAAAACCTAGACCTGACATTAAAGATACTCATTTGGAAGAACATGACAAACATGCTTTTGTTGACGGTTTCTCTTTAAGAGATACCATGGGAACATTGAGAGCAGGATATGCTGTGTGCACACTTTCTGGTATACTTGAAGCGTCTTGGTTTCGAGGAGTGTATTCCGCCCAGGTTGCTGAATTAGTGGCTCTTACTAGAGCATGCCATGTTTCCGCAACTTAAAGTTACCATTCATACTGATAGCCAGTATGGATTTGGAATAGTCCATGACTTTAGTCAGTTATGGTCACAGGGAGGTTTTCTGACCTCTTCTGGTTTGCTACAAGTTTTACAAAGTTTTACAAATGCCTGAAACGATTGCTGTGGTGAAATGCAGTGCACACCTGAAATCACAAGATTTTGTGTCAATGGGAAATAGATATGCAGATCAGGTTGCAAGGTTTTGTTCCCTGAATTGTATATCCTTTAAGGACAAATGGGAATTGTTGCCAGGGGAAGTACCATGTACAAATTTTGTTTTGAATGGAATTGACACTTGGGAAGAGTTCAAGGAGCTTCAGAATAATGTTGACAAAAACAAAAAGGAACTTGGGTAAAATTGAAATGTGTGCAGTGAGATGATGATGTGTGGGTGTCGGGAGAATGACAAGTGGTTTTACCGAATAATTTGTTGACTCAAAAGGCTAGATATTATCATGGTCAGGGACTTGTTGGAAGGGATGCCATGATTCGTACATTTTAACCGTTTTGGTTCAATCCAAAATTCAGACAGGTGGCCGAAGCAATTTGCCACCGTTGTTTCATCTACCAGCAAATTAACATGGGAAAAACGACTGTGGTCAATATGAGACACTTAGGAAGAGTCAGAGGTCCTTTTAGCAGGATGCAGACGGATTTTATTGAGATGCCTGTGCATGGAGGATTGAGGTATGTGCTGGTGATTGTTTGCATCTTTAGTCACTGGATTGAAGCTTACCCACACAAAGAAAAAACAGCCTTACAGTAGCGAAGCTGTTGCTTAGGGAATTGATACCTCATTTTGGGTTTCCGGTCTCTTTAGAATCAGATAGAGGATGTCACTTCAATAATGAAGTAATTAAATTGCTATGTTCAGCTTTAAACATTGAGCAGAAGTTGCATTGTAGTTACCGCCCTGAAGCAGCAGGACTTGTTGAGCAAATTAATCGAAGTAGAGTATTGCAAAGATGTGTGCATCTACGAATCTGAAATGGCCAGACGCACTGCTGCTAGTTCTGATGAGTATGAGAAACACACCTGAGAGAAAAACTGGACTGTCACCACAGTAAACCCTCATGGGCAGAGCAATGAGATTGCCAGCGGTTCCTGCCAATGCGCTTGTGAACATAACAGATGATATGTGATAGATTACTGCAAGGGTCTGGCTGATGTAGTTTGTTCTTTCTCTCATCAGGTGGTGGCCACAACTGTGCAGCCATCCCAGGATCAAAGCAACAACCTAAGGGCTGGTGAATGGGTTGCGATCAGAAAGCATGTGAAGGAGACTTGCTTGGAGCCTCGGTGGAAAGGCCCATACCAAGTAATACTGCTTACTACTACAGCTGTGATGTGTGCTGGAGTTCTGAACTGGATTCATGCCAGCCATAGTAGGAAATTACCCTGTCCTTTGGACAATGAAGAAAAGTTGTTGGGAGTACCAACAACTTTTGGACAAACTCCAGAATCGGAGAAGGGAGCAAGAGAATCAGAGACTGAATCCGAGAGTAGTTCAAACACTCCTGTGAGAGACGAAGTAGAAGACGTACAGAAAGTGACAGTGAACCAACCTCAACTGAGGTAACAGGATAGTCTAGTCAGAGGAGGGCTCTCCCCAAACTACAAGGAGTTGAGGCCGATCAAAGCCAAAACGATCTGACTCCTCCTGAACCAGTCGCAGGTACATCAAGAGAAATTCCTGCAGGACAGAGAGAAGTTACAAGTTCAGCACTGAAAAGAGCAATAACACAGGGTCCAGTGAAAGGAGATAAGTGGCCAAAATCACAAGCCAAGAGGAAAGAATTGATCACAGTATCAACAATCGAAGAAGTAGGCACCCCAAGAAAGGAAGATTTGAGTGATGATGAGTTAAATGGAGATCGAAGATTGATAAGAAAGAGAATTTCAAACAGATGGTACGCAGGCACTGAATGGGCTTATGCAATGACTAGCGATTGGCAAAAATATTTTTTGCCCTTTAGTTTTGATCAGCATATTCCAGGTCAATACTTTGGCATGTGAAGGAAATCAATGAACTGAACTTTGAAAAATTTGTGAAGTAAAGAAATGAGACATTAAGAATAACCTGAAGAGACTTTTGAGACTACCTGATTTTGTCTAAATTGCTGCTAAACAGATTTTTGACAAACTTACCTATTTTGACAAAAAAACCTCTGGAAGAAAAAACTGAATGTTGTAAATAAGCACAACGAAGATTTTGTTTTGGCTGCATAGCTGTATATTTTTTTTGTTTTCTTCTACTTTCTGGTTCCTTACAGATCATGAGTAACCCTAACGAACAAGCTAGAAAAAGTAGGTATTGTAGGAATAGAGGTATTGGCTTAGCAATTGCAAGTATAATAGTATGTGTGGTATTGATTGTGAGTGTGAATTTTACCAGCTAACCTGAAACTAATAATACCTCTACAGAAAAGGTGTGCCAACGCTTATTGCCTTAGAAAAGTTCAAACAGGATGAGAGATATTTACACACAGACAGATCACAAGGAGATCCTTCTACTAATGTTTTCTATCACTTGCTTCAGGAATATGATGAGACAATGATTGTGAGAGATTGCCATGTATGTACGCAGATTCCTTCATCCGTGGAAGAAGGAATTACTTATCATAGTTTGCAGCTGACATATGGCATTATTTGCTTCCTTTTATGAACAAGACTTTATAACCAAGAATAGATACAGTATTTTTACTCAAATCGAGACATAGGGGGTCATTCTGACCCTGGCGGTCACTGACCGCCAGTGCCAACGACCGCGGAAGCACCGCCAACAGGCTGGCGGTGCTTCCTGGGCCATTCTGACCGCGGCTTTAAAGGGGAACCGGCGGTTTCCCGCCGGTTTCCCGCCGGTTTCCCGCCGGTTTTCCCCTGGCCCAGGGAATCCTCCATGGCGGCGCTGCTTGCAGCGCCGCCATGGGGATTCCGACCCACGTCCCGCCATCCCGTTCCTGGCGGTTTTTACCGCCAGGAACAGGATGGCGGGAACGGGTGTCGTGGGGCCCCTGGGGGCCCCTGCACTGCCCATGCCACAGGCATGGGCAGTGCAGGGGCCCCCTAACAGGGCCCCATAATGGTTTTCAGTGTCTGCTTTGCAGACACTGAAAATCGCGACGGGTGCCACTGCACCCGTCGCACCCCAGCAACTCCGCCGGCTCCATTCGGAGCCGGCTTCATCGTTGCTGGGTCTTTCCCGCTGGGCCGGCGGGCGGCCTTTTGGCGGTCGCCCGCCGGCCCAGCGGGAAAGCCTGAATGGCCGCCGCGGTCTTTTGACCGCGGTGCTGTCATTAGGCGGTTCCCGCCAGCCGCCCGCCGCGGTTGGAATGACCGCCATAGTGTTCTCCTTTATTCCTAATATTAAGCACCTGAGTAGACCAGCTAAGGAAAAGAGTGTAGAAATAGTAAGAGGATTCTTTGAACCCACACTAACATTTGGCACTCTTTTTGCCGACTGCAACAACCTGACATGCTTGCTTTCACCAGTAGAAAAGAGTTTGTAAGGACTGAGGACAAAAGAAGAATATTAAAGGCGAGAATGGAGGAAGGCATAGGCAAGAGACGCTTTAGAAATGACCCAGCGTTTAGTGTAACCAAGACACAAGGGAAATTAGCTTTAGACACACTTCACGTAGGAAAGCTTTGTGTGTACAGACCGCAGTCTAATACTGATACTTTGTGGGAACAAGTAAATGCAGACATTTTTTTATTCCAGAGTAAATGGACTTTGAAGTTAAATGAACATGACCCACTCTTTCCTGGTGTTTACTATATCTGTGGACAAAATGCCTATTACCATCTCCCAAAAGAATGGTATGGCACATGTTACTTGGGAGTTGTATTCCCAAAAATTTACCATCTTCATAATGTGAGAGAAACACCAAAATCAAACGAATTACAATTGAGTAGGCAGAAGCGAGAATCTGCTTCTGGCATAGTAGGAGATCTATTTGGAGCTATAAGTCCCTTTGTGGGAGTTATTCTAAATTCTGTGAAGATTCCAAAGTTATCTACTATTGTGGATAACATGCTGACAAGTTTTTCTGGAGCCCTGGTCCTGATGGACGCTGAAGTGGCTGCGGTAGGATCTATAACTCTTCAGAACAGCCTTGCATTAGACATCCTTTTTAGCAAAAGAGGGCGGAGTCTGTAAAATGATAAAATAGCAACATTGTTCCACATATATAGCTAGCAATAGTAAAGAAATTAGAGGCATTATTAACAATCTAACCAGTACTAGCTCTGATTTAACAGAATTGAAGGAACCCGGAGTTTGGGAAAAGGTTGGAAAGGGTTTTGCTTCTGTGAAAAATTGGTTGGGGAACCTAAGGAAAAGCATAGTTTTGAAAATATTACAGATAATATTGATTATTGTAGTTTGCCTAATTTGAGCATGGGGAATTTATAAATTGTACCATGTGATTAAAATGAAGAAGCTGAATAGCCATACGCTGAGGGGGGGTTCCCCAGGGAGGCACGAGGGAGGGTTTAGTGGGGGTGGAGGGAAGGTGGGAGGTGGGGATTTGATAAGGGCGGGGAGGGGTAGGAGCAGGGAAAAATGTCCTCTTCACAAATTGATCCGACCCATTACATTGTTTTTTAGAAGGTTTACTGTCTTTGAAGGAATATACCTGAAAGATGCCTACAGGTAATTTCCAGATTCTCTCATGGAATGTGAATGGATTGAGAGTAAAAGGGAGGAGAAGTTATGTCTTGCAGTATATCAAGGATTCCCCAGCACAAATCATAATGGTCCAGGAGTCTCACTTGACATCGTCAGAAGTACACAAGATATTTAAGTCTCAGGGTTGAGTTAGTCAGGTGGTTTGCTCTAATAACACATCGCACTTGAAGGGTGTGATAATTTTCCTTAAGAGAGCTGCTAACGCATTGATTATGTCCTCCCAATCAGATATCAAAGGTAGATGGGTTACGGCGGATGTTAAAATCAATCAGGCCATATATACGTTGGTGTCCTATTATGGCCCTAATGTAGACGATACGGCCGCTCTTCAAGAAATATGTAACGTGCTCCCGGAAACCCAGCACCCAATTATAATAGCAGGGGATTTCAATGTAGTTTTAAACTATGTGATGGATAGATCCTCCGGTAGTAAGGCTTGGGGATCTCGGAAGTCTCTGGCGTATATTAAAGTGATAATGGAGCAATATGCGCTGATTGATATTTGGAGAGAATTGCACGGTTGTTTACGTAGCTTTACCTTCCATAATAAAAAATGTAGACATCCTTCCAGAATAGATTATTTTTAATTATCCTAGGATCTAAGGGCATCCGTGAGGGACATACATATTCCTGCCCATTTATCTGACCATGCTGCAGTCATGTTGACTCTTAGGGAAGACGGCCCACGATCAGTAAAGAGGTGGACACTAGATCTTTCCCTATCAGCTAACATAAAGGTGGTGGAAAGGCTATCAAGGGAAACTAGATGGTTTTTGAAGACAATGTGAACTCAGCGGCACCTCATGTGGTGTGGGATGCATATAAAGCTTTTATTAGGGGGGGGGTTCTGATTTCTATCTCTGCTCAGAAAAACAGGGAGTATAGGTCAGGTATTCAGGTTATTGAGAACGAATTGAAGAGCTTAGAGGAAAAATTAGTTGAGGCTTATCAGAGTGGGAGAGAGGATGAGTTGATTGTATTAGAAATGATGTCTAAACGTGCAGCTCTCTCAGCTTTAATAGAGTCATGTGTAAGAGAAAAATGGGAGGCAAGCAAATTTGCAAATTTTGAGTATGGGGAATGTTCGGGGAAGCTATTGGCGTGGGAAACGAAGCTTGATCTGGTTAGAAACCAAATTCCTGAGATAAGAGACCCTGGTACAGGGGTGGTTGCAAACGACCCCCTAGCAATCCAAAGAGCATTTCAGAACTTTTTTGAAGTTCTATAGAAAGAAGTTTCATTGGAAGTGAGGGGAGACGGGATGCCAAAGATGGAAGAATTGATGTTAGAGAGACTTGATGAGGAAGGGGTGTCTTTGATGGAGGAGGAATTGCTGGAGGCAGAAATACTTCAGACCATTGCCAAAGCGAAAAAAGGGAAGGCAGCAGGTCCAGATGGTTTGCCTGCGGGGTTTTATGTAAAATTAAGTAGTATTTTATCTCCCATACTTAAAGAGCTTCTTAATGCAATTTGGAAGGGGGGAGTGTCAATTGCCAGGGTCTTGGAATGAAGCAATAATAACTGTTATATTAAAACCCGGGAAAGATGCTTCGCTCTGTGAGTCATATCGGCCAATCTCCCTATTGAATAGTGACTATAAAATATTTACAAGTATACTTGCTAGGAGGTTATGGGAGAGTATTGCGCCTTTGATTCATGCAGATCAAAAGGGTTTTTATAAAAATAGATATATGTATCAATTATCCCAAGAATTAATTGGGGCAATTGATATGGCGTCAGTATCGGGCCTCCCTTTGGCAGTTGTGACTCTTGATGTTACTAAGGCATTTGATAGAGTGAATTGGGGTTATCTAATCTATATTTTAACACACTTGAATTTTGGCCCGAGGTTCTTGGGAGCAATCAAAAATATTTAAGCCAATCCATCGGCGAGGGTTTTGATAAATGGATGTCTAACCCCTCCGTTTTTTATTACTCGAGGGACTAGACATGGTTGTGCTCTCTCCCCCCTGCTCTTTAACGTGTATATAGAGCTGCTAGCTTCTATGATCAAAAAGGACGCTCAAATAAAACCCTTTATCTATATGGGGTGGGAGAAAAAGGTATCTTTGTATGCAGATGATATTATCGTCTATACCACAGATCTCCCGTGGCATTAGATAGACTGATGTGGATAACACGAAGTTTTGGCCAGATATCGGGGTATCAAATCAACATGTCAAAGACCAAAATTATGACATGGAATTTAAATAGTTACCATAAGCTAATAAAGTAAGAGATAAGGTATCTTGGAGTTAGGATCCAACGAGTCTTAGAGAAAATATCGATGGTAAATCTGAAACATTTGACGCATCAGATAAACAAACTATTGCTAAGCTGGATAAATCTCCATACGGGCGGGCAAATTTAGTTAAAATAGTTATCCTCCCAAAGCTTACTTTTCTTTTTAATATGATCCCATTGGAATTTGAGGAAAAGCGAATACAGGACATATAATCAAAGATTGATAGTTTTATTTGGGCCTAAAATGGAATCAGGATTGCCAGGAAGAAACTACGTAGAAGTTATTGTAAGGGAGGAATTGCCCTCCCGGATATTCAGTTATATGTATGGGCATTTCAGTTAATGTTAAAGATCTACTAGTAGCTGACGAGATGTCTCCACAAAAGAAGGCTATGTTCAGGGGCGAAGGGGAAGGTGAGCGTAACTATTTGTATAAATTCGGTCACCCAAGGTTCTACAAAAAAGTACATTTGAAATCACTAAGCTCGGGGGCCTCCTTGTGGGCAAGGATCTGGAAAATCACTAACCTGTCGTATTATAGTACTCGGGCTCCCATCTGGGACTCCCCTGGAACTCCTCAATGTTTGCAAGATGCTTTGGCTCGTCCTTTGAAGGAAGGAGGTATTAAGCAATGGGGACAAATACTACAGGAGGGGGCCTTGAAACCCTGGGAAACACTTGTCACTAGCTGCAGCTTGATATCCAGATTTAAATACTATCAATTACAGGCATGGGCAAGATCATTAAAGGTGGGAGAAAAGGAGACTTATTAGTTAGTAGAGCTCCTGCATAAAAAACAACCATATAAGAAGGAAGCCGCCACTTATTATAGAATGTTCTTGGAGTGTTTAGACAACTCAGAGGAAGCACGGAATTTCCCAGGCTCTTCATGGGAGGAGGTGGCCAGCAGGGAGGAGATCAATATATTATGGGCGGGTTCTTGGCAACGTCTCTATAGAGTGGTCAAGCCTGCAGTGCTTAGGAAAAATGATCTATTTGTTCTGCATAGAGCATTTTACACTCCAAAGAAGCTAAATAGATTCAACAATAATGTCCATACAGCCTGTAAAAAGTGTGGGTTAGTGGAGGCAGATGATATCCATATGTTGATGTCATGTTCCCAGATTTCAAATTATTGGAAGGATGTGTTCGAGACCCTATCTTTTGTGATACAGGACCCACTGATGGTCTCTCCGGCTTTAGTTTTTTTTGGTAGTACTTTAGAAATGCCAAACCTTTCAAATGCTAATATGGATTTGTTGTTTTATTTCATTCTTTTGGCAAGACGTGAGATTTGTAGACACTGGCTTTCTCCCACCCCATGGGTGGAGGCTGTAATGAAAATGTGTCAATTAGATCTGTGTAGAACTGGAGTCAAATATGTTAAGGAATTATGGCAACCATGGGTGAATTGGTTTTCTCCAAACACGAACACCAATATTAATTCTTGAGTATATTGTCCAATGATTATTCCCTCTCAAGGTACGTCTGGTACATAGTTACCCCTGCCGTTCCACGATGGGTCTTCCGTACAAGGTTGGTCTTTTATCTGGTTCAAATGGGATCTAGTTATGTATTAGGTCCGGCTACTATGGAAGTACTACAAGAAATATGAGGACAATTAAATAAAATAAACAAAATAAAATAAATATAATGAAGAATCTGAAAAATGATCAAAGGTGGGAAGAAATTTAAATGGAAAAGCACTTTAGAGAAAATTCAAAACAGGGAAAGATAATTAATATTTACAGGGATTCAAAATTAATGGATCACAGAATTTCATTCTTAGTGGGCACAGGAGCTACACTCTCTACTGTAAGAAATGCAGAGGTTCTGAATTTGCCCCTTTCAGGAAGAACAGTTCAGGTTGTGGGGGTAGCGAATCAGTATCTGACAAACCTGATTACAGACCCAGTGCAAGTTGAGATTCGCAATTTCCAGGGTCTGCATAAGTTTGTAGTCTGAGATTCAAGTCCGGTATCCCTACTGGGAAGGGACTAGGGGCCAGATGTAGCAAAGGGTTTGCGCCTCGCAAACAGCGAAAAACACCATTTGCGAGGCGCAAAAGCCTCTTTGCTATGCAGAAATGTATTTTGCGAGTCGGATCCGACTCGCAAAATGCATTTCCGACTCGCAAATAGGAAGGGGTGTTCCCTTCCTATTTGCGACTCGCAATGCGATTCAATTCCATGTTGCAAATGGAATCGCAGTTACCATCCACTTGAAGTGGATGGTAACCCAGTCGCAAACGGGAAGGGGTCCCCATGGGACCCCTTCCCCTTTGTGAATGGACACAAAAATAACGAAACAAAAGGTTTCGTTTTTTTTTCTAAGTGCAGCTCGTTTTCCTTTAAGGAAAACGGGCTGCAGATAGAAAAAAAAAAAACAGTCATGGACATGGTGGTCTGCTGACTCCAGCAGGCCACCATCCCAGTGAGTGCCCATACTCGCAATGGGGTCGCAAAATGCGACCCACCTCATTAATATTAATGAGGTGGGTCTTTGCGACCCCATTGCGAGTTGCAGAAGGTGTCTGAGACACCTTTCTGTATACCAAATTGCGAGTTGCACGGACTCGCAAATTGCAAGTCGCAATTTGGCTTTTTCCTACATCTGGCCCTTGCTGTGTAAGACAAAGGCCTTCATTATGACATTCGCGGTAAATCCCGCTTACCGTCATGCTGACGGCCGCCAACTTAACGCTGCAGCGGCGGATATCCGTTCACAATAATATGACATGCACACACACACCAATCGAACAGAATTCAGCCACAGACACAAATCTGCCAGACCAAAGGTCAGTGATAAAGTGGCGGTATCAAAACCCACACCATTATGCCAACAGAACAACGCCTGCCACATTACGACCCACGAATCACCACAGCCGACATTCAACAGCGGTAAACCATTGGCGGTACATACCACTGCGCTCACAATGGACACCCACAGACAAAACAACACCACATTGGAAAATTCAAACAACACACACCTGACACCCATTCACACACCACACCCACACCACTATAAAACACACGCCCACATTACCCACAAGCCTTTACGATAACAAAACATTGGCACGAGACTCACACCAAGACTACCTAGCCAACAAGAGCCACACACCACTCACACCCATACACAACTCACAAACTACACATCACACAACCCACCACATCATCCAACACACCCTCACCAACACACCCCACATAACACTCATGGCACCACAAAGACACCCCCGTTTCACAGAGGAGGAGTGAAGGGTCATGGTGGAGAAAATTGTCAGGGTAGAGCCACAGCTTTTTGGAGCACAGGTGCAGCAAATATCTATAGATAGGAATATGGAGCTATGGCTGACAATCGTAGACAGGGTCAATGCCGTGCGACAACACCACAGAACAAGGGACGACATCAGGAAGAGGTGGAATGACCTACGGGGGAAGGTACATTCCATTGCAGCAAGACACCAACTCGCTAAGTAGAGGACTGGCGGTGGACCATCTCCTCCTCCCCCACAACTCAGAGCATGGGAGGAGCAAAGTTGGCAATAGTGCATCCTGAGGGCCTGGCCGGAGTCGGAGGAGGACTGGACTCTGGTAAGTCAACTCTCTACTACTATCACCCCCCTATCTGCATGCCATCACATACCCTCACCCTCACTCCCATCACTCCACTACATCCCACACACTCCACCATCACATTTCACTAATCCCAATGCCAAGCCCTGCATGCTGTACCAATGCAGGGACACCCCTCACAGCCCTGCATGGACACCTTTCACTAAAGCAAGCACAGCATAGGGAACTAACAATCTCACCATACACCAACATACACAAGTAAAAGCTGGCAGGGCAACACCAACCATAGAGGGTAAGCCAGGGATGTGCAATATGTCACACACATTAACCATAACACATCATTTACATCCCGGCAGGTACCCCAGCCAATGTCACCGGAGAGGAGGTGCCAGCACTATCAAGTCCCCCAACAGAAGAGGCCCACAGTGATTACTGTAACTCTGGTCTTCAGGATCCTGACGATCTACCTGGCCCATCAGAGACCACTGGACAGCCGGTTACCCAAGCCCACTCACAGACCACCACAGAGCCTTCCCCATCAGGAAACAGCACCCACCCAGTGTACCCACACCTATGTCCCCAGGACACGTCAATCAGTAGTGTGTCTTCCTCTACAGGGACCTCGCCCCCAAGATGATCAGGGACCTGGGGTCAGTGGCAGTGGGCACACAGTTCAGGGGACAGAGGCACAGGCCACCAGGGACACTAGGAGGACTGCTGTGCACCAGGGGCAGGACAGGCCCAGGGAACTGACTCTCCAGGAGGCACTTGCAGAGATCCTGGGAGCCTATCAACATTCCCAGGACACGATGGGCCATATCCTGGACAACGAGCAGGAGAACAGGCGGCTGCAGGGGGGACAGTACTAGGGGATCAGAGAGGACCTGCAGGCCATCAGCAACACCCTGATCTCCATAGCAGGGATGCTGGCAGACATGGCCAACAATATGAGGGAGGCAGTGTCACACCAGCAGGCTCCTGCCACTAGCCAGTTATCTGAACAGCCTTCCACTTCTGCTGCCGCTTCTGGCCAGGAGGCCCCACCACAGGACTCACAGGCCACCAGCACCCCTCCCCCTGCAGAAGGTGAACCACCCCGCAAACGTTCCCTGCGATCAGACAGAAGCCAGAGACACATGGCAATACCCCGCTAGGAAATTAGACTCTCCTGATTGTCCCCCTTGTGTCTCACTTAGTCACCCTGTCCACCTTGAACTGCCATTGCTCCCCTTCCTAAGTCCCCTTGGACAATGCACCTGTGCTACAAACAGACTGGAACAATACCCTGGACCTCCGTCATCAACCATCCATTGCCGTTTTTCCCCTATACGTTAGCACTTCAAGAAACACCCTTTGAAAAAAATTGATTTGGAGTATGACCTGTATGTCAAATATGTATTTTTTGAAACAGGTACAAACATTGCAAATGAACTGCACAGTGAACGAGCATAGATTAATCACCTGTAGCTGGCTGTAGTGATCACACCAGGAGTATGTGTCAAATCACCAACATCTGCAAAATGAATAGCCAGAAGGAACAGTAAGTGGGCATAGAAATGGGAAATACCAGCATGCCATTGCCACACAGATTACAACCAAAGTCATTGAAATGTAAAGTTACACTGTCTTACCTGTGTTACATTGGAAGTATTGATGGATCACAGATGTTCCATTGTCCTCACCCTCATCCTCTGCCTCCCTATCTTCACTGTCCACAGGGTCTACTGATGCCACCGGGGCATCTCCATTCTCCTCCTTCTGCAAAAAACATGTCGTCTGAGGGCCAGGTTGTGCACAATACAGCATGCACCTACTATCTGGCAGGCCTTCTTGGGTGAGTAGCACAGGGATCCACCTGTGAGATGGAGGCACCGGAACCTGACCCTCTGTCCAAGCAAGAACCCTCACTCTAGTCAGGGTAAGTCACACACAATCCAAAATCAGCCTGTGCTCACCCTCCGGTAGCTTGGCACGAGCAGTCAGGCTTAACTTAGAAGGCAATGTGTAAAGCATTTGTGCAATAAATCATACAACACCATAGCATAACACCACAAAAATACACCACACAGTGTTTAGAAAAAGATATAATATTTATCTGGGTATCTTCAGGTCAAAACGATCAAAGTTGCAATACGAATTTGTAAAGATATCACTGAAAAGTGATAGAAAGTGTCTTAAGTCTTTAGAAAGTAAACAAAGTCTCTTTCAAACACAAAGTACCTGGTTTCTGGTGGAAAATCTCCTCAGAGGGCCACAGGAGAAGAGGTGCGTGGAAGACTGGTGTGTGCGTCGATTTCTCCTCAGCACACACGGACTTGCGTCGTTATTTTCCACGCGGGGAGTCGTGCGTCGTTTTCCGGTGTGCGGACATTCTCTTACTGTGGTTTGCGGGGAGTACCAGATGTCCCGGGTCTGTGCGTGGATTTTCCTGCTTGTTTTCCGGCTGCGTGTCATTCTGCGGGGCGAAGTTTCGATCTCACGGCAGGTGTCGCGTCGATTTCTCCTGCGGAGTCGGGCGGCGTTGTCCTTGCGAGGCCGTGCATCAAAGTTTCGATCTCACGGCAGGCGTCGCGTCGATTTCTCCTGCGGAGTCGGGCGGCGTTGTCCTTGCGAGGCCGTGCGTCAAAGTTTTGGTCGTCCCGAAGACGTCGCGTCGGTGTGCGGCGTTTTTCTTGCCGCGGAACAAGCTGTGCGTCGAAAAGTTCGGCGCGTGGAGCGTCCAAGAGGAAGAGAGAAGTCTTTTTGGTCCTGAGACTTCAGGGAACAGGAGGCAAGCTCTATCCAAGCCCTTGGAGAGCACTTTTACAGCCAGACAAGAGTTCCGCAAGGCAGCAGCCCAACAACAAGGCAGCAGTCCTTTGTAGAAAAGCAGACAGGTGAGTCCTTTGAGCAGCCAGGCAGTTCAGCAAGGCAACAGGCCAACAGCAAGGCAGCAGTCCTTTGTAGAAAAGCAAACAGGTGAGTCCTTTGAGCAGCCAGGCAGTTCTTCTTGGCAGGATGTAGTTTCTGGTTCAGGTTTCTTCTCCAGCAAGTGTCTGATGAGGTAGGGCAGAGGCCCTGTTTTATACTAAGTTGTGCCTTTGAAGTGGGGGTGACTTCAAAGAGTGTCTAAGAAATGCACCAAGCCCCCTTTCAGTTCAATCCTGTCTGCCAGAGTCCCAGTAGGGGGTGTGGCAGTCCTTTGTGTGAGGGCAGGCCCTCCACCCTCCCAGCCCAGGAAGACCCATTCAAAATGCAGATGTATGCAAGTGAGGCTGAGTACCCTGTGTTTGGGGTGTGTCTGAGTGAATGCACAAGGAGCTGTCAACTAAACCTAGCCAGACGTGGATTGAAGGGCACAACAAGATTTTAGTGCAAAGAAATGCTCACTTTCTAAAAGTGGCATTTCTAGAATAGTAATATTAAATCCGACTTCACCAGTCAGCAGGACTTTATATTACCATTCTGGCCATACTAAATATGACCTTCCTGCTCCTTTCAGATCAGCAGCTGCCACTTCAACAGTGTATGAGGGCAGCCCCAAAGTTAGCCTATGAAGGCAGCAGGCCTCACAGTAGTGTAAAAACGAATTTAGGAGTTTTACACTACCAGGACATATAACTACACAGGTACATGTCCTGCCTTTTACCTACACAGCACCCTGCTCTAGGGGTTACCTAGGGCACACATTAGGGATGACTTATATGTAGAAAAAGGGGAGTTCTAGGCTTGGCAAGTACTTTTAAATGCCAAGTCGAAGTGGCAGTGAAACTGCACACACAGGCTTTGCAATGGCAGGCCTGAGCCAGGGTTAAGGGGCTACTGAGGTGGGTGGCACAACCAGTGCTGCAGGCCCACTAGTAGCATTTAATCTACCTGCCCTAGGCACATGTAGTGCACTCTACCAGGGACTTACAAGTAAATTAAATAGTCAATCATGGATAAACCAATCAGTAGTACAATTTACACAGAGAGCATATGCACTTTAGCACTGGTTAGCAGCGGTAAAGTGCCCAGAGGTCAAAAGCCAACAACAACAGGTCAGAAAAAATAGGAGGAAGGAGGCAAAAAGTTTGGGGATGTCCCTGTCAAAAAGCCCGGTCCAACAGCCTCATTATAAAATTATTCTGCCCTTGTCCTGGCATTCCTCACAGGGGTCAGCAGCCATGATAGGTTTGGGTAACCAGAGTCGGCTGCAAATATTGGGGGACAACATTTAGCCCTACACCATCCTATATGGCCAACGCCATACCCATACACCAACATATACTGGGTGGGAATCAGGGCTCACCTATTAGCCACACCCTGTGCCTCTGTAGTTGGGCCACCACATTTGGGATGCTGCTATTCCTTAGGACAAAGGCATCATGCACCGACCTAGGATACTTAGCATTGACGTGGGAGATGTACTGGTCCGCCAAGCACACCATCTGCACATTCATGGAGTGGAAACTCTTACGACTCCTGAACACCTGTTCATTCTGACAGGAGGGACAAATGCAATATGTGTTCCATCAATTGCCCCAATTATATTGGGGATATGTCCCATTGCATAAAACTCGGCCTTCACTGTGGCCAAATCCTCAACCTGGGGGAAAGCAGTGTAGCTGCCATGTGTTTTATCAGGGCAGACAAAACTCTTAACATTAACATTTAACATTTATAAAGCGCGCTACTCACCTGTGCGGGTCTCAAGGCGCTAGGGGAAAGGGGGGGGTTACTGCTGCTCGAAAAGCCAGGTTTTTAGGAGTCTCCGGAATGCGGAGTGGTCCTGGGTGTTCCTGAGGCTGGTGGGGAGGGAGTTCCAGGTCTTGGCTGCCAGGAAGGAGAAAGACCTCCCACCCGCCGTGGAGCGGCGGATGCGAGGGACGGCAGCGAGCGCGAGGCCAGAGGAATGGAGGAGGCGGGTGGGGACGTAGAAGCTGAGGCGTTGGTTGAGGTATTCCGGTCCCTTGTTGTGGAGGGCTTTGTGTGCGTGGGTGAGAAGTCGAAAGGTGATCCTTTTGCTGACTGGGAGCCAATGCAGGTGTCTCAGGTGTGCGGAGATGTGGCTGTTGCGGGGTACGTCGAGGATGAGGCGGGCCGAGGCGTTTTGAATGCTTTGCAGGCGATTTTGGAGTTTGGTGGTGGTCCCAGCGTAGAGGGTGTTGCCGTAGTCCAGGCGGCTCGTGATGAGGGCGTGGGTCACGGTTTTTCTAGTGTCGGCGGGGATCCAGCAGAAGATCTTTCGGAGCATGCGGAGGGTGAGCATGCAGGCGGAGGACACGGCGTTGACTTGCTGGGTCATGGTGAGAAGGGGGTCCAAGATGAAGCCGAGGTTGCGGGCGTGGTCTGTGGGGATCGGTGCGGTGCCGAGGGCCGTGGGCCACCAGGAGTCGTCCCAGGCGGACGGGGTGTTGCCAGCACTATTGAGAACATTGGCTGTGACATTCCTGTTGCCAAGCCCACTGTCACTTGGAAAGAACCAGTTGCCAGGAAATGGAGTACAGATAGCACTTGCACAAGAGGGGGGATCCCAGTGGGGTGAAGGAAAGCAGATATCCAGTCAGGTTCCAATTGAGCACACAGCACACAGCTCTGTGATTGCGGCCCTGTCAAGTCTATAGGTGAGGATAATGTGCCTGTCCTCCAGTGTATCCAAGTCCACCAAGGGTCTATACACAGGGGTATGTCTCCAGATCCTATTCATCCACAGGGGTAGGAATCTATGGGACAAAAGAGTGAGGAGCCTGTCACAAACTGAACAATGGAGCCACAACAGTAGTTTGCATTCTGTAAACATGTGATGGGTCAGTGATTTGTCCAGTATGTGCTATTTCTCCTCTGATGCAGCATTATTCCATAGGACTGCCCCCCTTGAAATGGCTTCCACCTGTTCTGTGTGGAGGGACAGGTGGAAGTGAGGTAATTCCGCTGACATTATGTGCTGTGGCGGGAGGCGGTCGGGAACCACCATGAAATTCATCATTGGTTAATATTGGGCCCTATGGGGTACAGTGGCCAATGGTGATCTATGCCGGCAGTGTCAGTATGCACCGCTGCGGACGTGACTGCCATTTTCTATCTGATTCCTCACTTCTTATCTGACCTTCCATAAGAGAGGACCTACACTGCATGTGCTGCTGTGACCTGTGTCTGGAACCTACATTGGCCTGTGTGACCGGGGAAAGATGCCCAGCTTTCACTTCAGAGGAGTTGGAGAGACTGGTGGATGTGATCCTACCCCAGTACCGACTGCTGTAGGGGCCTCTAGACCGACAGGTGAGTACACTGAGGGCACAATGCATGTGGCATGCATCTATGGTGATGTGTGTGATGGCTCCGTGTAAGGGGGGAGAGTGGGTGGGAGGACCTGAGATGCTGGGCACAGAAGATGGCAGAGGCCCAGCTGGGGATGGCCTCCCAATGAGGAAGGGGTGCCCGTCAAACCCTGACCCCCCGATGGCCTGCATACTGGCGGTGGCCTATCCAGAGCTGGATGGGCGCTTAAGGGCATCACAGCAGCCACAAGGGGGTGCGTACAGTGGCTATCATTACAACTTACGCCTGTTGGGGTGGTACCCGGGTGGTGGTTGTGTGTTCTTGTGTGGCTAGGAGTCTTAAGGGATAATACTGTCTACCTAGCTTGTTAGCCTCCACAACTGGCCAGGGCTGCGTGGGCCCCAGGCGTGCTGCAGTTGGCCGTGTGTGCTCCTCCTGATGCCTTGGTGGATAGCAATATCAGTGGTGGTGCAATGCATAGTGCGTAGGCCTGTCCCCTGTGTGTGAGGGTGCTGTGTACGACAACGGTGGTGTAGTCATTGACCCAGTGTATCCTTTGTCTCTTCCCCCCCTTTTTTGTTTTGTCATCCTATCCTGGAGCAGAGGCACCCGAGACGGAGAGAGCTGCATCTCCCAGGACCCAGGAGGCAGAGTCCAGGGACGCTGAGGGCACCAGTGGGACGGAGAGCGAGGGGAGAACCACAGACTGGAGGGGACAATACAGACTCAGATACCTCCTCTGATGGAAGCTCCCTGGTGGTGGCGGACACTTCTGTGACCACCCCAGATACAGCCACCCTCGTACCAGCACCGCCCTCCTAGCAGGCCCTCATCAAGTTTCTCGTGCCCACTCACTCAGGAGGGTGGGCATCTCCTTCGCCCCTGGCACCTCAGGCCCTGGGACAGTGAGCCCTGCTGCCCTGAGTGAGGAGGCTATTGACCTCCTAAGATCCATCTCTGTAGGGCATCAGCCATTGTGAATGGCATCCAGGGGCTGGCAGCCCAGATGCAACAATCTAATGCATTCCTGGAGGGCATTCACGTTGGATTGATGGCCCAACAGAGATCGATCCAGGCTCTGGCCTCCTCTCTGATGGCAGCCATTGTCCCTGTTTCTACCGTCCCCCCTCCAACTTCCACCTCCTAGTCCCATTCCCCTCAACCCCAACCCATCCCAAGCACACAGCCAGACAGGCATGCAAACAGGACAACACTGTCACAGTGCCCTTTCCTCGGGATCTGCACGCTGCTGAACGAAAGGCCCACCTCCCGGCGTCACCAACTCAGAAAGCTATTATAGCACAGAGTTATGATGAAGCCAGGTGGGGGGAAGGGAATTAGGGTAGGGAACTGCAGGGAGAGAGGTTTGAAAAGAAAAGGTTAGAACAAATATGCATATAGTCATTCATAACAGTACAACTCACCAATAGACTCTTGAATAAAGGCGTCTCCATGATATCAGTTTGAGACCCTTTGTGAATTCGGCGTAGCCCCTTCTTTGAATCATGGAACAAGAACAAACTGCAACCTCTAAACCTAGAGATGGCAAGAGTCTTGGACTATGGACATACTCTGAATATTGATCATGTAACCACTATACATTCATAAACATAAACGTTTGATCTCAGCCTAGAAATTCTCAAAGACTTAAATATGTATCTCACATATTCTCAAAAACATAAATATGTATCTATTCTCAAAGACTTAAATATGTATCTCACATATTATGCTTCCCAAAAAACAATGAAACTATAATTTGTTTATCTCCGAAACTTTTTCACATTGACTACCTAGGCCTGAAAGTTTTACTCATTGAACTTGAAGCACTTTGTTCGTTGGGTTGAAGCGTCTTGCTTGTTATACATGAAGCGCTTTGTTCAATATGCCAGAGGGCACTTTTAATTGCTTTGTCTGAAGCACTACGCTTGTTATGCTAAGGGGCGCTTTACTCAAGTGGACTGAAGCGCTTTGTTTGCCGTGCCAAGGGCGCTTTACTCATGCGGACTGAAGCGCTTTGATTGCCGTGCCAAGGGCGCTTTGCTCATGTGGACTAAAAGCGTTCCTATTACTGTGCCCAGGGCACTTTACTCATGTGGACTGAAGCGCCTTGATTACTGTGCCCAGGGCGCTTTACTCATGTGGACTGAATCGCTTTGATTGCTGTGCCCAGGGCACTTTACT
The DNA here is from genome assembly GCF_031143425.1 of Pleurodeles waltl. Lineage (NCBI taxonomy): Eukaryota > Metazoa > Chordata > Amphibia > Caudata > Salamandridae > Pleurodeles > Pleurodeles waltl. Next base: position 366,003,286 of record NC_090444.1, on the reverse strand, counting down.
CATGTGGACTGAAGCGCTTTGATTGCCGTGCCAAAGGTGCTTTACTCATGTGAACTGAAGCGCTTTGATTGCCGTACCCAGGGCACTTTACAAGTGGGGCTGGAAGCTCTTTGCTCGTTGTGCTAAGGGGCGGTTTGATCATGTGATCCGAATCGCTTTAATCGTGGCGTCAAAGCCGCTTTACTCTTTGAACTGAAAACGCTTAGCTCGTTGTGCAAAGGGGCGCTTTACTTTTGGAAGTAACAATCCCCTTCAAGATTGGGCTCATCAAGACCATACCACTACAAGTACGACCTACTTGTATCTGAATTCACCATGGAAACAAGGATACTCTGATTTACTGTCAATCTGCCATGCAGGAAATCTGCTCTTCTTCAGAGGAACCCTCATGAGGTCTGACTGCATCGAAGTCTTCAAAATAGTGAGCACGGTGTTTGGGTGTGGCTGGGCTTTATAGGCCTGCCACACCCCAAGATGGCCGCAGCCTCTAAAAACCTGGGAATTGTAGTCCCTCCATAGAATAGCACTGATAAGTGCATCTTGTCCACCAATGTCCTGACCCTGCAGCTACATGAGCTTTACCACAGGGCAGGCGATGCTGATGACCACCGTTAGAACAGTAAGGGATGACAAGTGGTGCACATGAAGCGCCGCAAAGACGCGCAGCGGAGTTTCGGGTGGGACATGGACCGCGCACAGCCTTATTCCTGACAAACACCCAAGAGTGTCACAGGCAAACACAAGCACCACACTTCATCCCATACGCACTCACACAAACACCATCTAGTTGCAGACACAACAACATCCACTACTTCACCTGTCTCCCCCTCCTCCTCCTCCTCCTCCTCCAGCTCCCACCCATTTACATCCACACTCACACCTGCATGCACTACATCATCATCCACTACCTGCATCCTCACCACACCAAGCAGAACACACAACTCACTGGCAGACGCCTCCACAATATCCATGTACACGTCCCCTGTGTCCTCTCCCACCGTGTCTGTTCCCCCCTCCTAAAGTACACAAACGCAACCACTTAGACACTCAACAGCCATCCACCTCACAACAGCATATACCCCATGCACCTGCACCCAAATCCAGCAGACACCTCCAACAACCATTCCTTCATCCTCTACTCCCATTACTTCTCCCTCTTCTCACCCCCTATGTGCCTAAAAAGCTTTTACTTTCCACCATTGACCTCTTCCCTACCCCTACCCAAATCCTGCACGTATGGCCAGGGTACCAAGAACCCATCCAAGCACCTCAGCCAGACAGCCCACGGGCCCAGTTCCATCCGCACCTACTCGTGGTGGAAAGGATTTCAGGCCACAAATACTGAAGGGGAAGGACCCTACACCAACCAGCCGAAAGGGGAAGGAGCCTGCACCAGCAGGCAAGAAGGGGAAGGAGCCTGCACCTGACATCCGAAAGGGGAAGGAGCCTGCACCAGCAGGCAAGAAGGGGAATGAGCCTGCACCTGCCAGCAAGAAGGGGAAGGAGCCTGCACCTGCCATCCAAAAGGGGAAGGAAGGGAAGGAGCCTGCACCATCAGACAAGAAGGGGAAGGAGCCTGTACCAGCAGCTGTCACAAATCCCCCACCACCCACCGTGGTTGTGCAGACATCGGAGGGTGCAGGGGCTGAGCAGGAGCCTCCCACTATCACCACCACCACAGTGCAGCCATCAGAGGGTGCAGGGGCTGTACGGCAGCCTCCCACTACCACCACCAGCACCACAGTGCAGCCATCAGAGGGTGCAGGGGCTGTGCAGGAGCCTCCCACTACCACCACCACCACCACAGTGCAGCCATCGAAGGGTGCAGGGGCTGTGCAGGAGCCTCCCACTACCACCACCACAGTGTAGCCATCACCGCCGGCGGACGCAATGTGATCCTGCCTTCATGGGCTCCTGTGCGGCCTGTCCCCTCCAAGAACCAGTGGGGAAGACACCCACTCCAGAGACTGTGGCGTATCACTCCCCAGGACCAAGCACAGGACATGTTGCCCCTCCAGAACCAGTGGGGAAGTCACCTATTCCTGAGACTGTGGCCCATCACTCCCCAGGACCAAGCACAGGGCATGTTGCCCCCCCCCAGAACCAGTGGTCTTGTTTCCGCATTCGGCTGAGGTGCACCCCTCCCCCTGAGATGCCTGCCTATTTGCCAACTGATGCCCCCTGCAGTGTTCTCTCCGGATTGATGCAGGTAACAAGTGGGGCCTTGGACTTTGCCCTTTGGCCATGTGGCCCATGCGAACTGAGGACTGGGCAGTGTCCCTTTTTTGCATATTTGTACATATCTGTTGTATTGGCAAAATTATTATTTATACTATGTTGATCTTAATACAATCACTTTAGTAAATTTGTGTTGTCCTTGCATTACTCAGCCAAATTACGGGGATTAACTTGTTTTCTTGGGCAGCTGGTTGTGTGTATGGTGTGTGTGTCTGGGGTGTGTACGGTGCTTGTGTGTGTCACTCTCGATTTCCTCCCCCCCTCCCTGTGTGCTAGGCGGCTGTACTCACTGTCGTCGGCTTCGCTAGCTTTGGTGTTCGTGTGGGGCAGAACGTAGAATATCATTGTGAAGACTTACAGTTCAGGTTCCATGGCGGCGTGGTTCTTCCATGTTTCTCCAATGGTGAGTTCTTTCACTTCTGTGCAGTGTTTCTGCCAGCCTTTTGATGTCGTTGGTACTGCCCCGGAAAAGGTGGCGGATTGTCTTGTCATAATATGCTGGGCAGAACTTTGACTTCCGCCTGGCTGTAGGCAGCTACCGCCGTGGTGCCTGTTGTGTCCGCTGTGGCGGTCGGTGTGGTGCATTGGCTGTCTTTCCGCCATGGTCATAATTTGGCAGTAGTTACTGCCAAACTGTTGGTGGTTTTACCGCCAATTTATCACCGACCACCAGGGTCGTAATGAGGGCCAAAGTGTTTGATTACGTGCTCAAATGATGGAATTGAGATTCAGACAAATAGCCATGATGAGGAGGACCAGGCTCCAGAAACAGAGTGCGAAATTAGAAATGAGGAGTACCCATTGATTGAGTTTTTCCCGATGTACACAGTGAATGAGCTCCATTCCGATTTGCAGGGAACAGTACAAGAGTACATGTGGGATTTGACAGGAAAGGAAGTAGGTCTGATCAAAGGAGTGGAGCCAATCAAGGTTTCTTTAAAGCCGAATGCAGTCTTTCCTCAACTTCCACAGTTTATTATGACATAAGATGTCCTTAAGAAAGTGGCTCAGATAATTGTAGATTTTATGAACCAGGGATTTCTGAAGAAGGTGTTGAGCAGACCATGTAATTCACAAATAATAGGGTTGAAGAAGCCATGTGTAAAGGTTTGGATTGTTCAGGATTTCAGAAAAATAAATGAGATTGTGGTCAAGTGTTGTCCCATAGTGCCCAATCCAGCTGTGATAATGTTCCAGATTCCGTGTGATGCAGAGTGGTTTACGGTCATTGATTTGTCGCAAGCGTTCTTTTGTGTGCCTCTTCATGAGGATAGTCAATTTCTCTTTTGTTTCAAATTCCTGGAGTTTATTGCTGGTGTAGACTGCCTCAGGGGTACACAGAGTCACCATCCTTGTTCAACCAGATTTTGAAAAAGAATTTGGAGTCATTAGAATTGACTTTCCAATCGACTTTGGTGCAGTACATTGATGACTTATTCTTTGCATCCAGGACAAGGGAGGAGTGTAAGTATGACTCAATTGCCCTGTTGAATCATTTAGGAAAATATGGTCATAAAGTGTCACCACTGAAATTGCAGTCCTGTCAGAAGGTGGTAAAGTATTTGGGTCACCAAATTGAGAAAGGGTTGAGGAAAATATCCAGAGGAAAGGATTACAATGATACTGCAGATAAGCCCCCTGACTACACAGAGAGATGTCAGGATGTTCCTGGGAATGGTGGGTTATTGTCACCAATGGATCCCGAATTTTTCAGTAATTTCAAAACCATTGCAGAGGCTGACTCATAAGGACATCACCGATCCCATAGTGCTAGATCAGGATGAAATGAGAGCGTTCACTGAGCTGAGAGAGTGTTTGTGCAGAGCTCCAGCGTTGGGTATGCCTGACTACACAAAGCCTTTCATATTGTTTTGTCATGAGCGTAATGCATGTTCATTGTCTGTCTTGACACAGATCCATGGATGTGCTCATCGCCCAGTAGCATATTTTTAAGCTACTTTGGACCCAGTTGCAGCAGCCTTACCAGGTTGTTTGCATGCAGTTGCCGCAGTTGGTCAGAGTCTTTCACAGTGTGAAGGTGTGGTGATGGGATATTCCCTGACTGTAATGGTCCCTCACTCAACTGAAATTTTTTACTGACAATGACAAAAACCCAATACTTGACAGGTGCTAGGTTGACTAGGTATGAGACGAGTATTTTGGGAGCACCAAATCTAACACTGAAAAGATGTACAGTGCTGAACTCCGCAACTCTACTTCTGAGTGAAACTGTTGAAATTGAAAAAGAGGAAGATATTGAACATGATTGTCTCGAAGTAACTGAGTTGTGCACACAACCGAGACCTGACATTAGAGATACCCGATTGGAAGAGAATGATCAAATTATTTTTGTTGATAGTTCTTGTCTGAGAGACAACACAGGGACACTGAGAGCAAGATATACTGTCTGCACAATTACAGGTACTTTAAGGGCTTCCTGGCTTCGAGGAGTATATTCTGCTCAGGTAGCGGAACTGGTCACTCTTACTAGAGCGTGCCATGTTTCTGCTCAGTTAAGAGTTACTATCTATGCGGATAGTCAATATGGATATGGAATAGTTCATGATTTTGGTCAATTGTGGTCACAAAGAGGTTTCATGACCTCTTCTGGATCACCAGTGAGAAATGATGAGAGAATAGAAGATTTGTGGTATGCAATTCAATTGCCTTAAAAGATTGCCGTAGTGAAATGCAGTGCACATCTAATGTCGCAGGACTACGTGTCATTGGGAAATGGATATGCGGATCAAGTCACAAGGTTTTGCGCATTGTACTGTATATCGATCAAGGACAAGTGGGAATTGTTACCTGAAGAAGATACAACATGTACGAGTTATGCATTGAAAGTAATTGACACTTTGGAAGAATTACATTTTTTACAGAGTAACGTTGAAAAAGAAGAGAAACGTTCATGGAGCAAATTGAAATATGTCCAACGACAGGATGAATAATGGGTTTCTGAGGAGGGTCAGTTGGTTTTGCCAAACAGCCTGTTGTCCCAAATGGCAAGGTAATATCATGGTCAGGCACACATTGGGAGGGATGCCTTTGTTCGTCTGTTCAAAATTGATTGGTTCAACACCAAGTTTAGACAAGCTGCTGAAGCAGTTTGCCATTGTTGTGTCATTTGTCAGCAATTAAATGAAGGGAAAGGGATAGTGGTTGATTTGATCCACATTGGAAGAGCAAGAGGTCCATTCAGCAGAAAGCAAATGGATTTTATTGAGATGCCTGGGTGCGCAGGGTTGAGATATGTGTTGGTGATTGTTTGCATCTTAAGTCATTGGATTGAAGCGCACCCTACATGGAGAAATGATAGTTTCACAGTAGCAAAACTGCTGCTTAGGGAACTGATACCCCACTTCGGGTTTCCGATCTATTTAGAATCCGATAGGGGAAGTCACTTCAATAACGAAGTGATTAAATTACTATGTGCAGCACTGAACATTGAGCAGAAGTTGCATAGTAGTTACCGCCCTGAAGCATCAGGACTAGTGGAGCAGATGAATGGTACCTTGAAGTCAAGAATTGCAAAAATGTGTGCAGCTACGAATTTGAAATGACCCGAGGCATTGCCTTTGGTGTTGAAGTCAATAAGAAACATACCGAATAGTAAGACAGTACTGTCTCCTCATGTGATCCTCATGGGCAGAGCAATGAGATTACCAGCAGTACCAGCAAATGCACTTGTCAACATTACAGATGAAATGGTGTTGGATTACTGTAAGGGTCTGACTGATGTAGTCTGCTCTTTTTCTCAGCAGGTGGAGGCCACCACACTGCCACCGATCCGTGACCCGGCACAACCTGAGAGCTGGAGACTGGGTTGTTGTCCGAAAGCATGTGAGAAAAACATGTTTGGGGCCTCATTGGAAGGGACCGTACCAAGTGGTCCTGACAACTATGACAGCTGTGAAGTGTGCTGGGATCCCGAACTGAATTCACGCGAGTCACATGAAGAAAGTGGCATGTCCACTGGATCATGGAGAAGTGTTGTTGAGATTACCAACAACAGTGAGACGAATCGCAGGGCCGGAAGATGAACAAGGAAGAACTGAGGCCAGATCTGAGCTCGTTGAGGATGGTTCAGTTACTCCTGTGAGAGACGAGGGTGGAATCCTCCAAGAGACCCTATCTCAACTGAAGCAACAGGAGAACCTAGTCAAGAGAAGGCTCTCCCAGAAGAAGACGATTCTGAGAGACAAGCAGAGCAATTGCCATACCCAGAAGGGGAAGTAGTTGAGGTGGATCAAATTCAAAGTGATCTGACTCCTCCTGAACCGGTTGCAGGTCCATCAAGAGAAAATAACTCAGAGAAAGAAAAGGGTTTGAGTTCAATTGTGAAGAGATTACTGACAGAAAGTTCACTGAAAGGAGATAAGTGGCCGAAATCACAAGTGGAGAAAAGGAAAGAGGTGGTTGTCTAACCAACCATAGAGGAAGAGGTAGATACTATGAGAAACGAAGAATTAAGTGAAGGAGAGCTAAATGGTGATCGAAAGTTGAAGAGAAAGAGAAGAGAAAGTTGTAGATACGTAGGTCCTGAATGGGCGTATGTAACTACAAACGAATGGTGACAAAAGTTTATGGGGGTCATTCCGACCCCGGCGGGTGGCGGGCACCGCCCACTGGGCGGAAACCACCCAAACACCGCACCGCGGTCAAATGCCTGCGGCGGTGATCACAACTTTCCCGCTGGGCCGGCGGGCGATCTCAAGCAGATCGGCCGCCGGCCCAGCGGGAAAGCCCCAGCAAAGATGAATCCGGCTCCGAATGGAGCCGGTGGATTTGCTGGGGTGCGACGGGTGCAATGGCACCCGTCGCGATTTTCAGTGTCTGCTTTGCAGACACTGAAAATCTTAATGGGGCCCTGTTAGGGGGCCCCTGCAGTGCACATGCCAATTGAGGATTCCCTGGGGTAGGGGAAAACCGGCGGGAAACCGCCAGTTCCCCTTTTCTGACCGCGGCTTTACCGCCGCGGTCAGAATTGCCCCGGAAGCACCGCCAGCCTGTTGGCAGTGCTTCCTCTGCCCTCTGCCCTGGCGGTTACAAACCGCCAGGGTCAGAATGAGGGCCTATGTCTTTTTGCTTTGAAAGAGAGGCTCCAAGTCAATATTTTGAGGTGACGTGAAGAAGATTGATGAACTGAACTGTTGAAACAATCTGAGAGAAATATTTTTGAGAAAGAGACTGTTGAAAGTAACAGGAAAAGACATTGATAACCTGATTTGACTTTTTTGAAACCTGATTTTTGACAAGCTGCTAACTGATTTTGACAAGGAAGAAGGGTTCCTGGAAGTGAAAATGAATTTCTGAAAGACGAGTTGTCTATTATTGATTTTTGCTAAGATTACTTCTACTTTCTGATTCTTTACAGATCATGGCTGAGTTTGAGAAACAGGTTAGAGATTCTAGGCGCTGTAAATATATGAGCATTGGTTTGGTAATTATGTGTGGAATATTGTTTGTGGTGTTGATTGTGGGGATGTCTGCTCTTGGTGCGAAAGAAGCCAACCATACTTCTGTTTCTGAGATGACTACTGCACTAACAGCTTGAGAGAGGTTTAAGTTAGATGAGAAGTATTTGCATGATTATACTAATGTGCAGGGTGAACTTTCTTCTAATGTTTTTGTAAAGAAATGGCTCCCTGTTGCAGTTACCCCCCACTTTTTGCCTGATACTAATGCTGACTTGACTGAGAAGTGTGCTGGGACCCTGCTAACCAGGCCCCAGCACCAGTGTTCTTTCACCTAAAATGTACCATTGTCTCCACAATTGGCACAACCCTGGCACCCAGGTAAGTCCCTTGTAACTGGTACCCCTGGTACCAAGGCCCCTGATGCCAGGGAAGGTCTCTAAGGGCTGCAGCATGTCTTATGCCATCCTAGGGACCCCTCACACAGCACAGACACACTGCTTGCCAGCTTGTGTGTGCTGGTGGGGAGAAAATGACTAAGTCGACATGGCACTCCCCTAAGGGTGCCATGCCAACCTCACACTGCCTGTGGCATAGGTAAGTCACCCCTCTAGCAGGCCTCACAGCCCTAAGGCAGGGTGCACTATACCACAGGTGAGGGCAAAGGTGCATGAATACTATGCCATATAGTGTCTAAGCAAAACCTTAGACATTGTAAGTGTAGGGTAGCCATAAGAGTATATGGTCTGGGAGTCTGTCAAAAACGAACTCCACAGCACCATAATGGCTACACTGAATACTGGGAAGTTTAGTATCAAACTTCTTAGAATAATAAACCCACACTGATGCCAGTGTTGGATTTATTAAAAAATGCACACAGAGTGCATCTTAGAGATACCCACTGTATTTTACCCAATTGTTCAGTGCAGGACTGACTGGTCTGTGCCAGCCTGCTGCTGAGAGACGAGTTTCTGACCCCATGTGGTGAGGGCCTTTGTGCTCTCTGAGGACAGAAACAAAAGCCTGCTCTGGGTGGAGGTGCTTCACACCTCCCCCCTGCAGGAACTGTAACACCTAGCAGTGAGCCTCAAAGGCTCAGGCTTCGTGTTACAATGCCCCAGGGAACTCCAGCTTGTGGAGATGCCCGCCCCCTGGACACAGCCCCCACTTTTGGCGGCAAGTCCAGGAGAGATAATGAGAAAAACAAGGAGGAGTCACTGACCAGTCAGGACAGCCCCTAAGGCAACCTGAGCTGAGGTGACTCTGACTTTTAGAAATCCTCCATCTTGCAGATGGAGGATTCCCCCAATAGGGATAGGAATGTGACCCCCTCCCCTTGGGAGGAGGCACAAAGAGGGTGTAGCCACCCTCAGGGCTAGTAGCCATTGGCTATTGCCCTCCCAGAGCTAAACACACCCCTATATTCAGTATTTAGGGGCTCCCCAGAACCTAGGAAACTAGATTCCTGCAACCTAAGAAGAAGAGGACTGCTGAGCTGAAAAACCCTGCAGAGAAGACGGAGACACCAACTGCTTTGGCTCCAGCTCTACCGGCCTGTCTCCCCCCTTCAGAAGAAAACTGCTCCAGCGACGCTTTCCCCAGGACCAGCGACCTCTGAATCCTCAGAGGACTGCCCTGCTCTAGAAGGACCACGAAACTCCCGAGAACAGCGGCCCTGTTCACCCAAGACTGCAACTTTGTTTCCAAAGGAGCAACTTTAAAACGACTGCGTTTCCCGCCAGAAGCGTGAGACTTGCAACTCTGCACCCGACGCCCCCGGCTCGACTTGTGGAGAAACAACACTTCAGGGAGGACTCCCCGGCGACTCCGAGACTGTGAGTAACCAAAGTTGTCCCCCCTGGGCCCCCACAGCGACGCCTGCAGAGGGAATCCCGAGGCTCCCCCTGACCGCGACTGCCTGACTCTCAGATCCCGACGCCTGGAAAAGACCATGCACCCACAGCCCCCAGGACCTGAAGGATCGGAACTCCAGTGCAGGAGTGACCCCCAGGAGGCCCTCTCCCTTGCCCAGGTGGGGGCTACCCCGAGGAGCCCCCCCTTGCCTGCCTGCATCGCTGAAGAGACCCCTTGGTCTCCCATTGATTCCCATTGGAAACCCGACGTGTGTTTGCACACTGCACCCGGCCGCCCCCGTGCTGCTGAGGGTGTACTTTCTGTGCTAACTTGTGTCCCCCCCGGTGCCCTACAAAACCCCCCTGGTCTGCCCTCCGAAGACGCGGGTACTTACCTGCTGACAGACTGGAACCGGGGCAACCCCTTCTCCATTGAAGCCTATGTGTTTTGGGCACCACTTTGAACTCTGCACCTGACAGGGCCCTGAGCTGCTGGTGTGGTAACTTTGGGGTTGCTCTGAACCCCCAACGGTGGGCTACCTTGGACCCAAACTTGATCCCCGCAGGTGGTTTTCTTACCTACAAGAACTACTATTACTTACCTCCCCTAGGAACTGTGAAAATTGCACTGTCTAGTTTTAAAATAGCTACATGTGTTTATTTGAAAAGTATATATGCTATTGTGATTATTCAAAGTTCCTAAAGTACTTACCTGCAATACCTTTCATGCAAAGTATTACATGTAGAATTTGAACCTGTGGTTCTGAAAATAAACTAAGAAAATATATTTTTCTATACAAAAACCTATTGGCCTGGAATTGTCTCTGAGTGTGTGTTCCTCATTTATTGCCTGTGTGTATGTACAACAAATGCTTAACACTACTCCTTTGATAAGCCTACTGCTTGACCACACTACCACAAAATAGAGCATTAGCGTTATCTCTTTTTGCCACTATCTTACCTCTAAGGGGAACCCTTGGACTCTGTGCATACTATTCCTTACTTTGAAATAGTGCATACAGAGCCAACTTCCTACATTGGTGGATCAGCGGTGGGGTACAAGACTTTGCATTTGCTGGACTACTCAGCCAATACCTGATCACACAACTAAATTCCAAAAATTGTCATTAGAAATTGATTTTTGCAATTTGAACTATTTTTCTAAATTCTTAAAAGTCCAGCTAGGGCCTTGTGTTAGTCCCTGTTAGCATTTCTTTTAGAGTTTAAAAGTTTTGTGAAAGTTTGAATTAGATTCTAGAACTAGTTTTAGATTCTTAAAAAGTATTCCAACTTTTAGAAACATAATGCCTGGTGCAGATGTGAATGTGGAGGAACTCAACCTCACACCTTACCTCCATCTTAAGATGAGGGAGCTAAGGTCACTCTGCAAAATAAAGAAAATCACAATTGGCTCAAGACCATCCAAACAACAGCTCCGGGAGCTTTTGGCAGAGTTTGAAAAAGCCAACCCCTCTGAGGATGACAACCCAGAGGATGATGTTAGTGAAATGGAGGAGAATTCCCCCCTTCCAGTCCTAACTAGGGAACCCAGGGACCCTCAATTCCTGATTCCAACTGTGATAGTCAGAGATGCTGCTTCCCTCACAGGAGCGAACAGCACCTCTGAAATCACTGAGGATAGCCTCAGTGAAGAGGACCTCCTGCTAGCCAGGATGGCCAAAAGAGTGGCTTTGGAAAGACAGATCCTAGCCATAGAAAGGGAAAGACAAGAGATGGGCCTAGGTCCCATAAATGGTGGCAGCAACATAAATAGGGTCAGAGATTCTCCTGACATGTTGAAAATCCCAAAAGGGATTGTAACTAAATATGAAGATGGTGATGACATCACCAAATGGTTCACAGCTTTTGAGAGGGCTTGTGCAACCAGAAAAGTAAACAGATCTCACTGGGGTGCTCTCCTTTGGGAAATGTTCACTGGAAAGTGTAGGGATAGACTCCTCACACTCTCTGGAAAAGATGCAGAATCTTATGACCTCATGAAGGGAACCCTGATTGAGGGCTTTGGATTCTCCACTGAGGAGTATAGAATTAGATTCAGGGCGGCTCAAAAATCCTCGAGCCAGACCTGGGTTGATTTTGTAGACTACTCAGTGAAAACACTGGATGGTTGGGTAACTGGAAATGAAGTGCATGACTATGTTGGGCTTTATAATTTGTTTATGAAAGAACACATTTTAAGTAACTGCTTCAATGAAAAGTTGCATCAGTATCTGGTAGACCTAGGTCCAATATCTCCCCAAGAATTGGGAAAGAAGGCAGACCACTGGGTCAAGACTAGGGTAACCAAAACTTCCACTGGGGGTGACCAAAAGAAAGGGGTTACAAAGCCTCCCCAGGAGAAAGTGGGTGACACTAGAAATCAAGAAAAAGAGTCCTCTGTAGGCCCCCAAAAACCAGACCAGGTGGGTGGGCCCCAAGACACAACCCAAAACAAAGGTGGGTACCAGGGTAAGAACTGGGATGCCACTAAGGCATGGTGCCAGAACTGTAGACAGACAGGGCACCACACCAAGGACACTTCTTGTCCCAAAAACAAACCCCTAGCAAAATCCCAGGGGTGACCAGTGTAGCCATTGGGGATGACTCCTCAGATGAGGAGGTCTTCATAGCCTTCAACTGGAAAAAGGGCCCAACAGGTGAGTTGGAGATTCCAGAGGTAAGTAGACACTTCCACCACCTACTGGTGAATGGAATCCCAGCCACTGCCCTGAGAGACACTTGTGCCAGTCACACTATTGTGCATGACAGGCTGGTGTTCTCAAACCAGTACATCCCAGGTGAGACTGCCAGAGTAAGAGTTAGCCCAGACAGGGTCACTGATAGGCCTGTGGCTTTTGTGCCCATAGAAGTGGGTGGGACTTTTAGCTGGAGAAGGGTGGTAGTCAGTACAGACCCCCCCTTGATTGTCTCCTTGGAAATGACTACCCAGAGGTAAGTCAGAGCCCAAGAGGGGAACTGGTCCAGTGCCAGTCCTCTCCCAAGGACTCTGGAGGTGCTGCCCCTGCAGTACCTGCAAGTAGGCCCCAGAAGAAAAAGAAAGGAAAACAGAGTAGGAAAGGTGGACAACCTTTAGCCAAGGTTCCAGCAAGCCAAGGAGATCCTGCTCCAGTAGGGGAGAACTCCAAAAATGGCACTGATGAAGTCCAACCTGACCCACAAGAAGTCCTGGCTAGTCAGGCAACTGTTAAACCTGAGTGGGTGGCTCCTCAGCTAACAGAAGAAGGAGTGGAAGGAGGGTGTTTACTACAAGATGTGATAACCCCCCACTCTAATACAGCAGACAGGCCCCCTGAACCCAAAGAAGCCTGTAACTTAGCCCCTTCCCTTGTAGGTGAAGAGCTAAAGGTGTGGTTCTGGGCACTGACAGCTGTCAGTGGCATCTCCTGGGTGTTAGCCTTTATGGCTGCACTATCCTTGGCATGGTGGTCTGACCCCATGCCAAATAGCAAGTTAAGCCCCCTGACCCTGTTGGTCATGGTGGGGTTACTCCAGCTCTGGGTAACCTCTTTGGGTAAGCTAGGGGTGACCATGGCTAAGATAAGATTAGCAGAGGTGGATACCTCTAACCCCAAAATAGAGAGAATGGGTGGAGACATTAAAAACACAGACAAGAGGCAATTCAGACTAAGTCCTATCACTGTGGAAGTGGGTCAGTTCCCCAGAGGGAATGACCTGAACAGGAGGATGTAAGGCAGAGTAGGCCCTGCAACAAACCAGCCTATTTCCTCTACTCTTCCTCGCCTGACAGACTAGGAAGACTCTCCCAGCTTTGGCTGAGTCTCCTGGACTGTGGGCTGGGGGGGGGGGCTTGTGTAAAGAAATGGCTCCCTGTTGCAGTTACCCCCCACTTTTTGCCTGATACTGATGCTGACTTGACTGAGAAGTGTGCTGGGACCCTGCTAACCAGGCCCCAGCACCAGTGTTCTTTCACCTAAAATGTACCATTGTCTCCACAATTGGCACAACCCTGGCACCCAGGTAAGTCCCTTGTAACTGGTACCCCTGGTACCAAGGGCCCTGATGCCAGGGAACGTCTCTAAGGGCTGCAGCATGTCTTATGCCACCCTAGGGACCCCTCACACAGCACAGACACACTGCTTGCCAGCTTTTGTTTGCTGGTGGGGAGAAAATGACTAAGTCGACATGGCACTCCCCTAAGGGTGCCATGCCAACCTCACACTGCCTGTGGCATAGGTAAGTCACCCCTGTAGCAGGCCTCACAGCCCTAAGGCAGGGTGCACTATACCACAGGTGAGGGCATAGGTGCATGAGCACTATGCCCCTACAGTGTCTAAGCAAAACCTTAGACATTGTAAGTGCAGGGTAGCCATAAGAGTATATGGTCTGGGAGTCTGTCAAAAACTAACTCCACAGCACCATAATGGCTACACTGAATACTGGGAAGTTTAGTATCAAACTTCTTAGAATAATAAACCCACACTGATGCCAGTGTTGGATTTATTAAAAAATGCACACAGAGTGCATCTTAGAGATACCCCCTGTATTTTACCCAATTGTTCAGTGCAGGACTGACTGGTCTGTGCCAGCCTGCTGCTGAGAGACGAGTTTCTGACCCCATGTGGTGAGGGCCTTTGTGCTCTCTGAGGACAGAAACAAAAGCCTGCTCTGGGTGGAGGTGCTTCACACCTCCCCCCTGCAGGAACTGTAACACCTAGCAGTGAGCCTCAAAGGCTCAGGCTTCGTGCTACAATGCCCCAGGGCACTCCAGCTTGTGGAGATGTCCGCCCCCTGGACACAGCCCCCACTTTTGGCGGCAAGTCCAGGAGAGATAATGAGAAAAACAAGGAGAAGTCACTGACCAGTCAGGACAGCCCCTAAGGCAACCTGAGCTGAGGTGACTCTGACTTTTAGAAATCCTCCATCTTGCAGATGGAGGATTCCCCCAATAGGGATAGGAATGTGACCCCCTCCCCTTGGGAGGAGGCACAAAGAGGGTGTAGTCACCCTCAGGGCTAGTAGCCATTGGCTACTGCCCTCCCAGAGCTAAACACAGCCCTATATTCAGTATTTAGGGGCTCCCCAGAACCTAGGAAACTAGATTCCTGCAACCTAAGAAGAAGAGGACTGCTGAGCTGAAAAACCCTGCAGAGAAGACGGAGACACCAACTGCTTTGGCCCCAGCTCTACCGGCCTGTCTCCCCCCTTCGGAAGAAAACTGCTCCAGCGACACTTTCCCCAGGACCAGCGACCTCTGAATCCTCAGAGGACTGCCCTGCTCTAGAAGGACCAAGAAACTCCCGAGAACAGCGGCCCTGTTCACCCAAGACTGCAACTTTGTTTCCAAAGGAGCAACTTTAAAACGACTGCGTTTCCCGCCAGAAGCGTGAGACTTGCAACTCTGCACCCGATGCCCCCGGCTCGACTTGTGGAGAAACAACACTTCAGGGAGGACTCCCCGGCGACTCCGAGACTGTGAGTAACCAAAGTTGTCCCCCCTGAGCCCCCACAGCGACGCCTGCAGAGGGAATCCCGAGGCTCCCCCTGACCGCGACTGCCTGACTCTCAGATCCCGACGCCTGGAAAAGACCCTGCACCCGCAGCCCCCAGGACCTGAAGGATCGGAACTCCAGTGCAGGAGTGACCCCCAGGAGGCCCTCTCCCTTTCCCAGGTGGTGGCTACCCCGAGGAGCCCCCCTTGCCTGCCTGCATCGCTGAAGAGACCCCTTGGTCTCCCATTGATTCCCATTGGAGACCCGACATGTGTTTGCACACTGCACCCGGCCGCCCCCGTGCTGCTGAGGGTGTACTTTCTGTGCTAACTTGTGTCCCCCCCAGTGCCCTACAAAACCCCCCTGGTCTGCCCTCCGAAGACGCAGGTACTTACCTGCTGACAGACTGGAACCGGGGCACCCCCTTCTCCGTTGAAGCCTATGTGTTTTGGGCACCACTTTGAATTCTGCACCTGACCGGCCCTGAGCTGCTGGTGTGGTAACTTTGGGGTTGCTCTGAACCCCCAACGGTGGGCTACCTTGGACCCAAACTTGAACCCCGTAGGTGGTTTACTTACCTACAAGAACTAACAATTACTTACCTCCCCTAGGAACTGTGAAAATTGCACTGTGTCTAGTTTTAAAATAGCTATATGTGTTAATTTGAAAAGTATATATGCTATTGTGATTATTCAAAATTCCTAAAGTACTTACCTGCAATACCTTTCATGCAAAGTATTACATGTAGAATTTGAACCTGTGGTTCTTAAAATAAACTAAGAAAATATATTTTTCAATACAAAAACCTATTGGCCTGGAATTGTCTCTGAGTGTGTGTTCCTCATTTATTGCCTGTGTGTATGTACAACAAATGCTTAACACTACTCCTTTGATAAGCCTACTGCTCGACCACACTACCACAAAATAGAGCATTAGTATTATCTCTTTTTGCCACTATCTTACCTCTAAGGGGAACCCTTGGACTCTGTGCATACTATTCCTTACTTTGAAATAGTGGATACAGAGCCAACTTCCTACAGTTTTCTATTGTTTATTGAGTGAGTATGTAGAGACAATGGATGCGAAGAATTGTCTTGTGTGTACGCAGATTCCTTCATCAGTTGAGGAAGGAGTCACTTATCATAGCTTGCCCTCAAAATATGGAATAAGTTATAGTGCGTTACTAACAAGGTTTTATACCCAGGAGTATATCCAGTACTTCTATTCTAACCATGATGTTGTGTTTTTGTTTTATTCCTATTATTAGGTATTTGAGTAAGGTACCTAAGGATAATGACATAGTATTAGTTAGAGGATTCTTTAAGAATAATCTGACATGCATGCTTACACTTTTAGAGATCATACCGATGACAGAAGAAAGGCGCTGAAGGAGAAATTAGAAAAAGGCTTAGAGAAAAGGACTTACAAGAATGATTATGCTTTTAGTGCAATTAAAAAGCAACGGAAATTAGTTTTAGATGCACTACTCGTAGGGAATATATATAGGCCTAAATCACGAACTGACACTTTATTTGTGGGTACGAGTGAATGCAGTCATGTGTTTTTGTTTCAGAGTAAATGTACTTTCGTGTTGAATGGGCAGGACAGGACCCTGCGATTCCAGGAATATATTATATTTGTGGACTTAGGGCCAGATGTATCAAAGGTTTTTACCCATTCTGTGTCTATGGGCAAAAGTGTTGGTACATATGGCCCTTAATGCTTATTACCATCTTCCAAGAGGATGGTACGGGACATGTTATTTGGGGATAGTTTTCCAAAAGTTTACCAGATGGAGGATTTGAAGAAGTTTCCAAAAGTGACTGAATTACATCATAAGAGAAAGAGGAGAGAGTCCTCTTCTGTCATAGTGGGAGATATATTTGGTGCTGCGATGCCTCCAGTGGGAGTCATCCTGAATTCGATCAAGATTAAAAAGTTGTCTACTATTGTAGATAGCATGCTGACAAACTTTTCTGGGGGCTACACTCCTGATAGATACTGAATTAGCTGTGGATAGAGCTATGACTCTTCAAGATCATCTTGCTTTAGACATTCTTTTAGCAAAGGATGGCAGAGTATGTAAAATTATTAACTCTAGGCATTATTACTCATTTACTCCTGATAGCAGTAAAGAGATGAGAGACTTTCTTACCAATCTGACTAATGCAAGTAGTGATTTGAAGAAATTAAAAGAACCAGGTGTTTTGGGAAAAGGTTGGCAAGCAGTTTGCTTCAGTGGGAAATTGGCTCAGCAACATTTAGAATGGGGTGCTATTGAAAATAGTGCAGGGAATAATAATTATCATGGGTTGTCCATAAGGGATATGGGGATTATGTAAACTATGCAAAAGAATCTATTTGAAAAGGTCTAAGACTAATCAGAGGAAGGAAGAAAAGAAAAAGGAAATAATTTATAGGGAAAACTAAAGAAGAAGACAACATTTTAAAGAAATTGAATTATAAAGTTGTGGGCGGTAATTAGAGTGATGACACATTTAGTCATCAGAGGAGGGATTGCTAGAGCAGGTGTTTTAACTAGAAATTATTATTGAGTGTTTATGTATTTTGAATAATTGAATTATGTAGAAAATGAATAATGCAGAAAAATAATGCACGCGTTTGAAAAATGTGACCTCGAAGAATGGCCAGCATTATTCACAAAGTGTAGTAATTATTAATTAATACTTATGAAATATTGAAAATGTATTAGATTAATGTAGTAATAAGTCATAGTTAGTGTTATGAAGTATGCTTTAGCTTATAAATTGTATGCCTTAACTTAGTGAATGTCTTGGCCTATTTTGCCAGGCCTCATACAGAAGCTGTATTCCTTAGCATTTGAGAAAGATTCTGACAGAGTGAGCTAAACAAAGTGCTTAACAGAAGCTTTTCGTGAGAACCGACTAACAGGAGATGATGTTCCTGTTAGAGTAACAATTTGTGTGTAATGTGTGTGAGATGTACTTTTACAGGACGAAAATAATGAAGACACTGACTGGAGCTGAAGATGCAACAATATTGTTACCTGAAGAGCTGGATGATGAGGACATTATAAAGTGGACCAATCAAATTCATGAGAAGAGTGAAATATTAGAATTTATAGATTTGGTATAGAAATATTATTGGGTAGTGTATAAATGTACGATTAATTGACCAATAGAGAATTAGGGGATAGTTTGTGACTTTGATATAACAACGTGACAGAGGAGATATATTCAGATTTTTGCCAGATTTTGAGAGAAGAAGAGACTTTAGAAGAGATTTGAGATTCTGTCATTTGGCTCATACTCTCTGACTGAGAGTCTGATGCTTTGCTGATCGATTTGATGACCTGAGGACGAAGACTGATTCTGCTTGCTGACCCATACCGTGGATAGGTAGATATGATGATGTGACTGTAATGCATTTTATGCCTTTTCTTTCTAGGTACCAACTGTGCTGTTTTGTCAAGATCCATAGCTAGATGATTTTCCTAAATGTGTGTTCTAAATGGTTTTGCATGAAGCCCAACATTCTGATGCTAATCTGATGCTAATCTGAGGTTAGTTGAGGGTATTCACATTTGACTGACGAATTACAGGGACTAATGTTTGACGAGTTATCTTGCTGAATTCTATTTACATCATTACTTCGTTGCAGCTGACTCTGATATTGATATATACTGTAACCTTAGAAAGTGTTGTGATTCAAGCTTTGATTAGATTGCGTTTCTTCCATTGTTTTGGACAACCAGTATTGATCTTATATGTGTCTCATTTGATTTTGAGATTAATCTACACGACTTTAGCATTGTTATTGTAAGGGAAATAAACTTACAAAACTTTTTTAAAAAGGTGTTTTTATTCATGGCTGAAAGGTCATGATGCATGACCTTTACTGACTCCATTGATTAATGATTTTATTGATTACTTGTGATATTGATTATTGAGTTAAATGGTTTCTGCACTAGAGCTATGGCAAGAACATCTTAAACGAGTCAAAAGGTTCATAGACCTATTCGCGCCCCCTTGTAAGTTTACTTATTAAGGTCTGACGCGTTAACTGGTTTGTCAAATGACCCGCATACTGTCTGATCTCCCTTGTGATACAGATTTATAATGCCCATGTCAAGAGCTTCGCTTTGTATGGCACTGAGCTGTGGGGTCACAGCAACTGTTTTCTTCTTGGTGTGGGTGAAAATAACTTTGTAAGAGCTGTTGCCTGTCTGGCGCAGAGGATCCCCCTCCTGACTGGACCTCGCCCTCAACCCCCTTACAGAAGAAGTTGTATTGTCACATTTAATGTACTGACTTCGGGTTTGGTCAACAGGGTCCTTGAAGCTGTATTGAGAAGCCCTAAGCAATGTCATTGCCTTAAACCATTCATGTAAAACCCTCTGCTGGCGTACATTAAACAGACCTTTAACAGCCTAGGGCTGGATAGCCTATGAAGTGCCCCCTCAGCCATCAACAGTGTTAAAGGTGCCGTCAATTGGCCATTCTGGGCACATTTTATTACACTTAGTGAGTCCTCGAACTCTACAGGCAGCAGGACCAAAGCCTTTCTTATACACAAAAATGTGTTTGAATTTGAGTATGACCTGCACTACATTAACCCATCTTGGTCACGTTCCCTTCACCTGCAGTTTTGTTCTGGTGCCCTCCCACTGGCTACTTACACCTCACAATAAGCCTCTTCGTCCGACTTCAAACCTCTTCCCAGTCTGTCGGTTCACAGCAGACTCGGAAAAGCACTATTTATTTCTCTACATGGCATACTCCAGATCGAGGCTTAGGTGGATTGCTCCATCGTGTCGGGTTTTGTTTCTGAACGGTCGCATTAAATCATAGAGGATATGTAAAAGTGACACAAGGGCAGTCATGGCTTTGCAGTGGCTAAATTTATCAATTTGGCATAGTCAATGCACTACAAGATTGTAGACTCTTTTAGATCTTAGTGCCTTTAAGAGTAAAGGTAGTTTTTGAATTCCCTTCTCCTGTATGCCCAAAATTGGAGTAATTATTAGAAGGATACTACTGATTTGAATATTGTCAATATTTTATTTTTGTTGGTTTTAACTTGATATTATATATTGATGATTACATTTTATGGGAAATGTTTTAATTTTTGTATTTGGTCGATGAATTTCCAAACAAACAGATCTTGTGATTTTTAAACTTAAGGCAAGTCCTTCACAATTATTGCACTGTACCTCCTCCTCTTCAAGACAGATATAACCCCAATTATTGTCAGAGAGCACTAGCTGCTTGATCCAAAAGGTGTGATGTCTCTCACCAACTGACCACATACACAATGAATGACGATCAACACTAGAAACAAATTCTTGTGTTTAAATGACAATGAATAATACACCTTAGCAATATTTCTATGCAATCAACTCTCTCTTTACTCTGATGTCGAATTTGTAATTCCTGAAAGTAAACTCGTAAGAGATGAGTACCTTAAATATTTGTACACTAACACTTATCTCTATGAATAGGATAACTGAACTGCCTATTTTCATACCTTCTATAACACAATTACAACTCTAACACTTACTAGGCCTGGGATAAATTTTAATTCGGATGGAGTAAACAGAGTAATTTCATTAATAAGGCATTTGTCTTGTTATGCGAAATTACAAAAAATATGAGATCACACCAGCGTGAATAAAATAAGGGTTATTTGGGCCAAAACGTCTACTGCAGGGGCATAGGAACAACAAACCGAGAGAGTAAGGGACTGCTGGATACAGCTGTTCATGTCCTGTTGCAATTATTGCTATTTTCTTAGTGCTATATACATCCTCGTTCCCAGGAAAATAGTGCTAAATTCTGGATTACACTTCACACAATTAGGTTTAATTAAGAGTAATTTTTGCGATTGCGGAGTGAAGCTGGAACAGCAGTACACAACATTAGTTCATTGGAGTTGTAAAAAATCCAAAGGCATGAAAACAAAGGTAGTCTTGGTGAGTGCAAGCCACTCTACATCCCTCACGACAATTCAACAGGCATGGATCCTAGCGGGAGGCGCTCTCGAATATCCGGGACGTAAATGAACTTGTTTATAGAAGGCAAGGTGCTACGAGCAGGGAGGAACCCTGTCTGATCACTGTGTATCAGTTTACCAACATGTGGCAATATCCTATTCACCAAGATCTTGCTCAGGATTTTATAATCCACATAGAGAGGGTGCGTAGGAATCAACTAGTCCTTTTCGAGTAAAGATACAATCGTGGCCTCCTACAAGGAAGGCGGGACAGTCAGTTTTCTTTAGCCCGCTAAAGCCTTTCTCTAATTTAGGGGCCAGGGCAGCAGAATAGGTGCCATAAAACTCAATGGGCAGTCCATCAGATCTGGGGGGACCTTGCCCCGGACCATATCCTTAACTGCACCCCATAAATCGGCCTCCAGGTACTCTGCTATAACGGGGTCCAGGACTGAAGAAGAGGAATCTATAATGTATTTCAATTTGTCTGACTTGTTAACCTCATGCCCACTGAGTATAGCTATAATATAGTATTAAGGTCCTCTGTATCAGCTGAATCTCAAATCTGGAGAATAGTGTGCCCCTGGTCTGCTCCTAGGGGAGCCTAGAAAATATGTTCCCTGACTTACCCCTATCCACATGGGTTGACGTAATGTAGGCCTTGTAGTCATATTGCCTCAAGCGTGCCACCAGCACAGTTTCTCCCTTTCAGCAAGTAACCGCTCCCTGCCCTCTGCCATCTTCCCCAGATCCTGGTGCAAACTATTTCATATCTCTACTTGCAACCTAATGTCAGTGTGTAGCTGAGTGCTCACACCCAACTTATTGGAGATACAATAACCCCACACTACCACCTACAGGGCCTTCCACTCAAACCCCACAGATGAAGCTGTCCCTGAGTTCTCCTGTCAAAAATGAGTAATTATCTCCTCAAGCGAGGCCCTGAAAGTTGAGTTCAAACACAGCTGGGTCAAGCAACCCAGTTTGAACACAATGGCCCTCATTACAACTTCAGTGGTCTTTTAAAAAGACCACCGAAGCTGCGGGCGCCACTTTACCGCCAGTGCTGGCGGTATATCTGGCTGCCTATTATGACTTTTCCACTGGCCCAGTGGAAAAGTCACATCAACATTGCAGCCGGCTCATAATAGAACCTGTGGCAATGTTGATGTTCAGCAGGTGCAGCAGCACCCATCGTGCATTTCACTGCCCGAAATTCAGGCAGTGAAATGCGCGATGGGGCTGTGCGAAGTGCATGGGCAGTGAAAAGGGGCCCCCCAGGGGCACCCCGAGTCCCCCTTACAGCCAGCCTCTCCATGGCAGTGTTCACCGCCGTGGACATGCGCCACGGTCATAAAACGCTGGTGGTACACCGCCAGCCTGTTGGCGGTGTTACTGCCAGCTTACCGCTGGCCGCCAGGGTCATAATGAGGCCCAATATCTTCTTTCAGGAGACCACCAGAAAGTGCATAATAAGGGGTTATGGTCGGAATAGGTTCTCGCTAAATACTCCACATCCACCACCCGTTCATACACTGTATCACAACAGAGCACCCCATCCAGGTGAACATCCTAAAGGTGCAGGCCAGAGGGAAAGGAGTAAGCCTGAGCCACAGGGTTCTATGCTCTCCAGCAATCAATAATACCCCAATGCTGAATCCAAGCACGGAACAAACCCAACAATTTATGCACAGGTGATGAGCGTAACATGGGTTGAAATCTGGTTGAGTTAAGGTCACCCACGCAATTGAAGTCCCCCCAAGAATCTTAAGGTAAGGCTGCACTGCCACCAAGAGGGGTGTCAGGCTATACAGAAAGGACGGCTGGTTTGTATTTGGTGCATAGACATGAAGCAGCATGATATCCTTGCCGTCCTAAGCTACCCAGCACCAGGACATAATGATCCTCGGGATCAGTGACCGTCTTTTGCAATGGGAAGGTACCCCGGGCCTGATGCGGAGAAGGGCTCCACTCGCACATACAGAATAAGTAGTGTAGTACAGCTGCCCTCTCCAACTCTTACGGAGAGTCCCACACTCATGGGAGGCTGAAGTGGTCTGCAGTTGTCAGATGCATCTGCTGAAAAAATGCAACCTGAGCCCCCTCCTTCGTTTTAAATAGGCCAGAACATTGTAGCGAAGGTGTGGTCAGCCCTTGAACATTCCAGGTGATCAGTCTGGCCCTGCCTGCCATTTAAACGTACATACATGCAGCCCAATGTACCATTGTACGCCACGCCAGGCACTCAGTTGTAATGCCAGTATTCATCCACTCAGGGCAGCCACACCCACCACAAATATATGACTAGAGGAAAGAAACAAAGGCAAAAATCAAGAAATAACAAAACTCCCACAACCCCCACCCAGGACTGTAATATTTGTACATCCTGTCCAAACAAGATAAGCAATAAGTCTACATTGTAAAGCCTGTGAGGCTACAAGGGCCCATAATGGAAGAATCCAGCCAGCATAGAAATCAAACAAGCAAAAAAGTCACACACAGCTTAAGCTCCCCACAGTCGCCCAACTCCCCCTAGCAAAGTAGTAAAACATAATAGAATATACGAGGGTATACGACAGCCTCTACAGCTCAACACCATGAACAGGGTCAATGCGTCTCAGGAAACAGACACATTCCAGGTGTGGTTCAAATTATATCATCAGCCAGGTCTAGGGTAATCCCGAAGAGTGTTTTCTTCAGACACAATACCATTGAGCCCACCAGGCTCAAGGTGGACCCCCTGCACGACTGGTTGTTGGGATGCAGCAGCTCCCTCCAGATCGCAAAGATGCCACTGTCTCCACTGCCTTGTCTGCCCCTTGGCCACCTGTTACCTAATAAGTCAATTTGCCCCCCCCCACACCCCCCTTCTGTGAGCACACTGGTGCCTCGGACGCTGAAGTCAGCATTGCTCAGAAGGTTTCAGGCACACAGTTCCCTTGTCATAAAGTTCCAACCAGTCCCACACCGCAATGGGGTCTGTGAAGAAATGTGACTTGTCTTCACTTGTATTCTCAGGTGAGCCGGGAGCAGCAAAGAATAAAATCACCCCAGTTCATGAAGATTCTTCTTTACCAAGGTAAATGAAGCCCTCTGAGTTTAGAATTCAAGAGTAAAGTCTGAATAGATAGAGACCCTAGAATTCTCCACTGCGAAGGCTGCTGCTGCATGCATGTTGAAGTAGGAAGTCCCTGTCGTGGAAATGTAGTACGTGGGCCACCACCAGCAGAGGGTCCCCCAATTTAGCTGGGCAGACAGATACTTTATGGGCGTGTTTGAAATTTGACAACCTCCTGGAGGCAGCCCTCCAGGAAACCAAGCAAAGAAATGCCCTCCACTCTCTCTAGTAGGCCAACGACTATCATCACAGCAAGCCCTCCCCTTTGAATCATCAAGGTTGGCTGCCAATCGAAGGGTGTTGGCCTCCAAGTCTGTAAGATGGCCCTCCATTTTCAGTGTATCTGGCATCAGGGTGTGGCCTGAGGCCTACAAGGAAGACACCCCCTCCAACATTTTCTTAGAATCTTCACGGATCAGGCCCAATTCCACTGCTGTAGATTCCATCTTCCTCTCTAGCTTTTCTCCAGTCGATTCAGTCTCAGCCAACAGTTTATCAAGCTTACAGTCTCAGTGAGAGGTATCTCCACCCTTCGTGCCCAGCGTGAACCCCCGGTGGGGTTCACACTGTCAAGGCCTTGTCACGGCATCATCTTTAATTCTCCGTGCACGATCCATGGTGTAGGTGACCAAGCCAGATCAAGGCATGTCAAAGCCCAATGACTAGAAAACACTAGCAGCGGGCCCGGAAGTTGCAACTCTGCTAGCTATACCAAGGGTGAAAGCAAGAGTCTTAGTATGGCTAACAGAGTCCAAGGCCACCACTAGTATTGGGGCAGAAGGTGGCTATATGGTCCCTTACTGTGGTATAAAGTAAATTTCATATGTGCATAAGTAGCTCCCGCATCCAGTCGGCTCACCAGATCACCCTCAGCAGCTCAGAGCCAGGGTCCCTCCAGCCATCCAATGAGACAAGGAAGAATAAGCAGCAAAGAGTTGTCATCTCCAAGTCCATTGTCAGCACCCGCAGGTGCAGAGGAGCCCCCGTTTCCCCAGAGGAGCATCCCTAGAGCCTCAATAATACACATGTAAGAAGGAGGAACAGCCAGTAAATAGGAGGGGGATCTAGAGTCCTCCAACTGCTCCTGCGATGTCCAACCACAAGATAGCCGGCTGAATGCCATGCACCTAGTCACCCTGAAGTCCTCAGATTTGACCAGCAGGGCTACCACTAGCCAGGATATCCATGCCAGGCTTCCAAAGAGCTCACTGCCAGGGAGTGTGCATGTGCCCCAACATCGAATCGCAGAAATGAACCACGGGAGCATTGCCTCTCCTGTCGGGGATATAACATGTTTCTCCGCTGGCTCCCTGTCACTGGTTGGGCATGGGGAGGTAATCACCATTGTAGAGGATGCCAGGATGAGCCCTGCCACATGACTTTCGACTGCTGCAGGGTGCAGGAATAGTGAGCCCCAAAGCCTCCACTCTTCAATTGTGGAGCTACCATCTTGCTGCCACCGGAAAGCTGCCTGTGCTGGACAAATCCAAGCTCCACCACAGATCTCCTTAGGCTGTGTTGCCCTCACTGACGCCTCCAGGGTGTCAGTAATCTTGGGGGTCCAGGGCAGGTGCCAAATGCAGAGTACAGGCAGCCAACAAATGGCTTTGGGATCGGGAGCTGACGAGGAGTTCGCTCAAATAGCCACTCAGGGCACGGGGGTTAGCTTCACCCTCCCCACCATAGCACTTGCATAAACATACCTCAAACAACCTCAACTGTTTATTGCAAATGAAATCATATACCCATGTGGCAAGGTCCTGGCTGCAGCAACTTTTTACCATGATTAGTTAGCAAAGACACAGTGGTCCACAAAGAAGGTTATACTCAGCTATCCAAATGGCAGTGGCATCACCAAACTATGTTGAGAGTTCATGACCTTCTAGTAAATGTTGGTGCGCTGTAACGAAGTGTGTTCTACAAGCATGCAGAGCTTACATTTTACAGGGATCACCAGCCTTCCCCTCCCTGATAGACTTAGTGTGATTGACGTTGGAGTATTGCTCCCCTGCACTCACCATATCTTAAAAGGCAAGCAATACCTTCTGCTGTATTTTCAAACTGTCATAAACCCTATTCCTACGTAACCAAGAGACCAGCAACAAGAGCTCTGCCAAGTCCAATTTTTACTTTTAGATTGGTGCAGAAAACTTTATTGAAGTAAGAGGTGAGTTTATATTCGGTCACAAGTGCCAGCTTCTATCCCAGAGGCTTGTGGTGCCAGACCAACTAAGCAAGAAGGCTCTTTTTAATTAAACAGGCACTGTATGTTGTACAAGTCACATTGAGTAATCTGCATACAAAATGGTACTTCAAAAAGGTTTAGTCAAACATAGAGTTTGTACTGAAGCATATTTATATATGGAATGCTGGACCTCACCCTTTTTGCACTGTCTCCCCAAGATTCTTGCCTTCTGCTGCTGAGCCTGTTGTTTGCCACTAAGGCACAGTTCACTTTTTCCCTAATAACCAATGCTAAAATGCTTGTGCTCTTTCCCTCCAACATGGTCCACCTGTAGTATACCTGATTGGTACATTTCATATACTAAAAAAATCCTTAGTACATTTTACAGGGGAACCCAGGGCCTGGAGATAAATGCTACTAGCAGGCCTACAGCACCCAATGTGCTGGCCACCAAGGTAACCTTTCAAAACATGTCTCAAGCCTGCCATTTCAGCCTGTAGTGCAGTCTGAAGCTGCACATTTGACCTGGCAAAATAAACTTCTTGCAAGGTCTAAACCTTTCTTTTTAATATTTATAAGTCACTCATAAGGTAGGCACTACAAGCCAGTAGGCCGGGCTGCTTGGTATTTAAAAAAGTAGGACATGTGGGTTTACATTTTGCAGGTCCCGGTAATAAAAAACTCACAGCGACTTACTACACTTAAAAACTGATAAAGTTTAATTGGGAGCAGATAGAAATATTGTGTTCACACTCACATGAATTATATTTAAACTTTACTGGTAAAGTTGGATTGTAAGTCACAAATCAGAAAATGCAACTTTTAGAAAGATGGCATTTTCTTGCCCTACCAACTTGCCTTATGTGCCTTCTGCCAGTGTCCTGGGTCACATGACTGTTATTGGCTCAGCTACTAGCGTTTGTGGAACACTTCCAGACAGTGAAACAAAGGAAATTATGTGTGGACAGGATGGGTCATCCTGCCAAGATGGGTGGGTGTGGAGCTATACCCAGCCCCAGTTACATTAGAGAGAGCTTCGGCTCCAGCGCATACAAAGGAACCTGACGCTTGTCTTTTGTCACCCCAGACGTCTTGAAGTCTTGATAAGGGAAAGGAAGAAGATTCTAGAACCAGATGTGGGGGCAGTAGAGGGAATACCCCCACTTCAAAGGCTGCCATCAACTATACATTTTGGGTCTCCAGAGCCACTCTTTAGCACGCTCCTGGACCTGTGGTCATTAAAGAAAGAATGCCTTGTTATCCAGAGGAAGTCCTGCTTTCCTGTCCAGAGAACTGCCCTGCTGCTACCAGGGACTGCCCTGCTGCTCAAGGACTCTCTTGAATGCAAGAGGACTGTCTGCTGCTTGAGGTCAGCCCTCTTCCCTGCTCTCTGAGAATGAAGGTTGGACCGGCTTCCTTCATCCCATGCTACCTGTGATGGCAGCTGTAATCCCTAGCTTGCCTCTTGTGAGCCCCGGCACTCCCTTTCCAATACCGTCTCTCAGAGGTAGCAAGATCAGTGCCATGAACACAGAGGTGGATTTGCACAGCTTCATTTCAACACGTATGTCATTATATTAACCCCTTCGGTGCCGTGGACGAGCTGGTCTCATCCTCGGCCACGATTGTCATAGGACGAGACCAGTTCATCCTGCACCTGGCCCAAGGAGGGAGCGCTAGTGCTCCCTCCCCATGGGACAACCACCAACACCTCCGGTCATGGATGGAAGGGGAGGCACTTCCTCTGCCACCGAGCCCCCGCACTGACATCTGATGACATCAGCGCGCGATCATGGGCTGACCTCATCAGACGTTGCTCCCCATGCGATGGGAAGACAAACGAAAAACAGTATTTTTTACATGTGGGGAGCTACCCCTTAGGCAAGGGTCGCTCCCCTAGAGGGCAATTTTATTTTAGGCGATTTCTGGGAGTAGAAACCCCTAGACACCAGGGAGTTTTTTATACCTATTTCACGCAAGGGGAGCGACCAGTTAGACAAGGGTCGCTCCCCTGGTGGCAATTTTATGTTCAGCTATTTCTGCCCAACTCGGGGGATCAGCCTTTTATTAGGCCAATCTGCCCCCAAGGGGGGCACAAACCACTGGACTCTAGGGTTTTATTTTTTCTTTACTATTTTGCGTAAGGGGAGCAGCCCCTTGGGCAAGGGCCGTTCCCCATGGGGGAATTTTTTTTAGGCCATTTCTGCCCTCATTGGGGGCAGATTGGCCTACTTTTATTAGGCCAATCTGCCCCCGAGGGGGGCAGAAACCACTAGACACCAGGGATTTATTTTGCACCAATTTCACGCAAGGGGTGCAAAACCTTGGGCAAATGTCGCTCCCATGGGGCAATTTTATTTTAGGCCATTTCTGCCCCCCCCCGGGGGAGATTTGCCTACTTTTATTAGGCCAATCTGCCGCCAAGGGGGGCAGAAACCACTGGACACTAGGGATTTCTTTTCTTTACTATTTTACGTAAGGGGGAAGCCCCTTGGGCAAGGGCCGTTCCCCCTGGGGCAAAATATTTCAGGCCATTTCTGCCCCCCTTAGAGGCAGATCTGCCTATTTTTATTAGGCCCATCTGACCCCAGGGGGGGCAGAAACCACTTAGGCACCAGGGATTGTGTGTGTGTCTTTTGTTTGGGGGGCAGCCCCTTGGGCAAGGGTCACTTCCCATGGGGGCACATTACTGTTCGTCATCACTGCCCCCCTTGAAGGCAAATCGGCGTATTTTTGTAAGGCCCTTCTAACCCCAAGGGGGGGGGGGAGAA
Source organism: Pleurodeles waltl (assembly GCF_031143425.1). Taxonomy (NCBI): domain Eukaryota; kingdom Metazoa; phylum Chordata; class Amphibia; order Caudata; family Salamandridae; genus Pleurodeles; species Pleurodeles waltl. The sequence continues at coordinate 365,974,260 of NC_090444.1, read as the reverse complement.
AGCCCACCAGACACCAGGGAAGAATTTGTTTTTTTTAAAGAGGGTGGGATAAGGCCATCCCCCACCACAAATAAATGAGGACAAAGTTGTTCTGCCCACCGGTGGGCAGATGGGGCAATTGCCCCCCAACCACTCTTTGGGGGTGCAGAAAGCTTTTATTAGATGTCAGGGAACTTAAAAAAAATAAAAAATTGTGGGATGGTGTCTACCAACTAGTAGTGGCATGGTTATACCCCCACTCCAACTGAAGAGGATAACAGTCTTTTAGTTCTCCCCCGCACACTAAAAGATCTTATCCCAATGGCAAACAAGAAGACATTTGATTATTTTGGGTTTTGATTTTACATTTGGGCCATGAGAGCTTGGCTAACTCTCAAAATCGTCCCACTTGTAATTGTGAGGGCTGCACTTTTTGGACTTTGGGACGCTGCCATGTAGAAAAATCTACGAGACCTAGACACATCTGAAAACTAAACATCTGGATGAGTCCTGGGTGGTGTGCTTCACGTGCACCCCCACCATTTTCTTACCCACAATGCCCTATAAACCTACGACTTTGCTTGAAATCGCACATTCTCTCCACATTTTTGTGATGGAACCTTCTAGAACCTGCAGGAATCCACAAAATTCCTACCACCCAGCATTGTCGCATCTATACTGATAAAAATTCTGCCCCACTTGTCAACTTTTTTTTTTCAAACTGCCCTTTTGGACCCGCTTTGGTTTCCCCTCAATTTCAACATTGGCTCTTCCCTGTCACAGGCACTTGACCCACCTACTGAAGTGAGGTACCATTTTTATCAGGAGACTGAGGGGAACGTTGGGTGGTAGGAAATTTGTGTTGGTGCAGTGATCCCACACAGAAATGTGGGGGAAATGTGATTTTCTTAGCTACATTTGAGGTTTGCTGGGTAAGAAAACACTTGGGGATCTATGTTGGTTATACCTCCCTGGAATCCCTCGGGTGTCTAGTTTCCAGAAATGTCTGGGTTTGGTAGGTTTCCCTAGATGGCTGCTGATCCCAGGACCAAATATGCAGGTGCACTCTCCTGCAAAAATGGGTAGTTTTGTAATTGATAATTTTGATGTGTCCACGTAGTGTTTTGGGGCATTTCCTGTAGTGGGCACTAGGCCTACCCACACAATTGAGGTACCATTTTTATTGGGAGATGTGGAGGAATGCTGGGTAGAAGGAAGTTTGTGGCTCCTCTCAGATTCCCGAACTTTGCAGCACCGAAATGTGAGGAAAAAGTGTTTTTTGGGCCACATTTTGAGGTTTGCAAAGGATTCTGTGTAACAAAACCTGGTGAGAGCGCCACAAGTTTCACACATCCTGGGTTCCCCTAGGTGTCTAGTTTTCAGAAATGTCCAGGTTTGCTCATTTTCCCTAGGGGCCGGATGAACTAGAAGCTAACATCCACCGCTACGCACTTTGCAAAAAACAGGTCAGTTTTCATAAGAAACATTTGATGTGTCCATATTGCGTTTTGGACCCTTCCCTGTTGTGTGCGCTAGGCCTACCCACACAAATGAGGCTACATATTTATAGAAAGACTTTAGGGAATGTTGGGTGGAAGGAAATTTGTGGCTCTTCTCAGATTCCAGAACTTTCCATCACCAAAATATGAGGAAAAAGGTTTTTTTTTTTGCTCAATTGTGAGGTTTGCAAAGGATTCTTGTTAACAGAACCTCGTGGAATCACCACAAGTTACCCCATCCTGGGTTCATCTATGTGTCTATTTTAAAAAAATGCACAGGTTTGGTAGGTTTTCCTAGGTGCCGCTTGTGCTAGAGGCCAAAATCCACAGCTAGGCACTTTCCCAAAAAACACATCAGTTTTCAATGTAAAAATTTGATGTGTCCATGTTGCGTTTTAGGGTGTTTCCTGTCACGGGAACTAGGCCTACCAACACAAGTGAGGTGCCATTTTTATCGGGAGACTTGGGGGTATGCTGGGTAGAAGGACATTTGTGGCTCCCCTCAGATTCCAGAACTTTTCAGCACCGAAATGTGAGGGAATTCTTGAACAATTTAACAGATGGAGGATGGCAACCATGACAAAATGCTGACCCAGACATAATGAGGTCATTTTGACACAAGGATCACCTATAGTATTTTGTCGGCATGGCAAAAGTCTGTCACTGGTATATTTTATGTCTTTTTTATATAAGGAGGCACCCATGGCATATGCTGACCTTAGCACAACAGAGCAAAGTTTAGGCCCAGACTCTTAAAAATAAATGTGTATAATATGCTTACTTAAACTGACTTTTAGCCACCTCTCTTCATCCATTGTTTTGTTGTCGTCAATCACATTTTGCTGCTGCCCACTACAGCATGCAGCATAGGGCAATGGCTTAGCTACTTAATACACTGGTTAACTTCACTTTGAATGACTCCAGTTTGCTCTTTCACAACAGCACATTCACACACAAGATAGTACTATTCAGTGCCAGTGTTCTTGTTCTTAGTTTGTAATTACTTTAGTGTTAGTAGTCTTTGTGTTTAGAGCCTAATGTGATAGCAGAATACTTTTGATGTGTCCACAGAGCATATTTCAACTTTATCAGATCCAATCTGCTGCTAATGCTGTTATCTTTGGAGTGGCATTGTTTTAGGCTAATCTCTGTGTTCTATCTAAATTTGGAACCCTTTCTTTCTTCCTTTCTTTCTTTCTCTCCTTCTTTCTTTCTTTCTTTCTTTCTGTCCTTCTTCCCTTCCTTTCTGGCCTTCTTTCTGCCCTTTAGAATTGCCAGAAGGCTGGAGGCCAACACCAGACCAATTGGCTTTGCTAATGCTTGTTGACATATGGGAGTAACCATAGCACATTTTGAAAAAATTGGACTGTCTCTTGGGGAAAGTCAGGTTTCATTGACATTGGTTTATTTGGCTTTGCACGCCATGCATGGTTTTATGAGTGTCCTTTCAGCGCCTACAGCATTTTAGCAAATTTATATGACAGTTGTGCTTTAAAATGCGCTATTTCTCCTCATTTATTTCAAAATTTGTTTGTGGGGACAAACGCCCTAGAAGAGGCCTTGCTTATGCGCTTCAATCACTCACTAATTTTCAAGACAATCGTTACTCCGTAAAACTATTAAAGATCAAGTCAGCACCGTATCATATGTGGTCTCTATAATAGACATTTCTCTGTTACGTTGTTATATTAAACATGCTGTTATTATGGAATTTCAGTAATAGAAATGTTTGTGATGTTAGGGTCATATGACTTGCCTTCCTGGAAATAATCAGGATCAACGGTCATAGATGTTACTTCCTGTGACGTCATTGTGGTCAAAGGCGATGTTGCTGTACCCCTGACTTTCTTGTAAATCGATGCCCATGATGGTGCAGACCAGTCTTCTAGATTTTACGCTGATCTACCACAATGTCTGGTTGATGGACCTTGGTGAAGCAGATGGCACAGCAAACGTGTCTTTGCAAGTGCTTACACCGCTGGGGGTGTGGGCGGGGAATCTGCCCTTTTATCAAAAATTCTTTTTACCTTCCCTCAATATCTCTGGCATTATGTACTGAAACATAAATTCACACACACTTCTCTCGTACAGTATTAATCCACCTAAAACATTTTTTGACAGAAAGATATGCGAGACGCACAACATCTGTTTATGTAGCAGGTTTTATAATTGTGATCTGTTGGCTTCCAGTTGATACTTTTCAGTGCCATTATAATAGTATAGTAAATCAACTCCATCCAGTCAGCACATTTATACGTATCCCTGATTTATAAGTACACTGCCTTAAAAAATACTCATTTTGTCACTTTAAAATGTACAAATACAGGATGGTCTAATTGAATTCTTGCCATAACAAAAGCCTAATAGGCCAATTTATCAAGACAGATTAAACTAGTTTCTGTTCTGTGGCATTTTCCGCACGAAACGCATTACATCTGCAAGCTAGGTTTGGAAGACATCTAAAATAATGCAATGGTTAGAGACGTTCTATCTTGCCACGGGGATTTTATGCCCTGTGTCGTGCTGTTTTATTACTTCTTTTAGAAGCCATACTTTAACTTGCAATGGGCATGCATGATAAATGTTGGTAATGTTTGAGCAGACACCAGACAAATTAAAGGTTTGTGTTCATTTTTCATAACTTTATAGCTACAGACAGTAAGCAGCAGAGAGAGGAAGGGACAATTATATTCTCCTGTTCATGTTGTTAATCTTAGTCCGTCAGGCATCCCAGTGGGTAAATAAATCTGATGGAGAAAGCTAAATGTAACCTGAAGTTCACAGGTCACTCAGCTGTACATGTTCCGGGTGGAGGGGTAGAGAGAAGATGGCATAAGGCGGAGGGAGATCTAGTATGGCCCTTAATACAATTGTTCCTTTATTTGTGCTGTTAATAATACCATACCCGTCAGGGTATGGTATTTATTGGATGTGCAGTGACTTCCATATTACAAGTGAGGCCCATTGAAATGGGCGATAATGCGGTAACACAGCATTATTTCCGGTATTTTAAGTTGCAAAACTCAGAATATTATGGCATTCCCATATGCATTCTGCCAGGTTTAAGCTTGAAAATATTGAGTAGAGAAAAAGTGGGACATTTGCACATATGCTGTGATCTAGATTCAGGGACAGGTTTTGCCTCATAGAATAAGGGCCTAAAACCCTCTTTATTAGTATCCTGGAAAATGGCTGGATTGTCCCCAGCCCATGTTACTAATACAGGCAGAGCCAGTAACTCTGGATGTGGCCTATGCTAGACTTACAAGTTTGGTCCTTAGTGGCCATCAACATTAGATGTAATTCTGTGTCCGAATACGTCAAAATAATATGCTTTCCCAGGGGAGGCATAATGCAGAGATATATATTATCCTCTTTTTTCCACTCTTTCTTCATGCGCCCCATTCTGCAGCACAGGTAATAAGAGGAAAAAGCCTCAGAGTACTGTTTGTATGCAGGAAGGTCTTCCTTACTGCACATAAACTATAAGGTGATTCAAATGCGAACTGTGGAACGAAAGTGGCATTGTGAACATTAATGTGATGGTGATAGAGCGTTCCGACCTAATAAATTACCTGTATTGGGACGCTCTTGGGTCGATGAATCTTTTGACCAAGTGGGGCTCTCTTCACTCGAGAGTAATCAATTTAATCAAATCAATAATCAATAACGAACATAAGCAATGCCCTGATCAACATAACACTTCACAATTAATCCAGAAAACATTTCGGCGAACTATGACCTTTCGGCCATAAATAACCACACCAGTTTATTCAAAGTTAATAAATTTATTTCCCTATATTAACAAAGCTAGCACGATATAAATGTGTCTCAACACCAAATGATATATGTAAATGAACATTAATAGCTGTCCATAACGGCGAAAAAGATGCAATCTATGCAGCATTTGAATAACAATGCATTCGATGATAGCAACACAAACCACTAAAACTATAATCTGTAATGAGCTAATTGCATACATTAGTCAGCATAACAAGGTCTCAAATTGCATCGTGCGACAAATGAATCCTCATCTAACCTCAAATTAGCATCTGCATGTGGGATTTCATGCAAAAACAATTTAGCAACATTAATTTGGAAAACTCCTAACTAGGGCTCTTATCAAAAATCAGCAGTTGGTTACCTAAAAAGAAACACAATGCAATTGTACATTTTCCTTTCATATTTACCAAATTCAATCAGCATTCAAGGAAGTCTTCGTCTCACAGGTACCGGTTTCGATCAGCATGGGTACCGGTTTCGATCAGCATGGGACGGGGCAAAGGGGCAGGGTAGACGGGGCAATTGCCTCACAGCGGCAAGATAAAATGACAAAACTACTACTTCATGCAAAGGGCAAATCAAAGTTAAAGTCTCTAGGGCGAGAATTTCTTAAAGTCTCTTTCTCTCGGTTAGAGAAAGCATCAAAGTCTCATTCAAAATGGCGTCGCAGCAAGATGGGCCATAATAGCTGCAATGGGCAATAATGTTCGATAGGTAATGTTCGTAATGTCTGTAATGTCCGTAATGTCCGATTTCTTCTCGTGCACCAGGTTTAAATAGACAACAGTTCAAATCCAGTAGGGTCTTCCATTGGAGGGTTCATAGGTTGGCTTCAAATTGTCCAATCAAAAACAACAATTTACAAGCTTCTACCTAGGCATACATTATCCTTGGAGTCGGGAACGTAAGTTGCAACATATTTTACCAATTAACTCACTTTCAGAGCGTCCATTGTCTGCACCTGCAGATTGACCTTGGAGCAAAGAAGAAGATGCCAGGCTGGCACGAAACCTTAAAGATAAGCATGTGAACCGATCTCACTGGAAAAGTACAGCTTCAAGCAAGAATACACGTCCTATTAGCACATTGGAAAAATACGAGCATCTAAACCGTGAGACAAGGCAACTAGGCCAAAGCCTCCACTAAAGTTATGCTAAGCTAAAACATTTCAAACAAGCAAATCATGGCACACGTTTACGATTATGTCAAATTAATACAATTCTAATACATCACGTCATATAAAGCACGCTTATAAATGTTGGCAAACTACTCTGAGGGCACATTTGTCCCCGTACAATCTTTACTTGATTATTGCGGTACTACGTCTATGCGCTAATAAATGTAAAATCTTCATTTCTGCGTCACCAATCCCTCCTCTGATGACTACTTGTCATCACACAAAACCATTCCCACAAATTTTATTCCATTAAAATTCGGTCAGTTCTCTTTGCCTTTTAGTTCCCCTTGTTCTTGCTTTGTATTCTTCTGCCATTCTTTTCATCATTTTCTCTTCCTTCCTTCTCTTAATTCTTTCCATGATCATTAATATTCCCCTCTTTATTCCCCAAATTCCAAAGATGCAAATCAGTACTATTAATATTCCCTGTATTATTTTTAATAATATTCCATTCCAAATGCCACCAAGCCAATTTCCCACTGACGCAATTCCCTTTCCAACCTTCTCCCAAACTCCTGGTTCTTTCAATTCCTTCAAGTCTGCACTCTCTTTCGTTAAATTTGCAAGCATTGTTTTAATCTTCACACTGTTGTCTGGTATATACGTGCAACAGTGGCGCGCACCAAGCATTTTGCAAACGCCGCCATCCTTTGCTAAAAGAATGTCTAGGGCAAGCCTGTTTTGAAGAGTCATAGCTCTTTCCGCTGCAAGTTCAGCATCCATCAGGATTATAGCACCTGAAAACTTTGTCAACATGTTATCCACTATAGTAGACAACTTTCTTATTTTGATGGAATTCAACACAACTCCCAATGAAGGAATCATGGCTCCAAATATATCTCATACCACAGCAGCTGCGGTCTCTCTTTTCTGGATACAATGAGATCCAGACCTCTTTGGAATCACCGATAGGTCATCCAGTTGATAAACCATTGGGAACACTATACCCAAATAACATCTCCCCCACCATCCCTTTGGAAGACGATAATAGGCATTATGCCCGCAAATGTAATATACACCTGGTATGACAGGGTCAAGTCCGTTCAGCATGAATGTCCATTTGGCCTTAAAGATAAACGTATGTTTACATTCACTCGCTCCCACAAAAATGTTGTCATAATAAGATTCACCTCGATATATACAAAATTTCCCTACATGCCAAGCATCTAAAGCTATTCTCCCTTGTGTTTTTATTGCGGCAAAAGCATAATTATCTACTGAAGTCCTCTTATTTAGCTCTTTTTCTAATTTCGCATTCATTTGTGCCCTTCTATCATCTGTGCGATCTAAAAAGCTAATTTCTACTGCAGAGAGGGAGCAGGTAAGGTTTTCCCTATGAGCGTGAGCTGTTTCAAAAGGTTGCATTGGCTCGAAAAAGTCCCTCATTATTTTAGCATCCCAATCTTTAGCAATCTGGCTTAGCTGCGTGATTATAGGAACATATGCAAAAGTAACATCATAATTTGAGTAAAAATACTGTATGTTGGTTTGACCATAAAATCTAGAAGTTACTATACTACATGTAATCCCATATGTAAGAGGCATGTGGTGATAAGTCACCCCTTCCTTTACCGATGTCGGTATCTGTGTAAACACATAACAATCTTTCGCATCCATAGTCTCAACATATTCTGTCAGTAAGCGATAGAAAACATTATACGAAAGTTCCTTCTTATCATGCAAGTGTCTCTCATCTAATTCTAATCTTTTCAGTGCGGTTAGTTCAGTGACAGTAACAGGAGCAGAAGTAGAAGCATCAATTCTCTCATTCTCACCCTTACCACGCGTTGCAAGCACTATTGCCATTATTATTAGTACACATGCAGCTATCAAGCCTATACACGCATATTTACAATATTTCACTCTACTGTTTTGTGTCATGATCTGTATAGAATCAGAGAGCTAGAAGCACCTATAAAGAAACGATTTAGCAATTCAGTTACAAAGCTGAACGAGCGCAATGTTCACACAGTTTTCTTCAGGAGCCCAGTCACTTATCGGTTAGCAGCATTTGTCTCAATTCGGCAATAACTCAGTCCTTTTTTTTTTTTTTTTTTTTTTCAGTTAGCAACGTTGTCTCAAATCGGGTTCAAGAGTCAATCAGGTTATCAAAGTCTTATCAAGTTATCAAATGTCTCATCCGGTTTAGCAATGTCTCAGCTGGTTGTATCACGTTAGATTATAGCAAGCAATGTCATTTACCAGCTTTTCAATCAACAGTGTCCATAAAACTTTTCTTTTCTATTGGTATCTCTTCTTCTTCGTTCTCGAGGCTAAGAGATACAAATTCGTCAGTCCAATCGTCATGGACTACATATGCCCATTCTGGACCGGAATATCTCCTGTTTGGTATCCTTTTCCTTTTCAATTTTGCATCTCTCTTTGATTCTGCCTCACTGGTACTTTCCTCTTTGGCCAAGTCTTTTTCTTCACTGGATGTTGGTATCACGACAGACACTTCCTTTCTTTTCTCTTTCACTCTTGGCCCTTCACTGTCGTTCAACGTTTCTCTAGTTCTTACTTTTACTGGTGATATACTTGGTCTTTTCTTTGCACTGTGTCCACTTGATGGACCTGCGATCTCTTCTGAAGAAGTTTGAACAGTTTTGTTCTGTTCTGCCTTGTCCCCTCCTTCTGGGGAGTTAATCAGGTTTTCCTTTTCTTTTTCTGTACCGTCTGCTTCTGGGAAAGCCCTCCTCTGATCAGGCTCTCCTTCTTCTTCACCTCTTTCGAGCCCTTTGTCACCGTTACTTTCTTCAGGCTCTTTGTCACTTTCAGCTGCTTCAGGCTCTTTGTTACCCTCAGCTGCTTCGTCGCTGTCCGAGGTTTCTCCTTGGTCTTCCCCAAGTGAATCGGTTGCTTAGTCCTCAGAGAATATTTCTCTCTCGTCTATTTCTGCCTGTTCGCTTCTAGTTCTGTTTTGCTCTGTCTCAGCGCTCGGCACTTTGTTATCAGGTACTGGCAGTTTCAGCGCTTCAACTTCCTCATCGGTGGGACACAACACTTTCTTTGTATGACTGGCGTGAATCCGGTTGGGAACTCCCGCACACTTCACAGCGGTAGTGGTCGTCAGGATCACTTGGAAAGGGCCTTTCCAACGGGGTTCCAGACACGACTTCCTCACGTGCTTCTTTATCACGACCCAGTCACCTGCTTTCAGTGTGTGTCCTGGACCTTGGATCGGTGGCAAGGTGGTTGCTTCCACCTGGTGAGAGAAAGAGCGAACCACGTCAGCCAGACCTTTGCAGTAGTCTAACACCATATCATCTGTAATATTCAAAAGCGCGTTTGCGGGAACTGCAGGAAGTCTCATGGCCCTGCCCTTGAGAATTTCGTGTGGGGACAATCCAGTCTTTCAGTCAGGGGTGTTTCTCATTGACATTAACACCAAAGGCAATGCGTCAGGCCATTTCAAATTTGTCGATGCACATATTTTCGCCATTCTTGATTTCAGTGTACCATTCATTTGCTCCACCAGTCCTGATGCTTCAGGGCGATAGCTACAATGCAGTTTTTGCTCAATGTTCAGCGCTGCGCAAAGTAACTTTATCACCTCGTTATTGAAGTGACTTCCTCTATCTGATTCTAAAGAGATCGGGAATCCGAAACGTGGTATCAACTCCCTCAACAATAGTTTTGCAACTGTAAGGCTGTCATTTCTACGTGTGGGGTATGCTTCAATCCAGTGACTAAAAATGCACACAATCACCAACACATACTTTAGGCCTCCATGCACAGGCATCTCAATAAAGTCCATCTGCATTCTGCTGAACGGGCCACCTGCCCTACCGATGTGGCCCATGTTCACAACTGTTCCCTTTCCTGGGTTCATCTGCTGACAAATGACACAACAATGGCAAACTGCTTCTGCAACTTGACGGAATCTGGGGTTAAACCAATCAGTTTTGAACAATCTTATCATGGCATCTCTCCCTAGGTGAGCCTGCCCATGATAGAACCGCGCTAGCTGCGATAAGAGACAATTTGGTCAAACAAATTTTCCCTCATTTGAAACCCATAACTCATCTGGTCTCTTTGTACATTGTGATTTAATCCAGGAAGCTCTTTCATCCTCCCTGACGCTATTCTGTAATGCTTTTAGTTCATCCATTGTATCCACGACCTTCAAGGCAAATGATTCAGCTGGTTCGAGCTCTGGCTCACTTATCAAATTCCATTCATCCCTGAGCAATATACAGTTCAAGGCACAAAATCTTGCGACTTGATCCGCATACGCATTTCCCAGAGAAACATAGTCCTGTCCTTTTGTATGAGCACTACACTTTACCACTGCAATTTCGGCTGGCATTTGAATGGCGTGTAACAATTCCCTTATTCTCTCCCCGTTTTTCACTGGGGACCCTGAAGAGGTCAGGAAACCTCTCTGTGACCATAGTTGCCCAAAGTCGTGCACAATTCCAAACCCGTACTGACTATCAGTGTAAATGGTAACCTTCATCAATGTAGACAGTTGGCATGCTCTTGTAAGGGCTACAAGCTCTGCTACTTGTGCGGAATAGACTCCTTGAAGCCAGGACGCTTCCAAGACACCTGTTACAGTACATACAGCATATCCTGCTTTCAATATTCCCAATGCATCTCTTAAACATGACCCATCAACAAAAACAATTTGGTCATTTTCATCAAGCTTAGTATCCTTAATGTCAGGTCGGGGTTTTGTGCAAAATTCAGTCACCTGAAGGCAGTCGTGCTCGACGTCTTCAGCGTTCTCAATTTCAGCATTTTCACCGGGAAGCAAGGTTGCTGGATTCAACGTAGTGCACCTTTTCAGCTGCACATTCGGTGAGCCCAGAATTATTGTTTCATACCTTGTGAGTCTTGCTCCAGTCATGTGTTGCGTTCGGGAGCGGGTCAAAAGTATCTCAACTGAGTGAGGGACCATGACTGTTAATGGGTGTCCCATCACTATTCCTTCACTCTGAGTGAGGCTGATACCAACTGCTGCTACGGCGCGCAAACACCCTGGCAGTGCTGCTGCGACCGGATCCAAAGTAGCTGAAAAATACGCTACTGGTCTGTTTACGCCCCCATGGGCTTGGGTCAAGACAGACAAAGAACATGCATCACGTTCATGACAAAACAATGTGAAAGGCTTTGTGTAATCAGGCATACCTAAAGCTGGAGCCCTACACATGCATTCTTTCAATTCAATAAAAGCATCCATCTCATCTCCTTTCAGCTCAATTTCATCCAAGGCATCCTTCTGGGTCAGTTTCAGTAAAGGCTTTGCTAGAGTTGAGAAGTTGGGAATCTACTGACGACAGTAGCTCACCATCCCCAAAAACTTCCTCACCTCCCTCCTCGTCTTTGGTGGACTCATTTGAAGTACACTTGTTATTCTTTCCTTCATTATCCTCCGTGACCCTTTCTCTATTTGATGACCCAAGTATTTCACTTTCTTCTGACAGAACTGCAACTTTGAAGGAGACACCTTGTGTCCATTCCTTCCCAAATGGTTCAATAGGGCAATGGTGTCGGCTGTGCAGCCACTTTCTGTCTTAGATGCAATCAGTAAGTCATCAATGTATTGTACTAGGGTTGACTCGAATGGCAATTCTAACGCTTCCAAGTCTTTCTTTAGAATCTGATTGAAAATTGACGGTGACTCAGAAAACCCTTGAGGAATTCGACACCAACTGTAAACTCTGTCTAAGAATTTGAAACAAAAGAGAAATTGGCTGTCCTCATGAAGAGGCACCGAAAAGAATGCTTGTGACAAGTCGATGACTGAGAACCACTCGGCATCACAAGGGATTTGAAACATTATCACAGCTGGATTCGGTACTACAGGGCAGCATTTAACTATGATGTCATTTATTTTCCTCAAGTCCTGCACAATTCGGACCTTTCCACTTGGCTTTATTAGTCCCATGATTGGTGAATTACATGGACTGCTTAACACTTCTTTCAGTACTCCCTGTTTTACAAACTCGTCAATGAGTTGGGCGACTTTCATGAGGGTGTCTTGGGCCATGTGGTATTGTGGGGTCTGGGGAAAGGTTACATTGGGTTTTACGGTCACTTTCACTGGTTCCACTCCTTTCACCAATCCCACCTCTTTTCCTGTCATATCCCACACTTCCTTTCCGACTGTTTCCCGTAATTCAGCTGGAATATCTTCTTCAGTTATCATCGGAAGAAGGTTAATCAGAGGATATTCTTCATCGACAGTTTCCATCTCATCCCCTTCTACACTGTCCTCTTCTTCCCCATCACTGCTCGTCTGTATTCTAATTCCATCGTTCGAACACATAATCGAACATCCCAATTTGCACAATAGGTCTCTCCCTAACAGTGCTATCGGGCTTGAGTCACATACCACAAAATTATGTAACCCTTGATAGTTACCAATTCTGACTGGTACTGGATCTGTGATTGGGTTCGTCAGGTACCTGTTTGCTACTCCCACCACTTGAACTGTTCTCCCTGAGAGGGGCAAATTTGGTACTTCAATGCTCCTAACAGTTGAACGTGTGGCTCCTGTGTCAACCAAGAATGAAACTCGATGACCCATAACTCTTCCCTCCACATATGGACCCTTTTGATCAACTTCCAAGGATGCTGCAAGCACATAATTTCCCTCCTCATCTGAACTTTCATTCTCCCATTCATCGTTTATTCCATTCTCATTGTGTAATGGGAACTGTTGTACTGTGTCATTTGTACTCATCACCTGACTCGAGACCTGTGGAGGAACCATCACTTGCTGCTGACTCACTGGTGCCAAAGGTATTTGCATTTGCTGATTAGGTACCATGGGAAACTGCTGTTGCATTGGCTGCATTTGCGTCATCTGCATACGGGGCATCTGCATCTGCTGCGGTTGCATGGGCTGTAATCCCTGCAGCTGGTTTATGGTCTGAAAATTTGGGTTTGGACCTCTCATTTTCGGTCCCCTCATTGTCTGGAATGCATTGACATCATTGTTTTGCTGACCAACACCTGCACCTTCCTGCACCACCATCGGGCACTCGCGTTTCCAATGTCCGACGATTCCGCACCCGTGACACGGCATCACCCTTTTCATTGCCTGCACACCATTCGGAATCACAACAGTGTTCAAATCCGGACCATTACTCCCAAAACCTCCTCTGCCTCTGCCTCTCGCCTGTGGCTGAAACACCATGTTTCCCTGCGGCTGCGGCATCTGCTGTTGGAACCCTTGCAACCCTTGCAAACCCGTCTGAGCTGCTTTTAGTTGCATCACCATCACTTTCTCTTTCAACCTTTTCTGTTTCACTTCAATTTCGTCGCTACAGTATTTCGCATAATTCAACACCTCATCAATAGGTTTCGACTGCCAACAAATCAAATGCGTCTTTATCATCTGACTTATCTCTGGTCTCAGCCCTTCCACAAATCTAAACACAAAATGGAGCATGTCCTTCGCCTCTATTGTTTCCGTGCCACTGTAGTTCTTGAATGCCTTCAACAACCTCTCATAGTAACCATGAATCGACTCTTTAGCCTCTTGGGCAGTTCGATCAATCTTCTTCCAATCCACATTTTTCGCGGGAACCTTCGTCTTCAAATGCTCAATCACATTATAGTACAAGCTCATCACCATAGGTGATGGTGCACCCGTATCCCTGTCTCTCTCTGGTTCACTTGTCGGCCAACCTACAGCCCTTTTGCAATCTTCCCACAAATCTGCCGGAACCACAATCTCAAAGAGGGTGTTCAGGTCTTCCCAAAGACATTTTGCAAGCTTCACAAACCTATCAGTCTGTTGATACCATTCAATCGGTTTCTCTCTCAGTTTGGGAAAATCATCCGTAAAAGACTGAATGTCGCTTCTGTGCCACGGTACATGTATTAATTTTCCCCCTGCTGTCTCCCTCATTGGTAACATGGCTATTGCATCACTACTCTGTGGTCTTTTCTCCTTGTGCTCTGAGACACTGTCTTTCCTCTTTTCCTTTTTCTTTGCCCTCCTGCTTTCCCATTTGTCTAAGCACCTCCACACTTGTGCACTCTGCAGCAATTCTCTAAGGTGCGTTTTCATGCCTGCTGACCTCATGTGTTCAAAGTCTGTGGTCCCGAAATCCAATCTATAGCTCCTGCTCAAGTGTTTTGTCTTGTCTATCTCAACCCCGTTTTTGTCAGCTATTTCTTGCAACCTTCTATGTACCTTGTTCACTTCTCTCGTAATCCTGGGACATAGATACCTCAGCTCTTCTTCCGAGTAGGACTCTAACCTATTCACACCCATAGTCCCTTCCACCAATTCTTCTGCTTCCATGTTCAACCTTACCCTATTCAGATAGTCTTCTCCCTTCCCACTGGTTGAGCTTTGTGTGGAATTCAGACTGTTGAACCACTGTGTTAGCTGTTGCGCATTCAACCCCATCAGTGTAGCATTCACATCGACTGCCATTGACGGTTGCAGCAACTTTTCAGTGTTCGATGACAGCGGTATCATCAGTGGGGGACTCGACCTCACCATTGTTGACTGAGCACATATGGGACTAAACTCCATCAAGGACCCAGATCCAGTTGGCTGAGCCGCTATCGGAGTTGTCTCTGGAGCGTTTTCTATGTACCTCCTTTCCGTCCCATTCTGCACCACTGCTCCTTGACCGCTCATACCTGAGTTAGGCTGACTGTACAAAGGTACCGGTGGACCTACAGTAATGGGTAGGGATATCGCATCTGCGTTCTGTCCGTTCCCCAGGTTCTGAGGCATGTTCATTCCCACACTATGGGTCATCATTGCCGGCATGCCCGTCTGACTCCCCGTCATCTGAGCATGTGCGGTTCCCCCCTGCATCTGCTTTTGAGGCATCAAAAGCTGGGTTGATTCAGCTTGTGCCAATGTTGGGTTGCGACCATTCTGTACTCCCATTACGGTTGGATCTAGAATCATTCCCGTACCGTTGTCACTGCTGTAGTACCTTGGGACCTGCGGCTGATAATTTTCTGCTGTTTTCAACATAGGCACATCTGGATATATTCTCCTAACCTGCGGTATCTGCGGGGTGAACAGTAAACTCGGGTCCTTAGATCCCGATGGCGTTTCTGAATTCGGAGTTTCATTATTCTGTACCGGTGCCGGAGGGGCAGAACTGGTACTTGGACCTTGTCCACTCTCTGCATAAGGCGGTGGACGGTCGTTCAGCAATTGCATGATGAACTCCTTATCCTCTGACTCGTCTTCCTCTCTATCTTTGGAACACCTCCTGTTCGTCTTACAGGTAGCCTTCTTACCTGTCGCCTCTTCTTCCTTAGCAATTGCGGAAACAATTTTATCCCCTGCAATATATCTGACCTCCACACCTTCTGTGCATTATCCCACCTAGCGTCCGCTAGTGTCTTTTCTATCTTTCTTATCCTGGTCTCGAACTTCTTTTGCTGTTGCTGTCTGGCCATTAGTTCCCAAATCGCTAGAGCCTCAAACTGTGCTGGCCTTGGAGGTACCTTCATGTCGTACATCGCAAATCTCAAATTCTCTAGGATCCTTATATTGAATGTCCCATGGATCGGGAACGCTACGCTCCCATGTTTCTCTGTCAACTTGTGCCATTGCTTTAGCCAAAGGCACGGAGCTACCCCCTTTTCCTCCATTACAATGTAAGCTGGTGTACCTTCGGGTGGCGTCTCCTCTCCTACGCTCGCTTTAATGTAAGACTCCCCCTTCATCGCACTCTTTAACGCTTTAAAAAATTTCATTTTCTCGTCTTTTATTTCGCAAAATTTGTAATCAATAGGTGACTTTAATTCCCGGAATACTCTTCGCTTGCCTTTCCCCTTCCAATCGAGCCCCACGGACTGCGTCCAATCCGTGCGCGACTCTTCTCTGCAACCAACCTATCCCAGCGCGGCTCCTAGTGACGTCACACTCACACACACTGCGGCTGACAAAGCCTCGCGGCTAGTCCTCCTTCACTCAACTCCTCTCGTAACAACTTCTAGCATGTATCGCGAGCAACCAAATAATAATTAAACAGATCTGTCGGTTTACTACAGGAAGGGTAACACAATCGCTTCAGGACGTTAGGGATTTTTCACCAGCCTCGGCAGTTATTCCATCTTTCTCGGTCCCCACTTTCGCAAGCAAATCTGACCCGCAGATTCTGCTCTCAACTTGTCAGTGATCTATTCTAGTGCACTTAGAATTTGTCAAAGCCCGAAGTCGAAGTTTTCTTTCACTCCCTTAGCACACGTACCGACTCGTTGACCACGCCCGGTCAACCTATTAAACCGACCAGACCACAACATAAACAAGTGTCTCATACACTTTTCAACATACTCCGGAGTCTCTTGACCTCGCAGGGCCCGTCTCAACAACAACAACCACGTGGACCTTTTTCTGCACAAAGCGCCACATGCACATGAAGTTCGACGACTTCCCTACTCTCACACTCGGAGTCGCACCTCCGCTATTCTCTAAAATCCTCGCAACCTTTTCAAACAATCTGCGGCAATAAGCTGTGCAAGCGCAAAATCCTAACTTCACTCATACCATCACTAGTACCGCCAACGCCGATTCCACACCTCCATTCTCTCCATTTGCAAGCTCCGAGATCCCGGGAAAGTCGCGGGGGACTTAGGGCATCATCATTCTCTCAATCTGTTTTACCCAAGAAAAATCTAATTCAACACCATATACCTCTCGAGCAGGATCCCAAAGGGCGTAACCGTTAATTCAACGCCATATACCTCTCGAGTGGGGTCCCAAAGGGCGAAACCATCCTCTGCTACCATCTACTGATAGAGCGTTCCGACCTAATAAATTAACTGTATTGGGACGCTCTTGGGTCGATGAATATTTTGACCAAGTGGGGCTCTCTTCACTCGAGAGTAATCAATTTAATCAAATCAATAATCAATAACAAACATAAGCAATGCCCTGATCAACATAACACTTCACAATTAATCCAGAAAACATTTCGGTGAACTATGACCTTTCGGCCATAAATAACCACACCAGTTTATTCAAAGTTAATAAATGTATTTCCCTATATTAACAAAGCTAGCACGATATAAATGTGTCTCAACACCAAATGATATATGTAAATGAACATTAATAGCTGTCCATAACGGCGAAAAAGATGCAATCTATGCAGCATTTGAATAACAATGCATTCGATGATAGCAACACAAACCACTAAAACTATAATCTGTAATGAGCTAATTGCATACATTAGTCAGCATAACAAGGTCTCAAATTGCATCGTGCGACAAATGAATCCTCATCTAACCTCAAATTAGCATCTGCATGTGGGATTTCATGCAAAAACAATTTAGCAACATTAATTTGGAAAACTCCTAACTAGGGCTCTTATCAAAAATCAGCAGTTGGTTACCTAAAAAGAAACACAATGCAATTGTACATTTTCCTTTCATATTTACCAAATTCAATCAGCATTCAAGGAAGTCTTCGTCTCACAGGTACCGGTTTCGATCAGCATGGGTACCGGTTTCGATCAGCATGGGACGGGGCAAAGGGGCAGGGTAGACGGGGCAATTGCCTCACAGCGGCAAGATAAAATGACAAAACTACTACTTCATGCAAAGGGCAAATCAAAGTTAAAGTCTCTAGGGCGAGAATTTCTTAAAGTCTCTTTCTCTCGGTTAGAGAAAGCATCAAAGTCTCATTCAAAATGGCGTCGCAGCAAGATGGCTCATAATAGCTGCAATGGGCAATAATGTTCGATAGGTAATGTTCGTAATGTCTGTAATGTCCGTAATGTCCGATTTCTTCTCGTGCACCAGGTTTAAATAGACAACAGTTCAAATCCAGTAGGGTCTTCCATTGGAGGGTTCATAGGTTGGCTTCAAATTGTCCAATCAAAAACAACAATTTACAAGCTTCTACCTAGGCATACATTATCCTTGGAGTCGGGAACGTAAGTTGCAACATATTTTACCAATTAACTCACTTTCAGAGCGTCCATTGTCTGCACCTGCAGATTGACCTTGGAGCAAAGAAGAAGATGCCAGGCTGGCACGAAACCTTAAAGATAAGCATGTGAACCGATCTCACTGGAAAAGTACAGCTTCAAGCAAGAATACACGTCCTATTAGCACATTGGAAAAATACGAGCATCTAAACCGTGAGACAAGGCAACTAGGCCAAAGCCTCCACTAAAGTTATGCTAAGCTAAAACATTTCAAACAAGCAAATCATGGCACACGTTTACGATTATGTCAAATTAATACAATTCTAATACATCACGTCATATAAAGCACGCTTATAAATGTTGGCAAACTACTCTGAGGGCACATTTGTCCCCGTACAATCTTTACTTGATTATTGCGGTACTACGTCTATGCGCTAATAAATGTAAAATCTTCATTTCTGCGTCATCAATGGTATAGTTCCATGGCGAGTACTTACGTGGTAGGATTATTCTAACCTGCGTTTATAGAAAAGATTACTGAAGGTTTTTGGAATGTGCTGTACAGGTGACATTACTAACAGTAATAGACTTAGTCATAAGGTTCGACGTGCATAAGTCTAATGTGATGGATCTATGTTCCGAAGTTTCCGCTAATCATGAAGGTTTTTATATAATTGAAGGAGGGGCCATTCCTTTTCTAAATCTGCGGTACACGTTGTTTCAATATGTACAATAGAAATTATTCGTCACATGCAGGAAGGTACACAACAAACGAGGCAATCGAATAGATAGATGACTTTTAAATGATTTCTGTCTGTTTCAATCTGGCCACCACACTCGCTATTGATAGCGCCCTCACCTTTCACTTAAGTAAGAACGTATGAAGTGTGCCCTGATTGGACACACTATTTTCCAAATGGACGCGTTGGATTGAACTTAGTTTTTTTTAGACATATGGAAAATGTGGTGGGACCTTGAACAGAGGCTAGGTGATACAGGTAATAACGCCATAGATCGTGTTTACTCTTCAATTTAAGAATGTTGGTAAAATGTTAGTGCACCAACACGTGGGGCACGCATTGATTTTGTGCATTACATATTCTCTGTCTTTTATAAGTACCAACGGGCTTCTGTCTATGCGCATTTTTCAAATCAAACAAATTAATAGACATATATTTTCCAAATGATTCTTGCCTGCTAAAATATGGCCTCTGCACTCGCGACTGGTAAAGCTTGTATTTTTTACCTAAATGAGAACATATGGTCTGTGCCTTTATAGGATACGCTGTATTTTAAATGGATGCACCAGATTGAACTTAGGTTTGCATACATGCAAAGAAAATGCAGTGGGTCCTGAACAGAGGTTAGGTGATACAGGTAATAATGTCAGAGAGCGCTTCATTATTTGTTAATTGAAGAAAGTTGGCTAATAACGCTAGTGCACCAACATGTGGGGCACGTACTTGCTTTTTGCATCATATATTTTGATTGTTTGAAATAGCATCAATTGTCTGTTGTCTATGAATATTCCCTGGGCCTGTGAGATGGGGGACACATCTATTAGCTTTCCCTATTGATAGAGATTGGTTAGTTGAGGACAGATTGTTTGTATAAATAACGTGGTAGTGTAAAACTGACCCTGACACATAGCAATTATTTGAATATTGTGTTTGAAAATATCAAATATATTGTTGATTGGATCAGTCCTAATTTGACATATACGGTTGGGTCGATTAACAATATTTTGTTTTGTTGGGATAATAATTATTGAAGTTTACTAGGTAAACAACTACTGACATTTGTAGAACATCTTATATTTTGTCTTCTAGTGCAGACTGCAATTTTTCTGCCGCTTATCGTGTTTAAATGTGTGTCTTTCAAATGTGTGTCATGTCACCTCTTAACCTTGAAGTCTCTGTTGTGCAAATATATATTTAGATTTGTGCTTTTTTGGGATCCTGGTGCAAATAATTTGGAGGAAATTCAGAGTCTTTGCGTCTTTGGATGTATGACACAAATTGGAATGAAAATAAGGTATATTTGGATTATAGGATCGTTTTGCTGCATGAGATTTTAGGTTCTTTCAGCTATTATGGATTTCACTCTCACTGATTGATTTATGGCTCATGGATTAGAGATTTCACATGGTTTTCTCTTTTGAGTTTGAGTTCTCTATGTTGCATGGGTATGTGTATATGGGAGAACTTTTTCTCTTTGTGTATGTCTGTTTTATAAATGTTTTTAAAGGAAGGATGTTTTGTGGAACACTAGGTGTTTATGTTTTAGATAGCATTGTGTGTCTTTTATATTTGGTGATTTTAATGTTATTATTATTAGTATCTAATTGAGATATATCAGATATATGGAAGAAGGGGTTTAATATCATCCTCTTGTGTTATCATCTTGTCAGCCTTGAAAAGTCATGAGATAGGACGAAACACATGTCGGCTGAAGATCACATCTATAGGCTGAGAATTTATTGTATTAGAATGCTTGAGATATACAATTGTCTTGGAAACAAATTGGATAAGATTTGAGGTTTTTTTTAAACTGTTTATATTTGTCATAGATTATGTATTTATGAATGTGTATATCTACAAATAAAATATGACACATATGTCATGACTGTAAGTAATTGGGTTTATAATATTTTTTGAAGATACACCCAGATGTTTGTGCTGTTGACTTTTTATTGCATTCCTCTGTATATCTGTACATTTGATCTAATGATTTACTTGAATGTAAAAATGTTTTGCCAGAGTTAGATATTCAGTATCTGAATAATGGTGTGCTCGACTATTTTTTTGTTTTGCGATTAACTGGTTTGGCTATGGGATTCCAATATGTACATGTTGGCAACAGATGTACTATAGTGTAGGAGCACCACAATCATACACATTTAGAATTGGGAATTTGAGGAATGTGCAGCTAAACAGAGTCACTGTTGCCTCCTTTGTTTCTGCACAAAAACTATCCTGGCTGTAAGGCAGGCAACATTGCACCATGGCTCAAGGGTGCCTGCATTGGCACCTGGCAGCCACAAGTGTGCCAGCGCAGAAGGAGAGTAGGAATGCCCTATACTACATATGGCGCATTCCGGCCTTCGTCATTTGACTCAGCACAGCAAGTTGCCTTGCACATTGTGCCAAATATTAGTAACTCTGCCCCTTAATGTCTGGTTTTGCTGCTGCATCTGTTTGTTATCCCCACACTCTCTCCACAAATGTCAGTACTCTTATGACCATGTCCAGTGCCGGTCTCACACAGTCTCCTGGTGTGCATAGAGGTAACAGAAGCCAACAAGATGTAAGAAGAATGACAACTCTCTACAATTCAATTTACTGACCTCCGAAGGATGAAAGAATGAGTTGATCTTGGCGGGATCAGTAACTGCCAGCAGCACTAATTTGACTAACTGAACCGCATTGCAGAAAGTAGAAGATAATGTTTATACAACACAATCTGCACACATAAGTGTAAAAAATAAGAAACATAATAGGAGTAGAAAATTTTAAATGAAAGAAAAGTGATCTTAAATGAAAAGTGATCACGAATAAGAACAGATGAGAGTCCAGCAATAATGAGGCATTCTATAACATAACGACGAGTTTGGGAAAATAGAGTTGGCTTTGATAATTGTTATATTTGAAAATATAAAATTTCTGCACAGCCATTGATAAATGCACCCACTGCCACTTCAACAACAGTGTTTTGTATCATTTCTAGCTGCCAACTGCCTTCTCTCTGTTTTTTGTATCTTTATAGCTGTTCCTGTTCCCAGACCCGCGATTTAGCTTTAAAACAGCTCTATGAATTTACACCCCAGTGTGCTACCACTCAACATAATGTGGTATAAAACCACCGTACAGTCTTTTGAAGTTTTGTTCTGATGTTTTGTTGCTATCTGTGAATTGAGCAAACCATAGAAATCTCCCCTTTCGAATTCTGGCACTATCATTTACTATATACTGACTCACTTGATACTTTGAATTTTCTGTTATTGAAACCAAACATGTCGTACACTGAGCCGAAATACTGCAGCAATGAAATTATACCAAATCATTTACCAAAAGTGAAAGTGCATTGCTGGTTCAGTTCTTTGATAGCTCAATAACAACAATCCAGTCCATGATCTCTATAAGATTTTAATTAAATGGCACACCGTGCCTGTTACTGCATTTATTGCTGGTTGTTTACACTAAGGGGCGTATCATGGTAAAATGCATTAATTGAGAAGCAGAGCATGAGGGTCTTTAGGGGCAGTGGGAAAGGATAGCAGTATGGATTGTTAAGGTTACTTATAACGCAGTGGGTCTAATTTACAAGCAGCCTGCTCCGCTGGTGCATCACCTTTTTTGAAGCACTGGTGATTCAGCCTGCAGGGCCATATCTACAAGGCCACACAAAGCCACTGTGCATGGGTTTACATGGCCTTGAAGAGATGGCCCCCTTTTACGCATTACTCTGCATGAAAGGGGTGTTCAATGGATGTTGCTGTGGGTGTTCTCACGCAATAACCATGGAGTCTGACGCAGTCCCAGATTTACAAGGTTTGGTAAGCCAGGGCATGTGTCAGTTTCCTACACCACCTCAGGGGTGATATAAGGGTGGCACAACGGGGAGAAATAACATTATTTCTCCCTGTTTTTTCCTCTTTCTATGTGTTCCGCAAACTGCAGCACACATAGAAGGTGGAAAATGCCTCTTGC